>NW_027363462.1:0-600000 GCF_046119375.1 Phyllobates terribilis
AACAATGGGACTTGTAATTGTGGCGCCCCTGAGGGTTCAGTCGCCACAGAGGTACTGCACCTCACCCAGAGGTGTGGTGTCCCCTTCTCTCAGGTAAGGAGGGAGTGCTGCAGAGAACCCCAACACCCGCATTCAACACCACACTGCTCCAGGCCGGCTGGAGGAACAACATGCATGAGCACAACTGCTGAGCCCTGTCCCTGGCTGGAGTAGGAGGAACCCAGAGGTAGGGGGAACCAGTAGTGGGTGTGGGTGGAGGAAATAGTTTAAGGGAGCACTATAGTAGTAGGTATATAAAGGGGAGCCATTTTAGGGTGGCAGGAGAGTTCGGTAGAGGAGTCAGTGGAGAACAGTCAGGGAGCAGAGTCTCTTTAGGTGCTCTGCTCCTCAAGCAGGGCCCGGTGCTAGAGGCTCAGGAGGGGAGCAGAGGAGTAGGCTCCGATCTAAGGAAGGGGTCCTAGGGGGTACGGGCGAGTGCAGGACAGCACCCGTACGCCCTGCATCTGTCAGAAGACAGAGGGATCGTAGGCCGCAGGAAGGGGACCGGCCCCTGGTCCAGCCGTGTAACTCCAGGTCTTGGCTGGGAAAACCGGAGCTTCTGGCTTGTATAGTAAGTTGCCGAAGCATCATTCTAATCCTCGTGAGGGTCAAGCAGGTCCAGGAACTCCAACGTACAGGAGGGGCTTCAGAGCACCCGAACGGGATTGAGAGTGGGAAAGAGCAGGGCAGGAGTGAGAAAGCTAGACAGTCTTCACGCTGGGTCTAGGAACACAAGAAAGAGGGGTTGTCAGGTGCTCCTAATCTACCTGAGGAAGTGCTGAACCTCTGCCTGGTGAACGCAGTGCGACGTGGGAGGCCGACAACTGTACAGTGCACCAATGGAACTGTCATAAGAACTGTGAGTAAAGACTCTGATGACTGCACCGCACTGCCTCCGTCCATTCTTTATCTGCGCCATCTTTCCCTCCCTGCACTACAACGCCCAGCGCAACTTTCACCAGCTTATACTGCCGTGGAGCAAGCTCTACCTGTGGAGAGCCACACCATCCCTGCTGCCTTAACACCAGCTCCAGAGGACTGCCCCACAGCGGCGGCTCCCTTTGGCCGCATTTCACAGGTGGCGTCACAAACACTTTCCCCAGATCCCCCAATATCTTCCCCTTTTTACTGACTGCCCTGGGTCACAGACCGGGCCAGCCACAGTGATATCCCCTATACCGGCATCCATAGGTCCGGCTGCCGAGTACCCCACGGCCCAGGGGGCGCATCATAATAGTAGAAAATGCCATGTGATCTTCTTGTCGATGTTTCCTATAGTATTTTAGGATTATGTAGCTACAAGGCCGCACTTAGAATATTGTGCACAGTTCTGGGCTCCGGTGCTCAGGAAAGACATATTGGAGCTAGAGAGGGTACAAAGGAGGGCGACTAAGGTAATAAAGGGAATGGAGGGACTAGAATACCCAGAGAGGTTGTCAAAATTAGGCCTATTTACATTGGAAAAGAGAAGGCTTAGGGGAGACCTCATAAACATGTATAAATACATCAGGGGGCAGTACAAAGATCTCTCCCATGACCTGTTTATACCAAGGATGGTGACAAAGACGAGGGGGCACACTATGCGTCTGGAGGAAAGGAGGTTCCTGCACCAGCATAGAAGGGGATTCTTTACGGTCAGAGCCGTGAGACTCTGGAACTCTCTGGGAGAGGAAGTGGTGATGTCCAACTCACTTAATGAGTTCAAGAGAGGCCTGGACGCCTTTCTTGAGAACAATAAAATTACATCTTATGCTTAGTGATAGTTAATTAATCCAGGGATTTAATCTAACTGCCAGATTGATGTCGGGAAGTGAATTTTTCGTCAATGATGTAAATTGGCCTATACCGCATGGTATAGGAATAGCGGAATAGCTGCAGTGCACAAGAAATAGGCTGAACTGGATGGACGCTTGTCTTTTTTCGGCCTTATAAACTATGTAACTATGTAAAGTCTGTACATCAGTACAGGGCAGAACACAAGAGCGGTGTATGATCCGAGCTGCGGTAATACATTATACCTGTATAACAATTGGCGCAGGCTTTGGCACTTTCCGGTCTCCTTTCAGAGGCTGCCCGTTCTTCTGGGTCATTACTTGCTTGTTGACATTTCCTAGAGCTTTTCTTGATGTTTTCCCACGATACAGAACTGCGCACTTTGTCCTGGTGGCTTTTGACAAGTGACTTTCCTTTAGGGAAATATAGATCATGTGAGGATGGTTCCTGAGCCAACCATGTGGAGCATCAATGGGCATGAAAGTGAAAGATTGCCAACACCAAAGCTGCAGAGGCAAAAGTCTTCCAATACACAAGGAACAGAATTATGCCCACCTGGATGTCAGGTGTACTAGTAATCCCAGCACCCAACCCTCATGCCCAAAAGGACTACGTCATTTCTGCACTAAAAGTATTTCACGTGTCAAAACCCCATTGAAGTGGCACTTTAACCCCTTACCAACATGATTTGCAGTTACATCATATGCCAGCACTGACTTCTTGCCTGGAAGATGATGCCTGTGATATTTAGCCATCATCTGCCTTTAATAGCCACATGTAGAGCAGAGCTCCACCTGTTAGAGATGGACAGCAGCATTAACAGCGAACTGAGAAGGGAGTCATGCCATGTGCCCATCTGTGCCCCTGTAACACGATCGTGGGAAGCCATCACTGCCAGGAAGGAGTCTGCTGAAAAGACCCATGCCTGTCATGACAGATCTGTGAATGCTGGCTATATACTGCAGTATTGCTGTACATAACACAAGAAATCAGATGATAGCATGTTCACATCCCCTAAGGCTATGTGCCCACGATGCAGAAATGCTCCGGATTTTTCCTGAGCCTTTCTGCATCTCCCCTGGAAGACAAAACGCATGCGGATTGTACATGCGTTTTTCCTGCCAGGGACATGCGGATGTGAAGAGTTCTTCACATGCATTTCCACATGTGGGTTTTCAAGCGCTTTCCAAGCGATTTTAGCATCACTTAGAAAGTGCTTGTCAACTTCGTCACCGGCATGGATTTATATAGTGTGACCCGAGAGAATGTCAAAAAATAAATCTATACTTACCATCCGATGGCCCCCGGAGTCTTGCTTCACTCAGTGCTGACTGCCGGCAGATCGCGGTACACTGCGCTGAAGGACCTGCCGACGTCAGCATTGTGTGACCCGTCACAAGAATATGACGTCAGCGCAGGTCCTTCAGTCCATCGCGATTTGCCGGCATGAGGAGGAGCGCAACGGGGGCCGCCAGAAGGTAAGTATCATATTTATTTTTTATTTTATTCTTTTTTTCACAGTTTCTATGGTACCTGGGTCCGGAGGAGAGTCTCCTCTCCTCTACACCTGGGTACCATCCGCACATTGGAACACGTGGATTGCGCATCTACATATACAGTGATGCGTAGTCCATGCGTTCTAATGCAAGTCAATGGCAGCGAAAACGCAGCACTTCCGCAAAATAATTGTTAGTGCTGTTTTTTTTTCCCGCAATGATAATCCGCAGCGGAAATTTCCACAGCATGTGCACAGCACAAGCGGATTATCATTGGGGAAGATGGCAGGCCTTCTACCATGCGTTTTTAAGCGTTTCTGCAGCGTTTTTGCCGCTGCGGAAACGCTTAACCGCTTCCCGACCGCCCACTGTACATAAACGTCCACGCTGCCTGGGCTCTGCGCAGCACGGACGTTTAAAAACGGTGGGTGGTCTCGCAGCGCTCTGGACCCCCAGGGTCCTTCAAGAGCGGTGCAGAGCGATATCTGTGACAGGGAACATCATCGGGACCTGATTGGATCAGGTCCCAGTGATGTTAACCCTTTGCTGTCTTCTATATGCCGCGATCTATAGTGATCGTGGCATATAGAAGACAGCAGGAGGAGAGGGGGTGATATACTTACCTCTCCGAAGACCCCTGATACCTTCCAGGACCTTGGGTTGCTATGGCAGCTGGAGGTCACATGACCGCCTCCAGCTCTGCCATATATGGTGTCCTGCCAGGGTCAGCCTGCAGCTGAAGCCTGGCAGGACACACTGACTGTGTGAAGATCTCATGTAATGTAATACATGTCTATTACATTACATGAGATCAGCATCAGAAAAATAAAAATTATTGTCCCATACAGGGACTAAGTAAAAATGTAAAAAAAAGTTAAAAAAAATGTTTTGAAACTGTTAAAAAAAAAATACAAAATAAATTAAAATAAATAAAATATTAAACCGATAAATCCGTATATTTATGCAAAAATAAAAAAAGTACACATATTTGGTATCGCCGCGTCCGAAACAACCTGAGCTATAAAACTGTCACACTAACAACTTCTGTGCACACCGTAATAAAAATAAATAAAAAACGGAGCAAAAAACTATGCTTTTTCCTCATATCGCCAAACAAAAAGTGGAAAAAAATGCGATCAAAAAGCAAAATGGAAATAAAAATGGCACCGCTGAAAAAGTCATCTTGTTCCGCAAAAAAAAAGCTGCCATACAGCTCCATCAGCCGAAAAATAAAAAAGTTATAGCGCTCAGAATAAAGCAATGCAAAAAAAATATTTTTTCTATAAAACTGTTTTATTCTATAAAAGCGCCAAAACATAAAAAAAATATACAGTAAGTGTAGTATCGCTGTAAACGTACTGACCCGAAGAATAACGCTTCCTGATCACTTTCACCACACGCAGAACGGCATAAAAAAAAACCTCAAAAAACAATTCCTGAATTGTTGGTTTTTGTTAATTTTACCTCCCAAAAAACGGAATAGAAAGCGATCAAAAAAGGTCACGTACCCAAAAATGGTACCAATAAAAATGTCAACTCGGCCCGCAAAAAACAAGCCGTCACATGACTGTCGGCCGAAATATGGAAAAATTATAGCTCTCAAAATATGGTGATGCAAAAACTAGATTTTGCAAAAAAAAAAAGCATCTTCGTGTGTGACAGCTGTCAATCATAAAAACCCGATATGAATCTGGTATCTCTGTAATCGCACCGACCTGAAGAATAAAGTAATCTCATCACTTATACCGCACGAGGAACGGCGTAAAAAAATAAATAAAACCAATTCTTCACCTGCTACTGATTTGTTTATTATGTCTCCCAAAGATCGCAGTAAGGCTCTGCCCACATTTATCCTGCGTTCTGCGCTGAGCACTTACAGAGTTTCCGTGTAAATCTCTGAAATACGTGATTCAGACGGAACCCATGACGGAAGATTCCCTGTAATGAGGCAGATATAGGCCACTGTGGATGCCGTCTGGCCTGGGATTCCACAGTGTCAGTTTTTTTAGGCGTGCATAAAAGTGCGGTTGGCCACAGTTTTGTGTACTAATGAAAAAAAGGACACCGCTAAACAGAGGCCAGACGGAGTCCAGAGTAACTCTGCTGCCTCATTATAGTGAATGGATCCCGCAGGGGTTTCATCTGAATTACATCACTTGGAAATTTAGATGGAAACCCCGATGTAAGTGCTCAGCCTAGAGCGCCGGATAAATGTTACGTAAAATGTTCCCAATAAAAGCTTCAACTCAGTCCTCAAAAAAAGCTAGTCCCCACTCAGGTCCGTCATCTGTTAAAAATATAAGGGACTTCCAAGTTACTGGTAGCAGAAAGGCTCTGGAAAAGCGAAATGGCCCTTGCCCCCCAAAAGAAATTCAGAAAATGTTGTGCTCCCAAATCCAAATGCCTATTCTACAATAATTTGTTCTCCAATTGTCAAATAGCACTCCGTCACCCCCAGATCTCGCCGTATGGCTGAGCGGTACGATACAGCCACATATGGGGTATTGACACTTTTAGAAGAATTGTGTGACACATTTCGGCACCATTTTTACCCATTGCCCTGTGTGAAAATGTAAAATCTGAGGGTAAAACATTTTTTTGTGGTAAAAATATAATTATGCTTTTTTCACTGCCCAATGGTATAAATTTAAAAATTGAAAAATACTCACTACTTCCCTAGATGAATTCCTTGAGAGGTGTAGTTTACAAAATGGGGTCACTTGTGGGGGTTTCTGCTGTTTCGGCATGTCAGCGACTCTTCAAATGTGACATGGTGTCTGCTGCCTATCCCAGCCAACATAGCGCTTCTTTCTCTTCTGAACCCTGCCGTACACCAAAGCAGTGGTTTTCCCCCACATATGGGGTATCAGCGTACTCAGGAGAAATTGCACAACAAATTTCATGGTGCAATTTATCCTGTTACCCTTATGATCATACAAAATTAGGGAATGAAAAACATTTTTTGTGGGAAAATGTGAAAATTTTATTTTTATGGCTCAATATTATAAACTTCTGTGAAGCACTTGGGGGTGCAAGGTGCTCACCACACATCTAGATAAGTTCCCTAAGGGGTCTAGTTTCCAAAATGGTGTCACTTGTGGGGGGTTTCAACTGTTTAGGCACATTAGGGGCCCCCCAAATGCAACATGGCGTCCATTAATTATTCAAACAAATTTTACATTCAAAAATTCAAATGGCGCTTCTTCCCTTTCGAACCCTGCCGTGCGCCCAAACAGTGGTTTGCCTCCACAAATGGGGTATCAGCGCGCTCAAGAGAAATTGCACAAAAAATTTTGGGGTCCATTTTTTCCTGTCACCCCTGTAAAAATAAAAAAAAAATGGGTCTAAAGTAACATTTTTGTGAAAAAAGTTAAATGTTCATTTTTTTCTTCCACATTCCAAAAATTCCTGTGAAGCACCTGAAGGTTTAATAAAGTTCTTGAATGTGGTTTTGAGCACCCAGAGGGGTGCAGTGTTTAGAATGGTGTCACTTTTGGGTATTTTCTGTCATAAAGACCCCTGAAAGTGACTTCAAATATGATGTGGTCCCTAAAAAAATGTTTTTGTTAATTTTGTTGGAAAAATGAGAAATCGCTGGTCAACTTTTAACCCTTATAGCTCCCTAACAATAAAAAATTTTGGTTCCAAAATGGTGCTGATGTAAAGTAAACATGTGGGAAATGTTATTTATTAACTATTTTGTGTGACATATCTCTCTGATTTAAGGGCATAAAAATTCAAAGTTTGAAAATTGCAAAATTTTCGCCAAATTTCCGATTTTTTCACAAATAAACGCAAGTGATATCGAAGAAATTTTACCACTAGCATGAAGTACAATAGGTCACGAAAAAACAATCTCAGAATCAGGGGGATCCGTTGAAGCGTTCCAGAGTAATTACTTCATAAACTGACAGTGGTCATAATTGAAAAAATTGGCCTGGTCACGAAGGCAAAAACAGGCTCTGGCGCGAAGTGGTTAAACAACTAATCGTGGGCACACAGCCTAAGGGGACAAAAAGGAAAAAGTTTAATCTGAACATTCAAATCACTCCTGCCCCTCTATGACCCATTTTAAAATAAAACATATGGGCGTTACTTCTGTAAAAGTCCAATCAAAATATAAAAATAATTAACCTGATCAGTGAACGGCATAAAAACAAAAGCCCTCATATGGCTGTATGGACAGAAAAATAAAGCTACTGCTCTTAGAAGAATAAGAAAAATGCAGAGACGGGAAATAACATGGTCAAGAAGGGGTTAAATTCTGCCACTTCTATAGAAAATTGAACCCATTTCGCTGACTGCCTTCAATGGCAGCCAAATAAGGCAGAGGGTTAGAGGAATACCGACCTTATATTGTAGACTTCTAGGATGCTTAAGAAGTGGACATTCCCTTTAAGCTACATTGTGCAGACAAAGCCATGGCAGTGTAGAAGGCCGACAAGATCTCAGTGGAAAGGCTGCAGGTTTGCGTCTGCATTAGGCAAGTTATAGAGGTAGAAGTGTTGGGAGCTTGTTGCTGTGCAGGTAGAATCTGGAGCCTCGGCAGCGTCCTGCGGAGCCCATACTACAGGGAGGAGGCGCAGCGCCATGTGTAGTAATCTGAGCAGGATAGTCAGTGTTCAGCCAGCACTGATGGAGACTGACACCCCAACTCATTACCCAATACATGACCGGCTTAAAGACCCTCTCCCATCAGAGCTTATCCTCTTACTATATTGTAATCAGATTATACAGCACTGCACTTACAGCTGCTCATTATACCTTTCTACTGGGCTAATTATTCTCTTTTCTCTGCTCTCTGTAGAATTAGTTGGGTCCCCTCCTGACCCAGCCGCTCTCATCCCCCTGCCAGGGACTTTTGCAGGGACTTATGACTCATACAAGGAAAACTGACCTCCTGTTTCTACATACAGCTTATAAATATTAGCAAAAATGTCCAATCACATTGTAAATATAACGACATCCAAAAAGGTGTGCGTCCAATGGACATTCCACACGGACAGTGTAGAGCAGGGGTCTCACTCGGCTGGGTATATGGGCCGCATATGGAAAAAAATAGATTTTGGGGGGCCGCATTCTTTGCAGGTCAAAGTGACATTTTTAGTGATACCATTTTTTTGTATACACCATCTGAACATTTTTGCGGTGTTTATTTTATTTTTTTATAGCTTGGGTCGTTACGGATGTGGCGATAATAAATGTGCACTTTTTGTGTTTACTTTAGTTTATATATAAAACAGCATTTTTAGTGGCAAAATATTTTTTCATGCTTTATTTTTACAATTTTGTTTCCCTCTTTTGGCCACATAGAGTAATATAGTTTCAGAATTAGCACCATATATAGTAATTCTGTCAAACATCCAGTAATGTGCCCCATCCTGGTGGTCCCCACCTTGCAGTAATGTGCCCCATCCTGGTGGTCCCCACCTTGCAGTAATGTGCCCCATCCTGGTGGTCCCCACCTTGCAGTAATGTGCCCCATCCTGGTGGTCCCCACCTTGCAGTAATGTGCCCCATCCTGGTGGTCCCCACCTTGCAGTAATGTGCCCCATCCTGGTGGTCCCCACCTTGCAGTAATGTGCCCCATCCTGGTGGTCCCCACCTTGCAGTAATGTGCCCCATCCTGGTGGTCCCCACCTTGCAGTAATGTGCCCCATCCTGGTGGTCCCCACCTTGCAGTAATGTGCCCCATCCTGGTGGTCCCCACCTTGCAGTAATGTGCCCCATCCTGGTGGTCCCCACCTTGCAGTAATGTGCCCCATCCTGGTGGTCCCCACCTTGCAGTAATATGCTCCAATTTTGGTGGTCCCCTTCTTGTAGTAATATGCCCCATCCTGGTGGTCCCCATCTTGCAGCAATGGGCCCCATCCAGGTCCCCTTCTGGTAGAATTGTCCTCTGCGATTAAGAAAAAAAATAAAAAAAAGATTCCTCTCACCTGTCCTCCATTCCCTCTGCATCCTTTGTGCACATGTGGCCCGCGGGCACAGACCCTTTGACGATCCGACCTGGTCCAGGAGGAGCAGCTGACAGCAGCGTTGCATCGACGTGCAGATACCAGCTCTCTGCACAGCATTTCCAATGCCAGCCGCCAGCCAATCAGAGGCCAGCAGCTGACATCTGCGCATGGTAGTGACGTCAAGAGGTCTCTGCCTGCGGGCCGAATAAAGGAGCCTCAGGGGCCTCATGCAGCCCTCTGGCCACGTGTTTGAGACCTCTGGTGTAGACGGTTATGTAAAAGAATGGGAAGCCACTAGGTGGCAGCACAACGTCACATAACAGGATTTTTTATCCAGATGGCTGTGAATCTACTAGTCATTAGGTTACCTGACTCAAGTAATCATTCATAGATCTCCACAGCCAAATGTAGATGTATTGAAGTAGAACAGTGAGAGCAGAACCAGTTAGGCTTGTATTTTACCAGTGAGATTCAAAAACACAATTTAAACTTCCTTGACATTACAATAATAAATACCAACCAAGGCCGGTTACCACAACACTGAAAACTGACAGCCACAAGTGGGTTACTATCCTGGCAGAGCTACCATCCGGCTCCCCTACGTAGAGGAATACCGAAAAGCCAATATATACGCCTAAGGAGAAATTGCTCAACGGTGAATGAGTACATGATAAAATCGAGGAAATTACAAAAACGCTTCCTACAAAAGGGATATCCTAAAAAAGTGCTAGGCCAACGCCCTTACAAGAGACAGAAATTCTCTATTGACCCCTAAAGCACGAGAACAACAAGATAATGAGATCCATCTAATAGGAACCTACGACGACCGAAATCAGGGGGTGATTAACATACTCTATGATCTTTGGGCAATTTTGAGATCAGATAAAGATCTGCAAGATGTGGTCCCTGAGAGCCCCAGGGTCACATACAGGAGAGGCAGGAACCTTCGAGATCACCTTGTGCGCAGCCACTTTGTGGAGGACAACACGGGCAAAACAACATGGCTGAGCAGTGACACCACGGGGACTTATAGATGTGGTGACTGCAAAGCCTGCAAATACATCTGTAAAAGCAAGAAATGTATCAGTGCCACAACCAAACTAGAAGACCAAAATCACGAATTCACAAACTGCAAGACGCAAGGAGTAATCTATATGGCAACTCGCCAATGTCCGATGAACTACATCGGCAAAACCAAAAGAGTTCCGGAGACGGATATTGGACCATATCGGTTATGTCAGACGTAGGGAGGACACAACTCTGTCGAGACACATGCTTGAGAAACACACCTTGGACCCGTTTTCTTTATACTTTCAAGCCATCGAAGTAGTACGCCCCCCCGAGAGGAGGTAATTGGAACCAACTGCTGCTTCAGAAAGAAAGTAGATGGATCCATAGAATGAAATCCTATAACCCACACTACATAAATGAAACATTGTCCTTCTCATGTTTCATTGACACATAATAACATTTTCACCCCCTATGAAACCTCTTGAACCTCGCTAGACCTAAAAACTCTCTAAAATATAATATGTAGAATCCAGTCCATGTTCTTCATAATGGATATTGGTCCACATAACTATCAAATCAGCGCCATATAGGACCAAAACTATTAAAGTTATTATACTTTAAAATCACAAAATGACCTCTTGAACAAATTGAACTTTGATAACAATTGGACAAATTTCATCAGCATTTCTTCCTTTATAATCTAAAAACAAAATACTCATCTGAAGACTTAATAATACAGATACATCGATACAATCAGAATAAAAGTCATCCCAATGTCTATTATGGACATATTGATACGATCAAATGAAATGAACTTTGAGGAAATAGACGTCCGCAAGCGTTTGCTGGTGCGGAAGCAGTGACATAGCCAGATGGCATTTGTCACGATGAAAGGAAGTTCTGCATCGATGTAAGTGTAGGTGGGACGAGGTAGCACATGAAACAGGGAGATCTGTCTGTAAACAACTCATATCGCAACAAACTCGTAGAGACATTATAAGATGCAATGCAATATACCAGTCTCCTTCCCTAGATATAAAAGACATATTAATACTGTGAGATCGCAGTGCAGCCAAGACATCTCTGTGAGAAAAAGATCCTCCTGGAAGAATGAGACGAGTCCCTGCATGATTATATGATCGCAACATGATACGCCTGCAACGCACCCGAGTCACTCGATTGGATGACAGAAGGGGGGGGCGCACAAGAGGTGGCACCAATTTCCTATAAAGTCACGCTGGTTTAGCCGCCAGACGCTGCCGGCAACCCTGCCGATAAGTTTATTACAAAACCATCGTACTATCAAACCAAAACAGATCATAGACTGTGAGCCCCTGATGACCATGAGAGTCTCATATAAGAATGATGAAACGTGTAGGGCTGAGCATTTCTATAGAAAGTACTACAAGAGATGATTAGCCAGGCTACCTCAATATAAAGCTCCTAGATCAGGAGAAACAAGCACCGCACCGGTATATGACGGCAGCACTATAAAGCCGTTCTGAAGAGAATAGCACAGGACATGGTAAAATGAATATTATTAATGCCATTATCAGACTGCAGACTCACAATGAGGAGAAATGAGATGGCATGATTTCTAATAGCCAGAGGCTAAATTGAAAAGGGGGTTATAAATATAAATAAAGAGATACCCCTAGGAATTGTGACTAATCCCTGGCCTCCCAACAAGACAATATATATAAATGGTTAGCCGGTGAGATAAATTAAAACCATACACAATAGTCCTATGTTTAGGATAATTTTAGGAAATTTGTCACGGATTTTGGACACTTAAAAAAAAATCTTTAAAATATTTAATAAAGGTTATTTTTTATATTTTACTCCCATTATATTTGACTGTAAAATACTGCAGAATTATCTTGGAGCAAAATCACACAAAAATCATCAATGGAAATCAAATTTATTAACCAATGGAGGCCTGGATTCAGAGTCACCCCCAAAATTAAAGTGGAAAAAACACACTACAGGCTGATCCAACTTTGATGTAATGTCCTTAAAACAAGTCAAAATGAGGCTCAGTATTGTGTGTGGCCTCCACGTGCCTCTATGACCTCCCTACAACGCCTGGACATGCTCCTGATGAGGTTGCAGATGGTCTCCTGTGGGATCTCCTCCCAGACCTGGATTAAAGCATCCGCCAACTCCTGGACAGTCTGTGGTGCAACTTGACGTTGGTGGATGGAGCGAGACATGATGTCCCAGATGTGCTCAAATCGGATTCAGGTCTGGGGAATGGGCTGCCAGTCCATAGCTTCAATGCCTTCATCTTGCAGGAACTGCTGACACACTCCAGCCACATGAGGTCTGGCATTGTCCTGCATTAGGATTAACCCAGGGCCAACCGCACCAGCATAAGGTCTCACAAGGGGTCTGAGGATCTCATCTCGGTACCTAATGGCAGTCAGGCTACCTCTGGCGAGCACATGGAGGGCTGGTAGGTCCTTTGACAAGCATTCTGGTTGTACTATCGCTTCTGGTCGGCCTGGGCTCTCGTCATATTGTTGTGCACCAGGTGTGCCAAGGCCTGTATTTTGTCATGGAAGCGTAAGACATTCAATGACTGACACTCCAGGGGAGGCCAAGTCCCCTTTCCAGACCTCCTTCACCAGAGTCAGGCGCCCCCGCACGCCGGTCGTACAGGAGCTCAAAAGGGAGAACCTCCCGGTAGGCAAAGAGCAGGTGTGGGAGGTACCGCACCCAGTCGTGCCCCTAGGAGTCAACCAACATCTTAAGCATCTGCTTCAGAGTGCCATTGATCAGTTCGCACAGGCCATTGGTCTGTGGGTGGTATGGGCTGGTCACCAGATTTTGCATCTGTATTTGCTTACAGAGGGTCTCCATCAACTGCGACATGAATTGGGTTCCCCGGTCGGTGAGCATTTCCTGGGGAAAACACTCGGGAGAACATCGGGCAGGCCACCTTGCCTGCCCGAATGGATGACAAGGCTACCGCTTCCGGGTACCGGGTGGCATAGTCTACTACCATCAGTATGAAGCGTTTCCTGGAGCTGCTGGGAGTGGCCATCGGGCCAGCCAAATCCACAGCCACCCTCCTGAAAGGCTCTTCGATGATGGGCAGAGTTACCAGTGGGGCTTTGGGGCATTGCCCCACCTTCCCCACCCTCTGACAGGTGTAACAGTTACCTCAGCCCCCAACCTTGGCCATTAGAAATGCTGGGCTAGCCTGGCCTTGGTCTTATGGATCCCTAGATGTCCAGCCATCGGAATTTCGTGTGCCATCTGCAGCAAACTCCACCCTGAACGGATAGGGTACCACTAACTGTCGATCCCTGGGCCACGCCTCCGGTGAGCCTCGCTGGACTGTTACCCGGTATAGCCATCCTTGGTCCCAGACCACCCACTGGAGGACAGAGTTCGAGGGAGGCTGTGCCACCTGCTCCTCACGAGCCTTCAGGCTGTCAGTCTCTAACGCCACCTGAAACCCCTGACTGGACGTGGCCAGAATAGACAAACCTGCCACGTCTCCTGGCCTCCGTCTGACCCGGCAGCCACTTGGTCGGAAGGGGAGAAGCCGTCGGACTCCTGAGGGGCCACTAGGGCCCGGGTGCCGCCACTGCGGGTAGTGCCAGTTTCTCCTCCTCTTCTGACCAAGCCTCTGGTCTGAACGGACTACCCTGGCCCTCTAACATCCTGGTTGTGGAGGAACCCTACCATGCGGCCTTACCTGGTAGCCCCATCTCTCCTGGAACTGCCCCGCCCTCCATGGCATGCTCCCCCTCTGCAGCTGTTTGCCCCTTGTCTGCCCCCTCTGCGACAACCTCACAGGACAAATTTCTCCAGCCTGCCGTATGGCCACATTCTGAGGCCTCATCACAGCTGACTTGATTGATCTCGTCCCCCATGGGGAGAGAGGTGTGAGGGGCTCAGGGTGGTAGTTGTGGTGAGGGGCTGCTGTGTTCCCACACTCTGGCTCCCTGATAAAGACACATGTCTCAATTCTCCTGTGCTCTGTATGTGGTGTGTAACACTCACGTTTTGGTCGCAGATCTCTGCTGTCTTCGGTTCTTCCACCTCAGGAACCACTGCACACACACATTAGGGAACTTCCACTCAGTTTTATAAAAAAAGAACTTTACTTGAACGTTTGAATTCAACTTCATACAGCATGCAGCATTGATCACATACACCTTGGCGATGGACAGCGCCGGCTTGATGCCTCCAGTCCCGGAGCCGGCGAAAGTTTTACCAGGCATCAAATCCTGGGGTGACACCAGTTCGGGCCGCACAAGGGTCATCTCAGCACCGGTGTCTCACAGTCCCATTGCTCTGGCGTGGCCTATGGTAACAGTCTGAAAGTTGTCAAGGGACCTCCCACCACCCCCACTCACACACAAAACAGTGGACAGAATCTGGGACGAGGATCAACTGCTCTCATTAGGGCCCACATGTGATCGACCCAGCAGTCTGCAGGACACCACTGCATACTCTGGAGCTTCTTCCGGTATGACTCAGGAGTCAAGTTGTACTGCCAGACCAGAGCCTGCTTGATGTCCTCATAGCTCAGGGTGGTCTCACTGTGCAAGTACCCAAAGATTTCCAGGGCCTTACCCCTAAGCTGAGGGGTTAGGAATTGGACCCACTGTTCCTCAGGCAGATGGTACTGATGGCA
Source organism: Phyllobates terribilis (assembly GCF_046119375.1). Taxonomy (NCBI): domain Eukaryota; kingdom Metazoa; phylum Chordata; class Amphibia; order Anura; family Dendrobatidae; genus Phyllobates; species Phyllobates terribilis. Next base: position 14,931 of record NW_027363462.1, read on the forward strand.
GTTTTTTTCAAATGCCAGCAAGAAAGTGTCCAAGCCCCCTCCTTTGTCCAGCAGGGAGAAGTCATTCGTCCATAGCTTCGGGACTCGGATCTCAGGGGACTTGCGACTGGCTGGGGCCTGCAGTTGGAGCTGGAACACATCTTTCTGGTGCTCGTGCTCCCGCTGACGTTCTGCCATGAGGGTCTCATAGGTGGCCCTGTCCCCAACTTGGAGACTCGCTAGGGAAACTTGTATGAGGGGGGTCAGGTGGTGGATAGCCCACTGCGGGACCGACCGCTGGTGAATCTCTCTCTGGGGGGGCCTAGGTTGGACTCCCCTTCTCTTAGAGTGACGTGGTCTTCCACCTCCTCAACACCATACGGAGCATTGGCCATCTCCTTGGTTCTGGCCCTGGTGCCACTGGCCATCCTTGCACTCTATGGTCAGTGACACCGAAATGCCACCTGATGCACACACACACCTTACAGTATTTGCACTCGGACTGTCTAGTGCTGAGCTGATCTTAAGACCCCAGCAGCAAAAGCTACTACAACGGGCAGTCTTTAGTGTCTGAGTATGCGTTACACTATTATCTTGATCCCACCGCTTGCCACCAATGCAGAGAAATTGGCAGCAGGAGGGACCCCACAGAATCCTACCGCTGTCGGAACTGATGAATCCACACCCCACCACCTGCCTGACGTCACAATTACGTCAGACGGAGCAAGTGGTACGGATCTGTCATTTGCACCATCGAAACATTCCACACCCCCTCGAGGACGTGTAAGGTCAGATTGGTACAGTTCTACACAGACAATGGGACCTCTGCTTATAAAATATATAATTCCCGGCATGACTATATTCTCAACTACAGCTGGAACTTTTATGCTGAAAGGGGCCCTGCCCACACATTCCCCTGTCATGACCTCACTGTGGGCAGGGCACCACTTCATGGTTTTATTAAGTTCTCTAACTTCCACAATAACTCCTTGCTGGTTGACCGCAGAAGTTTGCAAGTAATATCACATTTCTTATTACAAATTTACCTTTCTTTAGAGACTAGACATGACATATCTTCGGTTGGTCATTCCTGCCTTCTTGCGTCATAGCGCACCCGTACTGTTCTCAGATAAGGAAAAATATGCATATTGTTCCTTAGCTAACCCTGCCACTAAAAATATGTGTCCTATCACAATCTGTGTTATAGAAACTCTGATATTCCATATTTCATTTCAGTGCCTACCAGACTGCAGCTTGAATACATGTGCAAATGGAGATGAGCTAAGCTTCAAAGGAATTCTAGGAGCTGTATCCTCTTCACCCAGGTGTCAATTCATCACTCCTGTCTCCATTTTATATGGTGATTAGCCTGAACACTTGGTGGATCCCGCTATTTGCATATGGGCAATTGGGTAGAGTGTAAGCTCTTGCTCCTTTGACAAATGGTAGATAGGGAAGGAGGGAAGAGTGAGTGGGATTTCGGAGGGGGAGAAAGATTCTCAATATTTCTATGACAGTGACATTTCCCATTCTCTTGGGATCTCGAAAATCTAGATTATGAATAACTAGGACATGCTATAATTCAATACAGAGTTATGGAAATACTGTATCTGCCACAAAGGGCATGCTGCATGGCTGGGGTCCAAAGGGGGTCTTGTTGTGGCAGCTTCTTGGCTGAGAGCTGCTGTGAGACATTTGTCACTCGCTGCCTCTCTGCCCCCTCCCTTCTTAGCTGCAGAAGTGTCCAGTTACAACTGTATGCTGTAGACCTCTATAATCCCGCCAAACAGGGCACAATGATGGACATGGGGTTAAATTTTCAATATTCTTCTCAAGGCAAAATCACATTAAAAAAGATGGCATCACTTGCTAACTTCTGTGATCAACCAGTGAGAAGTTATTGCAGAAATTATAGATTTCATAAAACCATGAAGGACAGAGATGAGCCCACGTGAGGTCATCACAGGGGAGTGTGTGGGCAGGGCCACCCCTTCAACATAAAAGATCCAGCTGAATATGGGTCTATACTCATGCCGTGAGATACAAATTTGTAAGCACAGGTCCTGCTCCATAATAGTCCATTGGAGCACCTCTCCTCCAGGTAAATTGAATAGTCTCTGATCTGTCTAGTAAGTTCTTCCATTAATACCTTTTATTTTGTGTAACTGTATATGTATTGTACTGTCCCTCTTTGTAAAATCCTTTGTATATTTTTACATAAACCCTGCCTCCCTTTGGATTAAATATAACCTGTATTAGTCCTGTTTCTTCTGTTCTGTAATCGTTCCTCCCCCGAAGCCATACGCTACCAGAAAGCAGGAGTCCGATCAGGCCTGTATTTAGAACTGATCGGTGGTGGCAGTGACTACTATTAATTGGGTTATCGTGAAGCTCCGACAGGGAGCTGAGGCTCAGCTCCACGAGGCAGGCCTAGAGAAGAGGCCGGGGCCAGGAAGGAGAAGAGGAGAAGGAGAAGGATGGAAGAAAGGTGGAGAGAAAGAGGAGTAGAAAGGCTCCAGAAACAAGAAGGACAGAGAGACATAACCAGACGGACAGAGAGACATAACCAGACGGACAGAGAGACATAACCAGACGGACAGAGAGACATAACCAGACGGACAGAGAGACATAACCAGACGGACAGAGAGACATAACCAGACGGACAGAGAGACATAACCAGACGGACAGAGAGACATAACCAGACGGACAGAGAGACATAACCAGACGGACAGAGAGACATAACCAGACGGACAGAGAGACATAACCAGACACACAGAGAGACATAACCAGACACACAGAGAGACATAACCAGACACACAGAGAGACATAACCAGACACACAGAGAGACATAACCAGACACACAGAGAGACATAACCAGACACACAGAGAGACATAACCAGACACACAGAGAGACATAACCAGACACACAGAGAGACATAACCAGACACACAGAGAGACATAACCAGACACACAGAGAGACATAACCAGACACACAGAGAGACATAACCAGACACACAGAGAGACATAACCAGACACACAGAGAGACATAACCAGACACACAGAGAGACATAACCAGACACACAGAGAGACATAACCAGACACACAGAGAGACATAACCAGACACACAGAGACATAACCAGACACACAGAGACATAACCAGACACACAGAGACATAACCAGACACACAGAGACATAACCAGACACTGGGATCCAAGGCTGTCAGGGTTGCAAGCCCGGCAGCAGATAACCTACCTGCGAGGGATTTTAGGTCCCTTGGCCTGAGAAGCCTGGAGGCTCTGCCACACAGAGGGCCCGGTACAGCACAGAGAAGCAACAGGTACCTAAGGCCCGAGTCGCAAGCCATACAGGCGTAGTACACGGCCAGCTCAGGGACATGGGCTATCACACCAGTAAAGGGGGAGATAGTCAGCAAGGGCAGAGAGAGAACGGTAGGCCTACCCACTCACCCTGACCAGTGGGGCTCGCCTGAATGTTCTCAGACACCCAGGCCCATTCCTACCCTGTACTCCTGTTGGGTCATAAGTACCACCTACAATAAAGACCCTGGACTGTTTGAAGTAGACTCTGGACCTTTATTATTGTGGCCTGCACCATCACCCCCAGCATCCTATTACCTGCTCTGAGGCTACACTCTTCCCGTGGGGAGTTATCCTATCCCTGTGCTGCATATCTACATCAGCCTCAGCGGTCTGCCTTGCAGCGGCGGTCCTCCCTGACCGCAATCCACGGGTGGCGTAGTCGGACATTCAAAACCCTACAAATAGATTGTCACAACATTTGGTCTGACCACCCTGAGCCACGGGATCAGGTTGCCACTACTACCCCCATCATCACACTGTAGCCCGGTTCCAAGTACCCCACGGCCCAGGGGGCGAGTCACAGTCACTGATTGGCTGCAGGGATCCTATGATTAGTCATGCATGTGACTCACCCCCTGAGCCGTGGGGTACCCGGAACTGGGCCTTCTAGTGTACGGTGCTGATGGTGGTAGTAGTGGCAACCCGATCCCGTGGCTCAGGGTGGTCAGACCAAATGCTGTGGCAGTCTATTTACAGTTTTGTGAATGTCCGACTACGCCACCCGTGGATTGCGGTCAGAGATAACCGCCGCTGCGAGGCAGACCGCTGAGGCTGGTGTTAGTGTGCAGCACAGGGATAGGATAACTCACCATGGGAAGAGTGTAGCCTCAGGGCAGTGAAAGTGAATGCTGGGGGTGATGGTGCAGGCGCAGCATAAATGACACAGAGTCCAATGATGCAGTCCAGGGTCTTTTACTCACAGTTGATATCCAAGTCACTTCTGTCAGCAAGGACTGCCCGAGCCGTGTTGCGTCCACCAGGTAAGGAGCTCAGTCAACCCCCAGGCAATTCAGGAATATGGCACAGGACCCCCTTCTGTCCTTTCTCTGGCCTCTCGTGCCCCACCAGTGTCCTGACTTCTGTCCGGCTACCGCGGACCGTGTCGGGTAAATGTTGGCCTTCACTTCCCGCTATCCTATATGGTGCCCTCCTAGCAGGGTGTCGCACCAATAAATGGTCACAACCTCCGGCTCTTGGCTGAGGGTAGATTCGCCTCCACCAACTTAGGGATCCGGTACCTTTCCACGGCCTGACCCTTTCACCCGGTATAATGGGGTTTGCAACAGTTGCTGGCCGTTCTGCACTCTTAGGATCCCTCCTGCCTTCTTGTTTCTGGAGCCCTTCCACTCCTCTGTCTCTTCTCCTTCCTTCCTCTTCTCCTCTTCTCCTCTTCTTCTCTCTGGCCCCAGCCTTCTCTCTAGGCCTGCCTCGTGGAGCTGAGCTCAGGCTGAGCTGCTGCTCCCTGTCAGCTCTCTCTCTTACTACTCCTACTATTCTCCTAGACTTAAGATGGCTCCCACCTTATATCTGCTCCTCTCTGCTGAGCTCAGGTGACCTGCACCCAATGAGCTCCTTCCTATGCTCCAGAAACCGTCCCCTTCTGCTCCTACACCACTGGGTTCTCTCCCCCCTCCAGCCAGGGACATGGTCAGTTGTGCCTGCAAAAATGGGAGCACCATCGAGCTGTCCCCCAGAAATTGGGAGTGTGTGTGTGTGTGTGTGTGTGTGTGTGTGTGTGTGTGTGTGTGTGTGTGTGCAGCTAACTGAGCCCTGATCCACACTCCATCCTTACCTGGGAGTGGAATATCACACCTCTGGTTGAGGTGCAATACCCCTGTAGCAACCGAACCCTCGGGGTGCTACACATGCCCCAGGAGACCAGACACAGACATCACTGGAATGGCGTTGGCTGCAGGGTTCCCGTGATACGTTATGCATGCTCCAGGAGACCAGACGCCGACATCACTGGAATGGCGCCCGCACCAGAAGAGAGCATAGCTGCTATTTCACATGATTGAAACCGTAATTAAGAAGGGGTTGTCTGAGTAATGGACAACCCCTTTATTACAGTCTGCATCAGACACGTGTGGAAGGAGTTCAGCTCCTGAGCCGCCTCCACATGCAGTCACCTCAGCGCGGACGTACAGTTACGCCCATATATGCAAAGGGGTCAAATTCATATAAGACATTAAATGTTATTCTGAATTTATCTGCCTTTCATTCATTTCTAACAGTAAATCCTCATAGTAGTTGGTGCTCAGTTTTTCAGATTCAGAGCTCCAAATTTTCATAAGCAAAATTAAAGGGGAGGCATCATAAAAAAAGTTTACTTTAAATGCATTCAAAAAAATTGGCAATATTTTCCCATATCAAAATTTATATTTAAAATTAGAAATCTTAGAATTTTTTTACACTGACCACTGAGGCTATTCTATGTTCATATGTCCTGTTCTTTCAGGAAATCTACATTAACAGCAATAAACTCACTTAGACACTATGGGCCTCATTCAAAGCCAGAATACTAGTGCAAAAAGCTTTGAAAAGTCACAAAGTTTTAGCGCAACTCGAAGCTGGGCTGAAATTGTGACTTTTTAGCGTTCACACACCATTTTCACCCAGCCCTGATAAAGTGGGCACCAGCAAAATTTTATAAGCTGTGGCATTCTCTGTGCGACATATCTTACTCCAGTCACTGACTGGAGTAAGATTATTGGCAAGGCACACATGGAGACACACAAGGCGCTCGCTAGTTCTCTGATAGTCCTGATTCATTGACCTCTGCATGACTCTAGCACACCGACCTCATCAAGATTAGCATGAACACCACCGGTCTGAAGTCAGGGCCTCTGTTTTGCATTGAAGCGTCCAATGAGCTTGTACAAAGATCATTGGGTGAAGGGGAGTAAGGTCAGGTGTGACATCAACTGTGATTGGTGGAACCTGCGTTATCAGCTGTATGTTACCGGTCATTGTAATCCGGCCTCTGATAAAAAGCTTTGCTGAAAATTCTTCCAGAAAGGACAGAAGTAAATGTGTAAAATAGCCCTGGTGGCCAGTGTGAGAACTGCAAGATTGTGAGAAGAAAGTATGAAAACATTTAAAAAAACACACGGAAAACAAACTAATTTAAACATTTTCTGATGACTAGATCTGAGCGAATCCATTCAACGGGAATCAAATTCATGTTGAATTTTTGTGCCTAAAATGAATGTCACCTTTTGAGACATTGCAGAAGATTGCATCAGTCAGAGAAGACGGGCTTTCCCAGAATGCCTTGCTGCCATCATATTAGGTCTCATCTGCATTGCACATACGAGTTGTAGCAGTTTTAATGGATAGAACATGTACTCAATGTATGGTGCTATTCACACGCCAGTGTTTTTACACACCCCTTGTGTCCATACAGAACACACAGAGCCATGTCCATTTTTTTTCCGGCAGCACGGATGACACGGAGGTCCAATAGTGGTCTATGGGTCTGTCAGTGTGCCATCAGTGTCCTGTACAAGTTTAACATTGTATAGGAGAAGCTTTGTAATTTCTTTATCCATCGGTGAAAAACACTGATCGAAAACTGAGGACACCGGTACCATTTTTTCACGTACAGGTTTAAACCCTGCACATGTGAATGAGGCCTAACATAGTATAGCTCAGACAATTAAGAAGGACTATTATAGCAAGTATAAAAGCAGAAGCAGGAAAGGAAGCAGCCATTTTGTGGTGAACCTGGATAGGGAAAAATACATCACAGCTCACAGCCTAGCCATAGAAATAGGGAAAGAAAGCCATGAAACATGATAGAAAACAGACAGAGAGAGAGGGCGACATCAATGCAGTGAAGGGGATTAGTGTGTTAAGGAAAAAAGGGAATGGCGTCATACATGTTTTTCAGGGCAAGTAGAGGCTTTGGAAGACATTTGCAGAGAATGGAATTTCCTGGGAAAACTCTGCAAATGTAAGTTTCAAAAGTCTTGCTCATCTTTACTGATCGGTCATTATCCATTGGTGGCAGTTTTACCTATAGTATGTTCCCCTCCATACAGGGCAATAACTCCCCTGTGGGCCTCATTGTTCCAGTTACCTTACACATCTTCCTTCCGTGTAGTGCACATTCCCATCATCTTCATGCTTTCCCATCCTGCACAGCCGGCTGCAGCGGAGGAGGATCAGGACAAATTCCTATCCTCCTCCTTGAGGGATAAGAGGGAATGTGGAGCCATCACCCTGCTCCATGCTGCTCTGCTCCTCCAAGCTAATTACTCTAAAGGCAAACCTGGGACTGAGCTTTATATTAACTCTTCTCCTCCCGCCTTCTGGATGCTACATAGCTAATCTGTTGGGTTAACCCTGTAGTGTGTAAAGTGCTGAATTATACAACAGTGATATGTCTTCTACTCACAAAAATGGTGTAAGTATGATGAGTGTTTTTGATCAGTTTCATCACAGTTTGGTCAGGGTTCATTAGCTTTTCTCAGCTGAAAATAAAACTGATGAATGTTTCTCCCCCTTCTCATAACCAACAGTCCATTTCATGACTGGCACACAGATGACATCCAAATGCTGTCCACATTTTTTGCGGACTAATAGACTTGCATTGGTGATACTGTATATAATTTCGTGTGGACCACTTAGGCCTCATTCAGACATCAGGTTTTTTCATGTACGAGAAAAATGGAGCGAGTTTAATCAGTGATTTTTACCTTAGGTTGGTCAGAATTACATCAGTACTTTTCCCATCGGTCAGTCAAACACAGACAAACTTCATCCGAGTTCTGGCCCATCTTTTAACAGACCCGGACACTTTCATTGATGAATTTGATCTGACACTTGAATCAATATAAAACATATCTCAATGAAAAATCATGGACATGTGAGCATCCCCATAGACTGTCATAGGTACACATGCTACCTGTGAAAAAAATAAAAAATAGCACTATACGTGATAGCACAGAAACTAACATGTGAATGAGCCCCAAGACTGTGAAAATACACTGGCATGTAAACAGGCCCATAGACATGGGTGTACATAGAAATCATGGGATCCCATAGCAGAAGGGCTAATTACCCCCCACCCAACAAAAAAAATAACATTCGACGGGGTCACAGAAGAGCAGATCTCACAACTTTCCAGCCTTTAGAAAGTAATTTTCCTCCTACTGAAGCCCCAGATTCCCCTTTCATTGCATGTTTAACCCCTTTCCAACCCTTGCCGTATTAGTACGCACATTTGCGTACACCCGGTTCAGTGAGGGCTCCTGCGCTGAGCCCGCACTGAACCGAGCACATGTCAGCTGATTCTTACAGCTGACATGTGCCCGCAACAGCCGCGGGTGGATCGCATGTTAAATGCCGCTGTCAATCTCCGACAGCGACATTTAACGCGCGCTTCCGGGTTGCGCGTCATAAGCCCCGCCCACCGGCGACCCCGTCACGTGATCGCGGGTCACCGATGGGCGTGCATGACAACCCAGGGTCTGCAGCAGACGCCTGTGGTTGTCATGATCTCGTCGCTATAAGCGCCACCTAGTGGTCGGCGCTCATAGCACAGGACCATTTCTGCTATATGCAGGGGATCTGCTGGTCCCCTGTATGTAGCAGAGACGATCAGACAACTGCTGCTTCTAGTCTCCTATGGAGACTATTGAAGCATGCAGTAAGTGAAAAAAAATGTTTTTAAAAATATAAAAAAAATATAAAAGTTTAAATCACCCCCCTTTCACCCCATTCAAAATAAAATATAAAAAAAAAAAAACCCACATACACATATTTGGTATCGCCGAGTTCAGAATCGCCCGATCTATCAATATAAAAAAAGAATTAATCCGATCGGTAAACAGTGTAACGAGAAAAAAATTCTAAACGCCAGAATTGCGTTTTTTGGTCGCCGCAAAATTGCAATAAAATGCAATAACGGGCGATCAAAACATCGGATCTACCCCAAAATGTTATCAATAAAAATGTCAGCCCGGTGCGCAAAAAATAAGCCCTCACCCAGCCCCAGATCCCGAAAAATGGAGACGCTACAGGTCTCGGAAAATGGCGCTATTTTTTTTTATTTTTTTTTACCAAATTTTGGAATTTTTTTTCACCACTTAAATATAAAATAACCTATACATGTTTGGTGTCTACGAACTCATAATGACCTAGAGAATAAGAATGGCAGGTCAGTTTTAGCATTCAGTGAACATGGTAAAAAAAATAAATAAAAAACAACTGTGGTATTGCACTTTTTTTGCAATTTTACCGCACTTGGAATTTTTTTACCGTTTTACCGTACACGATATGGTAAAACTAGTAGTGGCGTTGAAAAGTACAACTTGTCCTGCAAAAAATAAGCCCTCAGACGGCCATATTGTCAAAAAAATAAAGACGCTATGGCTCTGGGAACAAGGGGAGCAAAAAATGAAAAAGCAAAAACGACAAAACCCAAGGTTGCGAAGGGGTTAAAGTATGATACCAACAAAAGTGCCCAACAAACACAGTATGTGAATTCTTTCACAGTACCCTCCACATGCACATTATGATAACCCTACTGTACTCGACTTCAACTCCCCCGGCAAAGTATGGTGACCCTGACACAGTGTGATCCCCCAGCTTTGGCCCCCACACGGCCCTCTATAAAGTATAATAGGTCATCATACAGTATAATGGCCCCACACCTCATCATGCTGTATAATGGCCCCCACTAGCTCCCCAAACAGTACAACCAAACAGTGCAATGACCCCCACACTGCCCTCCACATGGTATGATGGTCCCCACTCAAACCTTCACACTGTATAATTGCTTGCATACAGTATATTGGCCCTCACATAGCCCTCCACAAAGTATAAAGGCTCGCACATAGCCCTCGAAATATTATAATAGCCCCCACATAGCCCTCTATATACTATAATGGGCCCCATATTCCTCCATATTGTATAATGCAAAATCATAATCTTTTATATAGTGTGCTGAACCCTATAGTCCTCCATATAGTATCATGCACTCCCCATAGTCTTCCATATAGTATAATGCACTCCCCATAGTCCTGCATATAGTATAATGCAATCCACATAGTCCTCCATACAGTATAATGCACTTCCCATATTCCTCCATCTACTATAATGCACTCCCCATAGTCCTCCATATAGTATAATGCACTCCCCATTGTTCTACATACAGTATAATGCACTCCCCATAGTAAAATGCATTCCTCATAGTGCTCCATACAGTATAATGCACTCCCCATAGTCCTCCATATAGTATAATGCACTCCCCATAGTCCTCCATATAGTGTAATGCACTCCTCCATATAGTATAATGCACTGCCCATAGTTCTTAATACAGTATAATGCACTCCCCATAGTTCTCTATATAGCATAATGCACTCTCCATAGTCCTCCATATAGCATAATGCACTCCTCCATATAGTAAAATGCACTCCTCATAGTGCTCCATACAGTAAGATGCACTCCTCATAGTCCTCCATATAGTATAATACACTCCCCATAGTCCTCCATACAGTATATGGCACTGCCGATAGTCCTCCATGTAGTATAATGCACTCCCCATAATCCTCCATATAGTATAATGCACTCCCATAGTCCTCCATATAGTATAACACACTCCCCATAGTCCTCCATATAGTATAATGCACTCCCCATGGTCCTATATAGTCTATACAGTATAATGCACTCCTCATAGTCCTCTATACAGTACTATGACCACCACAATGTGTTCATTGATTTAAAAAAAAAATACTCACCTCTCCTCCTTGTTCTCCGCTGCTCTGGTCTATGCAGCAAGCATTCTGAAGTGCCTGTACATCTCAGGGCGGTGGATGTCATATAATGATGTCATAGGGCCCGCTGTACTGAGACGTCAGATGCTGAGGAAGAATGACGAAGTAGGAAGTCACAGGCCCCATAGTACTCGCGTGGCCTATGTTCCAACAATGAGCTTTTGGTTTGTTTTTGACACTAATTATTTTCTGTGGCAAAAACTGAGTGTTTTACAATTCAAGCAAAGTGGATGGGATTTATAGAAACCTCATGGCCACTATGCTTTAATTTTATTCAGCGTAAACTGAGCTGCTGTGTGTGTATCAAATCCACATCATGTCAATTTCTCTTGTGAGTATGCTGAGTTTTATGTGTGGATTTTCCCCATAGATTTCCATTAGATGCCGAAAATCTGCAGGTAAAAACGCACATACATAGTCCTGCATATAGTATAATGCAATCCACATAGTCCTTCATACTGTATAATGCACTCCACATAGACCTCTATATAGTATAATGCACCCCATATTCCGCCATATAGTATAATGCACTCCCCATAGTCCTCCACATAGTATAATGCACTCCCATAGTCCTCCACGTAGCATAATGCACTCCCCATAGTCCTCAATGTAGTATAATGCACTTCCATAGTTCTCCATATAGTATAATGCACTACCCATAGCCCTCCATACAGTATAATGCACTACCCATAGTCCTCCATATAGTATAATACACTCCCCATAGTCCTTCATATAGTATAATGCACCTCCATCGTCCTCCATACAGTATAATGAATTCCCCATGGTCCTCTATACATTACTATGACTACCAAAATGTGCTCATTGATTTAAAATAAAAAATACTCACCTCTCCTCCTTGTTTCCCGCTGCTCCGGTCTATGTAGCAAGCATTCTGAAGCGCCTGCACATCTCAGGGCAGTGGGTGCCATGTAATGATGTCATCAGGCCCGCTGTGCTGAGACGTCAGACGCTGAGGAAGAATGATAGAGGAGGAAGTCACAGGCCCCATAGTACTCTTGTGGGTTATGTTCCCACAATGAGCTTTCGGTTTGTTTTTGACAATATTTATTTGCTGTGGCAAAAACAGAGTGTTTTGCAGTTCAAGCAAAGTGGATGGGATTTTATAGAAACCTCATGGCCACTGTGCTGTAAAGGGGTTGTCCACTACTTTCACATTGATGCCATATCCATAGGATAGGGCATCAATTTATGTTTGCCCGGGGTCCCGCACACAGCACCCCCGCCATCAGCTGTTTTCGGTGCTGGCGGTGGCCGCCGGCCGGAAGTGCTTACCTTCCGGTGACTGTTCGTCATGTTGTAATGGTCGGCACTTGTTAGTGCACATCTGCCTCCCATTCAATTGAATGGGAGGCGGATGTGCAGTACCCCGCGGCGGCCACTACAGATGGACGGCCAAACACCGCAGGCAAGTACTTCCGGCCGGCGGCGGCGGCCGCCGCCAGCACCGATAACTTTTGATCGGCAGGGGTGCTGCGTGCAGGACCCCGGCCGATCATACATTGATGCCCTATCTTATGGATATGACTCGCCCCCTGGGCTGTGGGGTACCCGGAACCGGGCAACAGTGCAATAATGGGGGTAGTAGTGGCAACCCGGTCCATGGCTCAGGGTGGTCATACCAAATGTTGTGGCAGTCTATTTGTAGGGTTTTAAATGTCCGACTACGCCACCCGTGGATTGCGGTCAGGGTTAACCGCCGCTGCAGTGCAGACCGCTGGGGCAGATGTTGGTGTGCAGCACTAAGTAGTATAACTCCCCACGGGAGGAGTGTGGCCCCAGGGCAGTATATAGATGGATGATGGAGGGGATGATTCTGACCGCAATAGCCAGGAAACGGAGGCCTCTTAAACAGTTCAGGGTCTTTATTAGAACAGGTGAGACGACCCAAAAACAGTCCCGGCTAGGAGGGGGCCTGATTGTCTGAGAACAAGTGGGAAGCTGGCCCTGGTCAGGGTGAGGGTGAAGGCCTACCGTGCTCTCTGCGCTCTTTCTGGCTATTTCCCTCCTTGTGGTGTAACAGCCCACGTTCCTGAGCTCACCGTGTCTTCTCGCCCGTATGGCTTGCAACTTGGGTCCCTTTCTACTCTTGGCCTGGTGAAGCTTTGCTGGTCCCTTCTGCTGTGGCGGAACCTCCGGGCTTCTTAGGCCAAGGAACATACAGTCCTCTGCGGGCTGGTTATTTGCTGTAGGACTTGGATTCCTAACAGCCTCGGACACCAAGTCCAGTAGATCAGTTTCTCTCTCAGCCAGGACAGGCTATTCTCGCCTTCCGTCACTGGCTCGTGGCTCCTCTACTGCCACAAGACCTCCTCAGCTTCAGCTGAACTGGCTCTCCCTTCTCTGGGACACCTCTCACTCCAGAGACAGGTCGTCCAGAACTCTCTAACCCTGCCCCCAGTTCCAGCTTTTATAGGGGCAGCCTGCTCCCCCTACTGGCCTGGGACAGGAGGTGCTGCATGCTAATGGTCCCTGACCAGAGAACCTCCCCTTTGCTCTCAGACACAGCTTTATTATACATTTGTGGCATCCAGGCCAGGTGACACATTCCCCCCTAGTAAAACTTAGTACTCCGGGACTAACAGGAAACACAAATACAGGTTATAAACAACAACATAACATATGTACAAGTGCATTTTGTCCTTAAGGCCACGGCGCTTCCACGACCGGGTGTCCATTTCACCCAACAAAGCGAAGTCTTTGAGCGATGTGGGGACCTGTCCAAAGCAAACCCCAAACGTTGGCCCTGGGAGTGGCTGCAAGGCAAAACTACCTACTTTGGACCACACGGGGCCACGCCAGACAGGTTTTTGTTCAGTGGCCGTCATCGCAAGAGGCACCAAGTGCAACTATCTACATGATCGTTTTGGTTATTCACCGTCCATAACCTGTCAGTCCATGAGCTAGAAAAACTAGAAAAACATAATTAATAACCAGGGTACAACATAACACATTAAATACATACATTATCCACTTAGATCTTCCAGCGAGCTGGCATTTGCCCCTTAGTGCTTCGGGTTGACCTACGTAACCCACTGTCTGGTGGTGGTCTAACCTGGTTTTTCTCACTAGCGCTCGGGGTGCAGTCACTGGCTAAACTTACAGACAGGGCAGGCAGCTGTCTGCGGGTCCTCTGGCTTACCGCAGGCATGGCAGGCTCACTGTCAGCAGAGGGTTGACTCTACCGGGCTGCTGGCACAGGCTCTTCTGCCTCTGGAACTGCTTGTTCTTCTCCATCTTCCTGCTCTGGTGTAGGTTGTTGCTGAGCCGGTTGCAGGAAATGCAGGACGGGTACCACTATGGCACCGTTTGTTCGAGTCCAGGACTGAGGGAATTCTCCGAGAACGGTGCTGATCATTTCTTCCTTGTTCTTTGCGGGTTCAAGGTCACTTTGATCCTCTTCTGCATTCCGTAGTTGCTCGGGGCACCTTTTTAGGTGGTCTCTGGAGACGGTACTAGTGGTTTCTCCTCCATCCTTAGTGACCACGCACACCTTCGGGTTGTCGTGATCAGACTGCAGTACTGTGTAGGGTTCCCTTTCCCACTGGTCGTCCAGCTTGTGTAGCCTTCTCTTTCGCTTCAGGACCTGCTCAACAGGTTCCAGGGGACCAGCAGGGGCATGTTGGTTGAAGAGTCTCTCTTGCTTTTCTCTCGCCTGAGCCAGGCTCTTCTCCACACTCTCCTGTACCTTCTTGCACTGCTGTCGCCTTTCCGTATCCCAGTCCGCATCTGGGGAGGTGTCCTCGGGTGTTAGGACTCCCATCTCCAGGTCTATGGGCTGCTTACCTGGTCTGGCTCGCATCAGGTACACCTGGGTGCAGTTTGTAGCATTCACCAGGATATGGTTGTATAAGTCTATCAGGTCCGGCAGTTTTTCTGGCCACAGGCTGCGTTCCTCCAGGGGCAACGTCTTCAGGAGATCAATGACTATATTGTTCATTTTCTCACACATCCCGTTGGTTTGTGGGTGGTAAGGCGTTGTCCGAATCTTCTTACAGCCATAGAGGTTGCAGAACTCTTGGAAGATTTCGGCCTCGAATGCTGGACCTTGGTCTGTCAGGACCTGTTCCGGATATCCGTGTGGGTGGCAGAAGTTTTGCTGGAAGGCTCTGGCCGCCGTTTGAGCTGTCAAGTTTTTTACCGGGACCACCACTAGAAAACGGGAATAGTGGTCCACGATTGTCAGGGCATAAACGTATCCTAACCGGCTTGGAGCCAATTTGACGTGGTCCAGAGCTACCAGCTCAAGAGGCTGCTTGGTGATGATGGGCCTCAAGACTGTCTTCTGGCTGGTGCGGTCCTTCCTCCTTAGATTGCAAGGGCCACAGTCTCTGCACCACTTCTCTACAGCCCCTCTCATGCCGATCCAGAAGAACCGTCCTCTTAGCAGGAACTCCAGTTTCTTCCAGCCGAAGTGCCCCGCTCTGTCATGGTAAGCCTCCAGGACCATAGCTGCATCTCGCCTTGGGACCACGACTTGCCAGGTCAGCTCGTGCGTCCGGTGGTTGACGAGTCTTCTGCACAGCTTACCTTCATAGAAGAACAGCCTGCTCTTCTCTTTCCATAGCTGCTTGGCTTCCTCTGGGGCATCCGGATCTAGACGGGCGTCTTCTCGGGTCAGCAGGTCTTTCACCATGCGGACTACAGGGTCACTATCTTGGGTCTCGGCCCAGCAGTGGTGAGGTAGGGGATTGATCATGATGGTTGTTAAGTCTTCCTCCTTCACGTGGTGGGAGTATTGAGTGGCCCCATACCGGTGGAATGCAGGGAGCTCTACTTCCTCCAACTCGTCCGGATCTTCTCCCTCATCGGGTAAGTGGGGCATTCTCGAGAATGCAGATGCCCTAGCATTGGCTCGGCCTGCCCGGTACTTGATGGTGAAGTTATAATTTGCTAGCCGGGCCATCCACCGCTGCTCTAGGGCACCAAGTCTCATTGTCCAGATGCGTTAACGGATTGTTGTCCGTGTACACAGTGAACTTCACAGAATCCAGGTAATGCTTGAAACGTTCCGTTACGGCCCACACCACTGCCAAGAATTCTAGCTTGAAGGAGCTGTAATTCTCCGGGTTTCTCTCCGTGGGCCTCAGCTTCCGGCTGGCGTAAGCGATCACCCTTTCTCTGCCCTGTTGGTTCTGTGACAGTACGGCTCCCATCCCCACATTACTGGCGTCTGTGTGGAGGATAAAAGGCTGGCCATAATCGGGGTAGGCCAGGATCTCATCCCCTGTGAGGGCCATCTTCAACTGGCGGAAGGACTCCTCTTCCGGCTTGTCCCACTTGAAGGGTGGCTTTTGGCTTCTGGACTTAGACTGTCCTATCAGGAGGTCCTGCATAGGGGCTGCCATCTTAGTGAACCCGGGGATGAACCTTCGGTAGTAGCCTACCAACCCGAGGAATTGCCTCACTTCTTTGATGTTAGAGGGGCTTGGCCAGGTCTTAATGGCTGTCACTTTGTCGGGGTCGGGGGCTACTCCCTCAGCACTCACCACGTGTCCCAGGTACTGGACCTTCGGTTTCAACAGGTGACACTTTGAGGGTTTCACCTTCAGGCCATAGCCTGCCAGGGCTTCGAACACCTCGGCCAGGTGCTTTAGATGGTCCTCGTAAGTCTTCGAATAGACGATCACGTCGTCCAGGTAAAGGAGGACCGTCTCGAAGTTTCGGTGCCCTAGACAGCATTCCATCAGCCTCTGGAAGGTCCCTGGTGCGTTGCAGAGCCCAAAGGGCATACAGTTGAACTCGCTCAGTCCCATCGGGGTGGTGAAGACGGTCTTCTCCTTGTCAGCCTCTGCCACAGGAACCTGCCAGTACCCGCTAGTAAGATCCAAAGTAGAGAACAAGTTAGCTGATTTTAGGGCTGCTAAAGACTCCTCTATCCTAGGTAGCGGATAAGCGTCTTTATGAGTGATGCGATTGACCTTTCTATAGTCCACGCACATTCTCATGGTACCGTCTTTCTCTTTTACCAGAACCAAGGGGGCTGCCCAGGGGCTACAGCTATCTCTAATGACCGCAGCTTCTTTCATTTCTCTCAGCATGCCCTTTGCGTTCTGATAATGTGCAGGGGGTACAGGCCTGTGTCTCTCTTTTATTGGTGGGTGGCTCCCCGTGGGGATGTGGTGTTCTATCCCTCTTACTCTGCCGAAGTCTAGCGGGTGCTTACTAAAGATTCTCTCGTACTCCTGTACCACCCGGTAGACTCCTTGTTTTTGGTGCAGGGGAGTGGAGTCAGCACCCACATGGAGTTCCTGGCACCAGTCCTCCTTGTGTGTCTGTGAGCCATTACTCTCCACTGGGGAAGATGGAGGCAAGGGTTCCACGACCCTGATAGCATTGTGTTGGACGGCAAACAATTTGGCTAGTGTAGCGTACCGGGGCAAGTATACTTCCCTTTCCCCGATGTTTAAGATCCGGACGGGCACCCTTCCATGGTGGACATCAACCACCCCCCTGGCTGTCAAAATGGTGGGCCTGCTGTCTGAGTACACGGGTTCTACCATGGCTTGGTAGTCTCTCCCTCTTAACCCGATTGCAGTCCGACACCAGATCATCATTTCACTTTTGGGAGGCATGGCAATGGGGAACGGGTCGCTCATCCTCACGCTACCGATCTCACCACCAGACAGTTCTACCTGTTGCCGTCTCATCAGGGCTCTTATCTCTTTCTGGAGGACCCTCTGTTGGCTGGAGCTTGCATTCATCGCCACCTGCTGCAAAATCATAATTACTTCTGAAAGACAGTTTTCAATCACGTTAGTACCCACAGTTATTTTAGGGTGACTCTCACGGCGATCAATGTCCACAATGATCACTCCCTGTGCCGGCAGTTCAACTTTACCAATCTTGATGGTCATCTCTCTGAACCCCACTTGCGGCACAAGTTGGCCATTGCTGGTGATGATGCTTAAGTCATCGTCTGGATAACGGGTTATATCCGCGTCATTCCAGTACCGCTTGAAAAGTACGTAGGGGATGGTAGTCACTTGAGACCCGGTGTCCAGCACTGTACTCATGGGGATACCGTCCAGCACTACGGGTAAGACCGGGGGTCCCCCCACATACTTATCACGCCAATTAGACGGGCCTGGTGACCTTATGCCTGGGGGTTGGCCCTCTGCCCCAGGTTGGGCCCATTTAAAGTACAGTACCTTGCTAGGTGTCCTGGCTGACTGCAACGGCGGCAAATCGGCTGTCCATCCTCAGTGTAGCGGTTGGCGGGCCTCCCTCTGAATGGTGGGATCCTCCTCTGTCGACGCCACGGGACATCCTCCGGACTGGAAGCCAGCTTGATGGGTCCTGACGGGTCCACCTGTAGCGACTGTACGGTCCTGGTCAATGCAGCAACACTTCTGGTTAGTACCTGGACCTGATGGTGCAGGTCTGCAGGCGGGGATGGGCTTGAGACCTGCGCATCAGCCCCCACAAGGTCTGCAGGGTAGGGCGCCTCCCCCTGGTGGTAAGTAATGGCAGGGCGCCGGGAAGCTACAGTGCCACTTGGTGGGGGTTCTCGGAGCACCCGGGTGGCCCTATCCTTGAACTGCGCAAAAGTCAAATTGGGGTTCTGTAGGGCCATGAGGCGCAGCTAGGTCCTGTGGGCGCTGGACAGCAGACCTTTTATGAACTGGTCAGTTAAGAGCTTATCATTATCCTGCACACTACCAGGGTCAGCTTGTTTGATAGCTCTCAGGGCTTCTTGCAGGTTCAAGGCATAGTCTCTGATACTATCCTGGGCTCGCTGCTTACAGCCATAGAACCACATTTTAATTTCTGCTGAGGTACGGGTATCAAAGGTACTCCACAGCCGGGTCAGAATGTCCTTTACTGTCCTTTTCTCCTCATGTGACCATGATTTCACCTCCCGCTGTGCTGCACCGGTGAGCTGCCCCGTCAGAATGCTCACTTTCTGTTCCTCTGTCAGGGGATAAACTTTAAATAGACTGTGCAGTCTTTCTTTAAAATCAGTCAATGTGACTTCCGGGTCAGGCCCTGGCTGAGAGGCGGTAAGAAGAAATAGCTCCGCAGCCCCGGCAGATTTCACCCCCTCAAAGCAGTAAAAACTGTTAAGAAAACTTAGGATCAAAAGCACAGAACAGTGAGAAGCAGATTAACCATGGAACGTTATCTCCTCCGCAGCAGTAAAACCCCGCTGAGTGGTATGACGGGAGATTCAGGAGATATCCAAAATGGCCACCAATGAAGATTCTCAGTGTGCCTTGCCTTTATCACAGACGCCAGCACAGAAGCCAAGAAGGGAGGAACTGTGTACAGACTCCCAGCAGGAGATGGGGGTGAGAGAAGATGGGAGAGGACAGAGAGAGTCTGGCCAGCTAATGGGAGAGATGCAGGCAGACTTCAGCAGTATAAACTACAAAGAACTTACTGAATCAGTAATCGAACACCTCACCCCACAGATAAGAGTTTCCCTTGAGAATGCAATGAAACAGACACTGATGGGTCTTAAAGAAGACATCTCACAACATGAAGTGAGAATAGAGGAGGCAGAAGGCAGAATTGGGCGCCTGGAGGATATAAATGAACAGGCTGATAAAGACATCAGTTTACTGCAGAAGCAAGTTCATATTTTGGTAGATCGCATTGAAGATCTTGAAAACAGATCACGTAGGAATAATTTAAGGGTCGTTGGACTCCCGGAGACTATCAAGCCCAGACAACTTCAGAGAATATTTGAAGATGATTTACCAGAGGCTCTGGGAATAACCTCTCACAGGAGGGTAGAAAGGGCACACCGAATAGGCCCTCAAAGACCGAACAATACGCCAGAGACAAACCAGAGACCAAGGCAAGCAATAGCCAAGTACTTGGACTTTAACGATAAGGAAAACATTCTGCGAGCGTTTAGACGTCGAAGAGAGCCGTTAACTTTTCAAGGACACAAAATTATCATTTTCAATGACTATTCTGTGGAGCTTAATAAACGGCGCAGAATGTTCAGTGACTGTTGTTCTAGACTATTTAAAAATCATATACAGTTCCAATTACTGTACCCGGCCATATTGAAAGTAAGGCACACAGATGGCTCAACAAAAAGCTTTCAAAATCAGAAGGATGCAGAAGAGTACATATCGAAGCTGCTGAGGAAAAACGGACAAGATGAAACAGAGGTCGGAACATCGCCGAAGCAGGGGAGAAAAGCAGAACAAAGTACAGAGAGAGAAGAGGAATCCGAAAATTGGAGGTTGAGCCCACAGACCCAAAGGCAAAGAACACCCAGACATCACAAGATAATCCAGGAAGTGGACATTGAAGCAGATAAGTAATACACATTGGAGGGGATAAAGCAGGGAGAAGGACACTTTAATAAGACTGGCGACCCAAGGACTCTCCTATTTGTAGTCACTTGAGGGGGTGACCACTTAAAGAACTTAGAGGTGGTTTAACAAAAGAAATATTGCCGGGGAGGAGCTTGTGGGGGAATAAGCCAGAAAAAGGAAGTCACAGAAAAATGCTATTGAGTGATTGTTTGTTGTTGGTTGTTAACTTGTTTTTTGTTCAAAGGGGAGACATGCAGGAACACAATGTAAGTCAGAACAAAATTGTGATTATTTGGTGTGAGCACCCAACATATAATCAAAAATGAAAATATCATAGTATGCACATTGTATCATGGAATGTAAAGGGGCTTAGAGCCCCGACTAAAAGAATGATGGTTCTGCGACATTTAAAGAAACTAGAAGCAGATATTGCATTACTGCAGGAAACGCATTTGAGAAATGAAGATTTGTTTAGGATGAAAAAATTGTGGGTGGGAGAGGTGTATGGTTCAGAGGGGGTGGAAAGAAAGGCGGGTGTTCTAATATTGCTGCACAAAAATCTACCGTACAAAGTAACGCAGGTAGAACGGGATACAGATGGAAGGTACATAATGCTAAAGCTAGAAAGAAATGAGGAAGAAATTGGTGTAATCAATATACATGCGCCCAACACAGACCAAAAACCTTTTTTTGAACAACTACGTTTTAAGATATTACAAAACACAACAAAGAACATGATAGTAGGAGGAGATTACAACAACACACACTCTATAGAGGAAGATCGATTGAGTCACGTGACGACAAGAGGGGAAAAAGCTAGTGGGAAATCAACTCTATTGGCAGAGTTAATAGAAGACACAGATTTGTCGGATAATTGGAGGTTGGAATCACCCAATGAACGAGAATTTACACACTTTTCCCACCCACATCAAACTTGGTCTAGAATTGACTATATATTGGTGAGTAGAGGGCTACTAGACAGATGCAAAAAGTCAAAAATTGAGGAAATGGTGATTTCGGATCATGCGCCAATCTCTCTAAATTTAATTGAGCAATATCCAAGGGGAACGGACTACATATGGAGATTCTCATCGTTTCTTCTTGGAGACGAGCGATTTAAAGTGATATTACAGCAATGGTGGGAGGAGTATTCTTACCACAATTCGGTGGATGGTCTGAAACCACAAACATACTGGGAAGCAGGAAAGGCGGTCCTGAGAGGGAAACGAATAGCGTATGTGCATACATTAAAAAAACAAACACTAAATATGAGGAATTTAGTAGGAAATGAAGGGAGAAATGCTTGCACTTTCAACAACAAAAAACAGCTAAAAATAGGGATGAATGGAGGGAGGCCAAGGGATTTTGACATATGGGCGGGAAAAAAAGAATTATTTAGAAAGACGGAAATGGAAATAGAGTTGAGGAGATACGGAGATAAAGCAGGAAAGCTATTAGCAAACTTGGCAAAGGGCAAGAAGGGAAAGAGTAATATCTTAAAGCTTAAGACTAGAGAGGGTTTAATGGTGGATAACCCTAGGGAAATAAACTCAACCCTGCGGGAGTATTATGCTACCTTATATTTAGAAGAGGCCAAGGGCACAAGTAGGGGTGAGGACTTTCTAAAAAAAATTAACATACCTTGTGTCTCAGAGCCACAGTTAAATATGCTAAAAGCTCCCATTACAGAGGAGGAAGTGAAGAGTACCATTGGGGGATTGCCAGCTGGAAAAGCACCTGGGCCGGATGGGTTCACGGGCGATTTTTATAAGGTCATGTCCCAACAAATAACCCCTACTTTGACTGCATGGTATAACGAATTGTTACAGGGGGGGGATCTGTTGGTGGGCACTAATGTGGCTCATATTAGCTTAATACCAAAAGAAGGGAAAAATGTGGAGGACCCAGCATCTTATAGACCTATATCCTCGATAAATCAAGATGTTAAAATAATATCCAAACTCATGGCAAACAGATTAGCAGAGATACTCCCAACATTAGTAACACCCGCACAGGTGGGCTTTGTGAAAGGTAGGAGTGCAGTTACAAATGTAAGACGCACATTGTTAGCCATAGATGCAATAAATAAAGAAGAAAACAGTCGAGGTAAGCCGGCTCTGGTTACACTAGACGCAGAGAAGGCCTTTGATAAGGTGAAGTGGAGCTGGGTAGGTCAAGTTTTGGACAAAATTGGGCTTGTGGGAAACTTCAGAAATTTTATAAAAGCCCTATATGCTAACCCCGCAGCAAGAATTCAAACCCCAGGTCATTTATCGGCAAATTTCCCTCTTGAAAAGGGGACACGTCAGGGATGTCCTTTTTCCCCGCTAATGTTTGATCTGGCATTAGAACCCCTTGCGCGATACCTAGAACAACATGAAGTTTATGAAGGGATACCAATAGGGGGCATGAAGCTTAAGGCCTCGTATTTCGCAGACAATATCATACTTTACATGGCTGAGGTGGCAAGAGATCTGCCAGGGGTCCTGGATCTTATGGAAAATTTTGGTAGGTATTCGGGATTCACTCTAAATAAAAGCAAATGCGAAATTCTCCACTTAACAAATAGAAACAGAAGTAGTATGGTGGAAAAGGAAATGTGCAGTATTCCAATATCCAAAACACATATAACATATCTGGGTATCAAGCTGGGGAGAAAACCAGAGTCAATATATAACTTAAACTTTCCTCCAGTCATCTCCAAAATTCAACAGGAATTAGAAAGGTGGCAAAATTTGCCTTTGAGTCTATTTGGCAGGATTCACCTTTTAAAAATGATGAGTTTTCCGAAACTCATGTATCCACTGCAGACCATTCCAGTTCTCCTAAAACATGTAGATGTGCAGAAAGTATACTCAACTATTAGGAAATTTATATGGAGAGGTCGAAGACCCCGTATAAAACTGAATACATTGATGGCTTCCAGGGAAGAGAGAGGGGTAAACTTGCCAGACATAAGAGGATATAATCTAGTGTGTATTTCCCGTCACATAGTAGATTGGTTTAAAGACACTAGTGGGTTCTCTGATACGGTCCTGGAAACATCGTATGCGTACCCGTGGAACTTAGTCGCCTTATTACACACACCACAAAGCCTAATGCCTAAAAAAATAAAAAACTCAATAGTGTATCGGGATACAATAGCTACATGGAAGGAACTTAGGAGAAAACTTAAATTATCATGGAGAATATCGAGAGATTTACCCATATGGGGAAATCCTGTGTTCCAACAAATAGCAGAGAACAAACTATTTCAGGAATGGAGGGTGAGGGGGATCCATAAAATAGCTAATCTACTACATGAAGAAGAAACTAGGTGAATGAGTAGGGAAGAGATAATATTAAAATTCAAGCTAAGTGAAGAACAATTCCTACAATTCGGACAAATAAAAGGGACAATTATGACGCATTTGATAAATGTGAGTGAAGAGAAGAGAAGGAATGCAATGGATAATCTATTATTTGACCGAACAGGTACATGCAATATATCCGCAATATACAGAAATCTGAAAGGCATCCTTGGAAAAATAGATACAGAGAAAACATTCAGATCCTGGGCCAAACAAATAGAGGGTGAGGAAATCGGGGAAAAAATGCTGGCGGGTTGGCAGGCGGTACGGAAAAACATCTTAAGTGAGGTTTGGAGAGACACACAATTTAGGATTTTGCACAGAGCTCTACTGGCCTTCAACATACCAGTATCTAGAACAATGAGGGATCGTCTGGTACATTGTCCAAAATGCAAACTCGGAAAATCTGATCTGTTACATGGACTCTGGGGATGCCCTAAAGTACAGGAATTCTGGGAAGATATAAAACATATGATGGAAAATATAGGTATGGGGAACATATCATTGCACCCATTACCGTTCCTCTTCCATTACTGGAAAGGAGAAGAAGCCCCACAACAAAAAGGAAAGGACACATTAACTCCAATGTTCCACTTAATTTGTATGATAGCCAAAAGAAGCCTATTAAAGGATTGGTTGAGCGATTCCATTCCAAATCGGAAAGTTATAATGAAAACTTTGTTTCACTTAGAATGGTTGGAAGCCGAGTGTAACAAGGAAAAGAGTATAAAATCGCTCATAATAAAATGGAAAAGCTTCTTACTTAGACATTACAGAAACAAAGAACTTCAGGAAATTATGAAACCCTTTGAACAGACCAGTTGGTACATACTGGAAGACTTGGGTGGAACATTGGGGAAGTTGAAAATAGTTTATCTGAATGTTGATGGAAAAGGTTGAAGAGAAACAGGTTAAGACGTTGTATAAAATATGGATACAGACTAAATATTCAATAATGTTTAAGGGATTAAGAAGAAGACGAAAAGAAAGGAGAGGTGCACACAAGAAATATACAAGTGTTTCCTGCAGGTTGGGGAAGAGGGAGGGCAATGGGGAGGGTTTGTTTTTCTTTTTTTTTTCTTCAATGTTTACTTTGTTCCTAGACCATACAATTAGTAAGGTGATAATCAAAACTGAAATGATGAACACTTAAGCTAAGAATAATGCATTGGAATGTACATTTACATACTTATGTTATATGTTAAAAATCAATAAAAATTATTATTTAAAAAAAAAATTATCCTCAGAAGCAGAGGTGACTCTTGGTCTTCCTTTCCTGGGGCGGTCCTCATGTGAGCCAGTTTCTTTGTAGCGCTTGATGGTTTTTGCAACTGCACTTGGGGACACTTTCAAAGTTTTCCCAATTTTTCGCACTGACTGACCTTCATTTCTTAAAGTAATGATGGACACTCGTTTTTCTTTACTTAGCGGCTTTTTTCTTGCCATAATACAAATTCTAACAGTCTATTCAGTAGGACTATCAGCTGTGTATCCAACAGACTTCTGCACAACACAACTGATGGTCCCAACACCATTTATAAGGCAAGAAATCCCACTTATTAAACCTGACAGGGCACACCTGTGAAGTGAAAACCATTTCCGGTGACTACCTCTTGAAGCTCATCAAGAGAATGCCAAGAGTGTGCAAAGCAGTCACCAAAGCAAAAGGTGGCTACTTTTAAGAACCTAGAATATAAGACATATTTTCTGTTAAGTATGTGATTCCACATGTGTTAATTCATAGTTTTGATGCCTTAAGTGCGAATGTACAATTTTCATAGTCATGAAAATACAGAAAAATCTTTAAATGAGAAGGTGTGTCCAAACTTTTGGTCTGTACTATATAATCAAAAGATGTCAGCAGAACATCGGTTGGAGTCAGTTTATTATCTGCAATGGAGCAGCTTAACATTGTATGTACCTTTCACATTGCCATGTAGTCCAAACCATCATAGCAGTTAAAGACCACACACTGCACGGCCAGCGCCTTGGCCAAATCTTTGGTGGTCTCGGTTTTTCCTGTGCCTGCCGGACCTTCTGGAGCTCCACCAAGATTTAGATAAAAAGCACCGATCTACCAATGAAACATGAAAGAACTGGTATGAAATATCAATAAACTTTCTAATAAGTTTCATGCATCATACAAAAGTCAAAAAGATTTCTGAGCATAACCCATCACCTCATACCAGAGTCCGCTAGCATCTGTCAGTGAGCGGAGTGATGACCAGGCGTGGGGAGTTGCCCAGGTACTCATAGGCGGACTTCACATTGCAGTTGATGATTCGCACTCTCGCATTCTCATTCTCCCAGTAATAGCGGAGTTGGGCAAGCCACTGGAAGTCTGTTTCATGAGAAACTCCTGAGCAATGTAGGAAAAGATAGTCAACCTCTAAGACACTGCAGAATCACAAGGGAGAGTTTCTAAAGGGAAGGCAAATGCACATACATTATAGGACAAAACTCCTAGTCACCGAATTCTGCTTTTTTCATTTAGTCCCATTGCCCACGGTGTATAACATCCGGACTCTCAGCCCCCAGTTTATAAAATCCGGCCTCTCGCCTCCCCCGGTGTATAACATCCACCCCTCGCCCCTAGTTTAGTATAACATCCATCCCCTCGCGCCCCCGCCAGTGAATAAAATCCATCCCCTCAACCCCACTGTATAACATCCAACCTCAAGCCCTCCATTGCATAACATCCGGCCCCCAGGGTATAATATCCGGCCCCCAGCCCCGGTGTATAACATCTGTCCCCTTGCTCCCTCCCCCTGGTGTATAACATCCGGCCTCTCGCCCCCCCGGTGTATAATATCCGTCCCCTCGCTCCCAGTGTATAACATCCATCCCCTTGCCCACGGTGTATAATATCCGTCCCCTCGCCCCTGGTGTATAATATCCGTCCCCTCACCCCTGGTGTATAATATCCGTCCCCTCGCCCCTGGTGTATAATATCCGTCCCCTCGCCCCTGGTGTATAATATCCGTCCCCTCGCCCCTCAGTGTATAACATCCAGCCCTCGGACTTGTATAACATCTAGCCCCTCGTATCCCCAGTGTATAACATCTGGTCCCTCGGCCTTGTTGTATAGCATTAAGACTCTCGCCCACCCCACCAGTGTATAACATCAATCCCCTCGCCCCTGGTGTATAATATCCGTCCCCTCGCCCCTGGTGTATAACATCAATCCCCTCGCCCATGGTGTATAATATCCGTCCCCTCGCCCCTGGTGTATAATATCCGTCCCCTCACCCCTGGTGTATAATATCAGTCCCCTCGCCCCTGGTGTATAATATCCGTCCCCTCGCCCCGGTGTATAATATCCGTCCCCTCGCCCCTCAGTGTATAACATCCAGCCCTCGGACATGTATAACATCTAGCCCCTCGTACCCCTAGGGTATAACATCTGGCCCCTCGGCCTTGTATAACATTAAGACTCTCGCCCCCCACCAGTGTATAACATCAATCCCCACGCCCCCCGGTGTATAACATCCGCCCTCCCATGCTGTGTGCTGTTACTAACATATGACAGAACGGCTGGTGGTGCAGAGCTCTCTGATACCAGCGCGGTCCTGTAATAGGAGCCACCGGGGTAACAAGTCTGGATATTACATTTCTTCCCTCCTAAATCTTCCCCCATCACATGTGAGTGATATTATTAAGGAGTGGAAGGAACTGCAGCAACTCAGGAGACCCCGGAACATTACAGAGCAGGGTCACTGATTGCTGAGGAGCAGAGGGCAGAACGCTCTCCTGACTCCATAACTGCAGAGTCCAGATCTCCTTTGGTAACAACATCACCACAAACACTGCGCCCCCGCCAGGAGCTTTATGGCCAAGCAGCTGCATGCAGCCTTACATAATAATAATAATAATAATAATAATTTTTATTTTGATAGTGCCAACATATTCCGCAGCACTTTACAAATTTTAGGGGGGACTTATACAAACAATATAGAATAAACATAACTCAGATCGAAAGGAGTGAGGGCCCTGCTCGCAAGCTTACAGTCTATGAGGAAATGGGGGAGACACAAATAGTAGAATGTACATACTGTATATTGTATAATGCAGCCTTGATATACTACAGTATATAGGATAAATAATACATGTACTGGTCGCCTGCCAGTATGTGTGCAGTCCTGACCGAGGCTATTATGTGCATGGTTGGTATGAACCTGAAATTGAAGAAGATTTTAATATGAGGGAAAACTGGGATGGACAACTGGGATGGATAGATAGTGTGTGGAGGCGATACGCCAGTCTAAAGAAATGGGTTTTTAGGGTCCGCTTGAAACTGTGGGTATTGGGAATTAATCGAACTGTCCTGGGTAATGCATTCCAAAGAATTGGCGCAGCACGCAAGAAATCTTGGAGACGAGAGTGGGAAGTTCGGATTATGGAGGATTTTAGTTTTAAGTCATTGGCAGAACGGAGGGCACGTGTAGTGTGATAGACTGAGACAAGGGAGGAGATGTAGGGGGGTACTGAAGCATGGAGCGCTTTGTGGGTAAGTGTGATACGTTTAAATTGAACTCTATATTGGATGGGTAACCAATGCAATGACTGTAAGAGGGAAGAGGCATCGGTGTAGTGGTTGGCGAGGAATATGATCCTGGCTGCTGCGTTAAGGACGGATTGGAGAGGGGAGAGTTTAGTAAGAGGGAGCCCGATAAGTAGAGAGTTGCAGTAGTCCAGACGAGAATGAATAAGAGCGACCGTAAGAGTTTTTGCCGAGTCAAAGGTGAGAAAAGTCCTGATGTTTTTGAGGTGTAGATGACATGAACGAGCGAGTAATTTGATGTGAGGAGTGAAGGAAAGATCTGAGTCAAAAATTACCCCAAGACAGCGGGCTTGTTGCTGGGGAGTAATGATTGAGCCACAAACGGAAATGGCAATATCCGGCATAGGTAGGTTAGTGGGGGGAGGAAAGACGAGTAGTTCAGTTTTTGACAGATTCAGTTTTAGGTAGAGGGAGGACATAATGTTAGACACAGCAGAAAGACAATCACTGGTCTTTTGTAGTAATGCAGGGGTGATGTCCGGAGCAGCGGTGTATAATTGGGTGTCATCAGCATAGAGATGGTACTGAAAACCGAATCTGCTGATTGTTTGTCCAATGGGAGCGGTGTATAAGGAGAAAAGGAGGGGGCCTAGGACTGATCCTTGAGGTACCCCGACAGTAAGGGGAAGGAGAGAGGAGGAGGAGCCGGTGAAAGACACAGAGAAGGAGCGGTCAGAGAGATAGGAGGAGAACCAGGAGAGAACAGTGTCCTTGAGGCCAATAGTGCGGAGCATAGCGAGGAGGAGTACCAAGGATCTCCAAGCACGATGCCGAGCGTCGGATGGAGTGGTGTGAAGCCGCCACCACAGGACTCTGGAGGAGACCTGTTCTGTGCAGTGATGGATCACACTTCTCTATCTGGCATCTGATGACGAGTCTGGATTTGGTGAATGCCAGGAGAACGTTACCCTATTAACTGCATTGTGCCCGCTGTACAGTTTGGTGGTGGAGGTAAGGCCTTGTTTTTAGGGGTTGGTCTAGGCCCCTTAGTTCCAGTGAAAAGATATCTTAATGCTTCAGCACAAGACATTTTAAACAATTGTAGCTTCCAACCCTAAAGGAATAGAAGAGCAGAACTGTTTCACACACGTTCTCAACCTCAACCCCACTAAACACCTTTAGGATGATTAATTAGAACAAATACTGCACAATAGCAGCATAAATATGTCACCGCAACATAGGGAAGAACAATGTCAGTTACACATCAATTAAAGTGACATATGTCTGTGACGCGCCCCCTGGGCCTGTGCTGTGCAGGGGGATACCCGGAGCCGGATCGCTGGGGGTTGTAGTCCTCCGTGGCGGTGACCCGGTCCGTGCCCAGGGCGGTCAAACCAGTGGCAGTCTGAGTGTGATAATAATGTCCGACTACGCCACCCGTGGATTGCGGTCAGTGGGGACCGCCGCTGCGCTGCCGACCGCTGAGGCTGATGTTGTTTGCGCAGCCGAGTATGGGATAACTCCCCACGGGAGAAGTATTGCCTCAGGGCAGCTAATGTGGATGATGGGAGTGATGGTGTGAGCGTCCCAGTAGTAATGGTGCTGGCGCGGCAAGGAATCACAGAGGCGTGTGGTGCAGTTCAGGGTCTTTACTGATGGTATAAAGCAGACCCTCCCGGGAGTACTGGTTAGCAGTAGGGGCCTGGTCAGTCTGTGAGCAAGCAGGATCTCCCCTGGCCAGGTGGAGTTGTAGGCCTCCCCGACTATCTGCACTCTTTCCTGGCTACCTTGCTCTATGCGGGCAGAAGTAGCCCACGTCCCTGAGTATACCGTGTGGTGCTCACCCGTATGGCCGGTGACTTGGGGCCCTCCGTTAGCCTTCGCTTCACGATGGCGGTGCTGGTCCCTTGCTTGTGACCGTGCCTTCGGGTTTCTAAGGCCAGAGGACATGGAATCCCCTGCCGGTTGGATTCTGCTGCTGGACCTGGATGTCCCCACAGCCTCGGACTCCGTGTCCGGGTTAGTGTCTTCAGCCAAGGCGAGCTCTCTAGCTTCCAGCCTCTGGCACTCGCTCCTGCTCCTACAGAGCTCCTGTTGTCACTTTCCCTCTGTCTGGAACTTCACTCCAGGCTCTGACTGACTTAATCCCGCCCCAGACCCAGTTTATAAGGGCAGATTCCTCCCCTCCCAGGTCTGGGTGGGCCGTGTTGCATGCTTAGGGCTCCTGACCAGAGAAACCTCCCACTTGCTCTCAGACATAATATCTCTATTACTGTGGCAACCAGACCCCTGGGGTGTCACATTCCCCCCTAGTAAATTTTAGTACTCCGGGACTAAACACATTTACAATAACATATTTACAAGAAGCTTTAGTTCTTTAAAGGTCACGGCGTGTCCGCAACCGGGTGTCCATATCACCCAAGGTGAAGTTTTAAGCGAAGTAGGGGACCTGTCCAAAGCAAACCCCTTGCGTTGTCCTTGGGCGTGGCTGCAAGGCTGGAGCTAGCTACTTTGGGCTGCAAGTAGGCCACGCCAGACAGGTTTTCTCTTCTGCGGCCATCTTCACAAGAGGCACCAAGGTGCAACTATCTACAAAATTGTTCCTGTTATCAGCGTCCATAACCTGTTAGTCCAAATAAATCTGCAGGGTAACTGAGAAACATAATTAATAACAGGCAACAAACATAAACCATAAACAGTTAAACAGAAACAGGTAAATTTACAGTGCATTACTTTAGATTTTCCAGCGAGCGGGCATCTGACCTCTAGTGACTCTAGTGGACCTACGGAGCTCACTAACTGGTCCTGCACTACAGGGTGTAGAAGGTGTTATGGGTAAGCTGGGCAGCTGTCTGCGCACTCTTTGGCTCACTAGGGGCACGGCAGGCTCACTACTAGCAGAGGGTTGATTCTCCTGTGCTGCTGGTGTGGATTCTTCTGCCTCCTGGGCAGGCTGCTCTTCCAGCTCTACCTGGTCTTCTGTAGGCACTTGAGGGGCTGGCTGGAGAAAGGTGAGGACGGGCACCACGATAGCGTTGTTTACTTGTGTCCAGGACCGGGGAAAGTCTCCGAGTACGGTGGTGATCATTTCCTCCTTTTCCTCTACGGGTTGAGGGTCTTCCTGATCTTCATCCGTGCTTTGCAACTTCTCGGGGCACTTTTTTCAGGTGGTCTCTGGAGACAGTGGCTGTGGTCTCTCCTCCATCCTTGCTGATGACGTACACCTTTGGATTATTGTGGCTTGAGGGCAGTACGGTGTACGGGTCCTTTTCCCACTGGTCGTCCAACTTATGGAGCCGCCTTTTTCTTTTTAAGACCTGCTCTCCAGGTCCCAGGGGAACAGCGGGAGCATGTTGGTTATAAGTCCTCTCCTGCCTTTCTCTTGATTGACAGAGACTTCGCTCGACGCTCTCTTGTACTTTCCCGTACTGCTGCTGCCGTTCTGTATCCCAGTCTGTCTCTGGTGAGGTGTCCTCGGGTATCAGGACTCCCATATCCAGGTCAACAGGCAGCTTACCAGGTCTTGCTCGCATTAGGTAAGCCGGGGTACAGTTGGTGGAACCTACCGGGATGTGGTTATACAGGTCCACCAGATCGGGCAGTTTCTCAGGCCACAGACTGCGTTCTTCCAGGGGCAATGTTTTTAGCAGATCTATCACCACCTGGTTCATCTTCTCGCAGAGTCCATTGGTTTGGGGGTGATAGGGCGTTGTTTTTATCTTCTCGCAGCCATACAGGTTGCAGAACTCCTGGAAGACCTCTGCTTCGAAGGCTGGTCCTTGGTCTGTCAGCACTTGGTCCGGGTACCCGTGTGGGCGGCAGAAGTGCAGCTGGAAGGCTCTGGCTGCTGTCTGAGCCATCAGGTCTTTGACAGGGACCACCACCAGGAACCGGGAGTAGTGATCCACGATGGTTAGGGCGTAGACATACCCGCTTCTGCTTGGAGCCAGTTTAACATAGTCCAGAGCGACCAGTTCCAGCGGCTGCCTGGTGATGATGGGCTGCAGGGCAGTCCTCTGGCTGGCACGGTCCCTTCTTCTTAGATTGGACGGGCCACAGTCTCTACACCACCTCTCAATGGCTCCTCTCATGCCTATCCAGTAGAACCGTTCACGCAGCAGGAACTCCAGCTTCTTCCATCCGAAGTGCCCTGCCCCGTTGTGGTAGGCCTCCAGCACCATAGCTGCGTCCCGTCTCGGTACCACAACCTGCCAGATCAGTTCATGTGTCCGGGAATTGACCATTCTGCGGCACAACTTCTCCTTGTAGAGAAACAGTCTGCTCTTCTCTGTCCACAGTTGCTTGGTCTCTTCCGGAGCGTCTGGGTCCAGGCGGGCGTCAGCCTGGGTCAGCATCTCCTTCACCAGACGGACTGCGGGGTCACTGTCTTGCGTCTCCGCCCAGTTGTAGTGGGGTAAGGGGTTGAACGTAGCGGATCGCTGGCCCCTCACACTGTGGGAATACTGGGTAATTCCATGACGGTGGAACGCAGGGAGTTCGATCTCTTCCAATTCTTCTGGATCCTCCCCTTCGTCCGGTAGGTTTGGCATCCTGGACAGGGCGTCCGCGTTGGTATTGGAGCGTCCTGCCCGGTACTTGATCGTGAACTCAAAATTGGACAGGCGGGCCATCCATCTCTGCTCCAGGGCACCCAGTCTTGCAGTGTCCAGGTGTGTCAACGGGTTGTTGTCCGTGTACACGGTGAACCTGGAAGAGGCAAGGTAATGCTTGAAACGTTCGGTTACTGCCCACACCACTGCCAGGAACTCTAGCTTGAACGAGCTGTAATTCTCAGGGTTTATTTCTGTGGGTCGCAGTTTTCGGTTGGCGTAAGCAATTACCCGTTCTCTCCCCTGCTGGATCTGGGACAGTACGGCTCCTAGCCCGATGTTGCTTGCGTCCGTGTAGAGGATAAAGGGCTGGCTGTAATCAGGGTACGTCAGGATTTCATCCCCCGTGAGGGCCATCTTCAGCTGGCGGAAGGACTCCTCTTCCAGCTTTTCCCATTTGAAGGGTGGCTTCTGGTTTTTGGCCTTCCTGGACTGGCCTATCAGGAGGTCCTGCATAGGAGCTGCCTTCTTGGTAAAACCGGGAATGAATCTTCGGTAGTAGCCTACCAACCCGAGGAACTGCCGCACTTCCTTTATGCTGGATGGTCTTGGCCAGTCCTTAATCACGGTGATCTTGTCAGGGTCGGGAGCCACTCCGTCAGCACTCACCACGTGTCCCAGGTATTGTATCTTTGGCTTCAGTAGATGACACTTTGAGGGTTTTACCTTTAGGCCATAGTTTGCCAGGGCTTCAAACACTTCTGCCAGGTGTTCCAGATGGTCCTCATAGGTCTCGGAATAGACGATGACGTCGTCCAGGTATAATAGGACCGTCTCGAAGTTCCGGTGTCCCAGACAGCATTCCATCAACCGTTGGAAGGTTCCTGGTGCGTTGCAGAGCCCGAACGGCATACAGTTAAATTCGCTGAGTCCCATCGGGGTGGTGAATGCGGTTTTCTCCCGGTCCGCCTCTGCTACAGGAACCTGCCAGTACCCGCTAGTGAGATCCAAAGTAGAGAAGAAGTTAGCAGATTTTAATGCAGCTAAGGACTCTTCTATCCTTGGTAACGGGTACGCATCTTTGTGTGTGATACGGTTGACCTTCCTGTAGTCTACACACATTCTCATGGTGTTGTCTTTCTTTTTCACTAAGACTAGTGGAGCTGCCCAGGGGCTACAGCTGTCCCTAATTACCCCAGCCTCCTTCATGTCTTTTAGCATCCCCTTGGCGTGTTGATAGTGTGCAGGGGGTACGGGTCGGTATCTCTCCTTTATAGGAGGGTGGTCTCCCGTGGGGATGTGATGTTCTACCCCCTTTACTCGCCCGAAGTCTAGCGGGTGTTTACTAAACACTCTCTCGTACTCTTGAACCACCCGATAGACTCCCTGTTTTTGGTGTGAGGGAGTGGAGTCAGTACCCAAATGCAGTTGCTGACACCAGTCCTCCATTGGTTTCTTAGAGCCGTTACCTTCCTCTGGTTGAGATGGAGGCAAGGGTTCCACGGCCTGTACAGAGTTCTGGTTGATGGTGAACAATTTGGCTAGCGTGGCATACTGGGGCAGGTATACTTCTCTCTCCCCGATATTTATGATGCGGACGGGCACCCTCCCATGGCGTACATCGACCACCCCCCGTGCTGTCAAAATGGTGGGCCTACTGTCTGAGTAGACGGGTTCTACCATTGCTTGGTAGTCTCTACCTCTTAGACCAATAGCTGCCCGGCACCAAATCATCATCTCACTTTTTGGGGGCATGGCAATAGGGAACGGGTCACACATTCTCACGCTACCTATCTTACCACCAGATAGTTCCACCTGTTGCCGCTTCATCAGTGCCCGGATCTCTTTTTGGAGCACACGCTGCTGGCTGGAACTGGCGTTCTTGGCAACCTGCTGCAAAATAAGAATCACCTCTGCAAGACAGTTTTCAATTACATTAGTACCTAAGGTTATTTTTGGGTGACTCTCGCGACGGTCAATGTCCACAATGATAAGTCCTTGTGCTGGCAGTTCAACTTTACCGACCTTGATGGTCACCTTCTTAAATCCTATCTGTGGCACGGGCTGACCATTGCTGGCTATAATGCTCAGGTCGTCATCTGGGTAGCGGGTTATGTCCGAGTCATTCCAGTACCGCTTGAAGAGCACGTACGGGATGGTGGTGACCTGTGACCCGGTGTCTAGTAGGGCACTCATAGGAATGCCATCCAGTACCACAGGCAAGACCGGACGTCCCCCTACGTATTTGTCGCGCCAGTTCGATGGGCCTGATGATCTTAAGCCTGGGGGTTGGCCCTCTACCCCAGGTTGTGCCCATTTAAATGACAGTACCTTGCCATATGTCCAGGTTGATTGCAGCGGCGGCAGATGGGTCGTCCGTCCTCGTTGTATCTGTCGCTGGGTCTTCCTCTGGCCGGTGGGGTCCTCCTTAGTCGGCGCCACGGGACGTCCTCCGGTCCGGATGCCAGCTGGATCTTTCCTGGAGAAGAGACCTGTAAAGACTGCACAGTTCTGGTTAGCGCGGCAACGCTCTTAGTCAGCTCTTGGACCTGATGGTGCAGGTCTGTAGCCGGGTCATTGTTCAAAGCCTGCGCATCAGCTCCCACAGGCCCTGCAGACAAGGGCGCCGCGTCCTGGTGATAAGTGATAGCAGGACGCCTGTGGGTCACAGCGCCACCTGGTGCCGGTTCTCGGAGCACCCGGATGGCTCTGTCCTTGAACTGTGCAAAGTCCAGATCAGGGTCCTGTAAGGTCATAGCCCGCAACTGGGTTCGGTGGGCATTGCACAGTAGACCCTCAATAAATTGTTCAGTCAACAGCTTGTCTTCATTTCCCACGCTGTCAGGGTCTGCCTGCTTAATGGCTCTCAGGGCCTCTTGTAGGTTTAGAGCATAGTCCCTTATACTTTCATGTGCCCGTTGTTTGCACCCGTAAAATCTTAGTTTTATCTCGGCTGAGGTTCGGGTATCAAATGTGTCTTTCAGCCGGGCTAGTATCTCTCGGACAGTCCTCTTCTTCCCAGGTGACCAGGACTTTACCTCCCTTTGGGTTGCCCCGATTAACTGGGCCACCAGAATGCTCACTTTTTGCTCTTCTGTGAGGGGGTATACCTGGAAGAGGCTATCAAGTCTTTCCCTAAAGTCACTCAGGGTATGTGACTCCCCTGAGTACTGGGGTAGCCAGGTTGCCCCCGGGATATAGGGCATGGTGAATGGCATGACCGCTGCAGCGGTTGCGCTGGCGGTGGCTGTGGCAGTGGAGCTCCCCTCGGTGTCCGACATCCTCCTTCCCCCCTAGTGGACCGTGGCCTACCTTGCGATGCTCTTCTTCCGTAGGCCGCGGCTCCGCAGTCGATCGTCGGGGTTGAGGACCTGGCGTCGCGCTCCGATGACGTCAGCGTCGCTCTTCCTTCCTTCCAGGACCTTACGCAGCGTCGGAGCGTGGGGCGGAGCGTGGGGCGGAGCTTCGGATCTCGCGCTCTTTTGGCGTCCACGCCCCTCTTCTTCCCGCGCAGCGTCCCGAAGATGGCGTCCGAAAGCGGGAAGCAGCTGCGGATGGCGGGAAGAAGGCAGAAGATAGCGGGAAACGGTCCAAGATGGCGTCTGATGGCGGGAATCGGCTCCGGATGGCGGGAAACGGCTCCGGATGGCGGGAAACGACTCCGGACGGCGGGAAACTTCACCACAGGTAAGTTTAAAAGTCTCTTTTTCAGGCACGCAGTACCCGGTGGTTGCGGTCACGAAATCCTGCCGACTACGCCAAAGTTGACGCGCCCCCTGGGCCTGTGCTGTGCAGGGGGATACCCGGAGCCGGATCGCTGGGGGTTGTAGTCCTCCGTGGCGGTGACCCGGTCCGTGCCCAGGGCGGTCAAACCAGTGGCAGTCTGAGTGTGATAATAATGTCCGACTACGCCACCCGTGGATTGCTGTCAGTGGGGACCGCCGCTGCGCTGCCGACCGCTGAGGCTGATGTTGTTTGCGCAGCCCAGTATGGGATAACTCCCCACGGGAGAAGTATTGCCTCAGGGCAGCTAATGTGGATGATGGGAGTGATGGTGTGAGCGTCCCAGTAGTAATGGTACTGGCGCGGCAAGGAATCACAGAGGCGTGTGGTGCAGTTCAGGGTCTTTACTGATGGTATAAAGCAGACCCTCCCGGGAGTACTGGTTAGCAGTAGGGGCCTGGTCAGTCTGTGAGCAAGCAGGATCTCCCCTGGCCAGGTGGAGTTGCTGGCCTCCCCGACTATCTGCACTCTTTCCTGGCTACCTTGCTCTATGCGGGTAGAAGTAGCCCACGTCCCTGAGTATACCGTGTGGTGCTCACCCGTATGGCCGGTGACTTGGGGCCCTCCGTTAGCCTTCGCTTCACGATGGCGGTGCTGGTCCCTTGCTTGTGACCGTGCCTTCGGGTTTCTAAGGCCAGAGGACATGGAATCCCCTGCCGGTTGGATTCTGCTGCTGGACCTGGATGTCCCCACAGCCTCGGACTCCGTGTCCGGGTTAGTGTCTTCAGCCAAGGCGAGCTCTCTAGCTTCCAGCCTCTGGCACTCGCTCCTGCTCCTTCAGAGCTCCTGTTGTCACTTTCCCTCTGTCTGGAACTTCACTCGAGGCTCTGACTGACTTAATCCCGCCCCAGACCCAGTTTATAAGGGCAGATTCCTCCCCTCCCAGGTCTGGGTGGGCCATGTTGCATGCTTAGGGCTCCTGACCAGAGAAACCTCCCACTTGCTCTCAGACATAATATCTCTATTACTGTGGCAACCAGACCCCTGGGGTGTCACATCTGCTCAGGCTTAGAATGGCTGACCATTCGGAGAATTACATAATACCTACAAAGAAACCGAACAAAAGGTCATTAAAGGAATTGACATAAAACCCCTTTATTAGTACATCCATGGTTATGGAAGGACACCGCACAGAGGAGGGCACACACACCATTGATAGAAAATATTACACACCGCATCTAGGCCATCCAAACCACTGACTATAAAGAATATCAATTGTGGCAATGAGTCATATACAGGGGACGCCGACACCTACAGATGCAAAAACATTCCTATATAGTGACCACCATCTCAATATGCAGAAATGACTACTGCCCCATAGACGTCATTGTAAGTACACCCCAAGATTGCTTTACTGTGACAAGATCAATTGTGTCCTATGAAAACTCAAAGAAAAGAGGGGGGAATATAACATAGATATGGAAAGAACATAGGAATGGGGTGAAATGTATGAAGGTGCTCTGCATATTGAGCTGTGATATCTGTAGAGGGACGGACTCCATATTAACATAATGGATATGGATTTAGAATAGGGGGCCATAAAAGCCCCTGTAGGTGTAATGTGGAGGGGGCACAATACCTTTCTCCATGTACTGTATGATAAATAGAACATGGTATTGGAAAGTTTGGTGTTAGCCATGATGTTTGCACAAACCTGTTTGGATCATTTCCATGACCACGTCACGAGCGTGCCCCTCTATGGTGACGAGAGCCCCCAATGTGCAGCGAGTCTGCTGGGACAATTTGCCTCCTCGCACAAGCTCCACAATATCATTTAGCTGGAGCTGCAGATTATCATAGGAGTTTTTCAGGCCCTACAAGAAGGATGTGACGGTGAAATCATCTGCAGAAACATTCATAGAACATACATATTGCAAGGGGGCTGAAATCTATACAGATTATTAGCTGCAGAGTAGATTGAGAACTCCACAATATGCAGGCACTTTTTAATGTACACAACAATTTTACAACATATCTTTATAGAAGTTGGAGATCTGGATTGAACCCAGAGCTCCAAATACCCAGATGTACCTCTATAAAACCCTGCCACAAACAGCATGGAAAACTCAATGCAGATGGATTCATTTTATGCTGGTATTATGGGAAATCCCATACAATGTCTTCCCTTATTGGTAGATATGACGAGAGTAGAGATGAGCGAATGGATTTGCAGGACTCTGGTCCAACAGTCGGGTCAGTATTCCACGGCCGCAGGACCGGAGCCCCATGAACCGGCATCTCCGGCTCCTCTTTTGATGTCGATGTCATAGTTGTGGTGTGAGGCACAAATGACATCACGCCTGGCCGGCTAATCAAAAGAGGAGCCAGGGATGCAGGCATGTAAGAGGCGGTTAGCAAGGCTCCCATCCAACAGCCACAGACTACTAACCTGCACTCTTAGACCAAGGTCCTGCAAATTTAGTTGCTCATCTCTAGGACAAGATGCATGAATCAATGCAAAATCCCAACAATACTATGGAGCCTTTTGGGTACCTTCAAGATATTGAGCCGCTGTACAACTGCAACCCCCAGGAGAAGACCCCTGGGCAAGAACAGTACATGGGCTCTTTGCAGTCTAATAACGTACTGTGAAAGAAGCTGCTTGCATCTTTTGATGTGAATGTG
This sequence comes from Phyllobates terribilis, assembly GCF_046119375.1. Classification (NCBI taxonomy): domain Eukaryota; kingdom Metazoa; phylum Chordata; class Amphibia; order Anura; family Dendrobatidae; genus Phyllobates; species Phyllobates terribilis. Next base: position 54,173 of record NW_027363462.1, read on the forward strand.
GGTCCCCTTACCTCTGTTGCACCAATGGTATATCCACCCCTGGAAACTCCTATAAGCTGCGTCCCTGGGTATGACAGTCTATTAGTAGGAGAACTCATGAAGTCTGTCTATGAATGTATATATATGTATTTCTCCCAGAAAATTATTACAATTACACGTTTTGTTGTTCACATGTTTATTTAATTTGTGTGTATTGGAACAACACAAAAAGAAGATATTGGTCAACAATTTTGGTTCTCAAGTCCTCAGACAGTTCTCTTCTCCTCTTTCTGTTCTCCCTGCTTAGTGAGGCACGTAACAACGCAAAGATTGAGTCAACTTTTCCCCTTTGAATCGGGTTTCAGGTGTGATTTTCATATTGCCCACACCTTTTACTTGCCACAGGTGAGTTTGAACGAGCATCACATGCTTGAAACAAAATTGTTTACCCACAATTTTGGAAAGATGCCAACAATTTTGCCCGGTCCATTTTTGGGGTTTTGTGTGAAATTATATCCAATTTGCCTTTTTTTCTCAGTTTTTTTTGTGTTGTTCCAATACACACAAAGGAAATAAACATGTGTATAACAAAAAATACACATGCAATTGCAATAATTTTATGGAAAAATACTTCATTTTCTGGAACAACTTCAAGGGTGCCAACACTTCCGGCCATGACTATTTATAGTGAAGCAACCTTGATCAGTAAAGGAGCTTATGCCGTACCTCTGGGCCACTGCCGATAGCTTCATGCACTTCACTTGTCCAGAACATCTGAGACGCACAGAGCACGACCTGTCCCGGCCATTCCCTCACCCAGTCTTTTCTTGCAGTCTCAGGGTACGCCTTTTAAAAAACAAAGTTAAATTACGTTGACAGAAGCATTTTAGAGAGGGACAACCTTACTAGTATTATCCAGCAAATTCATTTCTACCGATTGCTGGTAGAAGATCTGCTACCTGGCTCTATAGCAAGAGATACATCATCCACAAATCATTCACTGCCGCCAAATAATCTCATACAAATATAAAAGTACTAGATTAGTTTCAATTAATGCTTTTGGTCTGTAGGTAGATCCGTACCATTCGTGACCGAGCAATAACATCATGCACGCTCCTTAACATGACATCTTCCCCTTGGATGAGCCACTTCTCCACGGCCCCCCGAGCCTCGGAGGTGGAGATGGTCTGGATGAGCTCTACGCGTTCCCCCTCGGTGCTGTACATGGCTTTGATGTCCAGGTTAGGAAGGAACTCCAGCTTTGCGATGCCTTCAAAGCCCTTCTTTAGATGTGGTTGGACCCGCAGAGGATCTTTAGTCTCAGAGAGAATTTCTAGCATTTCGTCGTTGGACAGGAAGAAAAAGCTAAAGCAAAAATGCACAATATGATAAAGATGTCATTAAAGTATTGGGTCAGGCGCCATTTGTATTAGTGTCTATGTGAGAAAATAGAAAAGCAAAGCTTTAAAGTAAAGATTCAGTCCCCATACACATTGGATTAAAATAGTTTAAACCTAACGATTGCAGCAGGACCGGCCTACCCACTGATGTGTATGGGGGTCTCCTGACTCTCCCCCGATAGAGGATGTCAGGGCCAGAAGGATCGGGCAGATGGGATTTCAATACCCGGTCTTTTGGTTCTCAGGGGAGATAACCCGCTGCCGGAGGTGTCCAGTACCGACTTTCTCCTCTCTCCCCATTAAAAACACATGACTGTTCAGCAGAATATGTGGGAGTCAGGAGAAGTAGCCAAATAACCATTCAGACCACGGGTATCTCATATCTCATGCGTATGGCTAGCTTAAAGGGGCTATCCAGTTTTGGGAACTTTTTTTATTTAACTGAAATGGGTATTCCCATCTCCAGGATTCTACCCCAATATGTAGTAGGCGTAATAATAATAATATTAGCAAATACCTCCAATTAGAAGTGTAGTATAGTTCTTCTGATTTGCTTTTTTGCTTACCCCATGTGCAGGGCATTGCAGTAGCTTAGGTTACGACCACTAGCAAATAACTGTCACTATATGAGTGGTCGTAACCATGGATACCGAAGCTGGGGAAAGCGACATAGCGAATCAGAAGAACTATACTACACTTCTAATTGGAGGTATTTGCTAATATTATTATTATTACTATACCTACTACATATTGGGATAGGATCTTGGAGATGGGAATACCCATTTAATTGCGAGTATTTGCGACAATTCAGTTTGATTAAAAATGTTGCACCGTTAGGCTTTTTGTTTCCTGCACATTCAGCTTTGATGTGATCTGTGGTCATAAATCGGCTAAGAGGAGCTGAAAAAAGACAGATTAAAAATAAGTCCAATAGCCAGCGCAACACAGAGCCAATAGAAGGCAAACAGTGCAAAATTATTAATGAAATCCAATTACAAAAATGATTTCAATGCGTTTAAATAAGAAAAAAAAAAATTTCTTTAAGTAGTATATAGAATCATTGCAACAAGTGAAAGGACTATACCGTGGGAAAAAAGCCTCTTCTCCAGATAGGCATTCAGCCCTTTCATGATTTTATCCAGAAGCACATTGCTGTCCTGAAGTTTCTCCAGAAGTCCGGTCAGAGAAGTGGCGCTTAAAGCCTAAAACAAAGTAGATAGCCCATAAGTAAGATTCCATTATATAGTTATAGAGACTGAAAAAAGGTCACATTCATTGACTATTGTGCCAATAGTTCATATTAAAAAAAATGAGAACCTATTTGGATAGAAAATAGAAGATGCGGGAGGCTGGAGTCCAGGCAGTGCGGAGCCCCATAACCCGGGATCCTTGTGATGGAAGCATCAGGACACGGACTCTTGGAAAACATCAATCCTGGATGCAAGATGACCGTGCTTTCTTGTATCAGTCCACCATGAAGCATCCATTTACCTCCGGGTCTTTAACGCAATGTTTCATGATCTCTCTCCAGTTTCTGTCCACAGTCTGGAATAAGCGTCCTTCTTCAGGCGTTTGCTGCATGATGTCCTCAGAAGAGAAGATGGGGTCTAGATAAAGCCACTGGGCCTGCACCTTCAGCCATTCATCAATGGTTTCCTGGATCCTTATCAGTCGTTCCTCCCATTGCTTAAAGGAGGAGAGCAAAAAGTTAATTACACATAAAATGAAAATGATAGAAAAAAATGCTATCATTTTAGAAGATAAATTATCAATAGATATGAATTCTGAATTGTTGGACATTTGTAGGGAAAGTTTGGTGAGACTCCTTGATACCATCCCCTTTACATGTAAGCTGGAGCCGCATGTAACTTTAGCCTCGGAGATCCTAATGAAACCTTAGCTTCTGCTAATAAGCAAGTGAACATTTTATACCTTGATTTCTTTCTCATAGGGCTTGATGAAAGGCGATCCCCTCATTGTCTGAGTCTTCACAATTTGGTCATCCAGAGTGGTTTGGATTTCATCCACTGCTGATAGAATAGAAACGCCAGATTCTCGATAGGGACTGGTATTAAAGGATATGGAGTCCCACATTTCTTCCATGGTATGCATCGCTTTCTCCAGGGAAAACTCCTAATAAGAAAACACAGAAACTTTTCACTAGTAGCAGATTCCTCTTTGTTCCGATATTTGCCAACAGGGGAAAGCGAGACGGCCTTCATTCACATTAGATTGTTGGCTGATCAAGTTGACTTTTAGGTTGAGCTTTAGGTTGGTCATTAAGGCTACCCAACAGCTATCTATCCCACCCCATCTCTCAAAATATACATGCATGCCTATCTGACCTCAGCGTGCATATGTCCTGTACATGAAGAGGAGAGTAAGCGGATGTCAGTCTCTGCTAACTGGACTATTTGGCAAACAGACAGTTGAAATTCAAGTTATCACCTCCACATTTGTGATCGTCATTCCCCCATCTCAACTCCATGCACATTGGATGGTTAGTCCTGTCAAAAATGTAGGTTCGGCCAATATATCTAAAGTAAGTGGGTAAGTGACCAGTTTCATACTGTAAAAAAAGTTGAACTGGTCGCACTCTTGAGATAGCCATTGGCGAAACTGCCACACTCTTGAGAAAGCCACTGGTGAAACTGTCATACTCTTGAGAAATCCACTGGTGAAACTGTTATACCCTTGAGATAGCCACTGATGAAACTGTTATACCCTTGAGAAAGCCACAGGTGAAACTGCTATACCCTTGAGATAGCCACTGGCGAAACTGTCACACTCGAGATGGCCACTGGCGAAACTATTACACTCTTAAGATAGCCACTGGCGAAACTATTACACTCTTAAGATAGTCACTGGCGAAACTGTCACACTCTTAAGATAGCCACTAGCGAAACTGTTATACCCTTGAGATAGCCACTGGTGAAACTGTTATACCCTTGAGATAGCCACAGGTGAATCTGTTATACCCTTGAGATAGCCACAGGTGAAACTGTTATACCCTTGAGATAGCCACTGGCAAAACTGTCACACTCTTGAGATAGCCACTGGTCAAACTGTTATACCCTTGAGATAGCCACTGGCGAAACTGTTATACCCTTGAGATAGCCACTGGTGAAACTGTTATTCCCTTGACATAGCCACAGGTGAACTTGTTATACCCTTGATATAGCCACTGGCGAAACTGTTATACCCTTGAGATAGCCACTGGTGAATCTGTTATACCCTTGAGATAGCCACAGGTGAAACTTTTATACCCTTGAGATAGCTACTGGCGAAACTGTCACACTCGAGATGGCCACTGGCGAAACTGTTACACTCTTAAGATAGCCACTGGCGAAACTGTCACACTCTTAAGATAGCCACTGGTGAAACTGTCACACTCTTGAGATAGCCACTGGCAAAAAATCCACTGGTGAAACTGTTATACCCTTGAGATAGCCACTGGTGAAACTGTTATACCCTTAAGATAGCCACTGGTGAAACTGTCACACTATTGAGATAGCCACTGGCAAAGTTTTAAGATAGCCACTGGCAAAACTGTCACACTCTTGAGATAGCCACTGGCGAAACTGCCACACTCTTGAGATAGCCACTGGAGAAACTGTGACACTCTTGAGATATCCACGGGCGAAACTGCCACACTCTTCAGATAGCCACTGGCGAAACTGCCACACTCTTGAGATAGCCACTGTCGAAACCATCACACTCTTGAGATAGCCACTGGCAAAACTGTCACCCTCTTGAGATAGCCACTGGTGAAACTGTTATACCCTTGAGATGGCCACTGGCAAAACTGTCACACTCTTGAGATAGTCACTGGAGAAACTACCACACTCTTGAGATAGCCACTGGCGAAACTGCCACACTCTTGAGATAGCCACTGGCGAAACTGCCACACTCTTGAGATAGCCACTGTCGAAACCATCATACTCTTAAGATAGCCACTGGCAAAACTGTCACACTCTTGAGATAGCTACTGGCGAAACTGTCACACTGTTGAGATAGCCACTGGAGAAACTGTCACACTGTTGAGATAGCCACTGGTGAAACTGTAACACTCTTGAGATAGCCACTGGTGAAACTGTCATACACTTGAGATAGTGTAGCATCGGAGTCTCTGCCCCCTGCCAGGCAGAGACGCCGCCCCTCTCACCGCCGCGCTCCTTGCCCGGCGTCCTCCAGCGCTCCTCTTCCTGCTTCTGCCGGCGCGTGCAGCTTCCCGGGCACTGTGCTTAGGGTGCAAGCGCGCTCCCTCCCTCTTAAAGGGGCCACGTGCGCCGCCCTAAGGAGTCCCCGTCCAATTGTCGGAGGTCCTCCCATATTTAAAGCACCTCCTCCAATATGGAGGTGTCCGAGCAATGGTTGATGCACAGTGTACTTACCTTTGCTTCAGCCCTCAGGTTCCGCTGCTAGCCTGACTACTAGTCCTGCCCACCAGCCTGACTATCAGTCCAATCCGCCAGCCTGACTAGTCTCCAGCCCGACAGTCTGTTTTCCGTTCAGTCCGCCAGTCTGTCTATGGGCTTTATCCGCCTGCTTACCTGGAAGCACCTGCCTGTTACCTATCAGCCTACCTGGAGGCTCCTGCCCGTCACTTGCCGTGACTACCGGTGTGCCTACCTGGAGGTTCCGGCCCATCACTTGCCGTGACCACCTGACAGCCTACCTAGAGGCTCCCGCCTGTCACTTGCCGTGACCACCTGTCTGCCTACCTGGAGGCTCCTGCCCGCCACTTGCCATGACCACCTGTCAGCCTACCTAGAGGCTCCTGCCTGTCACTTGCCGTGACCATCTGTCAGCCTACCTGGAGGCTCCCGCCTGTCACCTGCTGTCTCTGCCAGTTCATCTACCCGGACCTCTCGTCAGCCTGCCTGCTGTGCCCATCTGCAGTATCGGTCAGTCTCTGCCATCTGACCCGTGGGAGTCACCTGCTCTCTTACAAGGTCGTCCCCAGAGTAGCACCTGGTCCCTCTTTTCGGTCCCTCCCTGGTCACAGTGTCGTTAGCCGCCATACGACCTAGGTCGGTCCGAGTTGATACTTAGTTACGCCCCTCTGGGTCCCTCCTTGCACCGCAGCACAGAGGTTCCACCACCCGGATCCGTAACAGATAGCCACTGTCGAAACCATCACACTCTTGAGATAGCCACTGGCAAAACTGTCACACTCTTGAGATAGCCACTGTCTAAACCGTCACACTCTTGAGATAGCCACTGGCAAAACTGTCACACTCTTGAGATAGCCTCTGGTGAAACTGTCACACTCTAAAGATAGCCACTGGTGAAACTGTTATACCCTTAAGATAGCCACTGGAGAAACTGTCACACTCTTGAGATAGCCACGGGCAAAACTGCCACACTCTTGAGATAGCCATTGGTGAAACTGTCACACTCTTGAGATAGCCACTGTCGAAACCATCACACTCTTGAGATAGCCACTGGTGAAACTGTCACACTGTTGAGATAGCCACTGGCGAAATTGTAACACTGTTGAGATAGCCACTGGCGAAACTGTCACACTCTTGAGATAGCCACTGTCGAAACCATCACACTCTTGAGATAGCCACTGGAAAAACTGTCACACTCTTGAGATAGCCACTGTCGAAACAATCACACTCTTGTGATAGCCACTGGCAAAACTGTCACACTCTTGAGATAGCCACTGGCGAAACTGTCACACTCTTGAGATAGCCACTGGCAAAAAATCCACTGGTTAAACTGTTATACCCTGGAGATAGCCACTGGTGAAACTGTCACACTCTTGAGATAGCCACTGGCAAAACTGTCACACTCTTGAGATAGCCACTGGCGAAACTGCCACACTCTTCAGATAGCCACTGGAGAAACTGTCACACTGGTGAGATAGCCACTGGAGAAACAGTCACACTGTTGAGATAACCACTGGTGAAACTGTCACATTGTTGAGATAGCCACTGGAGAAACTGTAACACTCTTGAGATAGCCACTGGCGAAACTGTCACACTCTTGAGATAGCCACTGGCAAAAAATCGACTGGTGAAACTGTTATACCCTGGAGATAGCCACTGGTGAAACTGTCACACTCTTGAGATAGCCACTGGCAAAACTGCCACACTCTTGAGATAGCCACTGGCAAAAATCCACTGGTGAAACTGTTATACCCTGGAGATATTCACTGGTGAAACTGTCACACTCTTGAGATAGCCACTGGCAAAACTGTCACACTCTTGAGATACCACTGGTGAAACTGCCACACTCTTCAGATAGCCACTGGTGAAACTGTCACACTGGTGAGATAGCCACTGGAGAAACTGTCACACTTTTGAGATAACCACTGGAGAAACTGTCACACTCTTGAGATAGCCACAGGCAAAACTGTCACACTCTTGAGATAGCCACTGGTGAAACTGTCACACTCTAAAGATAGCCACTGGTGAAACTGTTATACCCTTAAGATAGCCACTAGAGAAACTGTCACACTCTTGAGATAGCCACTGGTGAAACTGTCACACTGTTGAGATAGCCACTGGAGAAACTGTCACACTGTTGAGATAGCCACTGGAGAAACTGTCACACTGTTGAGATAGCCACTGGAGAAACTGTCACACTGTTGAGATAGCCACTGGCGAAACTGTAACACTGTTGAGATAGCCACTGGCGAAACTGTCACACTCTTGAGATAGCCACAGGCAAAACTGTCACACTCTTGAGATAGCCACTGGTGAAACTGCCACACTCTTGAGATAGCCATTGGCGAAACTGTCACACTCTTGAGATAGCCACTGTCGAAACCATCACACTCTTGAGATAGCCACTGGTGAAACTGTCACACTGTTGAGATAGCCACTGGAGAAACTGTCACACTGTTGAGATAGCCACTGGAGAAACTGTCACACTGTTGAGATAGCCACTGGAGAAACTGTCACACTGTTGAGATAGCCACTGGCGAAACTGTAACACTGTTGAGATAGCCACTGGCGAAACTGTCACACTCTTGAGATAGCCACTGGCAAAAAATCGACTGGTGAAACTGTTATACCCTGGAGATAGCCACTGGTGAAACTGTCACACTCTTGAGATAGCCACTGGTAAAACTGCCACACTCTTGAGATAGACACTGGCAAAAATCCACTGGTGAAACTGTTATACCCTGGAGATATTCACTGGTGAAACTGTCACACTCTTGAGATAGCCACTGGCGAAACTGCCACACTCTTCAGATAGCCACTGGTGAAACTGTCACACTGGTGAGATAGCCACTGGAGAAACTGTCACACTGTTGAGATAACCACTGGAGAAACTGTCACACTCTTGAGATAGCCACAGGCAAAACTGTCACACTCTTGAGATAGCCACTGGTGAAACTGTCACACTCTAAAGATAGCCACTGGTGAAACTGTTATACCCTTAAGATAGCCACTAGAGAAACTGTCACACTCTTGAGATAGCCACGGGCAAAACTGCCACACTCTTGAGATAGCCATTGGCGAAACTGTCACACTATTGAGATAGCCACTGTCGAAACCATCACACTCTTGAGATAGCCACTGGTGAAACTGTCACACTGTTGAGATAGCCACTGGAGAAACTGTCACACTGTTGAGATAGCCACTGGAGAAACTGTCACACTGTTGAGATAGCCACTGGAGAAACTGTCACACTCTTGAGATAGCCACTGTCGAAACCATCACAATCGTGAGATAGCCACTGGAAAAACTGTCACACTCTTGAGATAGCCACTGTCGAAACCATCACACTCTTGAGATAGCCATTGGCAAAACTGTCACACTCTTGAGATAGCCACTGGCGAAACTGTCACGCTCTTGAGATAGCCACTGGCAAAAAATCCACTGGTGAAACTGTTATACCCTGGAGATAGCCACTCGTGAAACTGTCACACTCTTGAGATAGCCACTGGAGAAACTGTCACACTGGTGAGATAGCCACTGGCGAAACTGTCACACTGTTGAGATAGCCACTGGAGAAACAGTCACACTGTTGAGATAACCACTGGCGAAACTGTCACACTCTTGAGATAGCCACTGTCGAAACCATCACACTCTTGAGATAGCCACTGGAAAAACTGTCACACTCTTGAGATAGCCACTGTCGAAACCATCACACTCTTGAGATAGCCACTGGCAAAACTGTCACACTCTTGAGATAGCCACTGGCGAAACTGTCACACTCTTGAGATAGCCACTGGCAAAAAATCCACTGGTGAAACTGTTATACCCTGGAGATAGCCACTGGTGAAACTGTCACACTCTTGAGATAGCCACTGGCAAAACTGTCACACTCTTGAGATAGCCATTGGCGAAACTGCCACACTCTTCAGATAGCCACTGGAGAAACTGTCACACTGTTGAGATAGCCACTGGCGAAACTGTAACACTGTTGAGATAGCCACTGGCGAAACTGTCACACTCTTGAGATAGCCACTGGCAAAAAATCGACTGGTGAAACTGTTATACCCTGGAGATAGCCACTGGTGAAACTGTCACACTCTTGAGATAGCCACTGGTAAAACTGCCACACTCTTGAGATAGCCACTGGCAAAAATCCACTGGTGAAACTGTTATAACCTGGAGATATTCACTGGTGAAACTGTCACACTCTTGAGATAGCCACTGGCAAAACTGTCACACTCTTGAGATAGCCACTGGCGAAACTGCCACACTCTTCAGATAGCCACTGGTGAAACTGTCACACTGGTGAGATAGCCACTGGAGAAACTGTCACACTCTTGAGATAGCCACAGGCAAAACTGTCACACTCTTGAGATAGCCACTGGTGAAACTGTCACACTCTAAAGATAGCCACTGGTGAAACTGTTATACCCTTAAGATAGCCACTAGAGAAACTGTCACACTCTTGAGATAGCCACGGGCAAAACTGCCACACTCTTGAGATAGCCATTGGCGAAACTGTCACACTATTGAGATAGCCACTGTCGAAACCATCACACTCTTGAGATAGCCACTGGTGAAACTGTCACACTGTTGAGATAGCCACTGGAGAAACTGTCACACTGTTGAGATAGCCACTGGAGAAACTGTCACACTGTTGAGATAGCCACTGGAGAAACTGTCACACTGTTGAGATAGCCACTGGCGAAACTGTCACACTCTTGAGATAGCCACTGTCGAAACCATCACAATCTTGAGATAGCCACTGGAAAAACTGTCACACTCTTGAGATAGCCACTGTCGAAACCATCACACTCTTGAGATAGCCATTGGCAAAACTGTCACACTCTTGAGATAGCCACTGGCGAAACTGTCACGCTCTTGAGATAGCCACTGGCAAAAAATCCACTGGTGAAACTGTTATACCCTGGAGATAGCCACTCGTGAAACTGTCACACTCTTGAGATAGCCACTGGGGAAACTGTCACACTGGTGAGATAGCCACTGGCGAAACTGTCACACTGTTGAGATAGCCACTGGAGAAACAGTCACACTGTTGAGATAACCACTGGCGAAACTGTCACACTCTTGAGATAGCCACTGTCGAAACCATCACACTCTTGAGATAGCCACTGGAAAAACTGTCACACTCTTGAGATAGCCACTGTCGAAACCATCACACTCTTGAGATAGCCACTGGCAAAACTGTCACACTCTTGAGATAGCCACTGGCGAAACTGTCACACTCTTGAGATAGCCACTGGCAAAAAATCCACTGGTGAAACTGTTATACCCTGGAGATAGCCACTGGTGAAACTGTCACACTCTTGAGATAGCCACTGGCAAAACTGTCACACTCTTGAGATAGCCATTGGCGAAACTGCCACACTCTTCAGATAGCCACTGGAGAAACTGTCACACTGGTGAGATAGCCACTGGCGAAACTGTCACACTGTTGAGATAGCCACTGGAGAAACAGTCACACTGTTGAGATAACCACTGGTGAAACTGTCACATTGTTGAGATAGCCACTGGAGAAACTGTAACACTCTTGAGATAGCCACTGGCGAAACTGTCACACTCTTGAGATAGGCACTGGCAAAAAATCGACTGGTGAAACTGTTATACCCTGGAGATAGCCACTGGTGAAACTGTCACACTCTTGAGATAGCCACTGGCAAAACTGCCACACTCTTGAGATAGCCACTGGCAAAAATCCACTGGTGAAACTGTTATACCCTGGAGATATTCACTGGTGAAACTGTCACACTCTTGAGATAGCCACTGGCAAAACTGTCACACTCTTGAGATAGCCACTGGTGAAACTGCCACACTCTTCAGATAGCCACTGGTGAAACTGTCACACTGGTGAGATAGCCACTGGAGAAACTGTCACACTTTTGAGATAACCACTGGAGAAACTGTCACACTCTTGAGATAGCCACAGGCAAAACTGTCACACTCTTGAGATAGCCACTGGTGAAACTGTCACACTCTAAAGATAGCCACTGGTGAAACTGTTATACCCTTAAGATAGCCACTAGAGAAACTGTCACACTCTTGAGATAGCCACTGGTGAAACTGTCACACTGTTGAGATAGCCACTGGAGAAACTGTCACACTGTTGAGATAGCCACTGGCGAAACTGTAACACTGTTGAGATAGCCACTGGCGAAACTGTCACACTCTTGAGATAGCCACAGGCAAAACTGTCACACTCTTGAGATAGCCACTGGTGAAACTGTCACACTCTTGAGATAGCCATTGGCGAAACTGTCACACTCTTGAGATAGCCACTGTCGAAACCATCACACTCTTGAGATAGCCACTGGTGAAACTGTCACACTGTTGAGATAGCCACTGGAGAAACTGTCACACTGTTGAGATAGCCACTGGAGAAACTGTCACACTGTTGAGATAGCCACTGGAGAAACTGTCACACTGTTGAGATAGCCACTGGCGAAACTGTAACACTGTTGAGATAGCCACTGGCGAAACTGTCACACTCTTGAGATAGCCACTGGCAAAAAATCGACTGGTGAAACTGTTATACCCTGGAGATAGCCACTGGTGAAACTGTCACACTCTTGAGATAGCCACTGGTAAAACTGCCACACTCTTGAGATAGCCACTGGCAAAAATCCACTGGTGAAACTGTTATACCCTGGAGATATTCACTGGTGAAACTGTCACACTCTTGAGATAGCCACTGGCAAAACTGTCACACTCTTGAGATAGCCACTGGCGAAACTGCCACACTCTTCAGATAGCCACTGGTGAAACTGTCACACTGGTGAGATAGCCACTGGAGAAACTGTCACACTGTTGAGATAACCACTGGAGAAACTGTCACACTCTTGAGATAGCCACAGGCAAAACTGTCACACTCTTGAGATAGCCACTGGTGAAACTGTCACACTCTAAAGATAGCCACTGGTGAAACTGTTATATCCTTAAGATAGCCACTAAAGAAACTGTCACACTCTTGAGATAGCCACGGGCAAAACTGCCACACTCTTGAGATAGCCATTGGCGAAACTGTCACACTATTGAGATAGCCACTGTCGAAACCATCACACTCTTGAGATAGCCACTGGTGAAACTGTCACACTGTTGAGATAGCCACTGGAGAAACTGTCACACTGTTGAGATAGCCACTGGAGAAACTGTCACACTGTTGAGATAGCCACTGGAGAAACTGTCACACTGTTGAGATAGCCACTGGCGAAACTGTAACACTGTTGAGATAGCCACTGGCGAAACTGTCACACTCTTGAGATAGCCACTGTCGAAACCATCACACTCTTGAGATAGCCACTGGAAAAACTGTCACACTCTTGAGATAGCCACTGTCGAAACCATCACACTCTTGAGATAGCCATTGGCAAAACTGTCACACTCTTGAGATAGCCACTGGCGAAACTGTCACGCTCTTGAGATAGCCAGTGGCAAAAAATCCACTGGTGAAACTGTTATACCCTGGAGATAGCCACTCGTGAAACTGTCACACTCTTGAGATAGCCACTGGAGAAACTGTCACACTGGTAAGATAGCCACTGGCGAAACTGTCACACTGTTGAGATAGCCACTGGAGAAACAGTCACACTGTTGAGATAACCACTGGTGAAACTGGCACATTGTTGAGATAGCCACTGGCGAAACTGTCACACTCTTAAGATAGCCACTGTCGAAACCATCACACTCTTGAGATAGCCACTGGAAAAACTGTCACACTCTTGAGATAGCCACTGTCGAAACCATCACACTCTTGAGATAGCCATTGGCAAAACTGTCACACTCTTGAGATAGCCTCTGGCGAAACTGTCACACTCTTGAGATAGCCACTGGCAAAAAATCCACTGGTGAAACTGTTATACCCTGGAGATAGCCACTCGTGAAACTGTCACACTCTTGAGATAGCCACTGGAGAAACTGTCACACTGGTGAGATAGCCACTGGCGAAACTGTCACACTGTTGAGATAGCCACTGGAGAAACAGTCACACTGTTGAGATAACCACTGGTGAAACTGGCACATTGTTGAGATAGCCACTGGCAAAACTGTCACACTCTTGAGATAGCCACTGGCGAAACTGCCACACTCTTCAGATAGCCACTGGAGAAACTGTCACACTGGTGAAATAGCCACTGACGAAACTGTCACACTGTTGAGATAGCCACTGGAGAAACAGTCACACTGTTGAGATAACCACTGGTGAAACTGTCACATTGTTGAGATAGCCACTGGAGAAACTGTAACCCTCTTGAGATAGCCACTGGCGAAACTGTCACACTCTTGAGATAGCCACTGGCAAAAAATCGACTGGTTAAACTGTTATACCCTGGAGATAGCCACTGGTGAAACTGTCACACTCTTGAGATAGCCACTGGCAAAACTGCCACACTCTTCAGATAGCCACTGGCAAAAATCCACTGGTGAAACTGTTATACCCTGGAGATATTCACTGGTGAAACTGTCACACTCTTGAGATAGCCACTGGCAAAACTGTCACACTCTTGAGATAGCCACTGGCGAAACTGCCACACTCTTCAGATAGCCACTGGTGAAACTGTCACACTGGTGAGATAGCCACTGGAGAAACTGTCACACTGTTGAGATAACCACTGGAGAAACTGTCACACTCTTGAGATAGCCACAGGCAAAACTGTCACACTCTTGAGATAGCCACTGGTGAAACTGTCACACTCTAAAGATAGCCACTGGTGAAACTGTTATACCCTTAAGATAGCCACTAGAGAAACTGTCACACTGTTGAGATAGCCACGGGCAAAACTGCCACACTCTTGAGATAGCCATTGGCGAAACTGTCACACTTTTGAGATAGCCACTGTCGAAACCATCACACTCTTAAGATAGCCACTGGTGAAACTGTCACACTGTTGAGATAGCCACTGGAGAAACTGTCACACTGTTGAGATAGCCACTGGAGAAACTGTCACACTGTTGAGATAGCCACTGGAGAAACTGTTACACTGTTGAGATAGCCACTGGCGAAACTGTAACACTGTTGAGATAGCCACTGGCGAAACTGTCACACTCTTGAGATAGCCACTGTCGAAACCATCACACTCTTGAGATTGCCACTGGAAAAACTGTCACACTCTTGAGATAGCCACTGTCGAAACCATCACACTCTTGAGATAGCCATTGGCAAAACTGTCACACTCTTGAGATAGCCACTGGCGAAACTGTCACGCTCTTGAAATAGCCACTGGCAAAAAATCCACTGGTGAAACTGTTATACCCTGGAGATAGCCACTCGTGAAACTGTCACACTCTTGAGATAGCCACTGGAGAAACTGTCACACTGGTGAGATAGCCACTGGCGAAACTGTCACACTGTTGAGAGAGCCACTGGAGAAACAGTCACACTGTTGAGATAACCACTGGTGAAACTGGCACATTGTTGAGATAGCCACTGGCGAAACTGTCACACTCTTGAGATAGCCACTGTCGAAACCATCACACTCTTGAGATAGCCACTGGAAAAACTGTCACACTCTTGAGATAGCCACTGTCGAAACCATCACACTCTTGAGATAGCCATTGGCAAAACTGTCACACTCTTGAGATAGCCACTGGCGAAACTGTCACACTCTTGAGATAGCCACTGGCAAAAAATCCACTGGTGAAACTGTTATACCCTGGAGATAGCCACTCGTGAAACTGTCACACTCTTGAGATAGCCACTGGAGAAACTGTCACACTGGTGAGATAGCCACTGGCGAAACTGTCACACTGTTGAGATAGCCACTGGAGAAATAGTCACACTGTTGAGATAACCACTGGTGAAACTGGCACATTGTTGAGATAGCCACTGGCAAAACTGTCACACTCTTGAGATAGCCACTGGCGAAACTGCCACACTCTTCAGATAGCCACTGGAGAAACTGTCACACTGGTGAAATAGCCACTGACGAAACTGTCACACTGTTGAGATAGCCACTGGAGAAACAGTCACACTGTTGAGATAACCACTGGTGAAACTGTCACATTGTTGAGATAGCCACTGGAGAAACTGTAACACTCTTGAGATAGCCACTGGCGAAACTGTCACACTCTTGAGATAGCCACTGGCAAAAAATCGACTGGTGAAACTGTTATACCCTGGAGATAGCCACTGGTGAAACTGTCACACTCTTGAGATAGCCACTGGCAAAACTGCCACACTCTTGAGATAGCCACTGGCAAAAATCCACTGGTGAAACTGTTATACCCTGGAGATATTCACTGGTGAAACTGTCACACTCTTGAGATAGCCACTGGCAAAACTGTCACACTCTTGAGATAGCCACTGGCGAAACTGCCACACTCTTCAGATAGCCACTGGTGAAACTGTCACACTGGTGAGATAGCCACTGGAGAAACTGTCACACTGTTGAGATAACCACTGGAGAAACTGTCACACTCTTGAGATAGCTACAGGCAAAACTGTCACACTCTTGAGATAGCCACTGGTGAAACTGTCACACTCTAAAGATAGCCACTGGTGAAACTGTTATACCCTTAAGATAGCCACTAGAGAAACTGTCACACTCTTGAGATAGCCACTGTCGAAACCATCACACTCTTGAGATAGCCACTGGAAAAACTGTCACACTCTTGAGATAGCCACTGTCGAAACCATCACACTCTTGAGATAGCCACTGGCAAAACTGTCACACTCTTGAGATAGCCACTGGCGAAACTGTCACACTCTTGAGATAGCCACTGGCAAAAAATCCACTGGTGAAACTGTTATACCCTGGATAGCCAGTCGTGAAAGTGTCACACTCTTGAGATAGCCACTGGAGAAACTATCACACTGGTGAGATAGCCACTGGCGAAACTGTCACACTGTTGAGATAGCCACTGGAGAAACAGTCACACTGTTGAGATAACCACTGGTGAAACTGTCACATATTTGAGATAGCCACTGGAGAAACTGTAACACTTTTGAGATAGCCACTGGCGAAACTGTCACACTCTTGAGATAGCCACTGGCAAAAAATCGACTGGTGAAACTGTCATACCCTGGAGATAGCCACTGGTGAAACTGCCACACTCTTGAGATAGCCACTGGCAAAAATCTACTGGTGAAACTGTTATACCCTGGAGATATTCACTGGTGAAACTGTCACACTCTTGAGATAGCCACTGGCAAAACTTTCACACTTTTGAGATAGCCACTGGCGAAACTGCCACACTCTTCAGATAGCCACTGGTGAAAATGTCACACTGGTGAGATAGCCACTGGAGAAACTGTCACTCTCTTGAGATAGCCACTGGCAAAACTGTCACACTCTTGAGATAGCCACTGGTGAAACTGTCACACTCTAAAGATAGCCACTGGTGAAACTGTTATACCCTTAAGATAGCCACTGGAGAAACTGTCACACTCTTGAGATAGCCACGGGCAAAACTGCCACACTCTTGAGATAGCCATTGGCGAAACTGTCACACTCTTGAGATAGCCACTGTCGAAACCATCACACTCTTGAGATAGCCACTGGTGAAACTGTCACACTGTTGAGATAGCCACTGGAGAAACTGTCATACTGTTGAGATAGCCACTGGCAAAACTGTAACACTGTTGATATAGCCACTGGCGAAACTGTCACACTCTTGAGATAGCCACTGTCGAAACCATCACACTCTTGAGATAGCCACTGGAAAAACTGTCACACTCTTGAGATAGCCACTGTCGAAACCATCACACTCTTGAGATAGCCACTGGCAAAACTGTCACACTCTTGAGATAGCCACTGGCCAAACTGTCACACTCTTGAGATAGCCAGTGGCAAAAAATCCACTGGTGAAACTGTTATACCCTGGAGATAGCCACTGGTGAAACTGTCACACTCTTGATATAGCCACTGGCAAAACTGTCACACTCTTGAGATAGCCACTGGCCAAACTGCCACACTCTTCAGATAGCCACTGGCAAAAAATTCACTGGTGAAATTGTTATACCCTGGAGATAGCCACTGGTGAAACTGTCACACTCTTGAGATAGCCACTGGCAAAACTGTCACACTCTTGAGATAGCCACTGGCGAAACTGCCACACTCTTCAGATAGCCACTGGAGAAACTGTCACACTGGTGAGATAGCCACTGGCGAAACTGTCACACTGTTGAGATAGCCACTGGAGAAACAGTCACACTGTTGAGATAACCACTGGTGAAACTGTCACATTGTTGAGATAGCCACTGGAGAAACTGTAACACTCTTTAGATAGCCACTGGCGAAACTGTCACACTCTTGATATAGCCACTGGCAAAAAATCGACTGGTGAAATTGTTATACCCTGGAGATAGCCACTGGTGAAACTGTCACACTCTTGAGATAGCCACTGGCAAAACTGCCACACTCTTGAGATAGCCACTGGCAAAAAAATCCACTGGTGAAACTGTTATACCCTGGAGAAAGCCGCTGGTGAAACTGTCACACTCTTGAGATAGCCACTGGCAAAACTGTCACACTCTTGAGATAGCCACTGGCGAAACTGCCACACTCTTCAGATAGCCACTGGTGAAACTGTCACACTGGTGAGATAGCCACTGTCGAAACTGTCACACTGTTGAGATAGCCACTGGAGAAACTGTCACGCTGTTGAGATAACCACTGGTGAAACTGTCACACTGTTGAGATAGCCACTGGAGAAACTGTAACACTCTTGAGATAGCCATTGGCAAAACTGTCACGCTCTTGAGATAGCCACTGGAGAAACTGTCACACTGTTGAGATAACCACTGGTGAAACTGTCACACTGTTGAGATAGCCACTGGAGAAACTGTCACACTGTTGAGATAGCCACTGGCGAAACTGCCACACTCTTCAGATAGCCACTGGTGAAACTGTCACACTGGTGAGATAGCCACTGGCGAAACTGTCACACTGTTGAGATAGCCCCTGGAGAAACTGTCACGCTGTTGAGATAACCACTGGTGAAACTGTCACACTGTTGAGATAGCCACTGAAGAAACTGTAACACTCTTGAGATAGCCGTTGGCAAAACTGTCACGCTCTTGAGATAGCCACTGGAGAAACTGTCACACTGTTGAGATAACCACTGGTGAAACTGTCACACTGTTGAGATAGCCACTGGAGAAACTGTCACACTGTTGAGATAGCCACTGGCGAAACTGTCACACTGTTGAGATAGCCACTGGTGAAACTGTCACACTGTTGAGATAGCCACTGAAGAAACTGTAACACTCTTGAGATAGCCGTTGGCAAAACTGTCACGCTCTTGAGATAGCCACTGGAGAAACTGTCACACTGTTGAGATAACCACTGGTGAAACTGTCACACTGTTGAGATAGCCACTGGAGAAACTGTCACACTGTTGAGATAGCCACTGGCGAAACTGTCACACTGTTGAGATAGCCACTGGCGAAACTGTCACACTCTTGAGATAGCCACTGTCGAAACCATCACACTCTTGAGATAGCCACTGGCAAAACTGTCACACTCTTGAGATAGCTACTGTCTAAACCGTCATACTCTTGAGATAGCCACTGGCAAAACTGTCACACTCTTGAGATAGCCACTGGTGAAATTGTCACACTGTTGAGATAGCCACTGGCGAAACTGTAACACTCTTGAGATAGCCACAGGCGAAACTGTCACACTCTTGAAATAGCCACTGTCGAAACTATCACACTCTTGAGATAGCCACTGGCAAAACTGTCACACTCTTGAGATAGCCACTGTCGAAACCATCACACTCTTGAGATAGCCACTGGCCAAACTGTGATACTCTTGAGATAGCCACTGGAGAAACTGTGACATTCTTGAGATAGCCACTGGAGAAACTGTCACAATCTGGAGATAGCCACTGGCGAAACTGTCACACTGTTGAGATAGCCACTGGTGAAACTGCCCTTTGGTAGACAGCTATTTCTCCCAATACACATTCACACCCTGCTCGGCTGAGCATGCATGCTTAATTAAACAGCGAGATGAGAAAAAGTCCCTGACAAACAGTTTGCAGCAATTTATTCCTTGTGGGAACTAAATGTTGCGCTTTCTAAAATGTAAAAAGCTCCAGCACTTTCCCCTGACAGCTATCGGCTTTCTTTTAACTCAATTCTCCTTTAGTTTTTTTTCGGTTTTCCATTGTTTGTTATTCATTTCAATAACAGGATAGTATTCTCGACCACCGATACACATTTATTAGCCAGAGATGCTTACCTTACTAGCTGCCGCACTAATCTGTTCACACTGGTGTAAGTGCGGATCCAAGCTCAGCTCCAGAACCTTCCTCAGGCTGGTGCCAGAATTCGGAGCGAGCTCATAGCCAACTATCTCAGACATCTCCAGCCAATGTCGGGTTCTGATTCCTGGGTTGCAAAGGATGTTCACCAGAGGGATATATTCCTGAAAAGGAGTCAATCATAATCAGTGTCCCGGGATTACGGCTACAAAAATTAATTAAAGGGTTATTCCCATCTTCATAGATATTGTAAAAACCTGCACTTTTGCAATTTACTGCTTCTTGAC
The DNA here is from genome assembly GCF_046119375.1 of Phyllobates terribilis. Taxonomy (NCBI): domain Eukaryota; kingdom Metazoa; phylum Chordata; class Amphibia; order Anura; family Dendrobatidae; genus Phyllobates; species Phyllobates terribilis. Next base: position 74,456 of record NW_027363462.1, read on the forward strand.
ATTTGCAGCCGTTCTTGAGATATTAACACTTTTCTTTTGTTTACAGATCGTTGCCTAGGAGACCGACCACCGCTGTGGTCTCGATAGTAACCACTGTGCTGAAGTTGGCTGGGATTGGGAGGTAACAGCGCGCTCCAGCAAACCGGGCCCAGATTACTGATATATCCATTATTTGATGTATCTACCTTAAAAGCCTTGATTTGCTCGGTGATGGCAGAACACATGAGAACTATGCGGCTTTCCTTCTTTTCCTCGTCCACCGAATCCATATCTTCAGACAGTGTCCGGTGTTGAGCCGCCTTTTTCTTCTCCTCTTCTAACGTCTTCTGCTGAAATAGTTTCATCATCTTGTAGACCTCTTGGAAGAATTCGTCCACCTCGGCTTCCATGCTTTCTACGTTCAGGTCAAGGAAAGCGCCGTCGATCCACCTGGAAGCGTGAGATTTTTCAAGACATATTTTGATAAATCTCATGTTTTTAGCTCATCTATTACTGTTTATTCTGCTTTTTTTCTCTTCTACATCTATGGCTATGGTTGTCCCATAAATAATCTTTAATCACCTATCCACAAGGTTGTTGATAAATGTCTGATCACTGGGAGTCCGACTGCTGCAGCCCCCAGCAGTTTTGAAAGCGGTGGTCCTAGATACAGCTTTGTGAATGAAGCATGTGTGCATCTATGGGAGTGATGGTTACGCATGCGCATGACTGCTCCCACAGACATGAATGGAGCACTGGCTACGCATGCGCACGATCACTCCATTCACACAGCAGACTTTGGAACCTCTGTCCTCTGGATTACTGGAGGACCCTGTGGTTAGAGCACCCCTACCGATCATACATTTATCTCCTATTTTGCAGAAGGGATTGTCCGGCCTTGGGGTACAAGTCTACAGTCTATGTAACTACAGACTTGTAAATCCTCACATTGCACGCACTGCGAGGATTTTCCGGTGCCGGGAACGGGCTGTTATGTGACCACAAGTATGTGATTTGCATACTTCTGACCACATTCCGACTAGACGTGTCTGGCTCCACTCAATATGCTTGCATTGAGCAAGGCCGGATATGTCTAGTTGGGATGTGACCGTATGTATGCAAATCACATACTTGCTGTCACACGCCTGTGCTCCCGATGCTGGAGAATCCTTATAACGCGCACAGTACACATGCTGTGAGGATTCACATGTCTGCAGTCACATGGAGTGACTGCAGACTTGTGCCCCAAGGCCGGACAGCCCTTTAATAACACATAATCCCCTTGTAATATATGCAAGACTTTTGGCGCTTGGTTATTTCCAGGACCGAAGAACAGTGATGGGGACAGAACGATTGGTTATTAGATATACTTTGTCCCTATAACGTTACAAGGGGCAAAGTGCTGTAGATAAAGATGATTTTTGCTGCCATAAATGATTCGTTCCCGACGAATTAGTGTTTTGCTTGTTCATCGGGTGATTACTGGCACATTTACACAGGCTGATAATTGGGAATGATCATCAGCTTGTTTAAATGCGCCATTTACTCTCCACTTCAGATCACGTATGGTGTTAATAAATAACGGTATGCCAAGAGTTAACTCAGAATTCCCCAATGGGGTGCACATACTTTTTTTCAGTTTTTTGCCATTTGTAAATCAGTGCAAAAAGTTTCTGGTAAGGTTCGATGTTGAGTTTTGAAGAATCCAGCTGAGGGTATGTTGTAAGGTCCCATTTATACAGTGCTTCTTCTTTGTTAATATAAGCCACCGCCTCCTCTGCGTCTGCTATTCGCTTCTGTACAGTCCTCACATCTGTCACTTACTGAAACCAGACACAATAAACACAGATAAGTAAAGGGTTAACCGGACTGCCTCCATTAAAGAAAATGAGTTAGACATTCACAAGTTAAAGTATGAGACTGACTTCTCACCGGTGAACTTTACTTCTCGTTTGCAGAATACAGACTCCTATATGCTCCACTTTATAGACAGCTGATGTCAGAGGTGTAACTTTCAGGCCTTTCAGGTCTATTGGACACAAATCGTTTCAGGCCTATTGGACGCAACGCATTTCAAGCCTATTGGACACAACGCGTTTCAGGCCTACTGGATGTAAATCATTTCAGGCCTATTGAATACAACGCGTTTCAGGCCTATTGGACGCAATGTATTTCAGGCCTATTGGACACAACGCGTTTCAGGCCTACTGGATGTAAATCATTTCAGGCCTATTGGATACAACGCGTTTCAGGCCTATTGGACGCAATGTATTTCAGGCCTATTGGACGCAATGCGTTTCAGGCCTATTGGACGCAATGTATTTCAGGCCTATTGGACGCAATGCGTTTCAGGCCTATTGGAAGCAATGCGTTTCAGGCCTATTGGACGCAACACGTTTCAGGCCTAGTGGACGCTTTCATACGCCAGTGCTCAGGTGTGACGACTGCCTCTGACCTGCCTTTGCTTGACTGCACTTCAGGTTAAGCACTAGGGACTGGCTCTATAAAGACTGTTCTGGCTGATAATGGTGGTCAGTCGGGTTTATGTTTTTTTCATAGGTTTTTTTTGTATAGCAAAAATAATGCTGCAGTCAAGGGCGTAACTACAGTGCGTGCAGGGGTTGCAGTCGCATCTGGAGCTAAGGGGGGCCCAAAAGGTCTCTTTGACTCATATGAGAAGACCACTACTATTAAAGACCTGCAATAGTTGGGGGCCCTAATGGAGATTTTGCATTGAAGCTTCAGGTTACACTATTGGCTGTAGTCTCAATATTCTTGATTCTTGCCTTTAAAAAGGGATAGAACCTCCCCCAAAAAAACAACATAAAAAAATCCTAATGCAACTCCAAACCGGAGTTAGGGAGCATTTTATAACTACTTCCCAGGAACGCTCGTTTAAGGATAATTGTGCTGTATAAATAGGCTGCCAATCACCGACGAATGGCCAAACGCTTGTTCGTCGGGTGAAATGATCTTTTGTGTTGCACAAAAAAATTATCGTTCACGACAACCATGATGCGTTTTGGGTAAAAAGGATCTGTACAAATATGAAAAGAGTCTTAAAGTAATGAAAATAAGAAGATGGAAAACTATAACACAGCCTGTGACTATCATACCTGCTGCATCATATCCAGCTCAGAGTACTCTGCAAATTCTTCCATCCGACGCAAAAGTTTCTCCAGTTCCAGCACAAGCTTCTCTCTTTTCCCCAGCAGATCACCCTCTCCTTTATGCTTGGCGTTTTCAATCAGCTTTTAGAAAGGAACAGTTATCAAAAAATGCTCCCAGAGCGTTCCCTGTTTAATTACCTGGACACTGCAGGGGGCTGCTGCTTCATTGGAGCTGGCACCCGAGACCCCATTTTCAGACATGAGCCCACATACCTGGTCATTTTCATCAAACACTGGGTTGATATTTTTTGGCCACAGTGACACTGTTGAGTTCAGGATGATATCTTCAGGTACAAATAAATGAACATCTAGAAGATAATTCATCCTCCGCTGACACTCCTAAAATTAGTAAAATGAAACTCACTATGTATTAATGGATCTAGCATCTACAATCACAGGGGTTGCACCAATTATATTTCTTCCAAAAACTTAGGTTATAAAATTATACTGATGCTCCACAACTCCAGTTCCCTCCATCGGTTTGTGTTCTTCCTGCTCTATGTGGACATGTGATTTCTGTAGCCAATCACTGGCTGTAGCAGGTTACCACCGTAGTCACTGATAGGCTGCAGCAATCACATGATCATGTTGGGGATCTGATCACTGAAACCTGGAGGGGGACTGGTAAGTATAGCTAGTATGACATGACCTATAGATGGAAAAATACATATTAACCAGGACACAAGAAATATCGGAATAATCCTATATATTATGTTTTTCACTAATTATACCCAGGGACGTACGTACAGCAATTTGGGACTTTAGCTCTACCAGGCTTTTATTCTTCGCCTGCTCCACAAGCGCAATCTCCTCTATTACATCTTCAGCAGTTTCAGGAACCTTTAACGCTTGTTCCTTGATTTTCTCAAATTCCAAGCAGATTCTAAGCGAAGCAAAGATTATTACATACAGGTGCATCTCACTAAATTAGAATATCATCAAAAAGTTCATTTATTTCAGTTTTCAGTACAAAAAGTGAAACTCCTATATTATATAGAGTCATTACACACAGAGTGATCTATTCCAAGTGTTTATTTCTGCTAATGTTGATGATTATGGCTTACAGCCAATGAAAACACAAAAGCCATTATCTCAGTAAATTAGAATACTTTATAACAGCTTGAAAAATGTTTTTAAAATCTGAAATGTCCTACTGAAATGTATGTTCAGTAAATGCTGTCAATACTTGGCCAGGGCTCCTTTTGCATCAATTACTGCATCAATGCGGCAATGTGGCCCTGCTGAGGTGTTATGCAAGCCCAGGTGGCTTTGAGCCTTCAGCTCATCTACATTGTCGGGTCTGGTGTCTCTCATCTTCCTCTTGACAATACCCTATAGATTCTCTATAATAGATTCTCTATGGGGTTAAGGTCAGGCGAGTTTGCTGCCAATCAAGTACAGTGATACTGTTGTTTGTAAACCAGGTATTGGTACTTTTGGCAGTGTGGACAGGGGCCAAGTCCTGCTGGAGAATGACATTTCCATCTCCAAAAAGCTTGTCGGCAGAGGGAAGCATGAAGTGCACTAAAATTTCCTGGTAGACGGCTGCGCTGACTTTGGTCTTGATAAAACACAGTGGACCTACACCAGCAGATGACATGGCTCCCCAAACCATCACTGATTGTGGAGACTTCACACTAGACCTCAAGCAGCTTGGATTGTGGCCTCTCCACTCTTCCTCCAGACTCTAGGACCTTGATTTCCAAATGAAAATTGGGACTCTGGGACCTTGTGGAGTGGGTCAATGACTGCCTTCTGGACATCTGTGAAGTCACCAGTCTTCCCAATGATTGTGGAGCCTACTGAAACAGACTAAGGGACCTTTTTAAAAGCTTAGGAAGCCTTTGCAGGTGTATTTGTTAATTATTTTAATTTACTGAGATAATAACTTTTGTGTTTCCATTGTAAGCCATAATCATCAACATTAACAGAAATAAACACTTGAAATAGATCACTCTGTTTGTAATGACTCTATATAATATATGAATTGAAATTTTTGTATTGAAGAACTGAAATAAATTAACTTTTTGATGATATTCTAATTTAGTGAGATGCACCTGTATATTATATACTGGAATGTGATGATATTTTATGGTATCATAAGTAAAGTAATATGAGATTCTTAACTTTTACTGTAGCATCAGCATCTATAACTCACTGTATGAAATCATAGCAGAAGTAGCACTTGACCTCGACCCCAAGGGCCCCTGAATGGCACATGGCAGGTAGAGGCCCATTACAGATTATTTTTTTCTATTGTGAAACCTCCTTGAATCCAGGATTTTACTCACTCTTCATTCTCCAATCTGTGATTTGTCACCAGTCTATCTAGTAATATATTTGCAAAACTTTTTGCTTTGTCAGCCAGGCCTTGCTTTAAGTCATCGCAGTCGAGGTGTACCATGGTGAAGTAAGCGCGGGTGGGCAGTCCCATGATATCTCTGGCCAGGGTGTGAAATTGTTCTATAAACTGGAATACAAATATAAATCAGTCTCATATACCCGTGAGATTTCTGATTTGACCCTCTATTATTATCGGATACGTTGCACCCCTCGCTCTGTAGGACTTAGGACAGTATTGATTCTAATAGGAATGGTAAGAAAATGATTCCTGCAACTTAGTCCTTGTTGCTGCATCCATCCGACTCCAGCTGTGATCAGCTTATTGCCAAGGGACCCTTCAAACGAACCAAAGGGGGTCCTCGTAAAGTGAACCTGTCAGGTCCTTCATGCATGCCAAATTCCTGCATTGACATCCACGGTATATATCTGGCAAAAATGTTTCTACCTTAAAAAACTAAACTTTTAATGTGCCGGCCGTCAAATGCAAATTGGGCATGTGAAATTAAGCATTATACACCTGTCTTGGGTATCCGAGCTCTGCTTCCTTCACTTCGGTCTGCTGCCCCGTGTTGTGCTCCACGTCAGGTTTTACAGGTTGTCCTGTGTAGCTCAGTGACATAATCTCCTAAATCCTATTTATGGACCGTTAGGACACACCTGGGTCTTAGGATTGAGTTTTTAGACTTTTGTTTGGTGTGCTCCACCTTCTGCGTTAACTTTCTTCCATTCCTACTGGGTTACGCTACATCCATCCTGCAGCTCCCAAGATTCCTGAGTGCCAATTCCTTGCTGCTCATGTACCTTCCTGCTTGCCACACCAACGCCCGGGGTCCGCGTGCCCACCCGGACCCGAGGCTTAGAAGATCCACCTCGCCAGGTGAGACTAAGATGCCATGATTTGGGTGTGATCACAGCATCTGAGGTGGGATTTGTTTGTGGGAAGTGACGTCCCGCTGGACTAGTCCTAGATAACTTTCATATGATGAACGGCGCATACGCAGTCGATTTTTACTAGAAACATCAAAGCCAGTGTTGCTGTGCAGGGATGAGTTAATTTAACATAAAGAAGGGGGCTGGAGGCATGGGAACCTAGAAGGAAGCCCCACATGACCGGGATTGGCCAGGAGGGTGCAATTTTTAAATCCCAATGGTCGGGATTGGGTATAGGTTTGGAGGGGCTGGCATTTGGATGGGGGTGGGGTAAAGGGGGGAAGAGGTATAATAGGGAAAAGTGCGGGAAAACGGGCAGTCCAGGGAAGAAGCCATTGAGAGAAGTTCTGGAGCACTGATAAAAAAAAATAAAAAAAAAAATAATAATTTTACCTTTTAATTGCTGGGACACTCTTCTCGCTATTATGGAGTCTGTGGAGTCCCTTATCGCCAGGCTGAGGGAGACTGCCAGATCCAGGCAAGGAGGGTGGCTTGAGGCCCAGCTGGCCGGACTTCTGGGGAATGCCGGAGAGGAAGAATCCCCGTCGGGTTTGGGAAGAAGTGCCAGGAGGACGCGGCCCCCCGAGAGGCTTTCCCTGGAGATGGTTGGTACGGGCAGCAGGCGCAGGCTGCGGAGCCCCTCAGGGGACCCTGTGTCCGGGGAGCATGCCGGCGGAATCCCCTGCCGGCGTGCCCGCCGCGGCAGGAATCCGCCCAGCCGGTCTGCGGGCTCCCCCTGCATCGGGTCGAGGTCCGCGACTGAAGTTCCCCGGTCCGTCGCGGTGCAGCCTCCCCCGTCGGCGCGCCGCAGTACTAGAGCCCAGGCCACGCCGGAAGCAAGGCCCGGGCCGCAGACGCATCATCCGGGGGGCGGGGCCTCACCGGAAATGGGGACTACGTCACTTCCGGCCCCGGAGACAGACGAGAGGGACGCACAGCCAATGAGCGGCGGGCGCAGTGACACGCCCCCCGCTCCAAGATCTAGTGGCGATTCAAGACGCCGGTTATTTAAAAGAAAAAAGGGCGGCAATCCTGCAGCGGGGAACGGAGGGAACACCAGCGCGGCAGGCACACCTGGCGACGTTCCTGTCGGGGTGCCTGCCAGACAGACCAGAGGGCGCAGACAGCAGCGGAGCTACACGGGCAGGCAGCAACAATTCCAGGACCTGCTGCCTGGCTCAAGTTTCTCCAGGCAGAGGGATGGAGCGGCGGGCAGCAGCACGGATTTGCCTGGCAGTTATCCACGGACCAACACGGATCGGGCTGGTGAGTCCGGGTCTAAAAATCGCGGATGTGCACGGTCGGCGGTGAGGAGTGGAGGACGAACGGCGGGGAGGTCGGCACGGGCTCGGGTCCCCCCTGGTGACGAGGAGGCCAGGGGCGCGGGCCTTGAGCAGCAGGGGTCGGTCGGACTGGATTATGGAGAAGAACAAGACGAACCAAGGACTCATCAGGACTCGGCGAGTACGGCTGGCGGGGACACAGCACCTGCGCAGCTTCGTGAGTATGCGTCTATGTATGGTTTGTCGCCCGCGGGGTCTGTAGCGGATGGGGTAGGCGATAGGCAGGTGTCTGGGCCCAGCGGGGAAAATGTTAGGGGAGGTAGTGGGTCAGATGTAAGTGGGTTTAGGGATTTGTTGGTTAGCATGTCGCGCATTTTGGCGAGAATAGACGGCGGGGGGGCCATTCAAAGGGGGTTGTCACCGGCGGGGGCTTGGCTACCTAGTCAACCGGCGTTGTTGCAGGTGGGGAGCGAGTCGGCCAGGTCGGCGGGGTGTACAGCTGGGACACCTTCTGGGGTGTCGGTGTGTGTGCAGACAGAAAAGGATAATGCGGATAGTATAAAACTGGATGATAGGGCGAAAGGGGAGGTATACGTGTGCTTTGAGGGGCCATTGGGGGCGCATTTAAAAAAAGAGGTTAAAGAAAAAATTTGGCGGGACGAGTATGTCGAAATTTTTTCCCTTCTTCCGTTGGAAAAGTTTAACCTGGATAAGGGAAAAAAGGAAGACAGTAAAAAAGAGGAAGAAGAGAAGCGTAGGTGGAGGTTGATTCCACAGACGTTTGTCAATTGGTTGCAAGCTTTTGCAATAATGGCTAGCGTTATTGGAGAAAAAGCTCCTGATAATTGTTCGGGTTTGTTTTGCTACCTTGATGCTATTGGGGAGGCTCATAGGACTTACGGGGGTCAGACATGGTTACGTTATGACGAGCAATTTCGTCAGAGGAAGGCAGTCCGCCCTGAGATCAGATGGGATCAAAAGGACATTGGGTTGTGGCTGAAGGTTATGGCCCCAGTGAGGTATGGGCAGTCCTTTCACGGGAGCAGCAGTAGTGGTAACCAACCAGCAGGACAAGGGGGAGGTAACCAAGGGCCACAAAGCACTAAGAAGGAAGTGGGAACTTGCTGGCAATTTAATGACGGCCAATGCAAGTACGGGACCTCCTGTAAATTCAAACACGTGTGCTCCCATTGTAATGGAAACTCACACGGAGCATCAAAATGCTTTAAGAAGGGTAAGGGAAAGCCGACAGTGGGTACCGGTCAAAGGGGCGACTCCGGTGAGGGTTCACGCGATGGCCCCCTTTCTAAGTAGGTATCCTGATCAGTCGAAGGCTAAGGTCATTTTGGATGGGTTTTTGGAAGGTTTTAGAATCCCTCCTCCTGAGCACGAGGTCCCCTTTTCACTAAAAAATTTGACGTCGGCTTCCCTTCATCCGGATGTGGTTAGCGTGAAGTTGGCTAAGGAGGTGGAATTGGGCAGGATGGCGGGACCGTTTCGGGTATTACCTAGCAGCAGGGTGATTATCTCGCCACTGGGGGTTGTGCCCAAAAAAAAAAGAGCTGAATAAGTTTCGTTTGATTCAGCATTTGTCGTACCCGAAGGGGCTCTCGGTGAATGATGGCATTGCACAGGAATTATGTTCAGTTGAATATACATCATTTGATGCGGCGGTGCGATGGGTACAGCGTTATGGGTCAGGATCGTTGCTAGCCAAGACGGATATCGAGTCGGCTTTTCGGTTGCTGCCAGTTCACCCGGATAGCATCCCGTTGTTAGGTTGTTTTTGGAATGGGGCATATTACATGGATAGGTGTTTGCCAATGGGTTGTGCAATTTCGTGTTCTTTGTTTGAAACGTTTAGTACCTTTTTGGAATGGGTGGTGATGGACCTGGCATCAGTTAATTCAGTCATTCATTATTTGGATGATTTTTTGTTTATAGGCCCTCCGCAATCGTTATTGTGTAGGAATTTGTTAGGTACTATGGTGTGGGTAGCGGAGCATTTTGGTGTACCATTGGCAAAAGAAAAGACAGAAGGCCCTTGCACAATCCTAAGTTTTTTGGGCATTGTAATTGACACAGAAAGGATGGAGTGCCGGTTACCTGAAGATAAATTGTGTCTGCTCAAGCAGGAGGTCGATAGAGTCAGGAGGTTGCGCAAGGTGACCCTGAGGGAGCTACAATCGCTGTTGGGGCGCTTAAATTTTGCATGCAGGATTATGCCAATGGGCAGAATATTTTGTCGCAGGTTGTCAGGCGCCACAGCAGGAGTGCGTGCGGCTCATCATTTTATCCGCCTAAATAAGGAACACAAGGAGGATCTGAGGGTTTGGAAGTTGTTTTTGGAAAGCTATAATGGCAGGTCATTAATCCAGCAGGAGTTTGTAAGCAGTTTTGATTGTGAGATTTTTACAGATGCTGCGGGAGGTGCTGGATACGGGGCCTACTGGAAAGGGCGGTGGAGTGTTGGGGCATGGCCGATTGGGTGGACGGAGAGGGGACTTACGAGGAACCTGGCGTTTTTGGAATTGTTCCCTATTGTTGTTGCGGTTACTATTTGGGGGGAGTGTTTTGCCAACAGGAGAATTCGGTTTCATTGCGATAACATGGGAGTGGTGTCTGTCATCAACAGCTTGTCGGCCTCATCCCCGCCTGTGATTAGGCTACTGAGGGAACTAGTACTTTGTTGTCTTAAGCTGAACGCTTGGATTACAGCGGTCCATGTTCCAGGTGTACAAAATTCTATAGCAGATGCCTTATCTCGTTTTCAGTGGGACCGTTTTCGGGCGCTAGCACCAGAGGCCGAGGACGTGGGTCAAGAATGCCCTTCGCATTTGTGGCAACTGGTTATGGAGGAGCCGGACGGTTAATAAGGGAGTCCATTACGAGGCAGACCTGGGCATCATACGAGGCATCGTGGCGAGTATGGCGAAGTTGGATTCTGGAGTGGGGTGTGGTGGAAAGTGAAGGAGATAGAGAGATGGCGGTGCTGTTTCTTGTGGGAAGGGCAGCAGAGATTGGATGGTCTGTGTCAAAAGTTAGTAAATTTGTAGCAGGATTGGCATTCGCTTTTAAATTGCAGGGGTTTAAAGATGCTACAAAATCGTTTTTAGTGAAGCAAGCACTTAGGGGCTTTAGGAGAGGCGGTAAGGTGTTAGATAAACGAAGACCGGTGACTTTTAGTATTTTAGAGCGGTTGGGTTTAGTGTTGGATAAGATTTGTTGTTCAGTTTTTGAAGCCACACTGTTTAGGTTGGCTTTTTCATTGGCGTTCTTTGGCGCACTAAGATTAGGTGAGTTGGTGGCACCAAGTAGGAATAAGGTTGGGGGTTTGTTTGCCGAGGATGTGAACGGTCGGAAAGGGGGCATCGAATTTTGGATTAGGAGGGCGAAGACGGATCAATTGGGCAGAGGCAAGCTAGTGGTATTGGGGGAAGTTGATGGATCGTTTATGTGTCCTAGGAGATGTTTAATGGCTTACTGGCAGGTTTGGTCGGGACGTAAGGGCCCATTATTGTGTCATAAAAACGGAGAGTTTCTGTCACGTTTTCAATTTATTGCAGTATTTAAAAAAGGGATTCGGGAGTTGGGCCTTAGTCCTGAGGTGTACGGGTCGCATTCTTTCAGAATCGGTGCGGCGTCAGAAGCGGACGGTTTGGGTTTAGGAAAGGATGTGATAAAACGCAAAGGGAGGTGGAGTTCAGATCGTTATCTGTCCTATGTACAGCATTAGGTGTGCAGGCTTATGTTTTATCTGGTCAGGAGTGAATACAATTCTTTGGTTATCTTATTGCAGGTGACGTCCCGTTATTAGTCTGGATTCTTGGACACTCTTTCGTTCATTGGGGGGCGCTGCGGGCGGATGTGAGGCCAAACGGTAGGCAATTGGGTTTTAGCAGAGAGCAAGTGGTGGTCCGGTGGCTGGGTTTTAGAGGGATGGTATGGAGAAGGGTGCTTCCTGAATTCCATAAGGCGGCTCGTTTGGACCGGGCGCCGGACATTTTGGTGGTGCATATGGGGGGGAATGATTTGGGGGTTCGGCCAGTTAGGGAATTGATGAGGGATATTCGAATTGATTTTTTAAGGTTATGGACATCTTTTCCTGGGGTGTTGACGGTTTGGTCTGACATTGTGCCGAGAAAAAATTGGAGGGAGGCCAGATCAGTGAAGGGCATTAATAGGGCACGAGTAAAGTTGAATAGAGCCATAGCAGCTTTTGTTGGTAGAAATGGGGGTGTAAGTGTTCGGCATCTTGATCTTGAGGCAGGGGTTGGTGATTTTTGGGCAAAGGATGGGGTGCACCTGAACGATATTGGGATTGATTTATGGGCATTATCTATACAGGAGGGGATTGAGAGGGCTTTGGCAGTGTTGGGGCGCTCACGAGCCTGAGGTGGTCAGGGCTGTTCGTTTGTGGCGGGGGGTGGGGTTCTTGGAGTTGGCACAGAAGTGTCGGTGGGAAAGTTATTGGAAATTTACAGGCAGTGGCTTGATTAAGCGGGGTGATCTGGCATTTGGTTTTTGGGGCTCTGGACGGGGTTTTACCCTGGGAGCTTTTGGTGCCCTCGAGCTGGTGATGGACGGCTGAGGGTAATACGGTGGTTCGATTTCGGTTTAGTTATGCCAGATCTAATTTTTAACTCCAAGAACCCTCCCTTCTTATTTATTTATTTGAATAATAATGTTTATATGTTAATGTTGTTTGTTAATAAAATGGCCGCTGTGGCCAAATTTATCCAAAGAAATTACAGGTGCAGTGTTTTTATTTGTTAAGCTACTTGAGGTCGGTAAGATGGGGAGGGGTATTACGGAACTATGGAACCCGGGTTGGCCGTACACGGTCATGACGGTTCGAGATAATATGCAAGAAGGCCCAATATGTAAAAAAAAAAAACATTATGATCACACATACGTACCTCTGTGTATTCATCAAAACTGTGCTCCTCGGATAAGAAAATTTCTACTTTCTCCGCGGCTGAACCATCCACCAGCCAGCTGAAGCTTTCAACTATCAAATAATATAACACAGAATTTATAGTTGTATCTAGACTCATCTTAATGTCGGGCGGAGAAAACTCTCAAAGAGGATTATACAGCTGATCGGACATGGATTTTTGAAAGCAAGTTCTCTGGCTTCATCAGGTCTAAGAGATCAATTTGATAATCTACATTTATATGGTGAAATCTAGAGACAGATCCTCTTTGAAGTGCTTATTAGACCAATGATATATAGTATTTCTGCATGATAATGTCTGATAGATGAGGATCACACCTCTGGGAACCCCTAACACTGGGTTCAATGGCTTTTGGAAAGGTATCAGGATCAAAGCGTCCACAGGAAGATCACGCTGCAAGCGCCGGCAGGAGATTTCTGATTGTGATTGTTCCATCCCTTTAATACTAGATTCACGTCCAGCTTCCCATATGTTCCATCGCTTTAATACTTACGATTCACGTCCAGCTTACTGTATGTACCATCCTTTTAATTATTCGCGGCCAGCTTACCATATGTACCATCCCTTTAGTGACTCACGTCCAGCTTACCATATGTACCATACCTTTAATGACTCATGTCCAGCTTACCATATGTACCATCCCTTTAATGACTCACATCCTGCTTACCGTATGTACCATCCCTTTAATGACTCACATCCTGCTTACCCTATGTACCATCCCTGTAATGACTCATGTCCAGCTTACCGTATGTACCATGCCTTTAATGATTCGCAGCCAGCTTACCATATGTACCATCCCTTTAAAGACTCACGTTCTACTTACTGTATGTACCATCCCTATAATGATTCACGTCCAGCTTACAGTATGTATCATCCCTTTAATAACTCACGTCGAGCTTACCGTATGTATCATCTTTTTAAAGATTCGCAGCCAGCTTACCATATGAACCATCCCTTTAATGACTCACGTCCTGCTTACTGTATGAACCATCCCTATAATGATTCACGTCCAGCTTACCGTATGTACCATGCCTTTAATGATTTGCGGCCAGCTTACCGTATGTACCATCCCTTTAATGACTCACGTCCTGCTTACTGTATGTACCATCCCTATAATGATTCACGTCCAGTTTACAGTATGTACTATCCCTTTAATAACTCACGTCGAGCTTACCGTATGTACCATCCCTTTAATGATTCACATCCAGCTTACAGTATGTACCATCCCTTTAATGACTCACGTCCAGCTTACCATATGTACCATCCCTTAAATGATTCACGTCCAGCTTACAGTATGTACCATCCCTTTAATAACTCACGTCGAGCTTACCGTATGTACCATCCCTTTAATGATTCACGTCCAGCTTACCATATGTACCATCCCTTTAATAACTCACGTCCTGCTTACTGTATGTACCATCCCTATAATGATTAACATCCAGCTTACCATATGTACCATCCCTTTAATGACTCATGTCCAGCTTTCCATATGTATCATCCTTTTAATGATTCACGTCCAGCTTACCATATGTACCATCCCTTTAATGATTCACGTCCAGCTTACAGTATGTACCATCCCTTTAATAACTCACGTCGAGCTTACCGTGTGTACCATCCCTTTAATGATTCACGTCCAGCTTACCATATGTACCATCCCTTTAATGACTCATGTCCAGCTTACCGTATGCACCATCCCTTTAATGATTCATGTCCAGCTTACCGTATGCACCATCCCTTTAATGATTCATGTCCAGCTTACAGTATGTACCATCCCTGTAATGACTCATGTCCAGCTTACCATATGTACCATCCCTTTAATGATTCACGTCCAGCTTACCATATGTACCATCCCTTTAATGATTCACGTCCAGCTTACCATATGTACCATCCCTTTAATGACTCATGTCCAGCTTACCGTATGCACCATCCCTTTAATGATTCATGTCCAGCTTACCGTATGCACCATCCCTTTAATGATTCATGTCCAGCTTACAGTATGTACCATCCCTTTAATGACTCACATCCTGCTTACCGTATGTACCATCCCTTTAATGACTCACATCCTGCTTACCGTATGTACCATCCCTTTAATGACTCACATCCTGCTTACCCTATGTACCATCCCTGTAATGACTCATGTCCAGCTTACCGTATGTACCATGCCTTTAATGATTCGCGGCCAGCTTACCGTATGTACCATCCCTTTAAAGACTCACGTTCTACTTACTGTATGTACAATCCCTATAATGATTCACGTCCAGCTTACAGTATGTACCATCCCTTTAATGACTCACGTCGAGCTTACCGTATGTACCATCCCTTTAATGATTCACGTCCAGCTTACCATATGTACCATCCTTTTAATGACTCATGTCCAGCTTTCCGTATGTATCATTCTTTTAATGATTCACGTCCAGCTTACAGTATGTACCATCCCTTTAATAACTCACGTCGAGCTTACCGTATGTACCATCCCTTTAATGACTCACGTCCTGCTTACCGTATGTACCATCCCTTTAATGACTCACGTCCTGCTTACCGTATGTACCATCCCTATAATGATTCACGTCCAGCTTACCATATGTACCATGCCTTTAATGACTCACGTCCTGCTTACCGTATGTACCATCCCTTTAATGACTCACGTCCTGCTTACCGTATGTATCATCCCTATAATGATTTGCGGCCAGCTTACCATATGTACCATCCCTTTAATGATTCACGTCCAGCTTACCATATGTACCATGCCTTTAATGACTCACGTCCTGCTTACCGTATGTACCATCCCTTTAATGACTCACGTCCTGCTTACCGTATGTATCATCCCTATAATGATTTGCGGCCAGCTTACCATATGTACCATCCCTTTAATGATTCACGTCCAGCTTACCATATGTACCATGCCTTTAATGACTCACGTCCTGCTTACCGTATGTACCATCCCTTTAATGACTCACGTCCTGCTTACCGTATGTACCATCCCTATAATGATTCACGTCCAGCTTACCATATGTACCATGCCTTTAATGATTCACGGCCAGCTTACCGTATGTACCATCCCTATAATGATTCACGTCCAGCTTACCATATGTACCATCCCTTTAATGATTCGCGGCCAGCTTACCATATGTACCATCCCTTTAATGACTCATGTCCACCTTACCGTATGTACCATGTCTTTAATGATTCGCGGCCAGCTTACCGTATGTACCATCCCTTTAATGACTCACGTCCTGCTTACTGTATGTACCATCCCTTTAATGACTCACATCCAGCTTACAGTATGTACCATCCCTTTAATAACTCACGTCGAGCTTACCGTATGTACCATCCCTTTAATGATTCGCGGCCAGCTTACCATATGTACCATCCCTTTAATGACTCATGTCCAGCTTTCCGTATGTACCATCCCTTTAATGATTCATGTCGAGCTTACCGTATGTATCATCCTTTTAATGATTCACGTCCAGCTTACCATATGTACCATCCCTTTAATGACTCATGTCCAGCTTTCTGTATGTACCATCCCTTTAATGATTCACGTCGAGCTTACAGTATGTATCATCCCTTTAATGATTCACGTCCAGCTTACCATATGTACCATCCCTTTAATGATTCCCGTCCAGCTTACCATATGTACCATCCCTTTAATGACTCATGTCCAGCTTTCTGTATATACCATCCCTTTAATGATTCACGTCGAGCTTACAGTATGTATCATCCCTTTAATGATTCACGTCCAGCTTACCATATGTACCATCCCTTTAATGATTCCCGTCCAGCTTACCATATGTACCATCCCTTTAATGACTCATGTCCAGCTTTCTGTATATACCATCCCTTTAATGATTCACGTCGAGCTTACAGTATGTATCATCCCTTTAATGATTCACGTCCAGCTTACCGTATGTACCATCCCTTTAATGATTCACGTCCAGCTTACCATATGTACCATCCCTTTAATGACTCATGTCCAGCTTTCCGTATGTACCATCCCTTTAATGATTCACGTCCAGCTTACCATATGTACCATCCCTTTAATGACTCATGTCCAGCTTTCCGTATGTACCATCCCTTTAATGATTCACGTCGAGCTTACCGTATGTACCATCCCTTTAATGACTCATGTCCAGCTTTCCGTATGTACCATCCCTTTAATGATTCACATCCCGCTTACCGTAGGTTTGGAAATGCCTGAATGGCTGGTGCAGATTGTGGCTGACGGCCTCCTTCAGCTTCAGCGCGGCAGAATCAAAGATGTAATCAGGGAGTTTGGCCTCGATGATCTGAACCGTGTTACTACCAGAAAGCCACGGCTGCACCGTCTGAATGTTCTGGACAAGGAAGAACGTTCTATAAAGTGACATGAATACTGCAGAAGTCTCTAATATAAACCCCCTGAACATCCACCTATTATGATATAAATAAATCAAAAACTCCATACAAAGCTCCATATCCTCAGCATAGACATGGAATAAAAGCTGCCATGCTGTGTATCCTCAGTGGCCACTAAAGGGAGCTTAAAGGCCATCTGTCACCCCAAAAATTCAGAGTTAACCACTTATACATTTAAAGCGCACCTGTCAGCAGGATTGAGCTCAGTAAAACACATACATTGTCAGGTGGGTGCCACTACACTGATTAAAATGATACCTTAGTTGATTAAATCCGTTCTGTGGTTCTTGTGTAACCTTTACTTTCAGTTTGGAGATAATGATATGCTCGTGCTCCGGGGCGGCCTGTGGGGGGCGCTCTATCTGGTGCTCTGCTTACATATTCATCTGTAGGCTCTTATGACAGCTCACTGTGCCTTCACTGACCTGCCTCCTATTTTACATAATGCATCTAGTAGTGCGGGGCTAGGTAAAATAGGAGGCAGGTCAGTGGACGATCAGTGAGCTGTCATAAGAGCATACACATGAATATGTAAGCAGAGCACCAGATAGAGCGCCCCCACACGCCGCCCCGGAGCATAAGCGTATCATTATTTCCAAACTGAAAGTAAAGATTACACAAGAACCACAGGACGAATTTCATCAACTAAGGTACCATTTTACTCTGTGTAATGTCGCCCTCCTGACAGTGTATGTGGTTTACTCAGCACACTCCTGCTGACAGGTGCACTTTAATGGGGGACTGGAGTGGAGAGCCATCCCTTCATGGGAGCCCACCGGAGGATTCTCCAGTTCTCCTGTTGGCCAGTCCGAGCCTGTAAAAGTGTTCATGCTATCCAACTCTTCTACTTATAATTCTCATATATTTTTGCAATGTGTATTACAAAGTCAATATACTCGTTGTCCTATCCCTGCATGGGGGCCCACCGGAGAATACTGCTGCGGACGCTCATATACTAGGTGACAGCCAATAGCAATTGTAAATCAGCCAGTACTATATTTTTTTTTTTGCTGTGATATTCCAAAATGGTGGCAGCAAATTTCCATTTTTTTTACTGCAGTTTTTACCTGTGAGTCACACATGTACCTACTATAAAAAGTAAGTTGTCAGCATTGAAAAAAATCCTGATTCCTGAAGGGGCTTGGAGATCCGAGTTAATATAAATAGTACAACTTCTTCTACGTCCTGGAAGCTTGGATAGAAATCCATTTTCTCGTCATCAAATGTAAGTTGCATTTTGAAGATTGGTAAAAATTGCAGGTCTATCAGGTCAAATAAACGGACATAAGTTTCTACAGTTTTCTGCAGAAGGTCTCTCACCTGTGGGGGGAGAAATCAGCAAGTATATATTAGTGTTTATAAGGAGAAAAAATACATGACTACGAGAGTGGTGCAGAAAACAGGGAGACGGACTGGGCCATAAGAGAAGAAAGCTGAGTGACAACATTTACTGTGGGTGGGAACTCCTTCATCCCTTCAGGACCGGGTAATTTTTTGTTTTGCATTTTTTCCTTCTCTTCTTCAAAAAGCCATACATTTTTTAATTTTTCCATTGATATAGCTGCAAGAGGCTATGTAATGTGCTGTAGCTTAAACCCTTCCCAACATATGACATACTGTTATGTCATATGTCATGTTCCTGTAGATGTGCAAAATTTGGACCTGGGCCCCCACCAGCATGTTGGTCAGATGTATGGGCCCTTGTAGCATTCTAGATCCGATAATGATGCGCGTGTTCGCCTCTGCCTTGGATGTTTCCTGTAATAATTTCCCCCATCATAGCCCCATCCTATAATAATGTCTCTCATTCTAGGCCCCTTCCTGTTATAATATCCCCTATCCAGTGCCTCTTCCTGTTATAATATCCACCTTCTGTGTATAATAGCCCCCACCCTGAGCCCCTTTCAGCAATAACGTCCCAATCCTGGGCTCTTTCCTGTTATAATGTCCTTGGTCCTGGGCCTCTTACTGTAATAATGTCCCCCATCCTGGCCCCTTCCTATAACAATGTCACCCATCCTGGTACAATGCCCCCCATCCTATAACAATGTCTTCCATCCTGGTATCCTGTCCCCCATCCTAGGCCCCATTCTGGTATAATGACCTCCATCCTTGTGCCCTTCCTGGTTTAATGTCCTTCATCTTGGCCCATGTCATGGTATAATGACCCCCATTCTGGTATAATGCTCCCTATCCTGGGCCGCTTCCTTGTACAATGCCCCCCATCCTGAACACCTGCCTTGTATAATGCTCCCCATCCTTGGCCCCTTCCTTGTGACATGCTCCCCATCATGCGCCCCTTCCTTGTATAATGCTCCCCATCATGCGCCCCTTCCTTGTATAGTGCTCCCCATCCTGCGCCCCTTCCTTGTATAGTGCTCCCCATCTTGCGCCCCTTCCTTGCATAGTGCTCCCCATCCTGCGCCCCTTCCTTGTGTAATGCTCCCCATCTTGCGCCCCTTCCTTGTATAATGCTCCCCATCCTGCGCTCCTTCCTTGTGTAATGCACCTCATCCTAGGCTACTTCCTTGTATAATGCTCCCCATCTTGCACCCCTTCCTTGTGTAATGCTCCCCATCCTGCACCCCTTCCTTGTATAATGCTCCCCATCATGCGCCCCTTCCTTGTATAATGCTCCCCATCCTGCACCACTTCCTTGTGTAATGCTCCCCATCCTGCACCCCTTCCTTGTATAATGCTCTCCATCTTGCGCCCCTTCCTTCTGTAATGCTCCCCATCCTGCGCCCCTTCCTTGTGTAATGCTCCTCATCCTAGGCTACTTCCTTGTATAATGCTCCCCATCTTGGGACCCTTCCATGTCTAATTCTCCCCATCCTGGGACCCTTCCTTGTATAATGCCTCTCATCCTAGGCTACTTACTTGTATAATGCTCCCCATCCTGGTACCCTTCCTTGTCTAATTCCCACCATCCTGGGCCCTTTCCTTGTATAATACTCCCCATCCTGGGCCCCTTCCTTATATAATGCGCCCCTTCCTTGTCTAATGCTCCCCACCCTGAGCCCCTTCCTTGTATAATGCTCCCCATCCTGGGACCCTTCCTTGTCTAATTCCCCCCATCCTGGGCACCTTCCTTATATAATGCTCCCCATCCTGGGCCCCTTCCTTGTCTAATTCCCCCCATCCTGGGCCCTTTCCTTGTATAATGCTCCCCATCCTGGGCCCCTTCCTTGTATAATGCTCTCCATCCTGGGCCCCTTCCTTGTCTAATTCTCCCCACCCTGAGCCCCTTCCTTGTATAATGCTCCCCATCCTTGACCCTTTCCTGGTATAATGTTCTGTCGTTCTTTTCCAATGCATTAAATAAACAAAAATAAATGATTCTTCTTACCTTCCTCCGCTCCCACGACATGCGGCGTCTTCTTCTGTAGCTGATCTCAGTGTGCCGGCACGGGCAGCGCATGACGTCACTTCCATGCGTCGCTCGTGACTGGCACGCCGACATCAGCTACCGGCCTTTGATTGGCTGGCGGCATGCATTGCAGCTCAGGGACCCGGCATGTCCCTGCGCAGCAATATACTTCAGCCGGATGTGCGTCCTCAGACTGTGGATGTGCCATAAATATATGAGATGGGAATACCACTCTGAGTCTATGTTTGATCCAGAGATACAATAATGAACATGAATCCTTATATATCACGGATCTTGCTGCCGCCTTTACCTGGTTGGACATAAGTGTCGAGACGCAGTTATAAAAGGAATCCAATTTGTCCACTTTAATCAACTGCAGGACATCTTGATTGGCAAATAGATTGATCACTTTGGGGTACCAAGTGTTCAGCAACTTTTCTTCTGTCTTGGCACAAGCCAAGGATACGCTGCTCCTCAGGGATTCACATTCTACAGGACCCCTGGACCTGACAAAGAATAAAGCACTTTATCATATTAAACCTGACAGGGCACACCTGTGAAGTGAAGACCATTTCTGGTGACTACCTCTAAACTCATAAAGAGAACGCCAAGAGTGTGCAAAGCAGTCATCAAAGCAAAAGGGGGCTACTTTGAAGAACCTAGAATATAAGACATATTTTCAGTTGTTTCACACTTTTTTGTTAAGTATATAATTCCACATGTGTTAATTCATAGTTTTGATGCCTTCAGTGTGAATGTACAATTTTCATAGTCATGAAAATACAGAAAAATCTTTAAATGAGAAGGTGGGTCCAAACTTTTGGTCTGTACTGTATATACAATATACATATATTTATATACACATATCCAGTATAGATATATATATATACACACACATATATACAGTATACATATATATACACATATATACAGTATACATATATATACACATATATACAGTATACATATATACACACACATATACAGTATACATATATACACACACATATACAGTATACATATATACACACACATATAAAGTATACATATATATACACATATATACAGTATACATATATATACACATATATACAGTATACATATATATACACCCATGTACAGTATACATATATATACACACATACAGTATACATATATACACACACATATACAGTATACATATATACACACACATATACAGTATACATATATACACACATACAGTATACATATATATACACCCATATAAAGTATACATATATATACACATATATACAGTATACATATATATACACCCATGTACAGTATACATATATATATACACCCATGTACAGTATACATACACAGTATACATATATATACACCCATATACAGTATACATATATATACACCCATATACAGTATACATATATACACACATATACAGTATACATATATACACACACATATACAGTATACATATATACACACATACAGTATACATATATATACACCCATATAAAGTATACATATATATACACATATATACAGTATACATATATATACACCCATGTACAGTATACATATATATACACCCATGTACAGTATACATATACATACACAGTATACATATATATACACCCATATACAGTATACATATATATACACCCATATACAGTATACATATATACACACATATACAGTATACATATATACACACATATACACTATACATATATATACAGTATACATATATACACACATATACAGTATACATATATACACACATATACACTATACATATATATACAGTATACATATATACACACATATACAGTATACACATATACAGTATACATATATACACACACATATACAGTATACATATATACACACACATATACAGTATACATATATACACACACACATATTGTCACGCTGTCTCTGTATACTGGAGGTAGGGGGCCTAAGCTGACCCTAAGCTGGGGCCCTGACTAATCCCTCAACCTGGAGGTACTGTTAAAGGTACAGAGGTCCAGGCCGCCAGCGTAACCCCTACCTCCTGAGGATCCCTGCACCTAAGTAATCTAGTCCTGAGAAGGACCCCGATCACAACAAAAGGGGACAAGTAATAATATGCCCACACACAGTACTTAGACGAACGAGACAGTACAAGGGAAAAACCAAAACCACCTTGCATACAAAAACTACACAACTACAACAGAGGGAACACCAACGGGAAAGGAGATAAATGATAAAGCGAGGAAGGGAAAAAACACTCCAAATGCACTTATCTCTGAAACTCCAAATACCACGATCCGCTCTGTTAGTCTGCATGAAATGCTTTCACCGACACTTCCCTAACAGACCAGCAGGCATTTGAAGGAGTCTCACTACAGCAGCATTGATTGCAGCTGGGCGAGGCTGGACCTCGTCTAGCACAGAGAGAGAGAGAATTAACTCCCTCACTGCCGAAAAACACAAAGCACCAAAAAGTCAGCTGCGAGAAGTCAGGCTGTGTAATCGTGATGATCTTCGTGGCGACACACCCGTGACAGTACCCCCCCTTCTACGAGGGGCCTCCGGACCCTCAGAGCCAGGTTTATCCGGGTGAGTCGTGTGGAAGGCCCGAACTAATCGGTCTGCGTTAATATCCGACGCAGGAACCCACATCCTCTCCTCAGGACCATACCCTTTCCAATGAACCAGGTACTGAAGGGACCGGCGATTAAAGCCTGAATCGATGACCCTCGATACCTGGAACTCCAAGTTACCCTTGACAACCACTGGAGGGGGAGGTAAAGGTGACGGTACCACCGGTGCCACATACCTCTTAAGCAACGATCTGTGGAACACGTTGTGAATTTTAAACGTAGGGGGGAGGTCAAGACAGAATGCCACCGGATTAATAATAGAACTGATTCTGTACGGCCCGATGAACCTGGGACCCAGTTTCCAGGAGGGAACCTTAAGTTTTATATTCCTGGTAGACAACCATACCAGATCGTTCACACTTAGGTCCGGACCAGACACTCTCCTCCTATCAGCCATACGTTTGTATCGGTTCCCCATAGTATTCAGATTCTTCAGCACCCCTCTCCATACTGAAGCGAGTGATGAGGAAAATCGTTCCTCCTCAGGAACCCCCGAAGAGCCCCCCCTACTGAAAGTACAAAACTGGGGGTGAAAACCATATGCCCCAAAAAACGAGGACTTACCAGTGGACTCGCTCCGCCTATTATTAAGAGCAAACTCTGCCAGAGGTAAGAAAGAAGCCCAGTCCTCCTGGTTCTCTGACACAAAACACCGGAGATATGTCTCCAAGCTCTGGTTCATACGTTCCGTCTGACCATTGGTCTGAGGATGAAAAGCCGATGAGAACGACAAATGCATCCCCCGCCGTGCACAAAACGCCTTCCAGAACTTGGACACAAACTGAGACCCCCGATCAGACACCACCTCGGAGGGTACCCCGTGAAGCCTCACAATCTCCCCAATGAACACCTGCGCAAGAGTTTTAGCATTAGGGAGAGCCGGAAGAACGATAAAATGTGCCATCTTGCTGAACCTGTCCACTACAACGAGTATGACCGTTTTACCCGAAGACGGAGGGAGGTCCGTAATAAAGTCCATAGACAGATGAGTCCAAGGACGCTCCGGGATCTTCAAAGGTAAGAGGGCCCCAGACGGACGGGTATGTGAGGTCTTAGAGCGCGCACAAACCCCACAGGACGCGACAAAAGTTACCACCTCCTTATGTAAGTTAGGCCACCAAAACCGACGCGAGAGGAGATCCACAGTTGCTCTACTCCCCGGGTGTCCTGCAAAAACTGAGTTATGGTGTGCCTCGATCACCTTTTGTCGCAACTGATCTGGAACAAACAGTCTCCCCGGAGGTCCAACAGGGGCGTCCCCCTGAGCCTCCAATACCTCCTCCTCCAGCTCAGAGCATACTGCCGAAACCACCACCCCCTCCTGAAGGATAGGAATCGGGTCGTCCGTATTCCCGGCCCCAGGGAAACTACGAGATAAGGCATCCGCCTTTACATTTTTTGTCCCAGGACGATATGTAACGACAAAATTAAACCTGGTAAAAAACAATGACCACCTAGCTTGTCTGGGATTCAGACGTTTCGCGGACTCCAGATATAGCAGGTTCTTGTGATCGGTGATGACGGTGACCGGATGGACTGCCCCCTCCAAAAAATGGCGCCACTCCTCAAAAGCTAACTTAATGGCCAAGAGTTCCCTATTGCCGACATCGTAATTCCTCTCAGCGGACGACAATTTTTTAGAGAAAAAGGCGCACGGATGCCACTTACCAGGGGACGAACCTTGTGACAATACTGCTCCCACCCCTACCTCGGAAGCGTCTACCTCTACAATGAATGGCTGTGACGCATCAGGTTGAATGAGTATGGGTGCCGAGGCAAAACATTTTTTCAAGGAGGAGAATGCTTGACAAGCCTTGTCAGACCACCTAGAAAAATCCGTCCCCTTTTTAGTCATGTCTGTGAGAGGCTTAACCATGGACGAGAAATTACGAATGAACTTCCGGTAATAATTAGCAAACCCCAGGAAACGTTGTAGTGCCTTAAGATTCTCTGGCCGATCCCACTCAAGAACTGCCCACACTTTCCCAGGGTCCACACGAAAACCGGACGCTGAAACCAGGAAGCCTAAAAACTGGAGTTCCTGTACGGCGAACACACACTTTTCCCATTTGGCATACAGTTTATTATCCCGCAAGATCTGTAACACCTGCCTAACGTGCTCCTGATGAGACACCAGATCCGGCGAGTAAATTAAGATATCATCCAGATATATGACAACAAACTGTCCCACCAGGCGGCGAAAAATGTCATTAACAAAGTGTTGGAACACCGCCGGGGCATTAGTCAGACCGAATGGCATGACAAGGTTCTCATAATGCCCCTCCGGAGTGTTAAACGCCGTCTTCCACTCATCCCCCTCCTTCATCCTAATCAGATTGTACGCCCCCCTGAGATCCAACTTAGAGAACCATTTGGCGCCCACGATCTGATTTAAGAGATCGGGAATAAGTGGGAGCGGATACGGATCTCGGACCGTAATCCGATTAAGTTCACGGAAATCCAGGCAAGGGTGTAGGCCTCCATCTTTCTTCTTAACAAAGAAGAACCCCGCAGCCACCGGTGAAGATGAAGGTCTAATATGCCCCTTAGCCAGACTTTCTGAAATATAATCCTTCATGGCCTGCCTCTCAGGACCAGAAAGGTTATACAACCTAGCTTTAGGTAACTTGGCCTCAGGGAGCAGTTTTACAGAACAGTCATACTCGCGATGAGGAGGTAGTTCCTGACACCCTTTCTCCGAGAATACATCCTCAAAGTCCGCCAGAAATGGAGGTAAGACCCAAGGAGTAACCGCACCGATGACCGTGTTCATGCAGTTTTTATTACAGAATTTACTCCATTGGCTTATCTCTCTGGTTTGCCAATTAATAACCGGGTTATGCTTAGTTAACCAAGGAAGGCCCAACACTATAGGAGTGGGAAGACCCTCCAACACGTAGCAAGACAACAGTTCTTTATGTATCGCCCCCACTTGAAGTTTTACGTCATGCACAGCTTGCAAAAAACTTCCCTGACCGAGAGGCCTGGCATCAATCGAGAATATGGGGATGGGTTTAGCCAACTCACTCAATCGCATACCTTGAACCCGGGCAAACCGAGCATCAACCAGATTAGCCCCGGCCCCACTATCCAGAAGAACAGATATCCTCTCAGTTCTCGTACCCACCACCACCTCCGCCGGTACGAGAAACTGAGACGAACCTAGGGACGAAATACCTACTCCCAGATTGCCGTCCACCACACAACCTGGGATCAACAGTTTTCCGACGACTCTTCACTCTGCAAGGGACGGGATGGACACCCCCCAATAAAATGTCCCTTTCTCCCGCAGAAGAAACACCTTCCTGTCTTATGGCGCACCACCGGTCCCCTCCCCCGAAATGATGTCCCTCCTAATTGCATAGGCTCCTCTGGACTGACCAGGGGAACCACCATATGAGGGGACCTTGTAGGAGGTGGAGTCATCACAGGGGGTAGAGTTATCCCGCACCTCTCCCGAAGCCGTCTGTCAACGCGAATAGCAAGGGCCATAGCGGCTTCCAGTGACGCGGGAGAGTCATACTGTGCCAACACATCCTGTAATTTGTCGGATAAACCTTGACAAAACTGGCTCCTAAGAGCCGGGTCATTCCACTGGGTGTCCGTGGCCCACCTACGGAACTCCGAACAGAATTCCTCCGCCGGACGATCTCCCTGCTGAATCCTACGTAACTTAGACTCAGCAAGGGAGATCCGATCTGGGTCATCATATACGAGTCCCAGAGCAGCGAAAAACCTATCCACTGACTGGAGAGCCGGGGAGCCCGAGGGAAGAGAGAACGCCCAAGATTGTGGGTCCCCTTGTAGGAGCGAGATGACAATTCCCACCCTTTGTTCTTCACTCCCCGATGACCGAGGCCGCAGCCGAAAGTACAACTTGCATGCCTCCCGGAAAACAAAAAACTTGTCCCGCCCCCCAGTGAACCTGTCAGGGAGAGCTACTTTAGGTTCTGGTCCGGCTTGCTCGCGAGGATACAAAACCTTGGACCTAACGTCCGCCAGCTTCATGGACAAACTCTGCAACTGCCGAGCTAGACCGGCTACTGGATCCATGGTAGCTGGAGAAAAACTAAGTGGTCGGTGAAAATGTCACGCTGTCTCTGTATACTGGAGGTAGGGGGCCTAAGCTGACCCTAAGCTGGGGCCCTGACTAATCCCTCAACCTGGAGGTACTGTTAAAGGTACAGAGGTCCAGGCCGCCAGCGTAACCCCTACCTCCTGAGGATCCCTGCACCTAAGTAATCTAGTCCTGAGAAGGACCCCGATCACAACAAAAGGGGACAAGTAATAATATGCCCACACACAGTACTTAGACGAACGAGACAGTACAAGGGAAAAACCAAAACCACCTTGCATACAAAAACTACACAACTACAACAGAGGGAACACCAACGGGAAAGGAGATAAATGATAAAGCGAGGAAGGGAAAAAACACTTCAAATGCACTTATCTCTGAAACTCCAAATACCACGATCCGCTCTGTTAGTCTGCATGAAATGCTTTCACCGACACTTCCCTAACAGACCAGCAGGCATTTGAAGGAGTCTCACTACAGCAGCATTGATTGCAGCTGGGCGAGGCTGGACCTCGTCTAGCACAGAGAGAGAGAGAATTAACTCCCTCACTGCCGAAAAACACAAAGCACCAAAAAGTCAGCTGCGAGAAGTCAGGCTGTGTAATCGTGACGATCTTCGTGGCGACACACCCGTGACACATATCTATAATATAACCGGGGATGCGTGTTTCTGTCCGAAGCCTCTATAGACTGCGCATGCGTGACGCGCAGTCTGGCTCCAGAGAGAAAAACGCATCCAGTCGTTACAGGTAACAGGAGGTGTATGGCGCCGGAGATCGCGGTATGCGTAGACACTGAACGCATACTGCGATCTCCGGCGCCATACTTACATACTTACCTGACCAGGAGGAGCGTTGCCTCGGTGCCTCTCTTCGCTGGAGACCGGGGGGGGGGAGTGAAGGTGTCGGACCGGCGCGTGCGCATTGCGCTATCCGGCGCCATTTTACTGAAGACACATTTGCAAATCGCACCGGACAGCGCGGTGGCGTACAGAGAAGAAAAGTGAGTATAACTGTTTATTTTTTTCGTATGTGTGTACAGTGTGAAAGGGATGAGGGGGCCGCACATAACAGGATTGTGGGGTGAGGAGACCATGCATATATTAGGATTGGGGGGGTGAGGGGTACCACACATACCAGGATTGGGGGTGAGGGGTACCACACATACCAGGATTGGGGGTGAGGGGTACCACGCATACCAGGATTGGGGGGTGAGGGGTACCACGCATACCATGATTGGGGGGTGAGGGGTATCACGCATACCAGGATTGGGCGGTGAGGGGTGCCACACATACCAGGATTGGGGGGTGAGGGGTGCCACACATACCAGGATTGGGGGGTGAGGGGTGCCACACATACCAGGATTGGGGGGTGAGGGGTGCCACACATACCAGGATTGGGGGGTGAGGGGTATCACGCATACCAGGAATGGGGGGTGAGGGGTAACACGCATACCAGGATTGGGGGGTGAGGGGACGATGCATACGAGGATTGGGGGGTGAGGGGACCATGCATACCAGGATTGAGGGTGAGGGGTGCCACGCATACCGGGATTGGGGATGAGGGGTGCCACGCATACCGGGATTGGGGATGAGGGGTGCCACGCATACCGTGATTGGGGATGAGGGGTGCCATGCATACTGGGATTGGGGATGAGGGGTGCCACGCATACTGGGATTGGGGATGAGGGGTGCCACACATACAAGGATTGGGGATGAGGGGTGCCACACATTCCGGGATTGGGGATGAGGGGTACCACGCATACTGGGATTGGGGATGAGAGGTGCCACACATACAAGGATTGGGGATGAGGGGTGCCACGCATACCAGGATTGGGGGTGAGGGGTACCATGTATACCAGAATTGGGGGGTGAGGGGACCATGCATACCAGGACTGGGGGTGAGGGGTGCCATGTATACCAGAATTGGGGGGTGAGGGGACCATGCATACCAGGATTGGGGAATGAGGGGTGCCATGTATACCAGTATTGGGGAATGAGAGGTGCCATGAATACCAGGATTGGGGGGTGAGGGGTGCCATGCATACCAGTATTGGTGGGTGAGGGGTGCCATGCATACCAGGATTGGGGGGTGAGGGGTGCCACGCATACCAGGATTGGGGGGTGGAGGGACCATACATACCAGGATTAGGGGGTGAGGGGTGCCATGCATACCACAATAGGATGGGGGCAGCACAAATACCAGGATGGGAGACCACATACCAATAAAAATGCTCGCCCCCCGGGAATTGAACGGGTTCAATAGCTAGTATATATATACACGCATATATACAGTAATACAGCATATACATACACTTATATATACTGTATATACACACACACATATATACAGTAATACAGCATATACATACACACATATATACTGTATATACACACACACATATATACACTGTATATATACACACACACATATATACAGTAATACAGCATATACACACATATATATACTGTATATATACACACACATATATATACTGTATATATACACACACACATATATATACTGTATATACACACACACATATATACTGTATACATACACACACATATATATACTGTATATATACACACACATATATATACTGTATATATACACACACACACATATATACTGTATATATACACACACATATATACAGTAATACAGCATATACATACACATATATATACTGTATATATACACACACACATATATACACTGTATATATACACACACACATATATACAGTAATAAAGCATATACACACATACATATATATATACTGTATATATACACACACATATATACTGTATATACACACACACACATATATACTGTATATACACACACACACACATATATACTGTATATACACACATATATATACTGTATACATACACACACACATATATATACTGTATATACACACACATACACACATATATACAGTAATACAGCATATACACACACACATATATACTGTATATATATGACGCGCCCCCTGGGCCATGTTGCGCTGCGTTGCGCACGCGGGGGATACCCGGAGCCGGATCTCGATGGGGGTAGTAGTCCTTGTGGCGGTGACCCGGTCCGTGCCCAGGGTGTCAAACTAAGTGGCAGTCTATGGCAGTAGATGTTAACTTGGATGTCGACTACGCCACCCGTTGAGTGCGGCTTTGCAGCCGCCGCTGCAGAACAGTCCGCTGAGGCCGGTGGTATGGGTGCAGCGATGATGATATAACCCCCAACGGGAGGGGTATGGCCTCAGGGCAGCAGGTGAAGATGATGGGGGTTGTGACGGTCAGTAAGAAGAGTCAGAGTCAGGAGATGCAGTTTCAGGGGTTTTACTCACAAGTGTTCTCTCAGTCACTCTGGCCTTGAGTGACCACCCGAGCCGTGCTGCGTCCACCAGGTCCTGGACTCGGCTAACCCCCAGGCAGTTCTGAAGCGTGGTCCTGAGCTCCCTTCTCTCTCTCTGTCTCTGGCCGTTCCCACCAGGGATCCACCTTTGGCTGGCTCCCTCGGGTCTCTTAGTGGTCAAACCTCCTCTGGGTTCCCTGACCCCATGCTTGGTGTGCCTTTCTGGTGGATTTGGTGAGGGTCGTGGCAAATCTTGACCACAACCTCCGGTTCCTGGCTGAGGATAAGTGGCCTCCACCAGTTCGGGTTCCGGTACCCGTGTCCGCCAACCCTTCACCCTTTCTGGTCTGTTTCTGGGTTCTTGGGGTTCCCTCTGTCTTTCTCTCTGGGTCCTTCTTTCTCCTCTCTCCTCTGCAGGCTTGGCTCTGGAGCTGGGCCCAGCCGGAGCCACAGCTCCCTGTCAGCCCTCCTGGCTGAACTCTTCTGCTCTGCTCCTCAGGCTAAAAAAACCCTGTCCTAAGATGGTGCCCACCTTATATACTCCCTCTATGTGTGAGCCCAGGTGACTAGCACCCAATGAGCTCCTAGCTTTACCCAGACTACTCCCCCTATCTGCCCCTACACTACTGGGATGTTCCACCCCCCTCCCACTCCAGCCAGGGACAGACGCTGTCGTACCTGCACATATACTTGGTGGGAGTACCGTAGTTCTGTCCCCCGGAAATGGGATGTATGTAGTCCATGCAGCCTACTGAGCTCAGTCCCACACTCCATCCTTACCCGGGAGTGGAATACCACACCTCTGGAGTGAGGTGCAATACCCCTGTAGCAGCCGAATCCTCAGGGTGCTACATATACACACACACATATATATACTGTATATACACACACACATATATACTGTATATACACACATACACATATATACTGTATATACACACACACATATATATACTGTATATACACACACACACACACACATATATATACTGTATATACACACACACACACATATATAGCTACAGGCCCCGCAGCGTCCTCTGTGTCTCTGTACAGATATAAGTGTAACACGTACTGGATCCAGCACAGGTGACAGTCTGCCATAGAGCTGACGTGCAGTACATACACTGTGTTATGGGGGCGCTCACCTGTGCGGACCCCGCGCTCCAGCCGCTACTTCTCTGCTCATATAAGGTCTCTCTTTCTGCCATTAAATAATTCGGTTGTCATGGCAGCGGAGGCGGGGCGTTGGTAGGGGGCGTGTCTGGTATAGGGCAGATTGGGGCGGGGCTGTCATGCAGTGCTTGTCTCATCGCTGTAATTTCCTGCTGATGCCACCTGGTGGACAGCATTGGTCAGTACACGCTGAGAATGCTCACATGGTGGGGGAGGGGCAGCTTATATATGTATATATACAGTCACAATGCAGCTAGGGGTGTGTTCACTCAGTGTTTTTTTAAACATTTTTTTCCACATTATAAAACTCAGAGTTGTCAGGAAAAGCATTGCATGTATTTTTGATGTATGCCTCATACTAAATACATTTTTGAAGATTTTTTTTAATCTTCCATCCTATACTCGGGCTCTGGCTGTATATTGTTGTGGCCCCGGGACTTGCTTAGATCCGCTGGGTGGCATTGCCAGCTATATTGCAGTAAATGGGTGACCTGAAATCCCACATTTATCCTGTGACCAGTTAGGGACTGTATTTTCTTAAAGAAGGGGCTCGTGTTATTAATCCCAGACAATCCATTAATGGAGTTTCCAGTAGTATAATAATGATGATTTATCCTGGGGATGGGTTATCAATATCAGATCGGTGGGCTCCGACACGCGGCACCGGCTCTACCCATCAGCTGATTGCAGCGCTCAAGTGTAAATAGTGTGAAGATTGAACATCACCGCTCCATTCACTGTACTGCGGGTCCTGCAGATCAGCTAATATTCATGTAATAGGAGCTGATCTGCAGCACCAGGGAGCAGCCACTACACAGTGACCAGAGCTGTGATGTTCAGCTCCTCAACAATGTTTACATCTGACCTCTGCCAGAGTTTCAAACAACTGAGTAGTGGAGGTGCCACGTGCCGGACCCCCACAAATCTGATATTAATGAGCTAACCAGGGGATAGGCCATCAATATGTTTGCCCTGGAAATTCCCTTTAAGGCCCACCTGCACATACTATGTATATAATATATATATATGGCAAAGAGTGGGAAGGGGTTAATCACAGGCTCATAAAACGGACAAACAATACAAATATTGGTTCTATCTTTTACACATTTGGGGTAGCCCTTAAGAGGGCCGTTGGGTCAAAGAGAGAGAGAGAGAGAGAGGGGAGGGAGAGATACCGGGAGATACCAAGAGAGAGAAAAAAAGAGACCCAACCAGTGCAAGGCTAAGCCGGGCAGGCGGCAGCGGCTATTTATACCCACTGCTGATCTCTGATTGGTGGAAAATCTGGGTGTGGCTGCTCTGTGATTGGTCAGCATTATGACCTCACAGTGGCGATGACTCATACCTCCTGGGTGGTTCTTCTGGGCGGTTCTGTTTTCTGACTGGTGGAAATTCTAATCAGCATTATGACCTCACAGTGGCCGTGACTCATGTTTCATGGACTGTTCTATCTGGGTGACCTGAAACATGCTGCTCTTTGATTGGTGGAAATTCAAGTCATCTTCATGACATCACAATCAGCATGTTATTACTGCTCAGATGTTCAGTTTCTTCCTAAATTTCCTACGTTTTGTCCTAATTTATTAGCACATATATACCACTCATTCCTACAATCAAAGGATCAGGAAACCACTCTGAAATCAATATCCTACAATTTACCCCAACAGCAGAAAAAACAACTATACACAAAATACCAAAATATATATCAGATTATTAATAAGCAAATAAAAGACACAATCACATAAAAATAATTTTTAGAAAGGTGTAGAAAAAATGCTGTAAAGTAAGAGCGCTTCAAAAATAGAAATGTTAATGATTTATTTAATCAATTATCAAAATACAAGTGAATGAACAAACGAAAAATCTAGATCCAATCAATATTTGGTGTGACCAACTTTTCACTTTAAAGCAGCATCAATTCTTCTAGGTACACCTGCGCAAAGTCAGGGATTTTGTAATAATACAGTCAGGTGTCTGGTCATACACCATGGCAAGACTGAGCAAGAATACACAAGGAAGTTATACTACATCAGCAAGGTCTCTAAGGCACAAATTTCAAAGCAGATTGAGGGTTCAAGATGTGTCATTCAAGCACTTATGAAGAAGCACAAGAAAATGTGCAACGTTGAGGTCAGTGGATGCAGTGGTCGGCCAAGGAAACTTAGTGCAGCAGATGTATGACACATTATGGTTACTTTCCTTCAAAAGCGGAAGATGTCCAGCAGTGCCATCAGCTCAGAACTGGCAGCAACCAGTGGGACTCAGCTTCACTCATCTACTGTTCAGAGAAGACTGGCCAGAAGTGGTCTTCATAGCAGAATTGTGGCGCAAAAGCCATATCTTCCACATCAAAACAAGGCCAAGTGACTCAACTACGCATTAAAACAGAGGAACCAGGGTGTAGAAAATTGGCAGGATGTGCTCTTGACAGTTGAGTCAAAATATGAAAAATGTTTTTATTACAGAAGAGATTTTGTTCACTGAAGGACTGGAGAGCAGTACAATAATGAGTGTCTGTGGGCAATAGTGATGCATAAGCACGGTGGAGGGTCCTGTAAGTTTGGGGCTGCATTTCAGCAAATGGAGGTGGAAATTGGGTCAGAATTATTGGTTCCCTCAATGCTGAGATATAGAGGCAGATACTTATCCATCATGCAATATCATCATGGAGGTGTCTGATTGGATCCAAATGTTTTCTTCAGCAGAACAACAACCCCAAACGTACAGCCAATATCATTAAGAATTATCTTCAATGTAAAGAACAAGGAGTCCTGGAAATGATCTGGTCCCACCCAGTGGAGTAACTAGAGTCTGATAGGCCCCCACCTGCATGTTGGTCAGATGTATGGGCCCTTGTAGCGTTCTGGATCCTATAAAGATACAGTATATGTGTTCTCTCCCTATGTAGTAATGTCCCCCATCCTGGCTCCTCATTGAAATAATCTCCCACATGCTGGGCCTTATGCTATAACATTTTCCCCCACCTGTGCCCCTGTCTGGTAATGTCCCCATTCTGGCATCATTTCCTTCATTCTGGTTTAATGTCCCCATCCTGGTATAGTGTCCCCATTTTGATATAATGTCCCCATTTTGGCATAATGTCTCTAACCTGGTATAATATCCCCCATGCTGGTGTAATGCTCCCAATTCTGCTAAAATGTCCCCAAAGCTGGTATAATGCCCCAGATCCTGGTATAGTATCTCCAGTTCTGGCATAATGTCCCCCATGCTGCTATAATATCCCCCATACTGGTATAATATCATCATTGTGATATAATGTCCCCCATCCTGGTATAACATCATCATTGTGATATAATGTCCCCATTCTGATATAGTGTCACCCATCCGGGTATGGTGTACCCCATTCTGGTATAGTGTCCCTTATTCTGGTATAATGTCCCCAATTCTGGTATAATTTCCCCTTTCTGATATAATGTCCCCATTCTGATTTAATGTCCCCCTTCCTGGTATATTGTCCCCATTCTGATATATTGTCCCCATTTTGATATACAGTTAGGCCATATATATTTAGACAGAGACAACATTTTTCTAATTTTGGTTCTAGACATTACCACAATGAATTTTAAGCAAAACAATTCAGATGCAGTTGAAGTTCAGACTTTCAGCTTTCATTTGAGGGGATCCACATTAAAATTGGATGAAGGGTTTAGGAGTCTCAGCTCCTTTACATGTGCCACCCTGTTTTTAAAGGGACCAAAAGTAATTGGACCGATTAAATAATTGTAAATAAAATGTTCATTTCTAGTACTTGGTTGAAAACCCTTTGTTAGCAATGACTGCCTGAAGTCTTGAACTCATGGACATCACCAGACGCTGTGTTTCCTCCTTTTTGGTGCTCTGCCAGGCCTTCACTGCGGTGGTTTTCAGTTGCTGTTTATTTGTGGGCCTTTCTGTCTGAAGTTTAGTCTTTAACAAGTGAAATGCATGCTCAATTGGGTTGAGATCAGGTGACTGACTTGGCCATTCAAGAATATTCCACTTCTTTGCTTTAATAAACTCCTGGGTTGCTTTGGCTTTATGTTTTGGGTCATTGTCCATCTCTAGTAAGAAACGACGACCCCTCAGTTTGGCTGCATTTGGCTGGATCTGAGCACACAGTATGGCTCTGAATACTTCAGAATTCATTCAGCTGCTTCTGTCCTGTGTCACATCATCAATAAACACTAGTGACCCAGTGCCACTGGCAGCCATGCATGCCCAAGCCATCACACTGCCTCCGCCGTGTTTTACAGATGATGTGGTATGCTTTGGATCATGAGCTGTACCACGCCTTCGCCATACTTTTCTCTTTCCATCATTCTGGTAGAGGTTGATCTTGGTTTCATCTGTCCAAAGAATGTTCTTCCAGAACTGTGCTGGCGTTTTTAGATGTTTTTTAGCAAAGTCCAGTCTAGCCTTTTTATTCTTGATGCTTATGAGTGGCTTGCACCGTGCAGTGAACCCTCTGTATTTACTTTCATGCAGTCTTCTCTTTATGGTAAATTTGGATATTGATACGCCTACCTCCTGGAGAGTGTTGTTCACTTGGTTGGCTGTTGTGAAGGGGCTTCTCTTCACCATGGAGATTATTCTGCGATCATCCACCACTGTTGTCTTCCGTGGGCGCCCTGGTCTTTTTGCATTGATGAGTTCACCAGTGCTTTCTTTCTTTCTCAGGATGTACCAAACTGTAGATTTTGTCACTCCTAATATTGTAGCAATTTCCAGGATGTTTTTTTTCTGTTTTTGCAGCTTAAGGATGGCTTGTTTCACCTGCATGGAGAGCTCCTTTGACCGCATGTTTAATTCACAGCAAAACCTTCCAAATGCAAGCACCACACCTCAAATCAACTCCAGGCCTTTTATCTGCTTAATTGAGAATGACATAAAGAAGGGATTGCCCACACCTGTCCCATGAAATAGCCTTGAAGTCAATTGTCCAATTACTTTTGGTCCCTTTAAAAACAGGGTGGCACATGTTAAGGAGCTGAAACTCCTAAACCCTTCATCCAATTTTAATGTGGATACCCTCATATGAAAGCTGAAAGTCTGAACTTCAACTGCATCTGAATTGTTTTGTTTAAAATTCATTGTGGTAATGTCAAGAACCAAAATTAGAAAAATGTTGTCTCTGTCCAAATATATATGGACCTAACTGTAGCGTCCTTCATCTTGGTAAAATGTCCCCATACTAGTATAGTGACCCCATTCTGGTATAATGTCCCCATCCTGGTATGGTATCTACTGAGCTGCCATCCTGGGGATGTGTTATCAATATCAGATCGGTGGGCCCCGACACGCGGTACTGGCTCTACCCATCAGTTGTTTGCAACACTCAGATGTAAACAGTTTGAAGATCTTAACATCACTGCTCCATTCACTGTACCTGCAAGTCAGCTAATATTCATGGAATAGGAGCTGATCTGCAGCACCAGGTAGCAGCCACTACACAGTGACCAGAGCTGTGATGTTCAGCTCCTCAACAATGTTTACATCTGACCTCTGCCAGAGTTTCAAACAACTGAGTAGTGGAGGTGCCACGTGCCGGACCTCCACAAATCTGATATTAATGAGCTAGCCAGGGGATAGGCCATCAATATGTTTGTCCTGGAAATTCCCTTTAAGGCCCACCTGCACATACTATGTATATAATATATATATATGGCAAAGAGTGGGAAGGGGTTAATCACAGGCTCATATAACGGACAAACAACACAAATATTGGTTCTATCTTTTACACATTTGGGGTAGCCCCTAAGAGGGCCGTTGGGTCAAAGAGAGAGAGAGAGAGAGGGGAGGGAGAGATACCGGGAGATACCAAGAGAGAGAAAAAAAGAGAGACCCAACCAGTGCAAGGCTAAGCCGGGCAGGCGGCAGCGGCTATTTATACCCACTGCTGATCTCTGATTGGTGGAAAATCTGGGTGTGGCTGCTCTCAGATTGGTGAAAAATCTGGGTGTGGCTGCTCTGTGATTGGTCAGCATTATGATCTCACAGTGGCGATGACTCATACCTCCTGGGTGGTTCTTCTGGGCGGTTCTGTTTTCTGACTGGTGGAAATTCTAATCAGCATTATTACCTCACAGTGGCCGTGACTCATGTTTCATGGACTGTTCTATCTGGGTTACCTGAAACATGCTGATCTGATTGGTGGAAATTCAAGTCATCTTCATGACATCACAATCAGCATGTTATTACTGCTGAGATGTTCAGTTTTTTCCTAAATTTCCTACCTTTTGTCCTAATTTATTAGCACATATATACCACTCATTCCTACAATCAAAGGATCAGGAAACCACTCTGAAATCAATATCCTACAATTTACCCCAACAGTAAAAAAAACAACTATACACAAAATACCAAAAGATATATCAGATTATTAACCCCTTAAGCCCCGCGGGTGGTTTGCACGTTAATGACCGGGCCAATTTTTACAATTCTGACCACTGTCACTTTATGAAGTAATTACTCTGGAACGCTTCAACGGATCCCCCTGATTCTGAGATTGTTTTTTCGTGACATATTGTACTTCATGATTGTGGAAAAATTTCTTCGATATCACTTGCGTTTATTTGTGAAAAAAACGGAAATTTGGTGAAAATTTTGAAAATTTTGCAATTTTCAAAATGTGAATTTTTAAGCCCTGAAATCAGAGCGATATGTCACACAAAAGAGTTAATAAATAACATTTCCCACATGTCTACTTTACATCAGCACAATTTTGGAACCAAAATTTTTTTTTGTTAGGGAGCTATAAGGGTTAAAAGTTGACCAGCGATTTCTCATTTTTCCGACAAAATTTACAAAACCATTTTTTTAGGGACCACATCACATTTGAAGTCACTTTGAGAGGTCTTTATGACAGAAAATACCCAAAAGTGACACCATTCTAAAAACTGCACCCCTCAAGGTGCTCAAAACCACATTCAAGAACTTTATTAACCCTTCAGGTGCTTCACAGGAATTTTTTGAATGTGGAAGAAAAAAATGAACATTTAACTTTTTTCACAAAAATGTTACTTTAGACACAATTCTTTTTATTTTCACAGGGGTAACAAGAAAAAATGGACCGCAAAATTTGTTGTGCAATTTCCCCTGGGCACGCAGATACCCAATATTTGGGGAAAAAACACTGTTTGGGCGCACTGTAGGGCTCGGAAGGGAAGGAGCGCCATTTGATTTTTTGATTGTAAAATTTGCTTGAATAATTAGCGGACACCATGTTGCGTTTAGAGAGCCCCTGTGTGCCCAAACATTGGAGCTCCCCCACAAGTGACCCCGTTTTGGAAACTAGACCCCCCAAGGCACCTATCTAGATGCATAGTGAGCACTTGCAACCCCCAGGTGCTTCACAAATTGATTCGTAAAAATGAAAAAGTGAAAAAAAAAACACTTTTTCATTGTTACGAATCAATTTGTGAAGCACCTAGGGGTTCCAAGTGCTCACTATGCATCTAGATAGGTGCCTTGGGGGGTCTAGTTTCCAAAATGGGGTCACTTGTTGGGGAGTTCCAATGTTTGGGCACACAGGGACTCTCTAAATGCAACATGGTATCCGCTAACAAATTGAATGGAAAATCGGCTCAAATTGTTAGCGGACACCACATTGCGTTTGGAGACCCCCTCTGTGCCCAAACTTTGGAGCTCCCCCACAAGTGACCCCATTTTGGAAACTAGACCCGCCAAGGAACCTTTCTAGATGCATAGTGAGCACTTGGAACCCCCAGGTGCTTCACAAATTAATTCGTAATAATGAAAAAGTGAAAAAAAAACACTTTTTCATTTTTACGAATCAATTTGTGAAGCACCTAGGGGTTCCAAGTGCTCACTATTCATCTAGATAGGTGCCTTGGGGGGTCTAGTTTCCAAAATGGGGTCACTTGTGGGGGAGCTCCAATGTTTGGGCACACAGGGACTCTCCAAATGCAACATGATATCCGCTAACAATTTGAGCCGACAATTTGTTAGCGGATATCATGTTGCATTTGGAGAGTCCCTGTGTGCCCAAACATTGGAGCTCCCCCACAAGTGACCCCATTTTGGAAACTAGACCCCCCAAGGCACCTATCTAGATTCATAGTGAGCACTTGGAACCCCAGGTGCTTCACAAATTGATTCATAAAAATGAAAAAGTGTTTTTTTTTTCACTTTTTCATTATTACGAATCAATTTGTGAAGCACCTGGGGGTTCCAAGTGCTCACTATGCATCTAGAAAGGTGCCTTGGGGGGTCTAGTTTCCAAAATGGGGTCACTTGTGGGGGAGCTACAAAGTTTGGGCACAGAGGGGGTCTCCAAACGCAATGTGGTGTCCGCTAACAATTTGAGCCGATTTTCCATTCAATTTGTTAGCGGATAGCATTTTGCATTTAGAGAGTCCCTGCGTGCCCAAACATTGGAGCTCCCCCACAAGTGACCCCATTTTGGAAACTAGACCCCCCAAGGCACCTATCTAGATTCATAGTGAGCACTTGGAACCCCAGGTGCTTCACAAATTGATTCATAAAAATGAAAAAGTGTTTTTTTTTTCACTTTTTCATTTTTACGAATCAATTTGTGAAGCACCTGGGGATTCCAAGTGCTCACTATGCATCTAGATAGGTGCCTTGGGGGGTCTAGTTTCCAAAATGGGGTCACTTGTGGGGGAGCTCCAATGTTTGGGCACACAGGGGCTCTCCAAAAGCAACATGGCGTCCGCTAACAATTTGAGCCGATTTTCCATTCAATTTGTTAGTGGACACCATGTCGCGTTTGGAGAGCCCGTGATGTGCCTAAACAGTGGAGCTCCCCCACAAGTGTCCCCATTTTGGAAACTATACCCCTCAAGGATTTTATTAAGGTGTATAGTGAACATTTTGAACCCAGAGGTACGGCACAGAATTTGTTTACATTAGGTCATCATATTGAATAAGTTGTCATTATTCTTGAGCGCAAGTGCTCGCTACTTGAGTTTGCATCGGGTACTCAGTTATGCACCATGTACAGCGTGTGCTCGAGTGACATGCTCGAGTCCCTGCTCCGCATGTTTCACGGTTATTAGACACCCAAAAAAAAACATGCGGGGATCGCTCGTGCATGGCAGGCAATCCCCGTAAAGTTTTTTGGCTGCGAAGCATATGGGGCAGAGACTCGAGCATGTCACTCAAATACCCACGATACTCAATGCATACCAGAGCACCCGATGCAAACTCAAGTAGCGAGCACTTGCTCTCAACACTAGTCGCCATATCGTCATCTTTTTTTCTTACTTTTGAAAAAAATCCCAACCCCAGCCCTAACCCTAGCACAACCCTAGCCCCAGCACAACCCTAGCCCCAGCACAACCCTAGCCCCAAACCCAGCCCTAACCCTAGCCCAATCCTAACCCAAGAGTTTATTTTTGACGCCGTTCCTTGTGCGGTATAAGTGATTAGACGACTTTATTCTTCGGGTCGGTGTGATTACAGCAATGCCAGAATCATATGGGGTTTTTATGACTGACAGCTGTCACACACTAAAAGACGCATTTTTTGTAAAATCTAGTTTTTGCATCGCCATATTTTGAGAGCTATAATTTTCCAGATTTTGGCAGACAGTCATGTGATGGCTCGTTTTTTGCGGGATGACTTGACGTTGTTATTGGTGCCATTTTCAGGCACGTGACATTTTTTGATCGCTTTCTATTCCGATTTTTGGGAGGCAGAATAAACAAAAACCAACAATTCAGGAATTGTTTTTTTTTTTTTTTTTATTCTGTTCCGCGTGTGGTAAAATTGATGAGGTAGCTTTATTCTTCGGGTCAGTACGTTTACAGCGGTACCACATTTGTATCATTTTTCTATGTTTTGGCGCTTATACACAATAAAATCTATTTTATAGAAAAAAATATTTTTTTGTATAGCTTTATTCTGAGAGCTATAACTTTTTTATTTTTCGGCTGATGGAGCTGTATGACGGCTTTTTTTTTGCGGGACGAGATGACATTTTTAGCGGTATCATTTTTATTTATATGCGTCTTTTTGATCGCGTGTTATTCCACTTTTTGTTTGGCGGTATGGTGATAAAGCATTGTTTTTTGCTTCGTTTTTTTTTTTTTTTTTTACCGTGTTCACTGAAGGGGTTAACTAGTGGGACAGTTTTATAGGTCAGGTTGT
The DNA here is from genome assembly GCF_046119375.1 of Phyllobates terribilis. Taxonomy (NCBI): domain Eukaryota; kingdom Metazoa; phylum Chordata; class Amphibia; order Anura; family Dendrobatidae; genus Phyllobates; species Phyllobates terribilis. Next base: position 116,258 of record NW_027363462.1, read on the forward strand.
TCCGGACGCGGCGATACCAAATATATGTACTTTTATTGTTTTTTTTTTATTTTTTTTATAATAATATTTATTGATGGGTACATTATATTTTTATTTTTGGTGTATTATTTTTTTTATTTTTTTATAATATTTTTGCACATTTTTTTTTTTTTTTCCACTTTCACACAGTTTATACACTTTATTACTTTGTCCCACTCTGGGACTTTCACTTTTTTTTTTCTGATCGCCTGCATGGCACAGGAATGGAGCACGATCCCTATGCCATGAAGGCTGTCAGAAGTGCACAGTGTGAAGATTGCTTGGAGATGCACTGCGCATGTCCAAGCAATCTTCCTGCTCTCTGGTGACCCGGATGTTGTCATGACGACATCGGGTCGTCATGGCAACACCCGGGAAGCCTTTGCAGACTGCGCTGGAAGCCGGAAGAGGAGGTGAGTATCGCCGATCACCTCCCCTTGCCCCCGCAATGCCGCGATCGACTTCGATCGCAGCATCGCGGGGGTTAATGTGCTGGGAACGGTGCAGGACCGCTCCCTGCACATAGTACCGGGTGTCAGCTGTGACAATCAGCTGACACCCGGCGGCGATCGCGCCCGCACAGCCTGTGTGCGCGCGCGATCGCGATGACGTACTAATACGGGTCTGGCTCTTAAGTCCCAGGGCACAGACGCGTATTAGTACGTCAGATGTTATTAAGGGGTTAATGAGCAAATAAAAGACACAATCACATAAAAATAATTTTTAGAAAGGTGTAGAAAAAATGCTGCAAAGTAAGAACGCTTCAAAAATAGAAATGTTAATGATTTATTTAATCAATTAACAAAATACAAGTGAATGAACAAACGAAAAATCTAGATCCAATCAATATTTGGTGTGACCAACTTTTCACTTTAAAACAGCATCAATTCTTCTAGGTACACCAGCGCAAAGTCAGGGATTTTGTAATAATACAGTCAGGTGTCTGGTCATACACCATGGCAAGACTGAGCAAGAATACACAAGGAAGTTATACTACATCAGCAAGGTCTCTAAGGCACATATTTCATATTTCAAAGCAGATTGAGGGTTCAAGATGTGTCATTCAAGCACTTATGAAGAAGCACAAGAAAATGTGCAACGTTGAGGTCAGTAGATGCAGTGGTCGGCCAAGGAAACTTAGTGCAGCAGATGTATGACACATTGTGGTTACTTTCCTTCAAAAGCGGAAGATGTCCAGCAGTGCCATCAGCTCACATCTGGCAGCAACCAGTGGGACTCAGCTTCACTCATCTACTGTTCAGAGAAGACTGGCCAGAAGTGGTCTACATAGCAGAATTGTGGCGAAAAAGTCATATCTTCCACATCAAAACAAGACCAAGTGACTCAACTATGCATTAAAACAGAGGAACCAGGGTGCAGAAAATTGGCAGGATGTGCTCTGGACGGTTGAGTCAAAATATGAAAAATGTTGTTATTACAGAAGAGATTTTGTTCACTGAAGGGCTGGAGAGCAGTACAATAATGAGTGTCTGTGGGCAATAGTGATGCATAAGTGACTCGCCCCCTGGGCCGTGGGGTACCCGGAACCGGGCCTTCTAGTGTACGGTGCTGATGGGGGTAGTAGTGGCAACCCGGTCCCGTGGCTCAGGGTGGTCAGACCAAATGCTGTGGCAATCTATTTGTAGATTTGTGAATGTCCGACTACGCCACACGTGGATTGCGGTCAGAGATAACCGCCGCTGCGAGGCAGACCGCTGAGGCTGTTGTTAGTGTGCAGCACAGGGGTAGGATAACTCCCCACGGGAAGAGTGTAGCCTCAGGGCAGTGTAAGTGGATGCTGGGGGAGTCCAATGATGCAGTCCAGGGTCTTTTACTCACAGTTGTTATCCAAGTCACTTCTGTCAGCAAGGACTGCCCGAGCCGTGCTGCGTCCACCAGGTGAGAAGCTCGGTCAACCCCCAGGCAATTCAGGATTATGGCACAGGACCCCCTTCTGTCCTTTCTATGGCCTCTCGTGCCCCACCAGTGTCCTGACTTCTGTCCGGCTACCGCGGACCGTGTCGGGTAAGCGTTGGCCTTCACTTCCCGCTATCCTATATGGTACCCTCCTAGCAGGTTTAGCGGGGGGTCACACCAATAAATGGTCACAACCTCCGGTTCTTGGCTGAGGGTAGATTCGCCTCCACCAACTTAGGGATCCGGTACCTTTCCACTGCCTGACCCTTCCACCCGGTATAATGGGGTATGCAACGGTTGTTGACCGTTCTGCACTCTTAGGGTCCCTTCTGCCTTCTTGTTTCTGGACCCCTTCCACTCCTCTGTCTCTTCTCCTTCCTTCTTTCTCCTTCTTCTCTTCTCCTCTCTGGCCCCGGCCTTCTCTCTAGGCCTGCCTTGTGGAGCTGAGCTCAGGCTGAGCCGCTGCTCCCTGTCAGCTCTCTCTCCCTTCTGCTCTGACTCAACCACTTCTCTCAACTCTCTAAGATGGCTCCCACCTTTTATCTACTTCTCTGTGCCTGAGCTCAGGTGACCTGCACCCCATGAGCTCCTTCCTATGCTCCAGAAACCGCCCCCTTTCTTCTCCTACACCACTGGGTTCTCTTCCCCCCTCCCCACTCCAGCCAGGGACATGGTCAGTTGTGCCCACAGCTGGGAGCACCGTCGAGCTGTCCCCCGGAATGGGGTGTGTGTGTGCAGCTAACTGAGCCCTGGTCCACACTCCATCCTTACCTGGGAGTGGAATATCACACCTCTGGATGAGGTGCAATACCCCTGTAGCAACCGAACCCTGGGGACGCTACATTCCCCAGTGGTAAACCACAGCACGTCCTCGGGCTGGATCAGAGCTAAAGACAGTTCAAAAACATGCAAGGTTTTAGAATGCATCCATATATAAAATTATAAACCATTATTACTCATCCCTTTATGGGAGGCAATTTTTCTCTTTTAACGTTATTGGCACATTTTCTCTTTCAGCAATATTATAAGACTTTTCTTCTCATATATAAAACATTCTAAAACTCTTTTCACTTTTATAACCACATCTGTCACATATAAAACATTTTTCTTATAAACATTCTTCATGTAAAACTTTTGTTAACTGGTCACAGTGCGCTTTGCAACCAGGTGTCCATCTTTCTATAAAATACAAACTTGTAAACTCAAACATGAGTGACCCGTTCGTAAACCCTCAACGAAGGCCCTGGGGTGGCTGCACGGCGTAGCTGATCCAGCTGCTGGACCTCGTCTTCGGCCACCTCTAACGGGTTTTTGTTCTGATGTCAGTTGTTATTGTAGTCTCTTATAAAACCAGTAGGGGGCACTTTAGGAAGTGAAACTATTTACAGAATTGACCGCTCCCAGTCCTCGGCCGGATAGTTCATAAAAAGTGGCTGCTCCCTGTCCTCAGCCGGCTTTAACTGACCCGATAACGGGTAACTCTAGGTAACAGTCTCTTTACCCCGACGGGTAACTATATACATTGTACGCTGCTGCTCCTTAGTAGCGGTGTCCTCCTTGCGCACCTTCTTCCTCCTCAAAGTGTTCTTCAGACCTGTCCGGGTCCTCTGAGCAGTAGTGCTCACGGTAGTACTCTTCCTCCACCCTCTGGACATTGAGGGCATACCACCCCCTTGCGCCGCGGTGGATATAGCAGCGCTGCTGCAGGAATCCATCCTCAGCTCACTGCCCGGCGCTGGCTGTGTGACGCAGGTGGGATGATGATGTTATTGCTGCACCGCCTGCGTCCTTCAACATGAGCTCAAGTGAAAAAATGGAAAGCAGCAATTGGAAGCCGCATTAAAGAGTCAGGAGGAGATTGGTATTTTTATTTTATTGCTTTGCTATGCACAGTGGTTCATGAATTAATATTCACAGTGACCCTCCATCCTGCGGTTAAAAGGGTCCATACATTTGACACCCCCGTCTGACTCCCCAGTCTCCTCCGCACAAATCGATATTAAGATGGCCGCCGCAATGGCATGGGGAGTGCAGCGGTGAGTCCAGAGCGCAGCTCCTCACTCTGAAATGCCCATCAGAAAGAAGAGGTCAGACATTTATTTTCTATGAGCGCTGTAATATCCTATTTATCAAACATCAGCACTACAAGAATCCGTCCTGAGCTGTGCTGGGATCTTTGAACGTGGGCCCCCGGGAGGATCGGGCCCCTCATGGTGGAGCGGATCGCACTCATTATAATCCATAACTGATAGAAGATACATAAACAACAACACAGGATGATTGTAAAACAGTGAGGTAATATTTTATTAAACCACCAAACACACAATAAACATATCGAACAGTCCCAGCAAATACCTATTATGGTGCAAATTACAGAGTCTCACCCTTCCGCTGACTCGCCGGGGTTAAAGCAGCTGCCAATCCGAGGGGCTTCTGGGGCTGACTACCCCCACCAAAGGCACCCCACTTTTGGTGAGCACCCACAAAGAGGAGGTAACAACAAGCTTAGAAAGCTGACAGTCCATTGAGGTACGTGGCCAGGAGACCAGAGGGTTCCAACCTGGCTTCTCCCAACATATCCATGGAACTAGGTGACCGGAAGGTCCCGACTTGGCTTTTTCTGAGCATATTCACGAGTTCCAGGTGGCCGGAGTGTCCCAACCTGGCTACTCCAAATTTCTCCATGGGACCAGGTGACCAGAAGGTCCCAACCTGGTTTCTCCAAACATCTCCATGGGACCAGGTGACTGGTGGGTCCCAACCTGGTTTTCCCAGATGTATCCATGGGTTCTGTGGTAGTCAATGGAGCAGATCTGTATTCCTCCAGCCAGGGCTGTGGTCCCTTAAGCTGGCATCCTGTAGAAACCAAATCTGTATCCTTCTTAATGGATTCATGGTGTTCTGTAGTGCTGTCCCATAGAGTGTTCCTGGCAGTGGTTTTGTAAAAAGACTCCTTTATGTAGTTCACAACTGTTCTTCTTCAAGACTTCATCCAAAGGTCAAGAGAAAGGGGTGGTGTTACTAATTCTCATTACTGGAGCATCCACAGTTCATCCCCCAATGTTGACTTGCAAACATTGCAAACATTGAAGGATAAACTATTGTCATGATCTGCTACAAGCACTAAGGAAAGACAGGAGATCTGTCCCTACAATAGAACTAAGCTAGATCCCTACGATGTAACGGGGAACCTGATCCTCCGATCAGACCCGCTAAAGTCCTTGGCTAGTCTGAACGAAGACCTATAGATGTGAGGGAGGGATCCCTACAAGAACTAGGGACTGGGAGAAAGATGGACACCTCCTAGCAGAAATTGTAGCAGTAAAAAGACAAACAAACAACATAGAACATAGAGGTCCAAAGACCTAGCTAAGCTGACTGAGAACGGTAACAAAGCACCTGGCTAGCTTAAGAGTAGAAATTACAATGAAGTCCAGCATGGCCAGAAGGGCGGAGCAGGATTAAATAGGCAAAAAAGGTCATGTGACCAGCAAAATCGAAAAAACCTAACAGGAGAGTTCTAACAGTACCCCCTCTTCTATGAGGATCCTCCGGATCCCCCAGGCCCAGGCTTATCAGGAAACCTCTTGTGAAACGCTCTGACAAGTCTGGAAGCAGAAACATCATCCGCCCTCACCCATGAGTTATCCTCGGGACCGAAACCCTTCCAAGCGACGAGATACTGCAAACTCCCTCTATACCGTCTAGAATTAAGAATGCGGGAAATTTCATATTCCCCGTCCTCCACCACCGGAGGAACAGTGGCAGTGGCGTCTCTATTAGATACATCACCTTTTTTCAATAGAGAAACATGAAACATCGGATTAATCTTCCAGGAGGTGGGAACCTCCAACCTAACAGCAGATTGGTTAACTACCTGAAGCACCTTAAAGGGCCCTACAAACTTGGGACCCAATTTTTTAGAAGGAATCCTCAACCGCAGATTCTTAGAGGACAACCAAACCATGTCCCCAATAGCAAACAAAACCTCTTGCCGTTTCCTATCAAAGTACCTCTTAGATTTTTTGTTAGCCTCCTGAAGATTACCACGCACATCCGTCCAAACTCTCTCCAAATCACCGGAAAAACTCTCCTCCTCCGGCACAGCCGATACCAATTTGGAGAATGACCCAAAAGACGGATGTCTCCCAGAGCAACAAAAAAAAAGGCGAACACCCAGCAGAAGAGGATGTATGGTTGTTAAGAGCAAATTCAGCAAGTGGCAGAAACTCAGACCACCCGTCTTGATTGTCTGCCACAAAACAACGCAAGAACTGCTCAACATCCTGGTTCTTCCTTTCTGTCTGGCCATTAGACTCAGGATGATATCCAGATGAAAACGACAAATGAACTCCCAACCTGTCACAAAAGGCACGCCAAAAACGAGCCACGAACTGAGGTCCCCTATCAGAAACAATGTCAGTAGGAACACCATGTAGTCTGACAATTTCCTTGACAAAGGACTTAGCGAGTGTCTTAGCGCAAGGCAGTTTGATGAAGGGAACCAAGTGACACATCTTGCTAAAACGGTCCACGACCACCCAGATGACCGTGAAACCTTCAGAGGGGGGAAGGTCAGTAATAAAGTCCATAGCCAGATGTGTCCAAGGTGCACTAGGAACCTCCAGAGGGCAAAGCAACCCCGCAGCAGGAGCATGCGAAGACTTGGATCTAGCACACACAGTACATTGGCGCACCCACTTAATGACTTCCTTCTGCCATCCAGGCCACCAAAAACTGCGACCCACAAGTCTCTTGGTCTCAGAAATTCCTGGATGACCTGCCAACCGAGACTCATGACACTCAACAAACAAATCTCTCCTAAAGGTCCTAGGCACAAACAACCTCCCATGGGGAGTGTTAGATGGGGCATTCTCCTGAGCTTTAAGAATCTCATCCTCCAAAAAGGAGTCCAAAGCAGCAATCACAACACCTTCTTGTAAAATGCTCTCCTCTTCCTCCTCAACACCGACCATGGGAGAAAAGCTGCGAGACAAAGCATCCGCTTTAACATTCTTGGTACCCGGGATGTAAGTAACGGAAAAATTAAACCGCGAGAAAAAAAGTGCCCACCTAGCCTGACGGGCATTCAAGCGCTTGGCAGCATCAAGATAGATCAGATTTTTATGATCAGTGAAAACCTGAATGGGAAATTCAGCACCTTCCAAGAGGTGACGCCTGTGTTCAAATGCGAGTTTAATCGCCAGCAATTCCCGATTACCAATATCGTAATTAAGTTCAGTCTCAGAAAATTTTTTTGAAAAAAAGGCACAGGGATGTACTCCATCCTTGTTTTCCTGAGACAACACCGCACCGACCCCCACCGAAGAAGCATCAACCTCAACCAAAAACGGCTTAGTCACATCAGGCTGCATAAGGATGGGAGCAGAGGTGAACCTCTCCTTTAGAAACACAAAAGCTTCAATGGCCTCAGAAGTCCACTGAACCGCATTAGCACCTTTCCTGGTGAGATCGGTCAGCGGTTTGACAATAATAGAAAAATTTTTTATGAATTTTCTGTAATAATTGGCGAAACCCAAAAACATCTGTATCGATTTCAAACCAATAGGCCTAGGCCATTCCTGCACAGCTTGAACTTTAACCGGGTCCATCTCAAAACCTTCACTGGAGATAATGTAGCCCAAAAAACTAATTCTCTGTACAGCGAACTCACATTTTTCCAGCTTAGCAAAAAGCGAATTGTCCATTAATAACTGTAATACCTCACGTACGCTCCGCCAATGAGACTCCAGATCAGGCGAATAAATCAGAATGTCATCCAAATACACAACCACATTTTTGCCGATTAAAGGTCTAAGGATGTCATTAATAAGATTCTGAAAAAATGCTGGAGCATTGGTAAGACCAAAAGGCATAACCAGACTCTCAAAATGACCCACAGGAGTGTTAAAAGCAGTCTTCCATTCATCACCCTCCTTCATCCGCAACAAATTGTATGCCCCCCGGAGATCAATTTTAGAGAACCACTTGGCCCCCCACTAACTGCTTAAATAAATCAGGAATCAATGGCAGTGGGTAAGGATTGCGTACAGTAATTTTATTAATCTCACGAAAGTCCAGACAAGGACGTAAACCGCCATCTTTTTTCTTTACAAAAAAAAATCCAACAGCCACAGGAGACTTGGAAGGCCTAATGTGACCGGCGGCCAAGCTTGTCTGTATGTATTCCTCCAAAGCCTTTCTCTCAGGAATAGTAAGATTAAATAAACGACTTTTAGGAAGAGTCGCTCCAGGGACAGCTACTCACATGTTGTTGGAGCTCGGCCACCTCCAGAGAGAGTCCCTGCAAGCATTGAGCCAAATCTTGAACCGAGACCATGATGGAAAACTGGAGGTATTTCCTTAGAAAATTTTTTTTTTTTTCTTTTAGGGCTGGACTTACTGTTATGATCTGCTACAAACACTAAGAAAAGACAGGAGAACTGTCCCTACAATAGAACTAAACTAGATCCCTACGATGTAACGGGGAACCTGATCCTGCGATCAGACCCGCTAAAGTCCTCGGCTAGTCTGTACGAAGACCTATAGATGTGAGGGAGGGATCCCTACAAGAACTAGGGACTGGGATAAGTTGGACACCTCCTAGCAGAAATAGTAGCAGTCAAAGACAAACACACAACAAAAAGCATAGAGGTCAGAAGACCTAGCAAAACTAACAGGGGACGGCAACTGAGCACCAAGCTAGCTCAAGAGTAGTAAATACAATGAAGTCCAGCAAGACCAGGAGGGCGGAGCCGGATTAAATAGGCAAAAATGGTCATGTGACCAGCAAACTAAAAAAAACCTAACAGGAGAGTTCTAACACTGACCACAAGTTGTGGTTGCTCTTCAGGTCGCATGGGTGCTAAGTCTTGCATAGCCTGGGCATTTTTTCAGATCGATAAGGATGACCCAACTCATGTTATCTGTAACATTTGTCACCAAAAGCTAAGTAGAGGCCAAAAAATCCATAGTTTGAGTACTTCATGCATGAACCGTCACATGGATATGAAGCATAAGTTGCAGTGGGAAGCTCACTGTGCTACAATGCGGCCTAGCGGGCGGGGCCAACCACCGTCTGCAGGGCCGGCGTCAACACCCGGCACACCCGGGCAAGTGCCGGGGCCCTGAGCAGGCAGGGGGGCCCACTGGCGGTCGCGCACCCCGCTGGGCTATGGGCGGAGGAGAGCGATGTCAGCGCCCGCCATTCTCCGACGCTTGCTCAGGGCCCCGGCAGCCGGATACTTACCTCTCCCCGTGCCTCCGCAGATCCGCTGTCTTCCTGCTCTGCGCTCCCTGTGACGTCTCAGGTCAGAGGGCGTGGTGACGTCTTTCCACCGCGCGCTCCCCTGAGCCGTCACAGGGAGCGCAGAGCGGGACGACGCCGGCAACGCTGGAGTCCGGACCCGAGCAGCGGCAGCAGGTGAGGAGGAGGGAGGTGAGTATTTGATTTTTTTTCTTTTTAATGTATGGAGGCATGGGGCATAATATGGGGGGATGACATCTTGCATGGGGCATTATAAAGAGAGGGAGGGGTGACATCCTGCATGGGGCATTATAAAGAGAGGGGGGTTACATCCTGCATGGGGCATTATAAAGAGAGGGAGGGGGTGACATCCTGCGTGAGGCATTATATAGAGAGGGGGGGGATGACATCCTGCATGGGGCATTATAAAGAGAGGGGGGTGACATCCTGCATGGGGCATTATAGAGAGAGGGGGTGACAGCCTGCATGGGGCATTATAAATAGAGGGGGTGACATCCTGCATGGGGCATTATAAATAGAGGGGGTGACATCCTGCATGGGGCATTATAGAGAGAGGGGGTGACAGCCTGCATGGGGCATTATAAATACAGGGGGTGACATCCTGCATGGGGCATTATAAAGAGAGGGGGGTGACATCCTGCATGGGGCATTATAAAGAGAGGGGGTGACATCCTGCAAGGGGCATTATAAAGAGAGGGGGTGACATCCTGCAAGGGGCATTATAAAGAGGGGGGGTGACATCCTGCATGGGGCATTATAAAAAGAGGGGGGTGACATCCTGCATGGGGCATTATAAAGAGAGGGGGTGACATCTTGCATGGGGCATTATAAAGAGGGGGTGTGACATCTTGCATGGGGCCTTATAAAGAGGGGGGGTACATCCTGCATGGGGCATTATAAAGAGGAGGGGTGACAGCCTGCATGGGGCATTATAAGGTGGGGAACAGCCTGCATGGGGCATTATAAGGGGGGGCAGCCTGCATAGTGCATTATGTGGGGGGAACAGCCTGCATGGAGCATTATAAGGGGGGGACAGCCTGTATGGGGCATTATGTGGGGTAACAGCCTGCATGGAGCATTATAAGGGGGGGACAGCCTGTATGGGGCATTATGTGGGGGGTAACAGCCTGCATGCAGCATTATATGGGGGCCAGTATCCTGTATGGAGCATTATATGGGGGCCAGTATTCTGTATGGAGCGTTATATGGGGGCCAGTATTCTGTATGGAGCCTTATATGGGGGCCAGTATTCCGTATGGAGCCTTATATGAAGGCCAGTATTCTGTATGGAGCCTTATATGGGGGCCAAGTATTCCGTATGGAGCCTTATATGGGGGCCAGTATTCTGTATGGGGCCTTATATGGGGGCCAGTATTCCGTATGGGGCCTTATATGGGGGCCACTATTCCGTATGGGGCCTTATATGGGGGCCAGTATGCTGTATGGGGACTTATATGGGGGCCAGTATTCCGTATGGGGCCTTATATGGGGGCCAGTATTCTGTGTGGAGCGATTCGCTGGTTTCTGAGGTATTGTGGAATTTACATAGATATCGCTCATGTAATGTAAGAAGTGAAATCTTTGCATTGTACTATATATATATATATATATATATATATATATATATATATATATATATATATATATTTATTTCTCTGTGGTATCTGTGCATCATGAATCGTGGTATGTATTAAAGGGGCTCACTGAGACTCTTTCGCCGGGGCCCAGAAAAACCTGGAGCCGGCCCTGACCGTCTGCCCCATCTTGTGCATCCACGGCCTCTTTATCCTCTGTGACTGGGGGGACAGCAGTCACACCTGTTTTGGGATGCAGACCTGCCACCTCTTTGCCCGCAACAGCCAGCGTGATTGGCAGGTCATCATTTTCTTTGGAGGTGGAAACACCAGCTGGTGTTGAGCGCTCTCCGACATCGAGAGCACCACCTTTGGATCAAGGCAACCTAACATGTCTGCCTGCATCTTCCTCACAGAACGGCAGTTTGCCGGGGACACCCTTCTCAACCCCGTCTAAGCACAACAGCCAGCCCTCGGTCCCTCAGATGTGGACAAGTAAAAGACCATTTCCTCCTAGCCATGAGAAAGCTAAGAGGTTGAATTTCACCATCTGCAAGCTCTTGGCTACAGAAATGCTGCCTTTCCGCCTGGTGAACACAGAGGATTTTCGAGACCTTATGTCCGTCGCAGTGCCCCAGTACCAGATGCCCAGTCGGCACAATTTCTCAAAGAAAGGTGTGCCTGCGCTCCACCAGCATGTCGCACACAACATCACCGCTTCTTTGAGAAACTCTGTGTGTGACAGGGTGCATTTCAACACAGACACTTGGATGAGTAGGCATGGACAGGGGCGTTATATGTCGCTGGCTGGGCACTGGATAACTATGGTGACAGCAGGACAAGGGGCTGCTGTCCAAGTCTTGCCGTCCCCACGAGTTGTGTGTCAATCCTCTTTATCTCGAAGTTCCTCCACTGCTTCTGCCTCCTCAACCTCCTCTCGGTCCTCCACCTGCTCCCAAAGCCTGTCTATTCATGCCACACGCTTTCTAACTGCGCAAAAGGGATCCTGCCCACCTCCTTACTATGCTGGCAGCAGGGCTCAACATCATCAGGCAGTTTTTACTTTGAAATGTCTGGGAAATGTGAGTCATACAGCTCAGGAGTTGTGGTCAGCTCTGGAGAACCAGTTTCATGAATGGTTGTCTCCACTGGACCTGAAACCAGGGAAGGCCATGTGCGACAATGCTGCAAACCTGGGTGCGGCCCTTCGCCGGGGCAATGTCACACACGTGCCTTGTATGGCTCACGTGTTGAACCTGGTTGTCCAGCAATTTTTAGGCCACTATCCCGGACTAGATGGCCTTCTGCAGAGGGCACGGTCGCTGTGTGCTCACTTCCGCCGTTCGCATCCCGCAACTCAGCGACTTACATCTCTACAGAAGTCGTTGGGCCTGCCACTTCACCAGCTAAAATGCGATGTGCCTACCCGGTGGAATTCAACTCTGCACATGTTGCAGCGACTGTGGCAGCACCGACAAGCCCTGGTGCAATACGTTCTGACGTATAGCCTGGGCCAACGGGATCCAGAGGTGGGGCAAATCACGCTGGAGGAGTGGTCTCAGATCAGGGACCTATGCACCCTTCTGCACAGTTTTGAAATGGCGACAAAGATGTTTAGTACTGACGATGCCATTATCAGCATGACTATTCCGGTGATTTACATGCTGGAGCACATGTTAAACAGAACTCGGAGTCAGGTGGTGCGACAAGAGGAGGTGGAGGAAGTAGAGGAGGAGGAGTTGTATGCGGAAGGGCTAACCTCTGCAAGACTCATCAGATGAGGGAGACCTTGATCACATTTCTGTTGTGCGAGGTTGGGGGGAGAGGGCAGAGGAAGGAAGCATGATTGTTACCTCACCACCAAAACAACAGGGACTTGGTGCTCCTGGATGCGCAAGACACATGAGTGCCTTCTTGCTGCACTATTCGAAATAATCCTGACTACTGGGTTGCCACACTCTTAGATCCCCGGTACAAAAGTAAATTTGCCGAAATAATTCTTGCCATAGAAAGGGATTCACACATGCAGGAGTATCAGCAGAGACTGTTGCAGAATCTTACGTGTGCTTTTCCACAAAACACCAGTGGTGCACGTAGTGAATTTCACAGTTCTAACTTGCCAACCGTGGGACTGTCGAGTTTTCACCACTCAAACCGTAACAGAAACACAGTATCTGCTGGTAACAGCAATTTTGCGGAATCATTTCACAGCTTTTTTAGCCCATCATTTGCAAGGCCACAGGAGGCAAGAAGTCTGACACATAGTCAACGCCTAGAGAGGATGGTACAGGAGTATCTCCAAGTAAACATCGAAGCCATGACTGTGTCACTGGACCCTTGCTCTTTTTGGGCTTCCAATCTGAAAAATTACGCCTTGGAGATCTTGTCATGCCCCGCAGCCAGCATTCTCTCTGAACGTGTGTTCAGCGCTGCTAGTGGTGTGCTGACAGATAAGCGCACGCGGCTGTCTACTGAGAATGTAGACAGACTCACGTTCATAAAGATGAACAAATCATGGATCCGCAAGGACTTTTCTACCCCTGTGTCATCCTGGGGAGAGTAAAAGCTTGAGGATTTTGTAAAATCACCTCACCAACCGTTTTAAGCTTTCAAATTACTAATAATTTTTAGCTGCATCTTGTCTGGAAAATAATTTTGGGCCTGTAGCAGTGTGCGGTACTCATTCTATTATGCCATCTATACTAAGCTCCACCAGCTTGCAAATTACTAATAATTTTTAGCTGCATCTTGACTGGAAAATAATTTTGGGCCTGTAGCAGTGTGCGGTACTCATTCTATTATGCCATCTATACTAAGCTCCACCAGCTTGCAAATTACTAATAATTTTTAGCTGCATCTTGTCTGGAAAATAATTTTGGGCATAGTAGCAGTATGTGGTATTCATTCTAACCAACCGTTTTAAGCAACTCTGGGGCAATTGATGCCACTTAAGTGGTGTCTGTGCCACAAATTTTTGGAAAAAATGGAGACTCTTTTTGGAGTCCCCTTGCTTTGTTTTACGTGACGTTGCCATCGTCAATTAGAGATGGGTTGGGTCCCCCCCCCTTTTAACCGTATGAAAATACATACACTATGGCTTGGGGTAACACAGATGGTTGAGTCTGAAGAGCTGTTTACTCAGAGGTCTTCTCCAAAGCTTCAGTGTCTGCTAGTCAGCGTAGTAACCCAGCTGCGAAGCAAGCTGCACCGCCTGTGTATATAATAATGATTTTTAAATGCATCTAACCTAGGCAGACTGTGGGGACCCCTAACCAAACCCAGATGCTCAACCCCCTAACGCCCCCCTTTCATTGACAATACAATCATGTAACTCTTACAACTGGATGGGTGAGGATCGGTCGCAGCTTTATTAACTGTTTATACTCATTCCATTAGAAATGCATTTTATTTCTAAAATAATTCAGCTTGTTGCAGCATGCCCTGTGTCTCTAATCTCCACAACGGCAAGTTGGCCAACAAGTGTAACTCTCCAACATGTCCTTTCTATTTCCAGGCCACGGAGGAGCCTGCTTACTCGTATGCAGGACTCTGACCCCCAACCATCACTCTTAACGCTTGCTCCACTCCGTCCTGGAGTCCTGACAAGAATATGTCCAGTCCAATATCCATTAAGTGAACACCGTCGGGCCGTATGAGACCTGCGTTATCTCCTTCCAGTTGTCGGTGTCGTATCACTACACAGCCTCTGTCTCTTATAAATTTTACCATCCAAATATTTATTACCTGCCTTGTCCATTCGATGGACGTGATGTCTCACGTACCATGCCATACCGTTCTCGGCACAATCTCTGACCATACTATAGTTAGTTTTGTGAAAAATTCTCTGAAGCGCTCAGTGTCTAGTTTCATTATTGCCATTAGTTATGCGCTCTTGTGATAAGCTATGTCGTTTCACCCGGTCCGTATAACTAAGATGACCGGACCTCTTGCCTCTCTCCCTACCTTGATTACCTCCATTAGTATCTGTGGCCATTGCAGGCCTCTAATACCTCTCCAGTTCAAATATGTGTTATGAAACTCCAATTTCCTCCCGCCTGGGCGGACTTTCACCCTACTTTCTGCACAATATATATACGAGTACTTAATCATTGCATAGCAAAAAAAACAGCAAGGAAGTGGTATTTATATGTCATGTCCTGCTATGCACCTGTTCAAGGCTGAGTTAATCAGAAATTTAAACACACATACCATGTTAAAATCGTATAGCATAGAAATAATGCATATAAATGTAAATAATCAAAAAGAAAAAGAAAAGAAAAAAGGAACATATATATAATGATAATCTATAAATGATCACTCATAATGATACATCAAATCATGTCTGATGTTTAAACCCGCTGTTTAAAGTATAAATCCACCTACTTTCTCTATTAAGGAGCTTTCTCCTATAACCATCCACCAAATCTCCATCAATTGCCATGGCCCATGGAGGGGCCACCACAGTCAGTGAATCCTTCCTTATTTAGTATAGAGTCTACCAATACTTTGGGCGTATTAGCCCAGCTGCGAAGCAAGCTGCACCGCCTGTGTATCTAATGAGAATTTTTAACTGAATCTAGCCTAGGCTGACTGTGGGGACCCCCAACCAAACCCAGACGCTCTGCATCTAACCCAGCCAATCATTTGATAGTATTGCTAGTAGCAAAGTCGCATGGGCTCTAAACCTTGCATAGCCTGTGCATTTTTTCAGATCGCTAAGGATGACCCAACTCGTGTTATCTGTAACATTTGTCACCAAAAGCTAAGTAGAGGCCAAAAAATCCATAGTTTGAGTACTTCATGCATGAACCGTCACATGGATATGAAGCATAAGTTGCAGTGCGAAGCTCACTGTGCTACAATGCGGCCTAGCGGGCCGGGACAACCACCATCTGCCCCACCTGTGTCATCCTGGGGAGACTAAAAGCTACTCCGCAGTCTTTTCCAAAAATTTGAGGGAATCACCACGAGAATGGTTTGGAAGAGGTTTAAGAGTTTAGGTAGGACGTTCATTTTTAGTATACTTATTCTGCCGAACCAGAAAAAATCCTTCACCGTCCAAGAAGTAAGATCTTTATGGAGTTGTTCAATAAAGGGCCCAAAATTAAGATAAAATAGACGGGAGAGGTCTCTATGAATACGAATTCCTAAGTATTTGATACCCTGTGAAGGCCAGGCAAAAGGAAAGTTGGACTGGATGGAATCCTGTATGGATTTGTGGAGGTAGACATCAAGGGCCTCAGACTTCGCTGCATTGATTTTAAAATTTGACCATGTAACAAAGTGATCTATTTCAGCCATAACAGCAGGGATGGTGTAACGGGTCTGGGAGGTGGAACCTCTGAGCAACTATACAAGGGGGCAGTCCTTGTAAGGAAGCGGGTGGCTCCCAGGGAAGGCGGGCAGGTAGTCACGGCTAGTGACGGGGACAGTCTCTGGATAGAAGGGCAGGAGGTCACGGCAAGTGACGGGGACAGTCTCTAGACAGGCGGGTGGTCACGGCAAGTGATGGCAGAGCCTCCAGGTAGGCTAGCAGGCAGGTAGCAGGTGGAAGCTCCCAGGTGAGCGGGCAAGAGTCTCTGGACAGGCAGGTGGTCACAGCACGTGACGGCGGAGCCTCCAGGTAGGCTAGCAGGCAGGTAGCAGATGAGCGCTCCCAGATGAGCGGTCAAGAGTCTCTGGACAGGCAGGTGGTCACAGCACGTGACGGCGGAGCCTCCAGGTAGGCTAGCAGACAGGTAGTAGGTGAGCGCTCCCAGGTGAGAGGGCAGGCTGGTCCATAGACAGACTGACAGGTGTCGGAAGGCAGACCATCGGACCGCAGGCTTGCAAGCAGGTAAGCGGATATCAGGCAGGTATCAAGCAGGAATCTGGCAGGTGACTGGCAGGTAACAAGCAGGAATCTGGCAGGTGACTGGCAGGTAACAAGCAGGAATCTGGCAGGTGACTGGCAGGTAACTGGTAACGGGACCTGAGGGCTGAAGCAGAGTGAAGGCTTTGCAACAACATTGCTCGGGCACCTCCATTTTGGAGGAGGTGCCTTATATATGGGAGGTCCTCCGGCAATTGGTCGGGGACTCCTTAGGACGGCGCGCGCGGTACCTTTAAGAGAGGGGGAGCGCGCGCGCGCCCTAAGCACACTGCCGGGGAAGGAGCGCGTGCCGGAAGCAGCAGGGAGAGAAGCGCTGGAGGACGCCGCGCCTGGAGCGGGGAGGTGAGAGGGACGGCGTCTCTGCCTAGTACGGGGCAGAGACGCCGATGCTACAGATGGATATATGTGATTGAGTGATATATACTAGGACATCATCAGCAAATGCAGAGCACTTGTACTCGGTGCCTCCCACCTCAATCCACCTAATATTGGGGTTTTCACGAATTGATGAGAGCAGGTGATCCATCACTAGGATGTACAAGAGAGGGGACAGAGGACATCCCTGCCTTGTCCCATTGGTGATTATGAAAGGTGATGAAAATGTTCCTTTTATCTTCAGCCTAGCTGACGGATTGCGATACAGGGCCATGATTTTGGCTATAAAAGGGTCCCCTAGACCCCTACCCCAAGCTTTTTAAGAGAATAATATATGGCGTGCCAGGAGACTCTATGGAATGCTTTCTCAGCATCCAACGAGAGTATCTAATTACAAATTTTTAACTGCATCTAGCCCAGGCAATACTTTGGGGGTAGTAGCAGTGTCTGCTAGTCAGCAGAGTAGCCACCGCCTGTAGATCTAATTACAAATTTTTAACTGCATCTAGCACAGGAAATACTTTGGGCCTAGTAGCAGTGTCTGCTAGTCAGCGGATTATCCCAGCTGTTAAGCAAGCTACACCACCTGTAGTTTGGACACTTAATTTTTTCAAAGGAAATGCTTCGGGCCCCCGGGACACTCAGTGAAGAGCATCGGGGAGGCACCCCAAGGCACAGGGGCTGGGACTGGCGAAGCTCGATCCTTATTAAAGCTTTTTAACTGCAGCAGCTTTAGTGGAGGCTACTGGAGCTGGAATTCCCGCGGCTGCTGGCATCAGACTTGCCCTCCAATAGATCCTTGTTAAAGGATTTAAAGTGTACTCATTCAAATTACAGAGACAATTTAAATTAAAAAGCTTAGACCTGCCTCCACCACAGGGGGGCTCGCTCGACCCACCAGCGGACAGGCACCAGTATTGGGAGAGGGGGGCTGGCCGTCAGGGTCCACCGCAGCTCTGGCACAAACCCAGCGACACAGACGTCGCACGGGCAGGAACGGACTGGCCGTGTCAGCTTCGCACTTTTTTGGTTTTAGAAGGGCATGACATGCCTATATCTGTGTCTCCCCCTCCTTTTACTCCTCCACCTCTTTTCTTTTCGCATGACTATATGTACTTGTCACTTTTCCATGTGTTAGTTGTGTCTTCTGAGCAGTTTGTCAGGTTTTGGACTCCTTTGAAGGTGTTTTCTATGTGTTTCTATGTGTTTTTGTTTGCCTGCCATTGGTTTTAACGGTGTTCGACGACCAGTTCGACGACCAGTTCGACGAACAGTTCGGCGAACATACGGGTGTTCGACGAACCGAACTCGAACACTACGGGGGTGGCTCAACTCTAGTCCCGGCCTATCCACACACACACAGACAGGAAAGGATCCGGTCTGAAGTCTAGGAACACTCTGGTGCGGGGTCCTGATTTAACACTGGACTTACTCGGAGGTTGTTGGACCCCCTTCGTCTCTGGTGACCGCAAATCCCCCGCGAGGAGCAGGGAGTCGCCTTCCTACTGCCATCTCTTTCGTGAGTAAAGCCTTGGAAGTTCACCCCTATGGCCTCCGGACTCTTTATTCTGCGCTACACCGCATTACGGAGCACCAGGTCTCCTCTACTACTACCCCCGTCATCCTGTCCCTCTGCCTTGAGGCCTTGCTACGCCTGTGGGGAGTAGTAACAACGACGGCCGCCATAACACCATGCCTCAGCGGACTGCAGCGGCGCTGGTGACCTTCACCAGGTGCCACAGGTGGCGTAGTCGTAACCAGCCACTCAACCCGGATAAGCCCATACCATCCTTTTTAATGTGACGGCCCTGGGCACGGAGCAGGTCCGGGCCACGGCTGCACTCCATCTCTCCATCACAGGACCCGACTCCGAGTCCCCCATCTCCCAGGGTAAGGGGCTTACAGGAGGCTTTGAGGCGTCACACCTGCTCAAGAAGAATCCCCAGAAGAAGGATCCCTGGTTGGAGCAGAGCAAGAAGGCCCAGCCAATGGTATACTTGCCAGTCCTGTAGAGAGGACTAGGCAACCCTGCAGTTCCCCAACACTTAGAACTGACAGAATGGGAGGTAGTGCAAATACTATTGCCTCACGCATCCCAGTACCACGTAGGTCAACACGTAGCACACGAGGTCAGACCCCTGTCAGATACAGAGAGTAAGAAGGAAACTCTGACAGTGTAAATAGTTGCCCCTGGGGTATTATATTGTGTATTTTCATGTATATGTATTTATTAATTTGTGTTATGCTTGCAATGGACAATCTAAGTGAAATGGACACTTTCCCCTGATTGCCTCTAGTTAACCGTAAGGGTACATAAAGAACTCTGTGGCTGAGGACTATGTGCAGCCCCAAAACTGCTTCTTGTAAATAATTGCACTCCCTGGAGTGCCCCTTTAGGTGACATCAGAACAAAAACCTGTCTGGTGTGGCACAAGCGGAGGTCCAACTCAGGATCGCCATGCCCTGCAACCACCCCAGGGCCTACATGGAGGGTTTGCTTTGGACAGGTCCCTCAAGCTACCAAGTACTCTAACCTGTGAGATGGACATCCTGTCGGGGAACCTCACCGGAAGAGACTTGAATTCTGGGGTTGCTTATTGAAATGTAAATATCTATTTATTATTTATAATGTTTTATATGTAACATTTAAGCAAAGTGCCTCCCATAAAATGAAGAGTTATTGTTATTGTTGTTAAAAAAGTACTTCAGTCCGGGAGTACTGAGCTTTGCTAGAGGGGAATGTGGCGCCCTGCTACGCATTGGTGCCACAGATCCCAGAGGGGTGCATGGACGGATTCCTCCACAAGAGGCCCTCATAGCATTCACACACCTCTACCTTCCACCTCAGACAACCAGAGGGAGCCTGTTAGAGATATAAATAGGGAAGGTGGAGCTAGGCAGTGCAGTCTAAGTCTGGAGTCCACAGATAGTGTTAGTCTGTGAGAAAGTCAGGCCAGCCCAGACTCAGTGAGCTCAGTTAGTGAGCCCAGAGCGTGCCGACGCCGTAAGAGTGGTGAAGAGTAGCGAGGCCTACTGCCAGTGTGAAGCCTTGTGAGGGCCCCGAGCGCGGCCGAAGGCAAGTGGAGTAAATGAGCTACATAGGGGTCAGAGGAGCTTAACCAGCTCACCCCACAAGCATTTACCGGACACCGGGTCCGCGTCTGCAGGGATCCCTAAGGACCAGCAGAAACTACCGGAACCCCTGGCGAACTATATGTCCCAGAAACACCAAAAGCTGACCGTTATACCAGGGTCAGGAGTGAGGGAGGCCCAAGAGACCGGGGAGTGTGATCTCCAACGGAAGGCCCTACCACCAGGTCAGCCGGTGCAAGACAGAGACCAAGTTAGGCATAGCTCCAGGCAGGTCATAAACTTACCAGGAAAAGGCAAGAAGCAGGAGGCTCCACACCCGCTCACTGGGGAGAGTCCCGATATGCACCCTTCACCCTACAGTGCCCTGGATCGTGCCTGAAACACCACCAGTAAAGGTACTGAAGTGAACTGTTGTGAGTGTGCCTATTCTTCCTCTGACCCGGCTGGGTCCCCTCTGTCCTGCATCCCTTCTACTACGCTGCCCTGAGACCCTGCTCCACCTGTGGGGAGCAGCACCAACTAAGCTGCCTGATCACCGGCCTCAGAGGACTGTAGCAGCGCTGGTGATCCTCACCAGACACCATGGGTGGTGTCACAAACAATTTCCCCTTTCCCATATAACTTTCCCCCATTTTTCCTTGCTTTTAAGAGTGACCCCAGGGTACGGGCCTGCTCGCATCAGAAGTATCCCGACCGGCGGCGCCGCTCCCCGGTCCCCGTTCCTCACTAATACGGTTCGCTGATTGGTCGCGGCCGCCGGCTTAGTTACTATATATATAAATTTGTCATTATCAAATTGGTATAACATTTATAAACATTGATAATAACCTATTCTTGCAACCTTTTTCTTGTAGGACTCCTGTAAGAAATAAACAACACATTTAAAACAATCAGCATCTCTACCGCTGGAGCTTTTCGTACGTCTTCAACCAGCTCTCTCTCTCACTAGGCCAAAACAAGTCTTTCCACCAGGTAACATTGCCCATACTGTCTCTCGGAGGTGAACACCACTCAAGTGGGCTTACCTGGTCTGCAGGGAGAGATACCTGTTTCCAGTCGACAGTCCTTGGCACTTGACTTGGTTCTCCAATTGTCTCATACGTCAGCATCACGGGCCTCCTTACTTCTCGAGTCGAAATCCTTCTGGTGGGTTGTTCCTCAGATACCACGGGTTCTTCGGTAACAGGAGTTTCTTCCACCGCACTCATTTCCCATGCTTCCTCAGATGCTCTTGGATCTGCCTCTGTAACTTTCTGTACTTCTCCTGAGTCGCCTGTTTCCACACGGTCTGGTAATTTCGCTCCTCCTGAATGTCGATCAATCTCTTCAGTGATCAGTATTCGATCATCAGATCTGAATTGGACTTCATCTTTACTCCTTGGTACAAACTTTGGAGCCTCAGGACTTAGTTCACTCTCTTGAGGATGGTACGTCCCTCTCCTTGCCAGTTCGAGAAATACAATGGTGTGCTCTTCCTCATCGGAACTTTCAAGGTCACTATCCACCTCTGGAGTTTCAGTCTGTGGTGGTCCCTTAGTTGATCTCGGTCGATATCGGTCTGCTTCTGGAAAGTTTTGTTGTGGTGGGAGATAATCACAGGGTTGTAATAAATTCCGATGGACTATTCTGGTTTTCTTGTCCCCTCTTTCCAATCAGATTTCATACACTGGAATGTCATCAGCTTTCCTCTTTACGACCACATACACCTTGTCCTCCAAGTACGAACAAAGTTTTCCTGGACCACCTTTCTCACCTACGTTTTTGACTAGCACCCGGCTTCCCGGTGCCATTTCTGCTCCATAACATTTTTGATCATAGTACTCCTTACTCTTGCTCTGTCCTTGCGTAACCACTTTAGATGCTATGTTGTATGCCTCTGCCATCCATTCCTTCCATTTCCGAACGTACTCCGGATATGTTCTGTAAGTCTCTTACACCGGAGTATCGAACTTGATGTCGATTGGCAGTCTTAGCGATTGTTTGAGTAACCCGTTGCATCGCTATTTGTACAGTTATAGGCATGTACCACTTTTGACAGAGAACTCTTGCAGTCTTTCTTCTCGTCAGCTGTTAAAGTGCGCAACATCGACAATAATGTCTGGTTAAAACTTTCCACTTGTCCATTACCCTCTGGGTGATAGGACGTTGTGTGGGATCTCTGAATTCTACAGTACTTTCCTAGCTTGGGAAAGAACTGGTTCTCAAATTCTCTTCCTTGGTCGTGGTGTAACCTCGTAGGGAACCCAAACCTCAAAGCAAAATCATTGAATATCTTCTCTGCCGCTGTTCAATCAGCTTTATTGGCGGTGGCATATGATTGGGCAAATCGAGTAAAATGGTCCATCACCACCAATGTGTATTCTCCTATGTCTTAAGGTTAATTAAGTATTTGATCCTATGGCTCTCCTCAACAGTCCCCCCTAAACACTTTATTAACCTTTTGTCCCTACTGTGGTTCCCTCACCCATCAGTGCGTGATCATCCCCCTTGCTTGGGTGATTGCAATCTGTTGTCCTCCTACAAATGAGTATAGAATGGCACAACACACAAAATAGAGGATATGTAACATTTTGTAGAAGGTTCTGATGGAGGCACGAACTTCTTGCAGTGGGAGGCGTGTATCCACGTCGGTCTTCCTTCAAGTTTGACTGAAGTAGGAGTGGTCAGGAGCATTTGGTATGGACCCTCAAATCTCAACTCTAGGGATGTATTTCTGGTGAACTTCTTTACCAGCACGTAGTCACCAGGTTGGAAAGTGTGAGTACCTTTACTTAAATCTGGATCTGTTATGGATGACAAAACTCGTGCATGTGTTACTGACAATTCTTTAATAAGAGCAATGACATAATTTACGAGAGTATCACTTCCTAAGGCTAGCTATTGTGGAAAATATTGACCCAACCTTGGAGGCCCCCCAAAAAGAATCTCATATGGTGTGAGTTTAGCAGGACCCCTCGGAGTGTTTCTGACTGAATATAAGGCAATGGGCAAAATGTCTGTCCAAGGAAGTTTTGACCTCCTAACTGGCTTTCAGTATTTTGTTTTACAAGGTGCAATTTAGCCTTTCTACTTTACCACAGCTCTGGGGGTGATACGGAGTATGTAAACCCAAATCGGCCCCTACCAATGTCCATAGTTCCTTAGTCAGTGCTGCAATGAATGCGGGTCCTTGGTCACTCTCAATTACCTCTGGGATTCCATATCTGCACACTACCTCAGTCATCAGTCTCTTAACAGTCACTCTGGCAGTAATATTGGTTACTGGATAGGCTTCAGGCCATCCCGAGAACATGTCAGTCACTACCAGTACATACTCGTACTTCCCTACTTTTGTCATTTGAATATGATCGATTTGAATTCTTTGAAAGGGATAGAGTGGTTTAGCCAAATGTTTCTGAGTTACTTTCTGAGGCGGTGCTGGATTGCATGTTTCACACACAAAGCAGGACTTGCAATATTTTTGGGTGACAGTAGAAATCCCATGTGCCATATAAGTCTTCCAAATCAAGTCATTCATCTGATTCTTGCCTCTATGGGTGATACCCGGTGCCCATTCTGTCACCGAGGGGTACAAATTACGAGGTAGACAGATCTTTTTGTTCTTCCTCCAGACTCCATCTTCATCCTTTAAGCTCCTGCTTCTTGCCACGACTTCTTTTCATCATCCGGTGTCTTGTCTTGATGTAAATGGATAAAACTTCATAAGAGAGCTTTGAGGCCCTTCTTCAGTGTCTTGAGACACGTCCACCGCTGCTTTCTCTTTTCTAAATGAATCCTGGTCATGTGTAACCACGGCATATCCCGGATGGAATCTTCCTGTTTCTTTTTTTTAAACATCATTTTTATTTGTTTTTTTCAGAAAAGCAAAAACATATAAAGACATATGAAACAAAGGCAGAATGCAGAATAATAAGGAGCCTGTCCATAGATCAGGCACACTGAATACCCGATAAGTTCAGGTTAGCTGGCTTACCAAATAATCAACTAAAGAAAGATACAAAGATTAAGTCTTGCAAAATACAGTCATCTTCAACCAAAAGAATTAAGTAAATATCGGTGATTTGTGTCAATTATCTCCCATGTTTTAGTTAACGCGTAAAAGTCCTAGGTTGTTGTGTAAATCCTCTAGTATATACCATTCTGTAGAAGTAAATGGTTTGACAATTTTATTCTTTTCAGTCAGAGAGCAACATGTTCTAATAAACTGCTTCCATTTTGATAGAAACTTGCCGGCTTGTTGTTCTTTGTTACTAAGGGCATCTAGCTGCTCTACTCCCATAAAATGTTTCATTTGGATTATTAGCTCTGCTATGGGGGGAATGATAGGGTCTAGCCCAGGGGTCTCAAACTCAGCTGGACATAGTGGGAATTTCAACGTCATCAAGTTGTTGCTTCCATTATTTAAAGAAAATGTCAGGGTGTATCTTTAATAAATTGGATTTCATGGCCGAGTAAAGACTAGATATTGAGGGAGTGCCTGTTGGGGATGATAAAATTACATCTAATTCGTTTTGAAAGGTCTCGAAGGTAACATCCCTTAAGTTTGACATAATGGATAGTCTAATTTGTTCAAATTGAAAGCCCTGCTGAAGAGGTAGATCATACCTATCCATACATTCTGGGTACGTCAACCATCTCTGATCGGTTGGGTGGATAAGGTGAGATATGTTATTTATACCTGCTTGCTGCCATTTAAAAAATAATTTATTTTCACTGCCCTGTGGAAATTCCGGGTTCCGCCATAGCGGCAGGTGCTTATAAATTCTGAAAGAAAGGCCATATTTCTTTCTAAACGCTTTCCAAGCGGAAATGGTGCCTCCATAAAAGACTTTTACTCCAGAGCCTCCAGGTGTATAAAAGGAGAAACTCATTAAATCAACGATTGTTATAACTCTGGTCTCCTTTGTCTCCTCGTTTTGTGGGTCTCTTAGGGGACAGTGAGCTAGAGGGAGTTATCGCCTGGTAGGTCTGTTCAGGGCTGGCCCCTGGGCCTAGGAGACTGCTGACAAAAGATTCTGCCTTATCAGGTGAGATAAATTCCCGGAAAGAGCCATCTGTGTCTTTCAGGCGTAGAGTAGCCGGGTAGCGGAGTTGAAAGCAAATTTTTTCTTTGTGCAGTCTGGTGCATATAGAGCTGAAGGACTTCCTTTTCCTGATTACTTCAATGGAGTAAAAAGCAAGATTTTATGGCCTTGAATGATCAATGGGTGGTTGATGCTCGGATAATGTCAGCTTTATCATTGAAATTCAAAAATTTCATAATGACCTGTCTTGGCCTGGTTGTATTGTAAGCTCCAGAGACAGAGGGTGGAGGACCAATTCTGTGGACCCTTTCCACCTTTTTACCTTCAGATAGTTTTAGGGCTTTTGGGACTTCGTTCTCGCATAGGGGTTTCAGAGTGTTCTGAAGATACGATTCAGGTAGACCCCCCAAACGCAGGTTGCTTCTGCGAGAGCGGTTCTCAAGGTCATCTATACGGTTTCTCAGTATTGTGTTTTCACGAACAATAGCCATTATTTTGGAATGGTCCTCATTTGAATCATCTTCAATGTTCGATACTCGTGATTCTAACTCAGTGAGCTGTTCGGCTTGTTCTTCCTGTCTGGCCTGAAGATCCATCAGAGCAGTATTTAGTGTGGATTGAATTAAGGTTTTGATTTCAGGAAGTAGCCTAGCAGTGACCTCAGCCGCTAGTTCCGAAGGGTCCATTTGTGATTCCCCGTTCCTAGAAGTAGAATTGCGGGGCGTTTTAGGGGGTTGACGTAGATCCCCTCCGTCTTCAGATTGGGCGGGCTGTTCCTCTTGGTCTAGAGTAGGAGCCATATTATGAAGATTGGAGAAGTCAGAGTGATTGGAAAAGGAAGATAGTTTTTGCCTGCTACGGAGAAGGTAGTGGTCCATATAGGCCAAAGATATTGTTCAAAGACGACCTTCAGCTGTGTGAAAATTTCAAAAAAATTCTGAGCTGCGGGGTCGAAAATCAGGAGCTTGGAGGCGATGTACGGGGGGGAGAACATGAGCAGATAGATAATCAGAGATCACATGGTCAGCGCCTGAACCGGAAGACTCACAGAATCATGGTTTGTAGACAGTAGTTACTTCATGATAAGAAATGGAGGGATCGCCAGAGCAGGTTATCTATTGTCCAGTAATAAACTGAATATGTGAGGTCAAGTCTGGTTATTAGATGACCATGGAGAGTTGGGTTGTATCATAGGAGTAGTGAGTGGACAATAGTTGTAAAAAATTGAGACTGCAATATTCCTGTGGGCCTCAAGATGGCGTTTGAAGTAAATGATAAAAAAAAATGATTGTTATAATTCAAATGTCCACTGGATGGAGTTTTGATGTAATTAGCAATGGAGGACGGATATTTGGAGTTTAACAAACTCCCATATTACTCCACTGATGTAAAAAATGACCCTGTAGTGAACAGAGTATAAAGGAGAATTATCAAGGTATTGATGCTCTGTTTGGGCCAAATTCAAAGCGCAAGAGTAGCCTCAAAAGTCTCCGTTGCCCGGGACTAGCAGCCTCCCAGCCCCGCACTACACACCGTTGAAGGGAAAGTCCCGACGACCCGCTCTGCAGGACTCCACAGAGGACGTGGTGCACTGCACGCAGGCAACCCTGATGTCTCCGGACCCCTAAGGAGGACGAGGGCGAGGTGAGTGTCTCTTTTACAGGTGATCAGGGGGTGCCGGTCCGAAGCACTTACCCCTGGCTAGTAGAGATTACTGTCAGGGGAGTGCAGCAAGAGCGGAGACAGGCTCCAGTGATGCGTCTCCTCGTGTCCAAGATGTTGGCGGTCCTCAGGCCAGGACTCCGCCTTCTGCTTGAGGCTCCAGTATCACGCACAGGGGGATTCCAAGAGGTGGTGCAGACTGTATGACCTGTTTAAGAGCGTAGAAGGCTTCCACGGATTTGGGACGTAGTGGAAAAGCTGACGTCTTGAGGTCATCGTACAACGGTTGCATCAGCTTTGAGGCATCTGGAATCCATTGGTGACAATATGTGATAAGTCCTAAGAAAGCTTGTAATTGCTTAGGTCCTTTTGGTAGAGGAACGGTCTCAATAGCAAGTTTCCTTTCACCCGTTAGATGTTTCAGGTTTGGAGAGAGACAGTGGCCTAAAAACACAACTTTGGGCTGACACCACTGGAGAAGAGCCTGAGAGGTGACTTGGTGAGTTCTGTGCTCCTTGTGGTAAGACTGTCCAGGTGTATTGTGATCCTCTGTAAGTGAAGGCAAACAGATACCAATCTTCTGGATGCAGTGGTACACTGAAGAAAGCATTGGCCAGATCGATGACACGTTTTGCATCTGTTGGTATTTCTGACAATGTATGTGGATTGGGCACAATGGGACTTTCTAGTACGGTTGCCGCGTTAACAGCTCGGAGCTTAAGTTTTTGGCAGAACTGAACATCAGAGTCCCATGTGGTGTCACTGACAAGTGAGACATCATTAAATGCAGTGTCCATAACAGGCCAATATGCATCACCTGCTTTAAGATTTGCCAGGGAAATGAGATCTTGCCATGTGGCGGAGTAATTCCTTTGGATTTGAAGCATGCTTCTATAGAAAGGCATCGGCTGTTTTTCTGGATCTGGGAGTTGGTTCAGCAGAGTAGCAGCTTGCTGGGGTGTACGCACACTTTTCCGGACTATTGGAATTTGGTCTCAAAATTCCGGATTATCGGAATTTAGCTAAAATATAAATTTTAAGCCTTCTGTGTATCCCACTTCTGACACCAAATGTTTTGCCAAGTATTTAAAGGGCTCGGATACGGCTTTAAAGAAGGTGATTAATTTTTATTATAATTAAATGATTACAGAAAATAGGAAATGGTGTGATATTGCGTACACTTTTGCATCACAATATAAATCACAAAGGTAAAGTAGTTACAGCGCACACTATACAGGAAAAACTTCACCAGGAGCAACATAAATCATCTGTCCAGAAAAATATCAGCTGTGAGAAGCAAAACAGCGAAGACAGAGAAAAGTCCTGGGATGAATCCACACTGCGACGTCAGGGCGTCCCCTTTTAGTCCACAGGTCAACAGGCTTCTGTCTTAGCTGAAAACTTCACTAGCTTATATCTTGTTCAAAAACAAATGCTTGCGCAACCAAATGTTACACAAATTCTGACAGGTTCTATTTGTTCAATATAGTATCTTTCTTCTGAGTGGCCAGCTGTTCAGATGTCAATTAACACCAACAAATATATCAAATATATCACCGGAGATGAAATATGCCAAATGCTCCTGGTACCAGATGTCTTACCATTCTATAAACACAGCATATTCTCACCAAATATTGCCAACGAATCTAAACATGCATCGTTCTCACTAAACATTGATAATGGAGCTATATGGTACTGGGTGATACTATAAACTAAATAATGATAATGGAGCTATGCAGTCCAGGTGTTTGAGAAAATTACAGAAAGTACAAGGCTATCAAGCTGAACTGTTACTGTGAAATATCTTAAAGGGTTCTTTAAAGACAGGATACCAATATGGATTCCTGATGACCATTAACATCTTAGCACTACAGCATTACATTGCATCCTTTGGTACCTTCACATTTCATGATGCCTTGCACACAGTCAGGGCACCCAGTGCCAGAGGCAGCAAAACAACCCCGAAACATCTTTGAACCTCCACCATATTTAACTGTGGGTACTGTGCTGTTTTCTTTGTAGGCCTTCCAAACAGTAGAATGATGTGCTTTACCAAACGTCTCTATCTTGATCTCATCTGTCCACAAGACGTTTTCCCAGAGAAATTTTGGCTTACTCACGCACATTTTGGCAAACTGCAGTCTAGCTTTTTTATGTCTCTGTGTTAGCAGTGGGGTCCTCCTGGATCACCTGCCATAGCATTTCATTTCATTCAAATGTCGACGGATAGTTCACGCTGACACTGATGCACCCTGAGCTTGCAGGACAGCTAAAGTTTCTTTAGAACTTGATTGGGGCTGCTTATCCACCATCCGGACTATCCTGCGTTGCAACCTTTCATTAATTTTTCTCTGCCTTTCATGTCAACAGAGATTAGCTACAGTGCCATGGGTTATAAACTTCTTGATTATGTTACACACCATGGAAAATGGAACATCAAGATCTCTGGAAATGGACTTGTAACCTTGAGAGTGTTGATATTTTTCAACAATTTTAGTTCTCAAGTCTCCAGACAGTTCTCTTCTCTTCTTTCTGTTCTCCATTCTTAGTGTGACACACACAGACACACAATGCAAAGATTGAGTCAACTTCTTTTTATCTTGTTTCAGGTGTGATTTTCATATTGCCCACACAATTTTGGAAAGTTGTCAGCAATTTTGTCCTGCCCATTTTAGTTTTTTTTTGTGAATTTATGTCCAATTTGCCTTTCTATCTCTGTTTTTTGTGTTATTCCAGTACACACAAAGGAAATAAACATGTGTACAACAAAAGATGTGTAATTGCAATAATTTTCTGGAAGAAATACCGTATTTTGTGGATTATAATACGCACTGGTTCATAATTTTGGGCAGGAAAATAGGAATTTTTTTTTTTATAAACTGGTGTATATTATAATCAGCTTGCCTGGGGGGCGGTGGCGTTGGTAGATTGGGGTCCCAGGGCTGCCGCTGACTGAGGCTACAGATGCTGCGGGGTGCCGGAGAAGCTGCGGGGTCCCGGACATGCAGACGGTGTGCCGGAGATGCTGCAGGGTCAGGACGGGGTGTTCGGAGGTGGCTGCGGGCCCCATGCTGTCTGCCAAGTTCTGCGCAGGAGGTGTCCGGTGGTGCGGGGGATCCGCCGACATCTTGTGGCAGCTGTATGTTGGCGGAGTCCAATCACCTTCCATGCTGTCCTATGCAATGAAGTCTGGGAAAATGGCCGCCAGAGGCGGCGCATGCTCAGATTGAGATCTCGGCACCAAGATCTCAGGAGACGAGATCTCAGCACAAAAATCTCAATCCGGCGGCCACTTTCCCGGAGTCTATCACATAGGAGAGCATGGAAGGTGCGGGGCTCCGGCTGCCACAAGATGTCAGCGGATCCCCCTCACCACCGGACATCTACAGCGTAGAACTTGGCAGACAACATGGGGGCCGCCTCAGAACACCCCATCCTGACCCCGCAGCATCTCCAGCACCACGTCCGCATCTCTGGCACCCCGCAGCATCTCCGGGACCCGCTCCACCGCAGCTGGTAAGGTGATTTCGCTTTCTAAGACGCACCCCTATTTCCCCCCCAAATATGGGGGGAAAAAGTGCGTCTTATAAATCGAAAAATACGGTACTTCATTATCTGGAACAATTTCAAGGGTGCCAACACTTTCGGCCATGAATGTACATACACCATAGGTGACACACATATATACACACACATATGTATTCACACATGGAGCACATAGATAGATAGATAGACATGAGAGATTGATATATAAATAGATGATAGATTCTGTAGACAGGTAGATATTGTAGATAGATAGACACTGTATATATTTTAGATATTGTATATAGATGGATAGATAGACGCTGTAAATATTTTAGATATATATTCAGTAACATTACTGATGTCATCACTGCTCTCCCGGGTCTCGCAGAGCGCAGCTTGACCGGGAGTGACCTAAGAGGCTTTGTTCTCAGAACGAGACTCCATCGGCTGTACTACAGAATTGGTGGATGTCGTGGGATCGCCATGGATTACATGGGCGGCTGGGGCTGGTATTGTTAGGCAGGGAAGAGGCCAATATCCATAGACCTTCCCAGCCTGATAATATCAGTAATATCAGCCTGTAGCTGTCTGCTTTACCTTGGCTGGTTATCAAAAATAGGGGGGACGCCACGTCATTTTTTAAAATTCATTACTTATTAAATAGGTCAGAAAATGTTAAAAACACCATGAAAGGTAGTAAAGGGTACAATTGTATAATATTTAGGGTGGGACGTAGAATAATATAAGCTCTCCCTTTTTAGGTCAACTCTCTCTGAACTGCTTCCAGAGGACAGTGTGGTAAGCTTCGCCTCACAGGGTCTTCTATAAACCCGATGACGCAATGCAGCCGGCCAATCACAGTAATGCCAATAACCAACATGGCTAAGGCCATGTGTATGGAAAACATTTCCTGCATGTTTGTCAGCTGTCACAGCCGCACAATATGCGGGCCGGGGACTTGAGCATGGCGCGTGAGCATAGTAGAATTAATTCTCAGCCTATTAGTTCAGCCACAACAGTCACAATTTCTTATGTGGCCCCTCAGGAAAATGAATTGCCGACCCCTGATCTCAATGATTTATAACTTCAGTCGCTTATCTTTAATTGCTCAATAGTTGTCACAGTTGTTAATAGTCATGTGCAACCAATGAGTTAAATGTTCTATGGTAAAAAAAGACACATGAGAAATAAATCTACACAATGTTTCCAATAACAGAACTGAGTATATTTTTAAGGTATGTTCACAGTTGGCAGTTTTTTTTCAGCCTTTTTTTTTCTTCTGTGGAAATAAAACGCTGCATTTTACAGAGCCGGCTTAGAGATGAGATTTCTAAACTCTCAATCACACGCTGCATTTTTTTTCCTGTGTTTTTTTAAATCTGCAGCTTGTCAATTCTTTCAGTTTTGCAGCGCTTTTCACCCATTAAAATGAAAAAAAAACAACATTAAAAGAGCTGCAAAAACGCGAGTATTGTATGCAGCGTTTTTCCTCCTACCACTCA
The DNA here is from genome assembly GCF_046119375.1 of Phyllobates terribilis. NCBI lineage: Eukaryota > Metazoa > Chordata > Amphibia > Anura > Dendrobatidae > Phyllobates > Phyllobates terribilis. Next base: position 148,087 of record NW_027363462.1, read on the forward strand.
GGTTTTCAGGGTGGAAAAAAATGCAGTGAAAATGCAATGTGTGAACATCCCCTTATCCTGGTTGTGCTGTAATTGGAAATAAAATAAAACGTCCATAATAACATGGAGATGTAATTCATTCTATGGTGTTTGCACTTTCAGTATTGCTAGGTGGCATCTTTTTGTGCAGAGCCGCCAGTTTAACATTCTGTGACAAGATTCCATGATGACATCACTGGTGATGGTCGGCCATTATGACATCACAGCTCACAGCCATTACTTATAGAATGTACACAGGGTCACGGGTGCCTTTCTTGGCTTCATAGCGACTGATAGCATTTGCAGTTTTTCGCTATGGCTGAATTACTTTTGGATAATCTTCAGGTAGACGCACTATGGGAGATTATTATCAATAATAACCCAGACACTGCGCTTCTACCACCTGATGGCGTCCTCAGCTTCACTCACCGGATGGTGATAAAGCTAGTAAATGACTGCCTGACCAAACACTACCAAGGTCATCTAACGTCAGACTATCTGACGGATTTACCTCAGAACATCAGGACTTTACTACAGCAGGTAAGTGGCGGACGCTCCGCACAAATCTTCTCCATAATCATAGATAATAATAGTGGGACAGAAACTTCTTTAGAGGAGCAGATGTCACATACAATGGCCGCCTCCATTGTGCCCTTTCTCACTCAGGATTTTCATTTTTATTTCTTTTCTTTTTTATAGGCTGAAAAAAGATTTCAAAACGGCGATTTGGCTTTTATTAAAGAACTCGCCGAAAAAGTCCTGTCTGTACTGGAACGTCCGGCCCGCTCATCGGAACGCCTGGTAAGGAGCCGTCATCTCTATCACACGTCCTTGTTTTCTGATCTTCTCCAGATCAGCAGTCAGATATCAGATCTGGTGGTAGATGTTACAGGCCTCCTGTCAGCTCCTGGCAGGCTCAGCATATGTATGGCCGCCAGTCTGTGCTGCTCCCTCGCCTGTGAGGACAGTCTGTATTCTGCTGATGTAGTCACAGCTCAGTGGTGGGAAGTCTGTATTACCGCTTCTGTCTATCACTATTATCAGAGTCTTCCTGCTTGTAAATGCTGAAGCTGAGATAATAGGCGATAATAGTGCACACAAGTCTCTTCTACACTATATTAACATGGACTTGTGGAGAGGAACTGCAGTGTAAAGCAATTCCACCCAATACTGTAGGGAATGGAGTACAAGATGTACCCATGATATAAAGAATGCAGGTAACACAGCTCTGGGGTATCCCAGTGCAGAAAAGTCGAAGTTTACACTGAACGTTTGATTTTTCAATCTAAATTTATCTTAATCCACGTAAATCAGAGAACTTTCTGAGAAATATTATCAAGATGGCGCATTATTTGTATAGTTACAATTGCTGCATCTGTAAATGTGGGTTTAGTGCTTCCTGATTTATGTGTTTCGTGATTTGGTGAAATCTTCCACATATTAAATATATATATTATAATTATTAGGAAACAGCAAAAGGCAACACCAAAGATGGGCAAAATCTACACCCGGAAATAATCCCTGACCCTAATACGAGTCAGCCGGAACTGACCAGTGATCTGATTACAGGTAAGCCGATCATCCGACCTTCTACCTATAATATAATCAGGGATGTGACAGAGACAGAAAGACACATCCCAGACAGGGAGGGAGGAGGATGAGGATGGAGGAGGAGTGTGGTGACTGATAAAGCGGTATGCGTAGGCGCTTACCGTGTATTGCGATCTCCAGTGGGGACATACCCTGATCTTCAGAAAGGCCGGTGGAGGAGGAGACTGGTGCCAGAGGATTGGGGGGAGCATATACCATGATGGGGAAGCATATACCAGGATTGGGGACCAGGATGGGGGAGCATATACCCGGCTGGGGGGGAACATAAAACATGATGGAGGAACATATAACATGATGGAGGAGCATATACCAGGATGGGGGATCAGGATGAGGGAGCATATCCCAGGATGGGGGACCAGGATTGGGGAGCATATACCAGAATAGGGGACTACGATTTGGGAGCATATACCAGGATGGGGGGTAGCATATACCATGATGGGGGAGCATATACCAGGATGGGGGATCAGGATGGGGGACCAGGATTGGGGAGCGTATACCAGGATGGGGGAGCATGGACCAGGACGGGGGAGCATATTCCAGGATGGGGGACCGGGATGGGGGAACAAGGACCAGGATGGGGGAGCATATACCAGGATGGGGGAGCATGGAGCAGAATGGGGGAGCATATACCAGGATAGAGGACCAGGATGGTGGAGCATATACCAGGATAGGGAACCAGGATGGGGGAGCATGGACCAGGATAGGGGACCAGGATTGGGGAGCATATATCAGGATAGAGGAACAGTATTGGGGAGCGTATACCACTATAGGGGACCAGAATTGTGGAGCATATACCAGGATGAGGGAAAGCATATACCAGGATGAGGGAGCATGGACCAGGATGGGGGAGCATATACCAGTATAGAGGACCATGATGAGAGAGCATATACCAGGATGGGGGACCAGGATGGGGGAGCATATACCAGGATAGGGGACCAGTATGAGGGAGCGTATACCAGGATGGGGGGAGCATATACCAGGATGGGGGACGAGGATAGGGGAGCATATACCAGGATAGGGGATTAGGATGGGGAAGCATATACCAGTATAGGGGACCAGGATGTAGGGGAGCATATACCAGGATGGGGGACCATATACCAAGATGAGGAACAATATACCAGAATGGGGGACAATATACCAGGACTGGGGAGCATATACCGGGATAAGGGAGCATATTCCAGGATAAGGGAGCACATACTAGAATGGGGGCCCAAGATGGGGGAGCATATACCAGGATGGGGAAGCATATACCAGGATGGGGGATCAGGATCCAATGTCTTAGTCAGGAAAAATCTAATATAAATCTGGATGGAAGTTCACTGGGGGGGGTGTGAAAGTCAGAGTGCAGTAACATGCCCCCAGTGCACTTCCAGGCTAACTTGCATATGGCTGCTCTGCTTGAACTGTCTCTTCCCATCACTCACATGTACAGTGAGGGTGATGAGTTCCTCATTCATGTGATGATTGGGGATTCCTCCATCATTTATATTACATGTATCTGTCTATGGATGTGCCGTACGTTCTCATATTTAGAATCCCCATATAATTAGTAATAGCCCCATTTACAGACGTCCTGCCATTTCTCCATTATATTGCTGTATTGTGTATATAGGATTGATATCATCTAATACATTTTATTTCTTCATTGTTTTATCGCTATTTTAGATACAACTGTGCTGGCGGATGCTGACAGTGTAATCTGTGAGATCCCGGAGATCCAAGAACCTGCCACTGTAAGTATCATAGAGGGAGATGTCAGTATATCACCAGATCATGGGGTGTGAATGACACGTCCTGTATTATCCCCATATAACCATGGGACATCTCTATTCTAAATGTAGATGACACTATTGTGTTAGATAATAGCACTTATACTAAAGGGAATCTGTCACCAGATTTTGCTACTCACCTGAGAGCAGCATGATGTAGGGGCAGGGACCCTGATTCCAGCAATGTCACTTACTGGGTGCAGCAGTTGTGATAAAATCTCTCTTTCTCTGCATGCTGGGCTATGTATAACTGCCCACAGCACTGATTGGCAGCTTTCTTGTACAGTACGCTGTGAATAGGCAGAAATCCGCTAATCAGTGGTGGGGGCAGGGTTACACAGAGCAATAGGACTACATGGCACAAGACAACTAGTCCTGTAGTGATAATCTCTTGCTGATTAAACACTGATTTTAATAAAACAACGACACAGACCCTAGTAAGTGACACATAGCCGGAATCAGGATTTCGGCCCTTACTTCATGCAGTTCTTAGATTACATATAAAAAACAACTTGCTGACAGATTCCTTTTCAGTTCTCTTCTGTGATCTCCCATATTATTCTGCACTGTACAATGAAGCAAAACCTACAAAAGACAAAAATATATCTCATACCCTACCATCATTATATATAAATGTAAAGCAAAGTTGCATAATAAATATAGGGTACTTAGTGAACTATTTTTGATCAAAAAAAGAGTTGGGACCCGGTCCTATTTGTCTACCCTTTTATATGCATTACTTCAACTTTGATATACAGTAAGGTTTTTAATATAGGCAGTATAGGTACCGTCCCAATTTAGGGTCACCTTGCCGCTGGTGGGACGGCTTGTATACTTTTTTTGATCAAAAATAGTTCACTAAGTACCCTATATTTATTATGCAACTTTGCTTTACATTTATATATAATGATGGTAGGGTATGAGATATATTTTTGTCTTTTGTAGGTTTTGCTTCTTTTTGCTAGTGTGAACATGCTCCTATTTCTTGCATGTCTACCATCTTAGACCTCAGTTCACATTGCTTGGTACAATGATTCCGGTGTATGGAGTATCCCCCTTAAATTACCCCCATGTCTGCGGGGCGTCCTGCTTGTATCGCCCCCTACATACAATCAGTGTAAATCAGCTGGGACATAACAGAGGTGGAAGATGGTTTTGTATCCGGAGCTTTTTTCTTGCAGCTTTTTTATCTGAAAATCATTTCTTATTTTTTTATAGAGTTTGATCGAATCATTGATCCCGGCGAGAAAGCCGCATATGAGCGACTTCCAAACATCCAATCTGATCGGCAGCGGAGCTTTTGGGTGAGATTTCTGCTGGTATAATCCATATTTCTCAGGTTCCCTATGACAATGCTTCTGCCTCTGTGCTCTGCCATTCAGCGTTATCATAGGGAAATGATCGGAGTCCACATCACTGTTCTAATTCTCACTATTCAGGTCATTTATATACAGCTGAGCAAACTGATCTATAACAAATCAGACTGTAAGGGCCTGTGCACACATTGCAAATTTTTTGCATTTTTGCTGTGTTTTTTCTGCTCAGAATTGTCACAAAACCTGAGGAATTTCATGTTGCCAGCAAAGTGATGGAGATTCCTGAAATCTTATGCACACGATGCTTATTTTTCCTTGCAGATTTGCAGCACATCTGCATCATGTCATTTCTTTCAGTATTTTTTCTGCAGATTTCACACATAATAATAAGTGGGGAAAAATCTGCAACAAAAACGCAGGTAAAAACAGGACAAAACGCACCTCTTTTTTGCATAGTTTTTCCTGCCTAGGGATGCAGATTTGGTGGAAAACTTTCTGCTCCAAATACTTCATATGGACACATACCCTTAAGGAAAGAGATTAAAATAATAGATTCCATTCCCCTGTCCTAGCCCCTCACCTGTTCTTATGCTGCACCTCCACCAGGGCTTCCTTCTCCTCCTCAGCGGACTTTGTTTTTTTTGGGGCGGCTCCATTATGGAGCTGATAAGAGAGATTGGCTGCACACGGTCACGTGAGGATTGACACGATACTGACGTCAATGACATCTGCACCCACATCCTCCACCATGACAATGTGAGTCCAATCACTGGCCTCAGCACCAGAAGGGGGCGCCAGAACATCCAGAGACTGGCACAGAGGACGCAGGACTGCAGCGATGGACAGGCGAGAGCCTAGGATAGGTGGGTATAACATGTTTTATTATTTTTTTAACTACTTCCATCCCCTCCTTTTATTATGCCATAGGGTATGGGAGGAGCATAACAAATTTCTTCTTACAGCAATTGGAGGAATTTCAATTTGCACTAAATGTCACTTGGACAGAATCGTATCTATTGACCAAATATAGAGAATCTGGCCAAGAAGAATTTGGGTAGATTCTCTCCCATGTCTCTAATGCGACATGGGTGAGGCCTCAGACAGACATGGCATTGTGCAGATCGCCCATAGTTGATCTAAGTGCTATTTTATTAATTTCTTGAAATGAATATCCAGTGACGGCCAGATTTCAAGAATTGGTACAGAAGATCATGTAATGACTTCTATAGATGGACTATTAATAAGGATTCATTATAACCCATAGATTCTCCTTTTCTCCAGGGCCGTATACTTAGTGCACCATAAAGACTCACACCAGATCTTTGCAATGAAGAAAATGGCCAAGCAGAACCTGGATACTCCAAGAAAAGTGGAATTGGCCTTTCTGGAGAGGGACATCTTAACATTCGCTGATTGTCCCTTTGTGGTCTCCATGCTCTGCTCCTTTCCAACTAAATCTCACCTGTGTATGGTTATGGAGTATGTAGAAGGTAGGACATGTACATTATATTATATTCAATCCATGTCTGCTTACATCTTATCACCGCTCATATAATTAGGATTTGTCCAAGTGGTTGGCTACATCCCCTCAGAGAATTTACTATAGGTTATATATTACCAAGATACCTGGAAATTCATTGATCTGTGTGCACGGGTACTATGGTGCCCATGAGTCGGAGGGGTCCCGCGCCACTTTGCTTTGTTTCCCATCCCTGTTCCTATCATCAAAATTTCAGCATAGCCACATCCTCAGAATGCGAATATGGCTGAACAGAATGGTGGATAAAGAAGCCAAAAGCTCCCTGATCCACCATTCAGCCTGTGGTGAGTCTGAGACTCTGTGCACTGAAGGTGAAAAGTCGCAATAGCATCACGCCTGTAGTGTGGCGACTCAGTACTCACACTGCACTGACCAGAATGCCTGGGGAATGGGGTGAGATGAGTAGTGCTTTTTATGTTAGTATTTGTAGGGGCCATAATACTAAATGGGTGTCTGGCAGTAGCCAATCATACTGTTTGGGGCACTGGTGGGGGTCATCATGCTGATTTCAGGGGGGCATAATACTGAGTGGTGGGGCTGGAGGGAGCCATAATAATGAGTTGGGGGGCTAGTGGGGACAATTATACTGAGTGGTGGCGACCATAATACTGAATAGGGGGCTGAAGGTAGCCAATCATACTAATTGGAGCATTGATGGGGGCCATCATACTGATTTGGAAGATGGGGGGGGGGGGCATGATACTGATTGGAGGCTTGGTGAGGGCCATAATACTGAGAGTTGGTGGGTGCCATAAAACTGAGTAATGGGGCTGGAGGGGGCCATAATACTGAGTGGTGGGGCCATTATACTGATTGGATGGATGGTTAGGGCCATAATACTAAGTGGTGGGGCTCGTGGAGGCCATGATACTGATTGGAGGGCTGGTGAGGCCCATAATACTGATTGGTGGGGCTGGTGGGGGCCATGATACTGATTAGATGGCTGGTGAGGGCCATAATACTGAGTGGTGGGGCTGGTGAGGTCCATAATAATGAGTGATGGGGCTGATGGGGGCCATAATACTGAGTAGTGAGGCTTGTGTCAGCCATAATACTGAGTGGTGGGGCTGCTGGGAGTCATAATATTGAGTTAAGCGGCTCGTGGGAACAACTATACTGATTTGTATAAGTGGTGGGGCTGGAGGCGGCCATGATACTGAATGGAGGGCGGGTGAGGCCCATAATACTGATTGGTGGGGCTGGTGGGGGCCATGATACTGATTAGATGGCTGGTGAGGGCCATAATATGAAATAGTGAGGCTGGTAGGTGCCATAATACTGAGTGATGGGGCTGGTGGGGGGCATAATACTGAGTGGGGGACTGGTGAGGGCCATAATACTGAATTGGGGGCTGTGGGAGACATAATACTGTGCGAGAGGCTATGGGAGACTGTGAATTCTCCTATATTGAGTTGCTGACTGTGAATGCCCCTAAACTGAGTGGGGTCCTCATACTGAGTGGTGTGCTGTGGGAGTCCTTATTCTGTGTGGGGATCCTCATTCTGTGTTGTGGTCCAAATTATGTGTGAGGGGCCACTCATATTGAGTGGGACATGTATTTATGTAATTAGTTAAGGACCACATTTTACCACTACTTTTGTCTAATATTATGTGCACTATCCTTTACATCTGTATATATTCTCTCCTGCCAAATATATCTGCTGACTTCTCATTATTCGTCACAGGGATCTGATTTATAAACCCCTCACCTGTCATATTTCCTTTTTTTCTATAGGTGGAAACTGTCAGACCCTTCTAAACACCAGGGGTCATTTATCTGTCCCCTTGACCCGCTTGTACTTTGCAGAAGTGGTTGTTGCAGTGGAATACTTGCACAGCTGTGGTGTGGTGCACAGAGACCTGAAACCTGGAGAAGTAAGTGCCCCTGTAGTATAATAAGGAGGGAAAGTTATTATTTATTATCATATAGTCTGTAAGGCTAAAATCATCTTTTTTTTCGCAGCCTCCTGATAACATCTGCTGGACATATTAAAGTTACCGATTTTGGGCTTTCAAAAGTTGGTGTCATGATACCAAAAACCAACATCTACAAGCAATTAACAGAGGACATCACCAGAGAGTTCCGGGACCATGAGGTCAGCATCACTTACAGAAACCCAGCTTGTTCTTTACAAATCTCATCACACTATTGCTTCTTCTCTACGTTCTTCATTCCTAGAGAACTTTTCCACTGATATTTTATCTTCTGTCATTGTGTTTTTATGGTGAGAACTTGTCATATTAATGGTATCATCAATCTCATCTCTTTCTTCTATTGGTTTCCAGGTCTGTGGCACCCCATATTATGTAGCCCCAGAGGTCATCCTGAAAAAAGGCTATGGGAGACCTGTTGACTGGTGGTCAATGGGGATCATACTACATCAATTTCTTGTGGGATTGGTTCCATTTTATGGAAATTCCCCAACTGAGATTTATGAAAATGTTGTCACAGGTAAGTAGAATAATCCGATTATAGCTTTGATTGGTTACATTTGTTTACTTATTTCCTTTGCTTTGTCGTACAGTCCAATAAAGAGGTTTCATTTTCTGTCTTTTTCTATATAACAGGAGGCGTAATTTGGGATTGTAATCCCGTTCCTCCCTTTGTTGCTCAGAACCTCATCACTAAACTGCTCAGAAAAATTCCTGCACAAAGACTTGGGACAGGTAACAGATAATTATTACACCAAGGACATATCGCTCAAGTCCATGAGACTCAGCACTTCTCTATCAGCTCATCCATTTTTAGTTCGCCATAATATGACTTTCAGTATATTTCCTTCATGTTTGCTCAGTTATGTCATTAGTTCAGATTAAGTTAAACAGTTCAGATATGGAGCAGTCTCTGACAATATCCGCAATACTTTTGTTTTGTCTTCTACAGCAGGAGCATTTGAGATCAAAGGTCATCCATTCCTGAGTGATGTAGACTTTGACAACCTTTTAAGTCAGAAGCCTGAGTACGTTCCTCAGCTTTTGTCAGACGTAGACATAAGCTCCCCTATCAGTAAGTAGAAGGAGACGTCATCTAGACAAAGCAGCTATTTGTCTCGTCTACCATAATTTGAGACAATTGGCTCCCATTAATATTACGGATAAATGGTGACTGTGCTAAACTAACAATCTCTAATAATACTTCATTACTTATCTCTGGTAGATCACTCTGATATAAACAAACATCTCGTCTCAGAGGATGAGGAGGACAATGAGAGCTTTAACTTCCAGAATTTTACATCTTCTTCTGAAAAGCTTTCTAAAGTAAGTATGAGAACAATTAATCTAAAATATGTAAAAAAAGACCTGTAAAAGTAAAAAAAAAGTATTTAATATCTTCTTGTTGTCCACATTTAGCTCTGTACCACCGCTACTAGGAGGATGAACAATGAGGATCCCAAGTCCCCTCCAGAGTGTACCCCGGCATCCAGCACAAGCATCTCAGAAATGTGAGTAGATTCTAAGGTCATTACTGGGAGCTTCATACTAATATACAGTGCCTACAAGTAGTATTCAACCCCCTGCAGATTTAGCTGGTTGACACATGCGGAATTAACTTGGCATTGTGACATTTGTACTGTAGATCAGCCTGGAAGTGGGAAATGCACTGCAGCAAATTTTGTTTTTGTTTTTTTTTATTTTTTTTTTAAAAAACTTTAAAAGTTAATTCAGAGTGTCATTTATTATTCAACCCCTCAAACCACAAGAATTCTGTTTGGTCCCCCTAAAGTATTAAGAAGTAGTTCAGGCACCAAGAATAATGAGCTTCACATGTGTGGATTAAAGATCTCTTTTGCCAGCCTTTTCTGACTATTTAAGACCCTCCCCAAACTTGTGAACAGCACTCAGACATGGTCAACATGGGAAAGACAAAGGAGCATTCCAAGGCCATCAGAGACAAGATCGTGGAGGGTCACAAGGCTGGCAAGGGGTACAAAACCCTTTCCAAGGAGTTGGGCCTACCTGTCTCCACTGTTGGGAGCATCATCCGTAAGTGGAAGGCTTATGGAACTACTGTTAGCCGTCCACGGCCAGGACAGCCTTTGAAAGTGTCCTCCCGTGCCGAGGCCAGGCTTGTCCGAAGAGTCAAGGCTAACCCAAGGACAACAAGGAAGGAGCTCCAGGAAGATCTCATGGCAGTGGGGACATTGGTTTCAGTCAATACCATAAGTAACGTACTCCACCGCAATGGTCTCCGTTCCAGACGAGCATGTATGGTACCTTTACTTTCAAAGCGTCATGTCAAGGCTCGTCTACAGTTTGCTCATGATCACTTGGAGGACTCTGAGACAGACTGGTTCAAGGTTCTATGGTCTGATGAGACCAAGATCGAGATCTTTGGTGCCAACCACACACGTGACGTTTGGAGACTGGATAGCACTGCATACGACCCCAAGAATACCATCCCTACAGTCAAGCATGGTGGTGGCAGCATCCTGCTGTGGGGCTGTTTCTCAGCCAAGGGGCCTGGCCATCTGGTCCGCATCCATGGGAAGATGGATAGCACGGCCTACCTGGAGATTTTGGCCAAGAACCTCCGCTCCTCCATCAAGGATCTTAAGATGGGTCGTAATTTCATCTTCCAACAAGACAACGACCCAAAGCACACAGCCAAGAAAACCAAGGCCTGGTTCAAGAGGGAAAAAGTCAAGGTGTTGGAGTGGCCTAGTCAGTCTCCTGACCTTAACCCAATTGAAAACTTGTGGAAGGAGCTCAAGAATAAAGTCCACATGAGACACCCAAAGAACCTAGATAACTTGGAGAAGATCTGCATGGAGGAGTGGGCCAAGATAACTCCACAGACCTGTGCCGGCCTGATCAGGTCTTAGAAAAGACGATTATTAGCTGTAATTGCAAGCAAGGGTTATTCCACAAAATATTAAACATAGGGGTTGAATAATAATTGACCCACACTTTTATGTTTAAAATTTAATAAAATTCAACTGAGCAACATAACTTTTTGGTTTGTAAGATTTATGCTTCTGTTCATAAAACCTACTCTCGAATGCAGTTTGAAGGCTCTAACTTATTTGCATCTTATCAAACCAGCTAAATCTGCAGGGGGTTGAATACTACTTGTAGGCACTGTATATGCACAAACCCAAATATAGGACATAAATACCATAACAACAAATACAGCATGCATCGCCCGTGATTAGCAGTCATTGTGCTTTTAGCTTCAGAAACCTCTGGTGGTGACAGCCCATAATTGCAGCTAGTCATGCACTTTTAGTGATGCCCACACTGTAGGAGAGATGTAGTACTACATGCCAGCCATTCTTGGTAGTGGTTTTTCGCTCTGCTTTATAGAAGGTAGTTTTGAGTAGGAAACCTTCCCTACCATAACTCTTATATATCCTAATAGGCCTTATTGTTGATGTTAATCTAGTGAGACAACCCCTTCTATACTGAATTTACTTGTAATTTACACGTTTATTTTCTTCCAAACAGGCAGAAAGAATCTTTTCCTGTGTCTATTAGAGATGATGCTATTACCAGCTTGCCACCCTCGTCCCCATTGTCAGGTATGTACATGTCTACAGCACAAAAAATGAGAATGTTGATGTCAAGGCTCAAATACTTTCATATGGTATTTTTGTTAGTGGTCTTCTATGTTATACATGTTTCATGGATTCCAATTATGTTGCCCATAGGCCCATACTGTATCTCCATTTGCCTAATTTTGTAAAGTTTTTCCAGATTACCAGATGTATAGGGGACAGGAGTAGAACAATTCTACTATATACAGGAAAGATACAAAGCAGATCCTGTAAGAATATATTGTTAATGAGGGCTTTTTTTTACTTTCTGATTAGAAACTCCAGCTGACGTGGAAAGAAAATCTTCGATATATCTGAGTATAGAGCAAGAAATCTCAGAAAATGAAGAAAAGGGGGAAAAGAGAGGAGGTAAGTGTGAGAGTCAGCTCCATGTTGTGTGATGTCATTCAGTGAGAATAATTCATGTGGAGCAGTTGTTATTAGGGATGGGCAGACCCGTGGATGTTCGGGTCCATCAGGCTCAAGAATGTTACCCTAACGTGATCCCGAACCCGAACGGGATGTGGTGAATATTCATGGGACTTTAATAGCGGGCACACAGACAGCTGAGCGCAGCAGGAGCCGCGCTGCGGCTACCACGTGCAAACTATTAGGGAAAATGAGTGGTCACTGCTCCCCACGCACGCAGTGAATATTCCGGCACAGAGGGGAACACAGCGCTGGAGGAGAGAGGAGGTGAGTATGATTGTTTATTTTTTTATGAGCAGCGTGACAGGGATCAGGGGGTGCCAAGCATACCAGGATGAGGGGGCCATACATACAGGGATGAAGGGGGCCATGCATATAAGGATGAGGGGGGCGATGCATACAAGGATGAGGGGGCCATGCATATAAGTGATGAGGGGGGCAATGCATACAAGGATGAGAGGGACTATACATACAGGGATGAGGCATGAGGGGGGGCCATACATACAGGGATGAAGGGGGGCCATACATACCGGGATGAGGGGGTCCATACATACAGGGATGAAGTATGAGGGGGGCCATACATACAGGGCTGAAGAGTGCCATACATACCAGGAAGAGGAATGAAGGTACCATACATACCAGGAAGAGGGTTGAAGGTGCCATACATACCAGGATTGGTGTGCGGGGGCGCCATACATAACAGGATGAAGGGTGCCATACATACCAGGAAGAGGGATGAGGGGGCCATGCATACCAGGATGGGGGATTGGGGTGCCATGCATACCAGAATGGTGGATTAGGGTGCCATTGCATATCAGGATGGGGATGAGGGCCACATATAACAGGAAGGAGGGGGCCATATATACCAGGATGGGGGATATTAACAGAAGTGGGGTACATTACCCCTATAACAGTGTCAGCAGCAGACCCCCTCCAGCTTAACAGGGCATCATGACAACATTTTTTGCTTACATTTTTTTTCTATTTTGCTCCTCTAAAACTTAGGTGCGTCTTATAGTCCGAAAAATACGGTATTCACCAGCCGGTGCCTATGCATAGTTAGAAATTTGTCAGTGAGATATATAATTTAGTGCAGTGTGTGTGTGTAGCTTACTGTACATGTATTTAGATAATAATTTAAAAAATAAAATAAAAAAATGCCCACATGAGGGAAAGCAGACAGCTCGGGACTGGTGTTATTATTCTGGGAAGAGGCCAATGTCCATGAAGCTTCCCAGGCTATTAATATCAGCTCACGGCTGTCTGCATAGCCTTCACTGATTATTAAAAGGGGGGGCACCCCCAAAAATGACGTGGGGTCCCCTTTATACTGCGCCGGCCAATCACAGGCATACCAATACTTGGCATGGCTGTGATGGGGCCTGAAGTGCCCACACCAGAAAAGTTTGTTGATTGGCTGTGCTGCATCCTTTCAACAAGCTTTGTTCGGACTGTTGAACCCGAACAGTAACACAGACCTCCGGGAGACACTAGATGTCCAGTACAGACCGTCACATATATGATGGCTAACAATGATCCCTGACCTCTTTATGAATAAGATTCCTCTGCCGTTCAGCCACAGTGACCGCACAGTGGTATCAAGTAATAAGTCGTCCCTTTACTTACATTATGGACACAAAGCAGATCCTATAAGAATATATTGTTAATGAGGGCTTTTTTTTACTTTCTGATTAGAAATTCCAGCTGACGTGGAAAGAAAATCTTCAATATATCTGAGTATAGAGCAAGAAATCTCAGAAAATGAAGAAAAGAGGGAAAAGAGACGAGGTAAGCGTGAGAGTCAGCTCCATGTTGTGTGATGTCATTCAGTGAGAATAATTAATGTGGAGCAGTTGTTATTAGGGATGTGCAGACCCGTGGATGTTCGGGGAACACAGCGCTGGAGGAGAGAGGAGGTGAGTATGATTGTTTATTTTTTTTATGAGCAGCGTGACAGGGAACAGGGGGTGCCAAGCATACCAGGATGAGGGGGCCATACATACAGGGATGAAGGGGGCCATGCATATAAGGATGAGGGGGGGCAATGCATACAAGGATGAGGGGGCCATGCATATAAGTGATGAGGAGGCAATGCATACAAGGATGAGGGGGGCTATACATACAGGGATGAGGCATGAGGGGGGCCATACATACAGGGATGTGGCATGAGGGGGGCCATACATACAGGGATGAAAGGGGCCATATATACTGGGATGAGGGGGTCCATACATACAGGGATGAAGGATGAGGGGGACCATACATACAGGGATGCAAGAGGAATGAAGGTACCATACATACCAGGAAGAGGGATGAAGGTGCCATACATACCTGGATGGGTGTGCGGGGGAGCCATACATAACAGGATGAAGGGTGCCATACATACCAGGAAGAGGGATAAGGGGGCCATGCATACCAGGATGGGGGATTGGGGAGCCATGCATACCAGGATGGTGGATTGGGGTGCCATTGCATATCAGGATGGGGATGAGGGCCACATATAACAGGAAGGAGGGGGCCATATATACCAGGATGGGGGATATTAACGGAAGTAGGGTACATTACACATTGTCAGAAGCAGACCCCCTCCCCCTTAACAGGGCATCATGACAACATTTTTTGCTTACATTTTTTTTCTATTTTACTCTTCTAAAACCTAGGTGCGTCTTATAGTCCGAAAAATACGGTATTCACCAGCCGGTGCCTGTGCATAGTTAGAAATTTGTCAGTGAGATATATAATTTAGTGCAGTATGTGTGTGTAGCTTACTGTACATGTATTTAGATAATAATTAAAAAAATAAAATAAAAAAATGCCCAGATGAGGGAAAGCAGACAGCTCGGGTCTGGTGTTATTATTCTGGGAAGAGGCCAATGTCCATGAAGCTTCCCAGGCTATTAATATCAGCTCACGGCTGTCTGCATAGCCTTCACTGATTATTAAAGGGAGGTGCACCCCCAAAAATGACATGGGGTCCCCTTTATACTGCGCCGGCCAATCACAGGCATACCAATACTTGGCATGGCTGTGATGGGGCCTGAAGTGCCCACACCAGAAAAGTTTGTTGATTGGCTGTGCTGCATCCTTTCAACAAGCTTTGTTCAGACTGCTGAACCAAAACAGTAACACAGACTTCCGGGAGACACTAGATGTCCAGTACGGACCATCACATATATGATGGCTAACAATGATCCCTGACCTCTTTATGAATAAGATTCCTCTGTCGTTCAGCCACAGTGACCGCACAGTAGTATCAAGTAATAAGTCGTCCCTTTACTTACATTATAGACACAAAGCAGATCTTATAAGAATATATTGTTACTGTTTTTTTTTTCTACTTTCTGATCAGAAATTCCAGCTCTCGAGAAAAGAAAATCTTCGCTGTATTTGCTTAGAGAGCAACAAAACTCAGAAAATAAAGAAAAGAGGCAAAAGAGACGAGGTAAGTGTGAGAATCAGCTCCTTTACTTACATTATAAATACAAAGCAGATCCTATAACAATATATTGTTACTGAGGGTTTTTTTTACTTTCTGATCAGAATTTCCAGCTCAGAAAGAAAGGAAATCTGAAAAAAATCTGAGTACACAGGAACAAAACTCAGAAAATGAAGAAAAGAGAGGAAGGAGACGAGGTAAGTGTGAGAATCAGCTCTATGTTGTGTGATGTCAGTGAGAATAATTCATGTGGAGCAGATGTCATCTGTCAGTGATGGGATTGTCGCATGTATGATGGCTAACAATGATCCCTGACCTCTGTATGATAAGATTCCTCTGCCGTTTGGCCGCAGTGTCCACGCAGTGGTATCATGTAATACGGAGTCCCATTACTTACATTATATTTATTTCTCTGCTCATAGGTTCCCTCCTCCGCCGGATCTTATCATCCTGCCGGCGTGGATTGTCCAGGGCTGCTCGGATATGTGCATGTTGTCACTGTTCCCCCAGCATCATCTAAAAGACTGAAAACCTCCGCATCTAGCGCCCAGAAATGCAGCAGATCCACCATCACTGCTGAACCTGTATAGAAGGACCTTCACCAGCTTCCTGTGGCCTTCTCACTGGAACATCTTTACCCGGATATGTTTTGCCTCTATCATCAGGCTCCGCGGTATTCATACTACTCGCCTGACTTGGCTTTTACTGATCACCTGGTATCTGACCCCAGCTGTGTTCATGACTATGATTTCATCTATTAATAATATTCATGGTTTTGTTCATGTCTTAACCTTCTATCCTATTATTAATAATAAAAAAATTAAAATAAAAGCTGTTACTGTTGCTCTGATTTTTTTTCATCTTGAGTTCACAACTAATTGTAACTCACTAATTGTGCTTCTTAACACTAAATGCATTTGTCATTATTCTGAATGCAGCAGCCAGGCTCATATTTCTGTCCAGCAGCTACACCGGCGCCTCCACAGTACCAGTCATTGCACTCTCCCACAAAGCTCTCCACAGTGCTGCACTGTTCTACAACTCCTCCCATATGTCAGTCTACTACCATATCTACACTCCAATGAGCCAAGACTAATATCCTCCATAATCAGGACCTCCCACTCTCACGTCCATGACTTTTTCTGTGCTGCACCAGTTCTCAGGAGTGCATCAGGTTCATTCCTACTGTCTATGGATTTAAGTGTTCACTAAAAACAGATAATTTTTAGCAAGACTATCAAGTCATGTCACTAATCTAAGTTTTGCCCCCAGCACTTAATATCTGTACATATGTACAGATATTGGCTGGTGACCTGTTCATTTAGTCCAGGGCCGGCTCCAGGTTTTTCTGGGCCCCGGGCGAAAGAGTCTCAGTGGGCCCCTTTAACACATACCACGATTCATGATGCAGAGACACGGCGGAGAAATATATATATATATATATTAGTACAATGCAAAGATTTCACTTCTTACATTACATGAGTGATATCTATTATAAATTCCACAATAGCTCAGAAACCGGTGAATCGCTCCACACAGAATAGTGGCCCCCATATAAGGCTCCATACGGAATACTGGCCCCATATAAGGCCCCATACAGAATACTGGCCCCCATATAAGGCCCCATACGGAATACTGACCCCCATATAAGGCTCCATGCGGAATACTGACCCCCATATAAGGCTCCATGCGGAATACTGACCCCCATATAAGGCTCCAGGCGCAATACTGGCCCCCATATAAGGCTCCATGCGGAATACTGACCCCCATATAAGGCTCCATGCGGAATACTGACCCCCATATAAGGCCCCATACGGAATACTGGCCCCCATATAAGGCTCCATGCGGAATACTGACCCCCATATAAGGCTCCATGCGGAATACTGACCCCCATATAAGGCTCCATGCGGAATACTGGCCCCCATATAAGGCTCCATGCGGAATACTGACCCCCATATAAGGCTCCATGCGGAATACTGACCCCCATATAAGGCTCCATGCGGAATACTGGCCCCCATATAAGGCTCCATGCGGAATACTGACCCCCATATAAGGCTCCATGCGGAATACTGGCCCCCATATAAGGCTCCATGCGGAATACTGGCTTCCATATAAGGCTCCATACGGAATACTGGCCCCCATATAAGGCTCCATACAGAATACTGGCCCCCATATAACGCTCCATACAGGATACTGGTCCCCTTATAAAACTCCATACAGGATACTGGCCCCCATATAACGCTCCATACAGGATACCGGTCCCCTTATAACGCTCCATACAGGATACTGGCCCCCATATAATGCTGCATGCAGGCTGTTACCCCCCACATAATGCCCCATACAGGTTGCCCCCCCTTATAATGCTCCATGCAGGCTGTTCCCCCCCACATAATGCCCCATACAGCCCCCCCCCTTTTAATGCTCCATGCAGGCTGTTACCCCCCCACATAATGCCCCATACAGGCTGCCCCCCCCTTTATAATGCCCCATGCAGGCTGTTCCCCACCTTATAATGCCCCATGCAGGCTGTCACCCCTCCTCTTTATAATGCCCCATGCAGGATGTCCCCCCCCTCTTTATAATGCCCCATGCAGGCTGTTCCCCACCTTATAATGCCCCATGCAGGCTGTCACCACTCCTCTTTATAATGCCCCCTGCAGGAATCCCCCCCCCCTCTTTATAATGCCCCATGCAGGCTGTCACCCCTCCTCTTTATAATGCCCCATGCAGGAATCCCCCCCCCTCTTTATAATGCCCCATGCAGGCTGTCACCCCTCCTCTTTATAATGCCCCATGCAGGAATCCCCCCCCCTCTTTATAATGCCCCATGCAGGCTGTCACCCCTCCTCTTTATAATGCCCCATGCAGGAATCCCCCCCCCCCTCTTTATAATGCCCCATGCCTCCATACATAAAAAAAAAAAATCAAATACTCACCTCCCTTCTCACCTGCTGCCGCTGCTCGGGTCCGGACTCCAGCGTTGTCGGCGTCTTCCCGCTCAGCGCTCCCTGTGACGGCTCAGGGGAGGGCGCGGTGTAAAGGTGTCACTGCGCCCTCTGACCTGAGACGTCACAGGGAGCGCAGAGCAGGAAGACAGCGGATCTGCGGAGGCACGGGGAGAGGTAAGTATCCAGCTGCCGGGGCCCTGAGCAAGCGGCGGAGAAGGGCGGGCGCTGACACCGCTCTCCTCCGCCCATAGCCCAGCGGGGTGCGTGACCGCCAGTGGGCCCCTCTGCCTGCTCAGGGCCCCGGCATTTGCCCGGGTGCGCCGGGTGCTGATGCCGGCCCTGATTTAGTCTTAACTCCTCGAAGATAGGTGCTCCCTAAAACCACATCTGTTTAGGGCGGCCTATCACGCTCCTTAATCAAAGTCCTTTTATATATTTATAGCCCATTCATTATTTCTCCAAACATAAGTCACTCCACCGCACCCAAAACCCCTACAAATCCTGGCTGGTGACAGCTCCTGCAGCCTTTATCTCTCCCTCATCCCCTCAAGATGGCGGACCATCATTGTAAATAAGCCCCTGCACTTTGTGTCCCCCCACCTCATTATAGATTGTAAGCTCTTACCAGCAGGGTCCTCATTAGTTTTGCTGTAATTATTGTATTATCTTTAGCTATGTTACTTATGACTGTTGTATATGAACCTGAATTGTAAAGCACTGAGGAATATGTTGGCGCTATATGAATAAAGATTATTATTATTATTAAAGCAAAACAACAACATGTTTCATACCGCCAAATCTTCCTTAACTCCTTAGTGACCAAGCCAATTTTGACCTTAATGACCTGCCCAAATTTTTGAAGTTTGACCAATGTCAATTTATGTGGTAATAACTCTTTAACGCTTCAACGGATCCCACTGATTTTGAGACTGTTTTTTTCATGACATATTGTACTTCATAATAGTGGTAACATTTTTTCAATATGACTTTCATTTATTTGTGAAAATATCGGAAATTTGGCGAAAATTTTTAAAATTTCACAATTTTCAACCTTTTAGTTCTTACGCCCTTAAATCAGAGTGTCATGTCGCACAAAATAGTTAATAAATAACATTTCCCACATGCTTACTATACATCTGCGTCCTCTTTGAAACATCGTTTTTTCTGTTAGGAAGTTATAAGGGACAAGATTTGACCAGTGATTTCTCATTTTTACAACAAAATTTACTAAATATTTTTTTTAGGGACCACATCACATTTGAATTGACTTTGGGGGGCATATATGACACAAAATATCCAAAAGGGATACTATTCTAAAAATTGCACCCCTTAATTCCTCAAAACCACATTCAAGAAGTTTATTAACCTTTCAGGTGCTTCACAGGAACTAAAGCAATGGCAAGGAAAAAATAAACATTTTTTCCACAAAAATTTTACTTTAGCCCCTTTTTTTTATTTTCACAAGGGTAACAGGAGAAATGGACACCAAAAATTGTTGTGTAATTGGTCCTGAGTATGCCAATACCCTATATGTGGGATAAAACTACTGATTGGGCGCACGGCAGGGTTCGGAAGGGAAGGAGCATAATGTCTTTTTGAATGCAAAAATAGCTGGAATCGAGAGCAGACGCCATGTCGTTTGGAGAGCCCCATATGTGCCTAAACAGTGAAAACCCCTACAAGTGACACGATTTTGGAAACTAGACCTCTCAAGGAATGCATGTAGATGCCTGGTGAGCACCTTGAACGCCCAGGTGCTTCACAAAAGTTTATAACGCAGAGCCGTGAAAATAAAAAAAAATCTATTTTTTACCACAAAAATATACTTTTAGCCCCAAATTTTTTTTCCCACAAGGGTAATGGGAGAAAATGGACCCAAAAATTTGTTGTGCAATTGCTCCTGAGTACGCCGATATCCCATATGTAGGGGAAAACTATTGTTTGGGCACATGGCAGGGTTCGGAAAGGAAGGAGTGACGTTTTGGAAAGCAGACTTTGATGGAATGGTCTGCGGGTGTCATGTCGCGTTTGGAGAGCCCCTGATGTGCCTAAGCAGTGTAAATCCCCCCTCAAGTTACCCCATTTTGAAAACTACCCCCCTCAAGGATTTTATCCAGGGTTATGTATAGTGAGCATTTGTAAACCACAGGTACTACACATAATTTGTTAACATTAGGTCGTCATATTGAAAATTGTCATTTATTTCACAAAAATGACGTTTTAGCCCCAAATTGATTATTTTCACAATGGACAATAGGTTAAAAAATAACGCGATGATCAAAAACTTCTATTTGGGCACATGGCAGGACTAGGAAAGGAAAGAGAGCTATTGGTCTGGAATATATTGTGAAGGCCATGTCGCATTTGGAAAGCCCCTGACATGCGAAAACAGCAGAAGCCACCACAAGGGACCCAATTTTGGAAACTAGTCCCCTCAAGGAATTTATCTAGGGATGTATTGAGTATTTTTAACTTACAGGTGATTCACAAAACTTTATAACTTCCAGACGTGAGAACAAAAAATTATTTTTTTATACTAAAATACTGTTTTAGCACCAAATTTATAATTTACACAAGTGGTAATAGGAGAAAATGGACCCCATAATCTGTTATGCAATTTTTACCGATCACAGTGATACCCCATATGTGGTTGTACACTAATGTTTGAGCACACAGCAGGGGTTGGATAGGAAGGAGCGCTACTTGGCTTTTAGAACACAGATTTCGTTTTAATACAGTAGTGTTCAAAACAATAGCAGTGTGTCCAAAAACATGAGTTAAGCACAAAATCTTTCTACTAGTTTTTATTTCCAGCATTGGGAACATTACACACTGTTTTCTAATTCAAAACATGAAGAGAAATGTATATAATTTTTAACTACTTTACAGAAAATAACAAAAAAAGGAGGCCAAGTACTTAAGCTACGTAGTTGGGAGAGGCGAAATTAAGCCACAGGTCAATAAGAACGAGGCAATTCAGAACTGGCTGCAACCGCTCTCCAAGAAGCAGGTGAGAGCGTTTCTTGGAATCGTGGGATATTACCGGCGGTTTATCCCAAATTTTTCTATGATTGCCGCACCACTGACGGACCTTCTGAAAGGCACAAAATCAACGAGGGCGAAATGGACGGTTGAAACCGAGATGACGTTCCAACAGCTGAAGCTGGCACTCTGTAAGCAGCCGGTCCTGGTTGCACCAGACTTTACTAAAGAGTTTGTGCTCCAGACAGATGACTCAGAAGTTGGCCTAGGAGCCGTGCCGTCACAGGAGATAAATGGGGAAGAGCATCCCATCCTGTATATGAGCCGGAAGCTCTCATCCTGTGAGAAAAATTATGCCATTGTGAAGAAAGAATGCTTAGCCATAAAATCAGCGATACACACGCTAAGATATTACCTACTTGGCCAAAAGTTTAAATTGGTGTCAGACTATGCCCCTTTGAGATGGTTGAGGGAAAAGAAGGGTAAGAATGCCTGAGCAACTAGGTGGTTCTTAGGTCTCAAAGACTTTAATTTTCACATGGAGCATAGACCTGGGAAGTTACACGCTAATGCTACTGCCCTCTCCAGAATTCCCTGCTGGGTGACTGAAGGTGCCCCCCAGCTTTTGGCAGAGGGGGGGAATATGTGACAGAGTCACTGGTATTATATGCGAGGGGAGGTATGCGTCACTCAGGATTCTCTCCTGTGTGAACTGAGACCTACTGAATCTCTGCCAGCATGTTATATGCTGTGGGTTACCTCTTTTAAAGGGTGTGGTTTTATGGGAATGATGTAGAGATGGGAGGGAAGTCATTCCCCATATCTCCTCCTCAGGGTGTGGCTGAGCAAGCTTTAAATGTTCAGTCCTGTTTTTTTTTCTTTGTGTTGTGTTTGGAGAGGCAAGGTCTCCAGGCTGGACAGCCATAGCTCAGGACAGAGCTGAAGGGTGGACATAACCTGTGTGGGTGAATGGCACATACACATATGGACTGTGCTATTGTTTATCTTTTGTTATGTTGTTTTGCTAGTAAGGCTGTGTTTATCTTTGCTGGAGTTGCAGAGCTTTTGTCACGGGTGTGTCAGAGGTGACAGACAGTCGCCCTACAGTGGGTTGCAGGAGACATCTACGTTTGGCATTGCAGACAGCTTCTTAGATAAGAGGCTGTCTTTAGGACCAAGTAGCTACCTCTCTCTTGCTAATTAGCTCTCTGGCCTGGGTGTATATATACCTGGTGTGTCTGAGAGGGAGTCGCCGGCTATATTCATTTCTACTTGTGAGGCTTATCAGGAGCAGCACTTCATCCTTTCTGGAGCTTGAGGCCATGTGTATATTTGAAATCATCTAAAGCTAAGCAATTTTCCCCTGTTTTGTCTTCTCTTGTTGTCTATAGTGTTTAGTGGAGGTTGACTAGTT
Source organism: Phyllobates terribilis (assembly GCF_046119375.1). Lineage (NCBI taxonomy): Eukaryota > Metazoa > Chordata > Amphibia > Anura > Dendrobatidae > Phyllobates > Phyllobates terribilis. The sequence goes on from NW_027363462.1 coordinate 171,081, forward strand.
CTCATCTCCTTCCATCCCTAGCCGTAGCCGTACGCCAGGGAAAGTAGGGCGAGGCACGCATACGGTGATTGCTGAAGAGGCAATATAGGTACGGTAGTTAAGACAGGGTGACGTTAGACCATACTAGGAGGTCTCTACTTCCTCCTTTCCCTTTTCCCTTTGTGTTGCACTAACTCCTGGCGTGACATTATAGCCGGCCGAGCACGTTTTGAAAAGAAAAAAAAAAAAGCTGTAATTTTTTTTCCTTTGTCTGGAGAAGGGATATATCAGACCCTCATCTTCGCTAGTGGCGGCAGGGTTCTTCTTTGTGAAGAAAAAAGATGGCGGTCTACGTCCCTGTTTAGATTTCCGGGAATTACATCAAATTACCATCCATGATCCAAACCCTCTTCCTGATTCTTCCCTCCAGGCTTTTTCTTCCTTAAAGAACCATTTTGCCACTGCATGTATACTCAGTCAACCCGATGTTTCTCAACCCTTTAATGTGGAGGTTGATGCTTCTGATGTTGGGGTTGGGGCTGTGTTGTCTCAGGGTTCATCCCCTGGTAAATGGCATCCATGCGCCTTCTTTTCTAAAAAATTGTCTTCAGCAGAGAGAAATTAGGACATGGGTAATAGGGAACTTTTGGCGATCAAATTGGCGTTCAAGTAATGTCGACATTAGTTGGAGGAGGCTGTCCATCCTATTACTGTTATTACTGACCATAAGAACCCGTCATATCTCCAGTCAGCTAAATGTCTCAACCCTGGGTTCAATTTTGTTGTCACTCTTCGTCCAGGGGTCAAAAATGTCAAGGCTGATGCTTTGTCCCGGAGCTTCCCTGGTGGTGGTGACCATGAGAACCCTGCCCTGATATTACAGAAAGGGGTAGTCATTTTCGCTCTTTATCCTGAACTGGACGGTGAGGTGTTGGAGGCTCAGGGGGACGCCCCTGCCTTCTGCCCTTCAGGAAAGTTATTTGTACCATCTGACCTGCGCCGCAAAGTAATCAAGGAACATCATAACTCTGTGCTTGCTGAGCATCCAGGTGGTAAGGCAACTGCGGACCTCCTCTCTCATCGTTTTTGGTGGCTGGGGTTGCATCGGGATCCAATTGAACACTTAGCTGCTTGTAGTATTTGCGCGCGTTCTAAGGTTTCGTATACCCCTCCGTCTGGTACTCTTCTTCCGCTACTTATCCCTAGTAGGTCATGGACACACTTGTCCATGCATTTTATTACTGACCTACCGGTTTCTGCAGGTGAAACGGTGGTTTTGGTGGTAGTAGATAGGTTCAGTAAAATGGTTCACTTTGTCGCATTACCTGCACTTCCCAATGCCAAGACACTTGCTCAGGTGTTCATAAATTATATTGTGAAGCTTCACGGGGTTCTCTCTGATGTGGTGTCTGATCAGGGGACCCAGTTTGTTTCCAAGTTCTGGAAGGCATTCTGTTCTCGACCGGGGGTGCAGCAGTCCTTTTCATCTGCCTTCTACCCTCAGTCGAATGGTCAGACCGAGCGTGTCAATCAGAACTTGGAGACATACCTCAGGTGTTTCGTTTCCGAAAATCAGGAGGATTGGACATCCTACTTACCGCCAGCAGAATTTGCCATCAATAATCATCGTCAAGAATCCACTGGCAGGTCACCGTTCTTCGGTACATATGGTTATCATCCACAGTTTGGTACCTTCAGTGGGGGAAGAGCCTCATGAGTTTCTGAGGAGGAACGGTTTACATCATTGCTCTCCTCCATATGGCAGGGTGTTCTTTGAAACTTAAAGACCATGTGAAACAGGTATAAACGTATGGCCGACAGAAAAAGCTTGCCAGGTCTGGACCTGAATGTGAATGATTTTGTGTGGTTGTCTACCACGAATATAAGATTAAAAGTTCCTTCTTGGAAGCTGGGACCTAGGCTAATAAGCCCTATAAAATAACCACCGTCATTAACTCAGCAGCGTTTCATCTTGAACTTCCTCAGGCCCTTAAAGGTCTACAATGTGTTCCACATATCCTTACTCAAAAGGTATGTGGAACCTCTTGAACCCTCAAGTCTACCACCGCCCCCAGTACTGGTTGATGGTAATCTGGAGTTCCAGATTTTGAGGATTGTAGATTCTCATCTCAAATGTTGTTCTTTACAATACTTGGTGCACTGAAAAGGCCATAGTCCAGAGGAGAGGATGTGAGTTTCAGCGTCAGAGGTGAACGTTCCCAGATTGGTTAGCTCATTCCACACCTCTTTTCCTGAGAAACCCGGTCCTGAGGCCACTCGTAGAGGGGGGGCTACTATCGCAAGTGTGTCAAAGGTGACAAACAGTCGCCCTGCAGTGGGTTGCAGGAGATCTCTACGTTTGGCATTACAGATAAGATAAGATTGTAGATAAGAAGCTGTCTTTAGGACCAAGTGGCTACCTCTCTCTTGCTAATTAGCTCTCTGGCCTGGGTGTATATGTAGCACCCCGAGGGCTCGGTTGCTACAGAGGTATTGCATCTCAGCCAGATGTGCGATATCTCACTCTCAGGTATGGATGCAGTGTGGATCAGGACCCTGACACCTGCATGCTTTACACCAGATTTCCAGGGGGCAGGGCGACCGATATGCTCCAAGTAGAGCACGACAGTCCCTGTCCCTGGCTGGAGTGGGGGGAGGGAACACCGAGGAAGTGGGAACCCTGTAGTGCAGGAGCAGGGAGGAGGTAGTTCCTGGGTGCACCTAGAGGGAGGTATAAAAGGTGGGCACCATCTTAGATCAGTGTTCAGTCTGAGAGAGGAAGTGACAGAGCAGGGCCTCTGTGGAGCTCTGCTCCGGAGGCGGGCCTAGCCTGTGAGGCCAAGCAAGCACTAAAAGAGAAGACAGTTCAGTGAGAGAAGAAGAGGGAGCAGGAGGTGGGAGCAGAGGCTGGTGAGCACAGTACGACGTAGGCAGCCGTTACCTGCAGAAGTGGTCTGGATAATAAGAACTGTGAGTAAAGACCCTGGACTGCATCACTGACTCTGTGTCATCACTGCTACTCCTGCACCATCACTCCCATCCTCCGCATACACTGCCCTGAGACTACACTCCTCCCATGGGGAGTTGTACTACACTCTGCTGCACTTACAACACCAGCCTCAGCGGTCTGCCCTGCAGCGGCGGTTCATCCTGACCGCAATCCACGGGTGGCGTAGTCGGACGTTTAATATCATAAAAACCACACAAATAGACTGCCATTTGAGTTGACCACCCTGAGCCACGGGACCGGGTCCCCGCCGCACGAAGACTACAACCCCCAGCATCCGCAATGAGTCCGGTTCCGGGTTTCCCCACACGCGCGCGGCCCAGGGGGCATGTCATATATATACCTGGTGTGTCTGAGAGGGAGTCGCCGGCTATATTCATTTCCACTTGTGAGGCTTATCAGGAGCAGCACTTAGTCCTTTCTGGAGCTTGAGGCCGTGTGTATATTTGAACTGATCTAAAGCTAAGCAATTTCCCCGTTTTGTCTTCCCTTGTTGTCTATAGTGTTTAGTGGCGGTTGACTAGTGCTCATCTCTTTCCATCCCTAGCCGTAGCCATACATGAGGGAAAGTAGGGCGAGGCACGCGTGCAGCGATTGCTGAAGAGTCAATATAGGGGCGGTAGTTGAGAAACAGTGATGCTAGACTAGACTAGGAGGTCTCCACTTCCCCCTTTCCCTAGTGTCTGGGCTCCCTTTCCCTTTTCCCTCTGTATTGCACTAATACCTGATGTGACAGCATTATGCCATATAATAAAGCCTGCAGAGAAAACCTGGTTCCTGAGTCTACTTCCGGAAGCGGCCGAGCAAGTCGACCTACCACACCATGTATAAAAAGGCTACCACACCATGTATATTTTTGCTGTTCCTATTCTAGTCCTATTAATTACTCTCATTTTTTTTAATTGTTTTATCACACACAAAAAAAATAAATAATCGGATGCCGATCAGCGCTCAATGGCTGTAGGACGCATACACAGATCTGGTGAAAAAAGAGGATAAAAAAAATAGAAAGGAAAGAAAAAAGTCCTAGCCAAATGTGAGCATTGGTTCCAATTAGTGATGCGCGTCTGATCAGCGGCTCGGCGGCTGCAGGACGCATGCACGGAAGTGGTGTAAAGGAAGGGTGGAGGTTGGGGATTAGAGGAAAAAAAATTACTGGAAAACAGCGAGCACGAGTGACGATTAGTGATTTGTGTCACTGATCAGTGCTCGGTGACTGCAGGACGCATGCACGAGTAACTAAAATGCTCCTTACTCGGACCAAACAATTCCTAATGCTCGGGTGCTCGTTTCGAGTAACGAGTATAATGGGAGTCAATGAGAAATCTGAGCATTTTTCCGGCAGACCCTACAAGGAGGTCTGGGGGGCAGAGAAAATGTGCAAATGGATGAGAAAGGTGCTGAATGGAAGGAGAACAGCATGGGGAAGACCCCTGGAAGCATCTCCGACTCCCAGATCACAGCTGAGAACAATGGTTTCACACTTTTACTCCACTTTAAGGACTGACAATAAAACATTCCAAATCAACGATAAATTGCATTTTAGATGAAAAAAAATGTTAAGAAATATGTTTCCTGTATAATAACTTGTATATAAGGCAAAATTTAAAAAGCATTTTAAAAAAATTATAATTTAAGTAAACCAAAATTGTTTTTTTTATGAAAAAATAGTAAACTTCAGTGTAATTTATGAAGGAAGCACGAACTGCCAAAAATTATCGACTCGGATACACCCTGTATTAGACATAAAGGAGGGTCTCATACACATTCTGTTCAAATTGTCATGTAGTGGTACTCCTAGACTCATAAAGGCTATGCACTAAGTGCAAATCCTGCCAAAAATTACAAGCAGGGTTATCCATACTCTCTTGAAGGCACCAACTGTAGTGCCTCATTCAAATATTGTGAACAAAGTGTAGTTGTGGTACTCCTACATTCATAAAGGCTTTGCACAAGTACAAAGGCAGGAACAAATTATAAGTAAGGTCATCCATAGACCCTAGAAGGCAACAACTGGCAGGCCTCATTCAAATATAGAACATTAAAAACACTTTATATGCTGCTGTCATCAGGTGGTGTGTAAAAGCCTGGTATAATCCATGCTTTGTTCATTGTTATCAGTCAGCCTTTCTGTTGCAGGAGAAAGCGCCTGTCCGTTATGACCCCCCTTTGGCACTAAAAATCTGCTGAGACAAGACCCTAGCGGCAGTGCAGCACAACACCTCCAAGGCATAGAGGGAGAGCTCATGCCAGGTGTCCAGCTTTGAGACCCAATAGCTGAAGGTCGCAGAGGAATTAACAAATAAGCTGGTTTGGTCGGCCAGGTATTGCTTGACCATCTTTGAAAACTTTTCCTTCCTTGTCAAAAATACCTGGCCATGATGACGCGCCCCCTGAGCCATGGGGATACCTGGAGCCGGGCCTTGTAGATGCTGGGGGTTGTAGTCACCGTGGTGGTGACCCGGTCCGTGACCCAGGGCGGTCAAACCAAAGGGGTAGTCTATATGTACAAATGTTAATGTCCGACTAAGCCACCTGTGGATTGCGGTCATTGGTAACCGCCACTGCGGAGCAGTCCGCTGAAGCTGGTGGTATGTGCAGCAAGGTGATGTGACTCCCCACAGGAGGAGTGTAGCTTCAGGGCAGCGTGCTTGGATGATGGTGGTGATTGTGCAGGGCGTTCTAGTGCTATGAGGGCTGGCGCCGCAAGGAACACAGAGACAGGATAGTGCAGTCCCAGGGTCTTTACTCACTGTTGTTGTAGTTCAGATTACAGGTACCAAGCAATCTTCCCCCGTCGTGCTGTGCGTACTCAGTGAGGGGTTCAGTCCACCCTCAGGTATTTCCAGAGCACTTATCAGGACCCCGTTCTGTGTACCTTCCTCTGGCCTCTTCCTGCACCTCACACCCAGCGCCACTTCTATCCGGTACCCTCGGGCCTTGGCGGGCGACGTGTGTTCTGTCCCCTGGGTCCTGTGCTGATATCTTCTTAGTGTACTGGTGTGGACTTGTGGTCTGCAGTACTTGAAATGCTGCAGCCTCCGGTTCCTAGTTAAGCATTTGCTGTTTCTCTACTAGTTGAAGGACCCGGTTCCCTGTTCTAGCCTGACCCCTCTACCTCCTGGTACGGGTGGCTTGCTGCACGGCCCGTACCCCTAGGGTCCCTTCACTCCTCATTCCTGGAGCCGTCCTGCTCCCTCTCCTCTCTCTCAGGCTCAGGCCTCCTGACTTGGCCCGCCTTTGGAGCAGAGCTCATACAGAGCCTCTGCTCCCTGACTTCTCCTCAGTCTGTCTGACTGGAACTCCACCTGCTCTTCTGTCTGAACCAAGATGGTTCCTTACTTTTATACCTCCTACACATGTGCTCCCAGTATCTATGTCCTCCACCCCATCCACTACATAGTTCCCCCTCTCTAGGTGGTTCCCCCCACTCCAGCCAGGGACCAGGGACTGTGCTCTCCTGTAGGAGCAATCTCGCCCTGTCCCCCGGAAATGTGGTGTAGTGAATGCTGGTGTTAGGGTCCTGAGCTGTACTCTTTCCTTACATGGGAGTGAGATACCACACCTCTGGGTGAGATGCAATACCTCTGTGGCGACCGAACCCTCAGGGGCGCCACACACCCCCCTGGTAAAACACAGCACATCCACGGGCTGGAACAGAGCAAAAGACAGGGTAAATTAGGACATGCAAATTTTTGGATGCATCACATTATATAACATTATGGATACTTTTTAAAGGACATTTCTCTTCACACTTATAAAATATTTCTTCACACATATAAGACATTTTTAATATAAACATTCTTCATATCAACACATTTTCAAGTAAAACTTTTGGTCAACCGGTCACAGTAATGACTGCAACCAGGTGTCCATTTTTCGATAAAGTACAAACTTGCAAACATGAATATGACGGACCCGTTCCAAACCCTCAACGGAGGCCCTGGGGTGGCTGCAGGGCTTAGACGATCCAGATGCTGGACCTCGTCTTCGGTCACCTACAACGGGTTTTTGTTCTGAGGTCACTCGTTGTAGTTCTTATAAAACCAATAAGGGGCACCTCAAGAGGTGCAACTATTTACAAGAAGCGGCTGCTCCCAGTCCTCAGCCAGTTAGTCTCTGGACCCTTTACGGGTAACTAAACAACCTAGTAAAAACACAAACGGTGAACCTGCAGCGTCTATGCTGCTGTACGGGTACTGATTACTACTGGCAGTCCTTAGTAGTATTGCTCCCTCCAGGGAGGCTCTAGTTCATCACAAGCTGACCCAGCCGGGTCTTCAGCTTCATACTGGTAGAAGCCGTGCTCTTCTACCACCTTGTGGACATTTAAGGCATACCAGCCTCTGACTCCTTTGTGATGGGTATAGGTCACGATGTCTCCGGGGTAGAGGTCCCTATCAGGGTGACCTGCTATTAGGTGGGACTCCACGTCCCTCCTGTTGACGAACAGATCAATGTCTGTGTATGGGTCCCGGATGAATCCCCACCCGGCATCCAAATTGAATTTAACTACGGTCCCTTCTTCCTTGGGACCGTGGGTGGCTTTGTTGGCCTGGCAGGCCCGGGTCTTTTCCTGCATATTCTGGGCCTCTAATTTCTCCCACCGCACGCGCCGTGAGCTGCGCTCTTTTTCCTTTTTGAAATTGGACCAGCTGCTGGTGGCAGAACTCTTTGCGACGGGCTGCGGCTGCCCTGGTCTCCTGGGACAACCCCATCAGGTCCTCCCCAGAGTGATCCCACTCAAACTGGGCCTCGTCTTCCGGCAACCGGGAGATGGCGGCAGGCTGCGGAGCGGGTAGGAGCGAGGGCCGCTGGTCCTCCACCTCCGTGGACCAGTCCCACCGGCGACGTCTGTATACCCACTTGGCTGGTGGGGGAGTTGGTTCCTGCAGGGGACCCAGAAGCTGGCTGGCTGTGCCGGTGCCCGGAGGTGGCGGTGTCTGGGCTTGCGGGGCGTGCAGGGCAGGTGCGCCCGGGACTTGTGGACCTTGCGGCGGGGTCAGGTGCGGGCCGCTGCTGGTGGCGCCTGGGGTCAGCAGCTCCACCAGCGGGCCCAGGAGCAGGTCGACGCTGGCGGCGCCCGGGGCTGGAGGGCTTGGCTGGGGGCCTAGGAGCGGGCCGCCGCTGGTGGCGCCCGGGGCTGGAGGGCTTGGCTGGGAGCCTTGCTGCGGGGTCAGGAGCGGGCTGGTGTTGGTAGCGCCCGGGGTCAGCGGCTCCACCAGGGGGCCCAGGAGCAGGTCGACGCTGGCAGCGCCCGGGACAGGGAAACTCCTCCTACCTGCTCCCGCGGCCGCTCCTGCGTCACGTGTCGCCTCCTGGCGCTGGTCGGGCTCCGCTAAGGCTGGGGCACCGCCGGTGCTTGGTAGCGTCGTCGGCTGCCGGTTCGCCATCCGCTGTTCCATCTCCCGTCTCCACCCGGTGATGGCGTCTCGCTAGGCCCTCTCCATCCTCCGGCCCTGGTCTTCCATCCCAGAGCGGAGGAACTCCGAGTCCTCCTGGGGCAGCTTAGCCACTAGCTCCTCCAAGGTGTAGGGTGCTGCGGCCTGCAGCAGGCCGCTGACTGGGGCTCTTGTGCTGCCGTCCTCCATCTTCCCTACAGGGTGCGGTCTGTCTAGACTGATCCAGACCACGCCCTGTCTCCCAGTTTTCTTCTCTCCTCTCCCCTTTTGGGGGCGGTCCCAGGGCAGTTTGTTGTGGTCCCATGGCAATCTGCTGTCGGTTACTTTCAGGGTCAGCCCCCCCAACTTGATGGACACACTTGCATACATGACCACTGCTGTTTGGGGCGGGCTCCGCTTCTGGCACCATTCTGGGACCTGGCCCACGATGGGAGGTGGTTTCTTGTCATCTTTTAGCACGCACATAATGGCGCCCATTCTTCTGGGGCGGGCGCCACATTTAGTAGAAAACAGTCTTTAGGCGCGCGATACCCAGTGATAACGGGTGGGCTCATATCCTGCCGACTACGCCAAAGTTGACGTGCCCCCTGGGCCGTGGGGTACCCGGAGCCGGGCCGGTAGACGCTGGGGGTTGTAGTCACTGTGGCGGTGACCCGGTCCGTGACCCAGGGCGGTCAATCTAAGGGTAGTATTTGTGTGTAGGGGTTTTATAATGTCCGACTACGCCACCTGTGGAGTGCGGGCAATGAGGCCGCCGCTGCGGAACAGTCCTCTGAAGCTGATGGTTTGGCAGCACATGTGGTATAACTCCCCACAGGAAGAGTGTAGCTTCAGGGCAGTGTGAGTGGATGATGGTGATTGTAGGGCAAGGAGTCAGTAATGAAAACAGAGTCCGTGTGATGCAGTCCCAAGGTCTTTACTCACAGTTATTGCAGTTCTGGTTACAGGGACCCATGTAACGGCCCTCGTCGTTCTGTGCTCACTCAGTGAGGGGTTCAACCGACCCCCAGGTAACTCCGGAGTATTTAGCAGGATCCTCCTCTGTGTGTCTTTTCTCTGGCCTTCTCCCTGCACCTCACACTCAGTGACACTTCTATCCGGTACCCTCGGGCCTTGGCGGGCGACGTGTGTTCCGTCCCCTGGGTCCTATGTGGCTACCTTCTTAGTGAGACTGGTGTGGACTTTTGGCTTACGGTACATAAAGTGCTGCAGCTTCCGGTTTCTAGTTGAGCCTTGCTGTTTCTCTGCTAGTTGAGGGACCGGTTCCCCTTATCTGGCCTGACCCCTCTACCTCCTGGTAGCAGCGGGCGTACGGGTGGCCTTCTGCATGGCCCGTACCCCTAGGGTCCCTTCAGTTCCTGGAGCCTTCCTGCTCCCACTCCTCTCTTCTCTCCTTCAGTCCTGGGCCTCACAGGCTAGGCCCACCTCTGGAGCAGAGCTCATACAGAGCCTCTGCTCCTTCACTTCTCCTCCTCTGACAGAACTCTCTAAGATGGTGTCCCTATTTTATACTGCTCCCACTCAAGTGTTCCCAGGATCTGCGTCCTTCACCCCATCCACTACATGGTTCCCCCTCTCTAGGTGGTTCCCCCCACTCCAGCCAGGGATCAGGGACTGTGCTCTCCCGTAGGAGCAATCTTGCCTTGTCCCCCGGAAATGTGGTGTAGCGAATGCTGGTGTTAGGATCCTGAGCCATACTCCTTCCTTACCTGAGAGTGAAGTACCACACATCTGGATGAGATGCAATACCTCTGTGGCGACCGAACCCTCAGGGGCGCCACAGCCCCAACAGTGCAAACAACTCTGTACGATGCCCCTGAAACCCCCCACATATAGTATACAGCTCCAACTTTGCCCACAACACTTTATGATGCCCCCTCAGCCCTCCACACATAGTATATGGCCCCAATAGTGCCCACAACACTGCATGATACCCAACAGCCTCTCACACATAGTATACAGCCCTAACAATGCCCACACACTGTATGATGCCCCACAGACCCCAATCACAACATAGTATTATGTTCCATAAAGTGTACACACACTCAGCTGTCACACACAGACACAGATAGACACACTGTGTATATACACTGCTCAAAAAAATAAAGGGAACACTCAAATAACACATCCTAGATCTGAATGAATGAAATATTCTCATTGAATACTTTGTTCTGTACAAAGTTGAATGTGCTGACAACAAAATCACACAAAAATCATCAATGGAAATCAAATTTATTAACCAATGGAGGCCTGGATTTGGAGTCACCCCCAAAATTAAAGTGGAAAAACACACAACAGGCTGATCGTACTTTTATGTAATGTCCTTAAAACAAGTCAAAATGAGGCTCAGTATTGTGTGTGGCCTCCACGTGCCTGTATGACCTCCCTACAACGCCTGGGCATGCTACTGATGAGGTTGTGGATGGTCTCCTGTGGGATCTCCTCCCAGACCTGGACTAAAGCATCCGCCAACTCCTGGACAGTTTGTGGTGCAATGTGTAGTATTGAGCGAGCATGCTCGACACTGCTCGGTACTCGCCCGAGCATCACGCTACTCGAGATGTTCGGCGAGCACCGAGCATTTCCGGGTTACTCGGGCGGGAGCTCGGGTCTCCGCCCTGCATGTTTGGCGCTCTTTACAGAGCCAATGAACATGCAGGGATTGCCAGCCAGTCACTTTAATGCCGCAGCCATGTTGTTTGTGGGCATTACAGTGATTGGCTGGCCGCACAGCGTCACCTCGAGTATTTAAAACGGGGCGCCGCCATCTTGGACACAGTCGCTCCAGAACAGACAGTGTAGGGACAGCGCTGTTGATTTAGGGAGAGATATAAACTGCGAAATAGTTAGTGTAGGGTCTGTAAAGGCTGCCAGATCAAACAAACAGTCCTTCTAAGGACTAATATCCATCCCAGATATCAGGCAGGCAGGCTGTATAGGAGACGCAGTGGTTATACCAGCAAACGCTGCATTACAGTCCTGTGTGCTCCTGTTGCTGAAATTGCTGGACTTAGCTCCAGGTCTCGGGGGCCAGGAAAAGTCCCTTTTTTTCATCTAAATGCTTTTGGCATTTTTTGCCGTAAAAAAAAAATAATAGTGTCTCCCTGATTTTTCAGACACAAATATATCTGTTGAAAATAGTCTGGTGTAGGCCAGAGAGACAGCAGTGTGGTTTTGCTGTTCCACGGTAAAAAATCTCTATTATCCTGCTTTTAGCATTTTTTGCCGTAAAAAAAAAAATAATAGTGTCTCCCTGATTTTTCATGAACAAATAAAGTAGCACACTGTAACACTGAGTATATAGATGTGAAATATGAAATATGAATAGCATAACTGCTATGAAAAATAGAAATAAATGAAAAATTTTTTGAAAATTTTTTTTATAGCGCATGAAATATGAAGTATGGAAAATGAATAGCATTACTGCTGTAAATAAATGAGAAATCTTAGCGCATAAATTGGCCAATTCATGTGTACCTGACAGCCGCGGTAAGGCGTTTCTCGATGTCAGGACCTACCAATGTGAATACCTCTCTAAGACACCTCCGTCTGCTTATGTGTGGGAAAGACAGATCCTGGTAGGTCCTGACATCGAGAAACGCCTTACCGCGGCTGTCAGATACACATGAATTGGCCAATTTATGCGCTAAGATTTCTCATTTATTTACAGCAGTAATGCTTTTCATTTTCCATACTTCATATTTCATGCGCTATAAAAAAAATTTTCAAAAAATTTTTCATTTATTTCTATTTTTCATAGCAGTTATGCTATTCATATTTCATATTTCACATCTATATACTCAGTGTTACAGTGTGCTACTTTATTTGTTCATTATATATGGAGGTAGCTGCTCTTAGTAAGCACCTGTTCACACCTAGTTTTTGTAGTGGAAGTGCCGTCATTCTCTTTGTTACTAGATTTAGCGTTGACTGAGCACTCCACCCCCACCCCCATGCCGCAGGTGGTTTTAAATGCATCAGGATCTGTCTTTCCCACACATAAGCAGACGGAGGTCTCTTAGAGAGGTATTCACATTGGTAGGTCCTGACATCGAGAAACGCCTTACCGCGGCTGTCAGGTACACATGAATTGGCCAATTTATGCGCTAAGATTTCTCATTTATTTACAGCAGTAATGCTATTCATTTTCCATACTTCATATTTCATGCGCTATAAAAAAAATTTTCAAAAAATTTTTCATTTATTTCTATTTTTCATAGCAGTTATGCTATTCATATTTCATATTTCACATCTATATACTCAGTGTTACAGTGTGCTACTTTATTTGTTCATTATATATGGAGGTAGCTGCTCTTAGTAAGCACCTGTTCACACCTAGTTTTTGTAGTGGAAGTGCCGTCATTCTCTTTGTTACTAGATTCAGCGTTGACTGAGCACTCCACCCCCACCCCCATGCCGCAGGTGGTTTTAAATGCATCAGGATCTGTCTTTCCCACACATAAGCAGACGGAGGTCTCTTAGAGAGGTATTCACATTGGTAGGTCCTGACATCGAGAAACGCCTTACCGCGGCTGTCAGGTACACATGAATTGGCCAATTTATGCGCTAAGATTTCTCATTTATTTACAGCAGTAATGCTATTCATTTTCCATACTTCATATTTCATGCGCTATAAAAAAAATTTTCAAAAAATTTTTCATTTATTTCTATTTTTCATAGCAGTTATGCTATTCATATTTCATATTTCACATCTATATACTCAGTGTTACAGTGTGCTACTTTATTTGTTCATTATATATGGAGGTAGCTGCTCTTAGTAAGCACCTGTTCACACCTAGTTTTTGTAGTGGAAGTGCCGTCATTCTCTTTGTCCCTGATTTTTCAGACACAAATATATCTGTTGAAAATAGTCTGGTGTAGGCCAGAGAGACAGAAGTGTGGTTTTGCTGTTCCACGGTAAAAAATCTCTATTATCCTGCTTTTGGCATTTTTTGCCGTAAAAAAAAAAATAATAGTGTCTCCCTGATTTTTCAGACACAAATATATCTGTTGAAAATATTCTGGTGTAGGCCAGAGAGACAGAAGTGTGGTTTTGCTGTTCCACGGTAAAAAATCTCTATTATCCTGCTTTTGGCATTTTTTGCCGTAAAAAATAAATAATACTGTCTCCTGATTGTTCAGACACAAATATATCTGTTGAAAATAGTCTGGTGTAGGCCCGAGAAATACAAGTGTGGTTTTGCAGTTCCACAGGTTAAATCTCTGTATTATCCTGCTTTTCGCAATTTTTGCCGGAAAAAATAAATAATAGTGTCTCCTGATTGTTCAGACACAAATATATCTGTTGAAAATAGTTTGGTGTAGGCCCGAGAAATACAAGTGTGGTTTTGCAGTTCCACGGTTCAAACCTCTGTATTATCCACTTTTGGGCCATTTGTATCTAAAAAAAACAGTTTGAGTGTATCGCTCACTGTTCAGCCGCAAATATATGTATTTAAAAAAGTCTGGTATACACCAGTAAATTATAACTGTGGTTTTGCTGTTCCACGGTAAGAAATCTCTATTATTCAGCTTTTGGTATTTTTTCCGTAAAGAAAAACAGTAATAGTTTCTCCCTGATTGTTCAGATTGTTTAAAAGAGTCGGGTGTAGGCCAGAGAAAGAACTGTGGTTTTCCACTTCCCCGGTTCTAATCTACTTTTTATTACCCTTGTTCCATTGATAGTGCGAGTGTAAGCTATTTTGCTTCCTTTACAATGGGCAAGGCACGTGGCAAGGGACGTGGAAGTGGACGTTCTGGTGATGGTGCGTGCAGAGGACGGGGCCGTGGCCAAGGTGAAAATGTGCCACAACCAACAGCCACATCTTCTTGCTCCCACTTCTTGACCGAATTACTAGGGAAGCACAGAACAACACCAGTATTGCGAACTGATCAGTGTGAACAGGTTATTAATTGGATAACAGATAATACTTCCAGTTACCTGGGCACCACCACCTCCGGCCTGTCTTCCACACGGTCGACTCTTAGTAGCCGTGAGTCTCGACCGCATACTCCTCCTCACGCTGATGCTCCTTCCCCCCACCATGCCGAGTGTCGTCAGACAGTAACTGATCCCACACTTGGACACTCTGAAGAGCTGTTCACTGGTCATTTCCAGATTTGTGCCCCTCGCCTGCTCCGCTTGAAGTGGTGGAAGAGGAGATCCCATGTAGCGATGCCCAAATATTTGAACAGCCACGGCCACAGGAAGTCGACGCTGGCAATTTGTCACAAGAGGTGGACGATGATGAGACACAATTGCCAGGAAGTGAGGAGGAGGATCGTGGTGCGCAAGTGGAAGAGGAGGAGGTGGTGGATGATCTAGTAACTGACCCAACGTGGCAGGAGGACATGCAGAGTGACGCCAGCAGCACTAAGGGGGAAGGAGGCAGAGTACCCCAACAGACAGGAAGAAGCAATGTGGTGGCCGCAGACTGAAGGCGGGCAACAGTTCCTCGTAACACCAACACGAGGGACGTTGGCAGTACAAGCGGTAGGTCTTCCAGAGTCTGGAATTTTTTTAAAGACTCTGCTGATAACCCCAAAAGGGCCATTTGTGCCACCTGCCATGCCAGCATCAGCAGGGGTGACAAAACTACCAGCCTGACCACCACCAGCATGATCAGGCACATGGCAGCAAAGCACCCGACTTTGTGGGGCGAACCCCAGGGTCCACGACCAGTGTCAGCGGGTGTCACCACTGCTTCTTCCGCTGTTGTGCATCCAATAGAACCCCCTGTTGTGTGTGCAAGGCAATCCCCTGTCCATACTGCATGTAAAGATGCCCCCTCCTCTCAGTCTTCACTTGTTATGGCAGTTTCTCAAGAAACAGCATCAACGTCCACGTCCCACCGCAGCGTTCAATTGTCCATATCCCAGACCTTTGAATGAAAGCGGAAATTCGCAGCTAACGCCCCACAGGCCACAGTCCTAAATTCGCACATTTCACGACTGCTTGCATTGGAAATGCTGCCTTTTAGGCTGGTGGAGACGGAATCCTTCCGCAACCTTATGGCGGTGGCCGTCCCTCGGTACTCGGTCCCCAGCCGACACTATTTTGCCCGGTGTGCCATCCCCGGACTACACAAGCACGTGTCCCAAAACAACTGCCGTGTCCTCAACAAAGCAGTTACTGGGAGAGTCCACCTGACAACGGACACGTGGACAAGTGCTTGTGGCCAGGGACGGTACATCTCCCTGACGGCACACTGGGTAAACATAGTGGAAGCCGGGACCCAGTCGGACCTTGGGACGGAACACATCCTCCCCACACCGAGGATTGCGGGCCCTATGTCAGTCAGAGTTGCCCCCACAGTGTACAGCTCCTGCGCATCATCTTCCTCCTCCTCATGTTCAGCCTCCATCTCAGATATCTCCACATCAGTTACAAGCTGGAAGCACTGCAGTACTGCCTCCCCCAAGCGGCAACAGGCTGTGCTGAAACTCATAAGCTTAGGTGAGAAACCTCACACTGCTTGTGAGTTGTGGACAGCTGTGAAAGAGCAGGCAGATCTGTGGCTGAGACTGCTGAACCTACATCCAGGCATGGTTGGGTGTGACAATGGCCGTAACCTGGTGGCGGCTCTGAGGCGAGATCACACACGTACCATGCCTGGCTCATGTGCTTAACCTCGTGGTTCAGCAGTTTCTTAAATCGTACACCGAGTTGCCAGATCTGCTCATCAAAGTACGCCGCCTGTCAGCTCATTTTCTCAAGTCGGCTACAGCTTCCGCCGCCCTTGCTGTGTTGCAGCAGCGATTGCAGCTTCCCTCACACCGATGGTGTGTGATGTCCCCACACGTTGGAACTCTACCCTCCACATGTTGCAAAGGATTTGTGAGCAGAAGAGAGCAGTTGTGGAGTACCAGCTGCAACAAGGCAGTCGATATTCAGGTCAGACTCCACACATAAGACCTCAGGAGTGGACCTAGATGTCTGACATCTGTACCATCTTGACAAACTTTGAGGAGTCCACCCAGATGGTGAGTGGCGATGACGCCATCATTAGTGTCAGCATTCCACTTGTCTGTCTTTTGCAACGCTCTCTGCAGAGAATTAAAGAGGAGGCATTGCAGCCAGAGTATGATGAGATGGATCAAGAAGCCGTAGTGGTCGATTACACACAGCCCAGCCTCATCTCATCCCAACGTGCATTGGGGGACAATGAGGGAGAGGAGGAGGAGGAGGAAGAACAGGAGCTTGTATCATGCGCTGTAGACGGTAGTACCTGTACAACTGTCATACCGTCGAGTCAGCGTGGGTGGCCTGAGAACAGAGGGGAGGAGGAGGAGGGAATAATGTTTGTAATATGCTGTACTGCATGGCTCTTGTAAGGGGCATTGCTTGTTCCTCCATCCTAATTTTTGGCAGCTTTTGCTTGGAAGGCATAAGCAAATACTATGGGAGACACACTCCCCAATCATGGGAATAATGTTTTTAAGATGCTGTACTGTATGGCTCTTGTAAGGGGCATTAAAACAGTCTTGTTAAGCTACTGCGACCTCCACCACTTTTCCGAGGGGCATTAAAACCGTCTTGTTAAGCTACTGTGACCTCCATGTCTCTTCCAAGGGGCATTCAAACCGTCTTGTTAAGCTACTGGGACCTCCACATCTTTTCCGAGGGGCATTAAAACCATCTTGTTAAGCTACTGTGACCTCCACGTCTCTTCAAAGGGGCATTAAAAGCGTCTTCTTAAACCACTCTGAACTCCACAGCTCTTCCAAGGGGCATTGAAATGTTGTTTTTAATTACCTCTAACCTCCACCACTCTTCCAACGGGCATTGCATTTCCTCCTAATTTTAGTCAGCTTTTGCTTTTCAATGCAAAGGCGAAAACTAAGGGAGACCCACTCCCCAATAATGGGTAGAAAGTTTTTAGTACGCTGTAATCCACGTCTGTTTCAAGGGGCATTGCAGTTCCTCATAATTTTTGGAAAGCCTTCCATTCACTGCTTAGGCCAACAGTGTACAGGAGACCCAGTTGCTATAAATGGAAAAAAAGGTTTAGTTAAGGCCCTCTGACCTCCATGTCATTTCCAAGGGGCATTGGAGTGCCTCAAAATTTTTGGTAGGCATTGCACTCACTGTATGCCATATAACTGTGTAGCCGAACCGCTCCTTTTGTTACAGAAACATATCCTACAAGACATATGTGGTTGACTGGCCTGATATTGATGTGAATGGTCCCTGTTCCTCCTGCTCTTTCTCCTTTGCCACTACCTCATCCATTATTTATCACCTGAAGCTTTGTTTTAACGGGAGTCATAGAACTGGAATAGTAGCAGGAAAACATCCAGCAATCCACGGAGGAGGTAGGATATGCACCAAAATGCTGACCACCTCAGGCCTAGCCGCTACTACATACATGCGCTTGCATTCCAAGAAAACAAAGCAGATGCTGACTTCTATCATCATCATCATGGTCCTCACCTTGGCACTCTCAACTCCCCTGATGGAGAAGCCAGGGCCCACCGGAGGAGTCTGGTTCTCTGGTGGGCTCGTCCAATGCTGCCCTAAAGCAGGCCGGGCTAAGAAAAGTGTGTGTGGGGATGTTCCAAGGAGAAATAGGGGCGGCTGGGGACCATTTATGGACACCCGGCTGCCCCCAGGCGGCTGGGGACCGTGTGTGGACACCCGGCCACCCCCTTGCGGCTGGGGACCGAGTGTGGACACCCGGCCGCCGGGCGGCTGGGGACTGAGTATGGATACCAGGCAGCCAACGCAGCCATGACGTGGTGGCCAGATTCCGCCTCCACATGCCTAAAAGGCCCAATTTCAAGTGCAAGCAAGCAGTATGGTATTGCAGCCTGGGGGTGGGTGGGTGGCAGGCTGCACACTTACGCTTGCATTCCAAGAAAACAAAGCAGATGCTAACTTCTATCATCATCATCATGCTCCTCACCTTGGCACTCTCAACTCCCCTGATGGAAAAGCCAGGGCCCACCGGAGAAAAGTGTGTGGGGGATGTTCCAAGGAGAAATAGGAGCGGCTGGGGACTGTTTATGGACACCCGGCTGCCCCCAGGCGGCTGGGGACCGTGTGTGGACACCTGGCCGCGGGGTGGCTGGGGACCGAGCATGGACACCCGGCCGCCCCCTTACGGCTGGGGACCGAGTGTGGACACCCGGCCGCCGGGCGGCTGGGGACTGAGTATGGATACCAGGCCGCCAATGCAGCCATGACGTGGTGGCCAGATTCCGCCTCCACATGTCTAAAAGGCCCAATTTCAAGTGCAAGCAAGCAGTATGGTATTGCAGCCTGGGGGTGGGTGGGTAGTTGGCTGCATATTTGTGCTTGCATCGCAAGGAATGGGGGAGGTACAATTGAGCACTGCCCTGGGACAAGAACTTGCACGGGGATAGCTGCAAGTCTGTATCTTCTGATGCGGCAAGGATGACTTCTGATGGGCACACATTTAGGCAGTGACCTGGGTGTCAGAGATGCTTTCAGGGGTCTTCCCCATGCTGTTCCCATGTCTTTTCAGCACTGTATGCATGTGTCACACAGCACATGGCCAGATAAGGTTGTAAAATGTTAAAATGACATTTCCCGGTGAATGCATTTGTCACGGTTGAAGGCAATACAAAAGTGTAAAAACGCATAAAAAATGCTACTTGTGAACATAGCCCAAGGTGTGGAGGAGTATTTTTTTTGGGTTATTTATTTTACCTTATACACAAGTCTTTACCCTGGAAAGGAACTTCCTTAACATATTTCACAGGAAAGCACTTCAGTTTCGTTTTTTAACATTTTATTGTGAGCCCTTAACAGTGGCTTAATATCTCTGACCACGTTGCTGACAGCAGTGACCTGGGGGTCAGAAATGCTTCCTGAGGCGATCCCCATGCTGTCCCCATGTCATTTCAGCACTGTCACTATCGTTTTGGGCACTTGTTAGGCTTTTAAAAGACTGCCGGGGGAGCCGCCGCAAAAATGCTCGGGTCTCCCATAGACTAACATTGGGCTAGTTGCTCGGGTCGAGCACCCGAGTATCACGGCGAGCTCGGCCCGAGCTTCAAGCACCCGAGCATTTTAGTGCTCGCTCAACACTAGCAATGTGACGTTGGTGGATGGAGCGAGACATGATGTCCCAGATGTGCTCAATCGGATTCAGGTCTGGGGAACGGGCGGGCCAGTCCATAGCTTCAATGCCTTCATCTTGCAGGAACTGCTGACACACTCCAGCCACATGAGGTCTGGTATTGTCCTGCATTAGGAGGAACCCAGGGCCAACCACACCAGCATATGGTCTCACAAGGGGTCTAAGGATCTCATCTCGGTACCTAATGGCAGTCAGGCTACCTCTGGCGAGAACATGGAGGGCTCTGCGGCCCTCCAAAGAAATGCCACCCCACACCATTACTAACCCACTGCCAAACCGGTCATGCTGAAGGATGTTGCAGGCAGCAGATCGCTCTCCACGGCGTCTCCAGACTCTGTCACGTCTGTCACATGTGCTCAGTGTGAACCTGCTTTCATCTGTGAAGAGCACATGGCACTAGTGGCGACTTTGCCAATCCTGTTGTTCTGTGGCAAATGCCAAGCGTCCTGCACGGTGTTGGGCTGTGAGCACAACCCCCATCCGTGGACGTTGGGCCCCCATACCACCCTCATAGAGTCGGTTTTTAACAGCTTGTGCAGACACATGCACATTTGTGGCCTGCTGGAGGTCATTTTGCAGGGCTCTTGCAGTGCTCCTCCTGTTCCTCCTTGCACAAAGGTGGAGGTAGCGATCCTGCTGCTGGTTTGTTGCCCTCCTACGGCCCCCTCCACGTCTCCTGGTGTACTGGCCTGTCTCCTGATAGCGCCTCCAGCCTCTGGACACTACGCTGACAGACACAGCAAACCTTCTTGCCACATCTCGCATTGATGTGCCATCCTCGATGAGCAGCACTATCTGAGCAACTTCTGTGGGTTGTAGAGTCCGTCTCATGCTACCATGAGTGTGAAAGTACAACCAACATTCAAAAGTGACCAAAACATCAGCCAGAAAGCATTGGTACTGAGATGTGGTCTGTGGTCCCCACCTGCAGAACCACTCCTTTATTGAGTGTGTCTTGATAATTGCCAATAATTTCCATCTATTGTCTATTCCATTTGCACAACAGCATGTGAAATTGATTGTCAATCAGTGTTGCTTCCTAAGTGGACAGTTTGATTTCACAGAAGTTTGATTTACTTGGAGTTATATTCTGTTGCTTAAGTGTTCCCTTTATTTTTTTGAGGAGTGTATATACATACACAGTGGGGGAAATAAGTATTTGATACCTTGCTGTTTTTGTAAGTTTGCCCACTTACAAAGACATGAACAGTCTATAATTTTAAGGGTAGGGTAATTTTAACATTGAGAGATAGAATATCCAAAAAATGTGTTCCTTTGGAGGTGATCAGTCTCCGTATCAAGCCTCGCCGATGTGTCCCGCGGCATCTCCTTCGGTTGCTGGAGTTGGGGCGCCTCCTGCTGGTGGCCCCACGTTGGGCGCCAAGAATGTTAGGGTGGTCCTATATCAGGACGCTCGATTGCCTGCTCCTGACCTAATGGTTTAAATCAAGTGCATGCGCAGAAGAAATAAAACCAGACACAGTCAGGTGCAGCTCCTCTCTTGACAGAGTAGGTGCGTCAAATCTTTATTGCGACACAAGCAAGGGGCATTTTATATCATCGCATACTAAGGCGTAGCTAGCTGATTGTCATGTCCTTTTCCATTGGATAGTCCATATATGGTCTTTGCATTGCGTAGACTTCCAGCACGAGATATCTTGCTTTCCAGGGCTTGGTCCTGAGTGCAGGCGCCATCTTGTCTCACAGCACTTTCTAGCATCTCTACTGACTCATATAAAGGCAATAATTAATTTCATAAACAACTTAATTTATTCATCTTAACACCTGTGTCTACAAAAAATCAGTTTTGCAGAAGATTACTAACTACATTGTTTCTTTCTTCCTGACCCTCTCCCAATGCTGCACTGAGATTTGTGAAGTAAGTATAATAGGATCTGCAATTATCAAGTGAGAAAACCTTACAAGGTCCAGCACAGAAGGTGGGTGTGCATGCATTTGCCTGAGTATTCATGTCCCTGTGTCTGCAAAATATAATTTTTGTTGATGATTATTAACTGCATTATTTCTTTCTTCCTGGCCCTCCCGAAATGTTGCCCTGAGATTTGTGAAATAAATATCGTAGGACTTGCAATTATCAAGTGAGAAAACCTTTTAAGGTCAAGCACAGAATGTGTAAATTCACGCATGCACACCCACCTTCTGTGCTGAAATTTGAAAAGTTTTCTCACTTGATGATTGCAGGTCCCATGATATTTACACGACAAATCTCAGTGCAGCATTGGGGAATGACCAGGAAGAAAGAAACAATGCAGTTAATAATCATCAGCAAAAATTATTTATTGCACACACAGTCACATGCATACATAGGCAAATGCACGCACACTCACCGTCTGTGCTAGACCTTGAAAGGTTTTCTCACTTGATAATTGCAGGTCCTATGATACTCACTACACAAATCTCTGTGCATCATTGGGGGAGGGTAAGGAAGAAAGAAACAATGCAGTTAATAATCATGTGCAAAGATGATTTTTTGCAGACACAGGCACATGCATGCACAGGCAAATGCCTGCACACCCACCTTCTGAGCTGGACCTTGAAATGTTTTCTCACTTGATAATTGCAGGTCCTATGATACTCACTACACAAATCTCTGTGCATCATTGGGGGAGGGTAAGGAAGAAAGAAACAATGCAGTTAATAATCATGTGCAAAGATGATTTT
Organism: Phyllobates terribilis; assembly: GCF_046119375.1. NCBI lineage: Eukaryota > Metazoa > Chordata > Amphibia > Anura > Dendrobatidae > Phyllobates > Phyllobates terribilis. The sequence continues at coordinate 193,256 of NW_027363462.1, forward strand.
TTGCAGACACAGGCACATGCATGCACACCCACCTTCTGAGCTGGACCTTGAAATGTTTTCTAACTTGATAACTGCAGGTACTACGATACTTCACAAGTTTCAGTACAGCATTGAGGCAGGATCAAGAAGAAAGAAAAAATGCAGTTAACAATCATCAGCAAAAATTATTTATTGCAGACACAGGCACATGCATACACAGGCAAATGCATGCACACCCACCTTCTGTGCTGGACCTTGAAATGTTTTCTCACTTGATTATTGCAGGTCCTATGGTACTTAGTCCATCATTGGGGGAGTGTATGAAAGAAAGAAACAATGCAGTTAATAATCATGTGCAAAGATGATTTTTTGCAGACACAGGTACATGCATGCACAAGCAAATGCATGCACACCCACCTTCTGTGCAGGACCTTCAAATGTTTTCTCATTTGATAATTGCAGGTCCAATGATACTTACTACACAAATCTCAGTGCAGCATTGGGGGATGGCCAGGAAGAAAGAAACAATGCAGTTAATAATCATCAGCAAAACTGATTTTTTGCAGACACAGGCACATGCATACATAGACAAATGCATGCATGCATGCACGCATGCACACCCACCTTCTGTGCTGGAATTTGAAAAGTTTTCTCACTTGATGATTGCAGGTCCCATGAAATTTACGCCACAAATCTCAGTGCAGCATTGGGGGATGACCAGGAAGAAAGAAACAATGCAGTAAATAATCATCAGCAAAAATTATTTTTGCACACACAGGCACATGCATACACAGGCAAATGCATGCACACCCACCTTCTGCGCTGGACCTTGAAATGTTTTCCCACTTGATAATTGCAGTTCCTATGATACTTAGTCCACAAATCTCAGTGCAGTCTTGGGGGAGGGTCAGGAAGAAAGAAACAATGCAGTTAATAATCTTCTGCAAAATTGATTTTTTGCAGACACAGGCACCTTTACACACACCCTCCTTCTGAGCTGGAATTTGAAAAGTTTTCTTACTTGATTATTGCAGGTCCTATGATACTTAGTCCACAAATCTCCGTTCATCATTGGGGGGAGGGTAAGGAAGAAAGAAACAATGCAGTTAATAATGATGCGCAAAGATGATTTTTTGCAGACACAGGTACATGCATGCACAGGCAAATGCATGCACACCCACCTGCTGTGCTGGACCTTCAAATGTTTTCTCACTTGATAATTGCAGTTCCTATGATACTTCACAACTTTCAGTACAGCATTGAGGCAGGATCAGGAAGAAAGAAAAAATGCAGCTAATAATCATCCGCAAAAATGATTTTTGCAGACACAGGCACACGTATACAAAGGCAAAATGATGTACACCCACCTTCTGTGATGGATCTTAAAAGGTTTTCTCACTTGATGATTGCAGGTCCCATGAAATTTACGCCACAAATCACAGTGCAGCATTGGGGGATGGCCAGGATGAAAGAAACAATGCAGTTAATAATCATCAGCAAAAATTATTTATTGCAGACACAGGCACATACAGACACAGGCAAATGCATGCACACCCACCTTCTGTGCTGAACCTTGAAATGGCTTCTCACTTGATAATTGCAGGTCCTATGATACTTATGCGACAAATCTCAGTGCAGCATTGGGAGATGGTCAGGAAGAAAGAAACAATGCAGTTAATATTCATCAACAAAACTGATTTTTTGCAGACACAGGCACATGCATACATAGGCAAATGCACGCATGCACACCCACCTTCTGTGCTAGTCCTTGAAAGGGTTTTTCACTTGATGATTGCGGGTCCTATGATACTTACTCCACAAATCTCAGTGCAGCATTGGGGGAGGGATAAGAAGAAAGAAACAATGCAGTTAATAATCAATTGAAAAGCTGATTTTTTGCAGACACAGGCACATGCATACACAGGCAAATGCACGCACGCACACAAACCTTCTGTGCTGGACCCTGAAAAGTTTTCTAATTTGATAATTGCATGTCCTATGATACTTACTCCACAAATATCAGTGCAGCATTCGGGGATGGTCAGGAAGAAAAAAAAATGCAGCTAATAATCATCCGCAAAAATGATTTCTTGCAAACACATGCATACACACCCACCTTCTCTGCTGGACCTTGAAATTTTTTTCACTTGATAATTGCGGGTCCTATGATACTTACTCCACAAATCTCAGTGCAGCAATAGGAGAGGGTCAGGAAGAAAGAAATAATGCAGGTAATAATTATCTGTGAAAATAATATTTTGCAGACACAGGCACATGTACGCACACCCACCTTTTGTGCTAGAATTTAATGTTTTCTTACTTGATTATTGCAGGTCCTATGATACTTACTCCACAAATCTGAGTGCAGGATTGGGGGAGGGTCAGGAAGAAAGAAACAATGCAGTTAATAATCATCAGCAAAAATCATTTTATGCAGACACAGGCACACGCATGCACACCCACCTACTATGCTGGACCTTGAAAGGTTTTCTCACTTGATAATTGCAGGTCCTATGATACTTACTCCACAAATCTCAGTGCAGCATTGGGGGATGGCCAGGAAGAAAGAAACAATGCAGTTAATAGTCATCAGCAAAAATTATTTTTTGAAGACACAGGCACATGTATAGACAGGCAAATGCATGCACACCCACCTCCTGTGCTGGACCTTGAAAGGTTTTCTCACTTGATAATTGCAGGTCCTATGATACTTACTCCACAAATCTCAGTGCAGCAATAGGAGAGGGTCAGGAAGAAAGAAATAATACAGTTAATAATTATCTGTGAAAATAATATTTTGCAGACACAGGCACATGTACGCACACCCACCTTCTGTGCTGGACCTTCAAATATTTTCTCACTTGATAATTGCAGGTCCTATGATAAAATCTCCATGCAGGGGGAGGGTCAGGAAGTAAAAAATAATGGAGTTAATAATCATGCGCAAAATTTATTTTTTTCAGACAGAGGCACATGCATACACTGGCAAATGCACGCACACCCACCTTCTGTGCTGGACTGGGAAAGGTTTTGTCACCTGATAATTGCAGGTTCTATGATACTTCTTCCACAAATCTCTGCGCAGCATTGGGGGATGGTCAGGAAGAAACAAACAAAGCAGTTAAAAATCATGCGAAAAATGATTTTGTCACATGGTTACCACGACAGTTTGGAGCCAGGAGACCTAAGCGTCATATTGCTCCTACTCCGGCTCTGAGACAAAGCACTTCTCTGTCATTTTAATTGTGTGTATTTATTCTGGCTGAACAGGGGTTAAGCGGCCATGTTGGATTTCCCTGTGCTCACAGCTGAGCTCGGTTAGCCACTCCTTTTCCCTTTATAATCTGGGCTCTGATACTAATCTATGTCAGAGGAGGGAGAGGAGTTTCTTATGAGAAGGAGTGTTGGAGGAATTACTTGTGACTGGTGTCTGGTTTGTATGCGTGTAATTCCTTATCCTTCTCCATTTTGGTTTATTCCCCCTACCTTCACACCCTGGTGTTTCCCTCTGTAATATGTGAGTGAATATTTCGTATGCCTGGAGTTTTCTATTAACCCCTGTCTTTGTAGCCCTGTTTGTCGGGTTGGTGTAGTACAGTGCACAGTAGCGCCACTCTTCCCCAGGTGGCGGAGAACAGAAGGAGGGCTAAGGCAGGAGTTAGGGCGAAGGCGGAGGCCAGCGCCGGACTGGAGTGTCTGGGGCCCACCAGGGAAATTGACTCCAGGGGCCCACCCACCCAGGCCAACCCACCCAGGCCAACCCACCCTTCAGCTATTTGCAAATACCGGTTAGCCGTTATACCCATTATATTGGCGGCTCCTGCCCATCACTGTGCCCTCACCAGAACTGTGATGTTCAATTACTGTAGTTTGCATTAAAGGGTTTTTATTGGTGAAAACAAGTTATCAGCGATGAACAGGTTGGGAAGGTGATCACTTATTTATTGGTGGAATCCGCACTGTCAGAAGATTGTGGCACTTTGAGTATTTGGTGAGATTTTTACCTCAGTATTTATAAGACAAAACCAGGAGTGGAGCAATCCGAGGTAATGTTTTATGCATTTCTCACCCACTTCTGTTTTTTTCTTATAAATACAGAGGTCAAAATCTCACCAAATGCCAACTTGCTTTCTCTGATGAACCTCTGTAACTGCATCTCTGCTGCTGTGTAATAGTTACAGGACAGGGAGGGGTTAAACATCCAAGTATTTAATATCTGTTGGAAATAAAGAGGTTTCCCCTAATTGATATCAGATAAAACAAATGACCAACCACAATCCACTCTACCAAGACCAATATTACCAGATAGAAGGCAGAAATACTACCACACCGTGACCAGATCACATATTACCACCACATAGTGCCCAAATAATGCCACATACAAGGCACAAATACCGCCACACCATGACCAAAGCACATAATGCCACCACATAGTGACAAATAATGCTAAAATAATAAAAATGTAAAAAAGCTCTGTATATTGGGTCAGTGTACAGGTTATACAGTGATCACCAGTGACATTATACACAGGAGCTCTGTATATAGTGTACAGGTTATACAGTCATCACCAGTGACATTACACACAGGAGCTCTGTATATAGTGTCAGTGTGTGTGTGTATAGGTAATACAGTGATCACCAGTGACATTATACACAGGAGCTCTGTATATAGTGTCAGTGTGTGTGTATAGGTAATACAGTGATCACCAGTGACATTATACACAGGAGCTCTGTATATAGTGTCAGTGTGTGTGTATAGGTAATACAGTGATCACCAGTGACATTACACACAGGAGCTCTGTATATAGTGTCAGTGTACAGGTAATACAGTGATCACCAGTGACATTACACACAGGAGCTCTGTATATAGTGTCAGTGTGCGTGTATAGGTAATACACATACTCACAAGTTCTTTATCTGCCGCAGACCAATATATCACATCTTCTATGCAGGACTTATCTCTGCAGAAAATAACTATAGCTATAACTGATCACTTCCAGAGCACAATCCACACTTTTCCCAAGATTTCTACACTGCATGAAATGACAAAAAAAGCAACCTAGTGCCGCACTACACAGTAACAGAGCTCCAGTGTCATTCTTTGCCTGCTCATCTCTGTCAGCAGACATATTTGTCTGATGGCAAAGATGTAGCAGAGCTGAAGACAGAAGACCTATGGATTACGTTGGAGTGAGGATTTTTCTTTATTAAAGATGGAGTCCCTAAATGTGTTTTATTTTTAATAAAAAAAAAAATTCTGTCTTTTTTATTTTTCTGTTTACTAGAAATTCATGGTGGCTATGTCTAATTTGGCGTGACACCATGAATTTTGGGCTTAGTACCAGCTGATAATACAAAGCTGGCCTGGTACTAACCCTATTATTACCCAGGGTGCCACTCCCACCAGGGCCGCTGGAATAGCCAGGTAAAGCATGTGGAAATGGTGCTAGGATGAATGCGCCATTTTCAGGGGTGGCTGCGGGCTGCGATTTTCAGCGTGGGGGGCCAAGAACGCTTGGGCCTTACCATGCCATGCTGCGAATCCCAGCCCCCAGCTGCCTTGTTTTATCTGGCTGGCGATCAACATATGGCGGGAGCCCACGCATTTTTTTTTTTTTTAAATGTTAAATACGTTTAAAACAAATATTCGGCTTCTCTGTCTTTTGATCGCCAGCCAAGGTAAAGCCAGGCAGCTGGGGGTGGCAGGCCGTAGTTGTCTGCTTTATCTGCGGTGAGAATCAAAAATTCTGCGGAGCGCTACATCGTTTTTAAAAATTTCTTTTCACACTTCTATATGTGACAGACCCAACAGCCAATCGCAGATGCTGTCAAAGAGGATGGGCCTCTGTGATTGACTGTTCGACTAATGTACAATTAGCCCATATATTCTAGTATGGTACTATGTATGGGCTGCTTTCAGGTTACTCAAGCAGCCAATCACGATGCCCATTCTCTGTGTCAGCGTCTGTGATTGGCTGTTGGGACAGTCACACATATAGAAGTGTGAAAATAAATAAATAATAAAACAAAAATGACATAGCGTTCCGCAGAATTTTTGATTCTCAGCGCAGATAAAGCAGACAGCTAAGGGCTGCCACCTCTGACTGCCTGGCTTTACCGTGGCTGCTGATCAAAAGTCTGGAAAGGCCAATGTTTTTTTTTTTTAATTATTTAAAAAAATAACAATAAAAAAAATGCGTGGGCGCCCACCATATTTTGATCGCCAGCCAGGTAAAACCAGGCAGCTGGGGGCTGGGATTCTCAGCATAGTAAGGCCCAAGCATTCTGGGCCCCCATGCTGAAAACGGCAGCCCGCAGCCACCCCTGGAATTGGCGCATTCATCGTAGCGCCATTTCCAGGCACTTTATCCAGCTCTTCCAACAGCCTGAAATTCATGGCGTCAAGCCAAATTAGACATGGCCACAATGAATTTCTAGTAAACAGGAAAAAAACACAACACAGAGAAAAAAATGTTTTAATAAAAATAAAACACATGTAGGGACTCCATCTTTAATAAAAAACAAAATGGGCAATGGGCATGCATGATGGTACCACCAGTGGCTGGCAGGACATGCTGGGCATGATAGTACCACAGAGGCTGACAGGACATACTAGGCATGATTCATGCCTAGTATGTCCTGTCAGCCTCCGTGGTACTATCATGCCCACCCAGCATGTTCTGCCAGCCACTGGTGGTAGTACATGCTGCTGGGCATAGTACCAGTAACCAGAGGCTGGCAGCAGGACATGCTGGGCAATGGGCATGATGATAATCATGCCCATTGCCCAGTAGTATTTACTGCCAGCCTCGGCCAGGGGTCCTCGGCCAGGGGTTCTCCCCCCCGCGCGTTTCATACTCGCGTGCCGAGTTGCCAGGGGCGACGCCGGGTCCGTCCTCCACAGGAAGCAGTCCCAGGGCGATGACATCATCGCACAGGAAGCAGTCCCAGGGCGATGACGTCATCGCCCTGAGACTGACCTCCTGTGCACGCGCTGGCAGTGTCGCGCTGCGCAGACGAGGCAGAGGGGCACTGCGGCAGCAGGCAGAGCAGGGAGATCGCTCTCCCTGCTTTGCCGCTGTAGAGAGCCCATCACTAATCATATCGGCAGTGCTACCAATATGATTAGCGAACCGGGGGGCCCTCTGTTCAGGGCCCATGAAGGATAGGGGGTGGAGCTTGGGGGCGTGGCCATCGGGACTCGGGGCCCACCGGGGGTTTTCCCGATCCTCCGGTGGGCCAGTCCGCCCCTGGCGGAGGCCCTGGCATCCTCACCTTCAGAGGTATCCCGGGGAATAGGGTGAGCTAGAGCACCCTGTAGTGTTAGGTTCAGGGTAGGAGCCCCTGATCTCTAGTCACCCGACAGCTGTGTTGTGACATTATCTCTGACCATAACCGTTTTTCTGCTCCATTATGGATCCTTTTACTGCTCTGACGGGGCAATTGCAGCAGCTCAGTCTGGAGGTGGCGGATTTAAGCACAGTGGTTTTGCGGTCCCTTAATACATCGGGTGTGGGTGTCTCGTCTCTCAGACAAACCATAGTGGAGCCCAAGGTTGCATTGCCGGACAGGTTCTCTGGGGGGCGGGACAACTTTGTGGTCTTTAGAGAGGCCTGTGAACTGTACTTCAGGCTACATTCCGTTTCCTCAGATTCAGAGGAGCAACATGTGGGCATAATAATCTCGCTCCTGATTCACCGTCGCTCCAGACGGTGGAGGGGTTTTTGCGGACTCTAGGCCATATATATGACCCCGATCGTGTCTCCTTAGCGGAGTCCACACTGCACCAACTTCAGCAAGGAGATCGGCCGGCGGAGGAATATTGCTCCAAGTTTCGGAAGTGGGCCACGGATACCATGTGGAACGACCCCCACTTGGTAGTCTCTTTTGTGAGGGGCTTTCAGTAAGTGTGAAGGATGCCTTGGCCCTGTATGAGACTCCAGACTTCCTTGAGACAACCATGTCTCTGGCGATCCGGGTTGACTGCCGTCTTCGCCAGAGACATAGGGAGTCCGTGTGTGGGGGATCCGGGGTCACGGGAAGTCAGCGTTGAGCCAACTGTGAATCTCATGCAGGTGGGAGCGGCATCCTCCGCTGGCAAATTGACTGTAGTCCGTCGTAAGGGGGAGTGTGTTCCTTTTGTGGGAAAAGGGGACATTTCGTAGGCATGTGTCCTTCCCAGTGTAAGCAACCACCGGAGAAGCCTGATAGCCCAGGTTGCTGGGAGGTTAGCAACCTGGGTGTATTCATCACCTCCATGGGTAAGACACAATTTTTTCTACCAGCCGTGGTTCATGTGGGTGGAGTTAAGGCGGAGGTGTGGGCCTTTCTGGACAGTGGGGCCGTGTTAAATTTGATCGACTCTAGGTTCGTCCAGGTCCAAGTCCCCGTCCCACATCCACTGTCCAGACCCATTCACATTGTCGCCATCGACTCCACCCCCTTGAGACAAGGGCACTTTACTCAAGTCATCTGTGACGTGTGGCTTCAGGTGGGGGCTATGCACACTGACGTGTTAGACTGCTATGTGCTAGAGGGTCTGCCCTCACTTGTAGTACTGGGACTCCCTTGGCTCACCGTGCACAAACCTGTTGTTGATTGGCAGACTCAGGAGATTGTTAAATGGAGTGGGTATTGTCAAGAGCACTGCTTGGGTACCCGGTTGGCAAGGGTGGATACCCGGTCTGTGCCTAATTACCTGTCAGATTTTGGGGAAGAGTTCTCGGAGCAGGGGTGCCAAAAACTCCCTCCCCATCGTCCTTATGATAGCACTATAAATCTCATTCCGGGGGCCAAGCTGCCAAAGAGCAGACTCTATAACATATCTGGTTCGGAGAGGCAGGCCATGAAAAACTAAATCACGGAAAGCCTGACTAAAGGTCATATCAGACCATCCTCTTCCCCATTGCGCTGGTTTCTTTTTTGTAAAGAAAAAAGATTGGGGGGTTACGCCCTTACCTGGATTTCCTTGAACTTGTCAGTGATCCTTATCCGCTTCCTCTCATTCCTGACCTCTTCAATCAAATTGAAGGGGCAAAATGGTTCTCTAAGATGGGCCTTAGGGGGGCGTATAATCTTGTCCGAATTAAAGAGGGGGATGAGTGGAAAAAAGTGTTTAACACGCCTGAGGGACACTATGAGAATCTGGTGATGCCCTTTGGGTTGACAAAGGCACAAGCTGTCTTTCAAAACTTCATAAACTACATTTTTAGTCATCTGATAGATAACCACAAATCTGCCTATCTGGATGACATACTAATTTATTCTCCTGACCTTGAGTCGCACCAGGTTCACGTCAGGCAGGTTTTACATATTCTTCGAGACAAAAAATTATATATTAAGCCTGAGAAGTGTAAGTTCTCAGTTGAGGAGATGCCTTTCCTAGGATATGTGTTGTCCTCCACCGGTTTTCGCATGGATCCAGCAAAAGTCCGGTTGGTGTTGGAATGGGATCATCTGGAGGATTTGAAGGCATTACAAAAGGCACTACATAAGTACATGCACACCTCCAATAGAAAAATCGCAAAAAGTTTATTGAACATAAGCACACTATTAAAAGCATTTAAAAACCATAGACATGGTATACAACTGTTTCCCACATGACAGTAGTCATCAATAATAGTAAATAATAAGCATACAGACCCCAAGATGCACAATCTATAGCCAAATCCACACTAGCAATGGTAAATCCCAAATACAATACAGAAACCCAGACAGTTAATGAACAAGGGAAAGAAGGCCATCATAAAAGTGGGAAGATACTACACAAGGTAGTGTCATCATATACAGTTCCCAATACGTACAAATATCTATTGTATGTAGAATAAAGTCAGTACATACAAATATAACAAAAAGACGTCCTAAATATATTCCTAGCAGATAACCAAAGGCAGGAGGCAATAGCATACATGAACATGCAAAAATGGGTTGCTCTGGGAGAGGTATATAGAAATGCCTATCATGTCAAACACTTTACACGGTTGAATGTAGCTGTTCTAGTGGGTCATAATAAAAAAAGAACGGTAAAATCCAAGCATAGAGCCATCTCACGCCAGAGACTGCATGAAAAGGTGCATGTAATGAGGTGGTAGAATATTACCCATTGCTGTCAGTATGTGCAAAGAGGGGTTGTGGTGTCAGAGGGGATGCAGGGAGAACCCTACGCGTATTGCCGTGACCCACAAGACTTTGTGGGGAATATGCTTCTCCATGAATGTTCAATGTATTTTATCATAACCATAATTAGAGGTAAACGGTTGCCGGTGATGATCAGTGTTCCACAGCCAGTCCGGACCGGAAGTCATGAGACCAGAAATGACGATGTAAGTGATGTATCAGTGTGTTATACCCATACACGGGGAGAGGAGGAGAGGGACATGTGTATCGCATGAGTTGTATCCCGAGGGCGGATACATACACGCCCACATTGAGAGAGGCAGTGAGAAAAAAACTACCTGAACTGTGGCGATCGGGGGACTGGCATCATCATGATAACGCCCCTTCCCACACAGCGCAGAAAATCAACCAGGATTTAGCAAAAACGGCATGACAATGACTTCTCACCCGACATACCCCCCTGCGACTTCTTCTTATTCCCAAAGATGAAGAAAAACTAAAAGGGAAGCGTTTTCAGGACAAAAAAGAGGTTAACAGAAAATAGCTGGAGGCATTTAACAGCATTAGTTCAGAAGAAGATAAAAAATGTTTCAAACTCTGGAAAACCCGTTGGAACAAGTGAAAATCATCAAATGGACAGGATTTTTGAAGAGGACTAATGTTTTCAAGATGTTATGTTAAATAAAAAATAAATAATTCTCATTTTTTGGGGTACCTATATATATATATATATATATATATATATATATATATATATAAGTATGTGACGTGTCGTGATGGGATGGCTTTTACGTTTTTTATTTAACCAGTGGCAGCTAAGCACCCTATGCCCTATGTTATTTACATGTATTATTCTTATTTACTTACTTACTACAGGGTATTTGCTCATTTTGTTTTTATCTCACGTTCTGCTTGTCAAATGGCCACAGTGTCACTGCACATCTATGCATTGCACGTATGACAACATATGCCCTGTCTCAATTTTTGGTATATATATATATATATATATATATATATATACACAGTATATATACACACACACATGCATATATGTACACACACACATACATACATATGTAACGCATTGCAAACACAAGAAAACTTGTGTCACTGGATATCTGAAATTGCTACATGATGACGTGTTGCCCTCTTTATGCACTGGAGATGGCACGTTCTCTGAGTTTTTCTAACAAGATGGTTACCACCACATTATGGGTGTCAGGTGCGAGCATTCCTACATGAACAGTTTCCTGGAAAGTGGATTGGTCGGCGTGGGCCAGTTGAATGGCCACAAAGGTCTCCCAATCTGACCCCCTTAGAATTTTATCTTTGGGGTCATCTGAAGCCAATTGTCTATGCTGTGAGGATACGAGATGTGCAGCATCTGAAACAACGGATACTGGAAGCCTGCGCTGGCATTTCTTCTGCGGTGTTGCTGTCAGTGTGTCAAGAGTGGGAGAAGAGGGTTGCATTGACAATCCAACACAATGGGCAGCACTTTGAACACATTTTATCAGTGGTCATAAACTTGTAAAAAGCTCATGAAAGAATAAAGTTACGTTAAAAACAAATACACCATTGTTTTTCTTATGAAATTCTGAATAAGTTTGATGTGTTACATGACCCTATTCCCATTGAAAAAAATAAAGTTGGATCCAAAATGGCCGACTTCAAAATGGCCGCCATGGTCACCACCCATCTGGAAAAGTTTTCCCCCTCCCATATACTAATGTGCCAAAAACAGGAAGTTGACATCACCAACCATTCCCATTTTATATAGGTGTTTCCATATAAATGGCCCATCCTGTACTTTGCACGTGCGCCCCTTCCTTGTTATGCGAATGTTACCTCCCTGATTTTACAATAAACTTTACACTATATTTCTACTTTGTATCTAGACTTTTTTGGTCGGTTTTCTTTCTCCCCTTTTTTCTGAACTTCTCAGACTGTCTAGGCTGCCATCATCATCATCCCACATAAATTACACAGATATCAGTGTGACATTTTTACTCTAGGCTATACAAATACCTTATACTCCGTTACTTCTATACCACACTTTTATGTGTTCCCTTGGTTGCATTTAAATATATGTGTTAGATATATACTGCATATATACAGTGCAGACCAAAAGTTTGGACACACCTTCTCATTTAAAGATTTTTCTGCATTTTCATGACTACGAAAATTGTACATTCACACTGAAGGCATCAAAACTATGAATTAACACATGTGGAATTATATACTTAACAAAAAAGTGTGAAACAACTGAAAATATGTCTTATATTCTAGGTTCTTCAAAGTAGCCACCTTTGGCTTTGATGACTGCTTTACACACTCTTGGCATTCTCTTGAGCTTTTTTGTTAAGTATATAATTCCACATGTGTTAATTCACAGTTTTGATGCCTTCAGTGTGAATGTACAATTTTCATAGTCATGAAAATACAGAAAAATCTTTAAATGAGAAGGTGTGTCCAAACTTTTGGTCTGTAGTGTATATCTGATTTAAGGGCATGGAAATTAAAATTTTGAAAATTGTGAAATTTTCAAAATTTTCATCAAATTTCTGATTTTTTTCACAAATAAATGCAAGTGATATCGAAGAAATTTTATCACTAACATGGAGTGCAATATGTCACGAAAGGACAGTCTCAGAATCAGGGGGATCCGTTGAAGCGTTCCAGAGTTATTACCTCATAAAGTGACAGTGGACAGAATTGTAAAAATTGGCCTGATCATTAAGGACATAATTGTCTCCGTCCTTAAGGGGTTAATGTAGTTTTGAAAAAAATACTGTTTTATTAGCAGCAGATTATCAGGACTACTTGGCCTGATGCTAGGTAGTCCAACCCCGCCTCCATCACTGATTGGCAGCTCAGTGGTGTGAGGGCGGAGCTATCTAGATCTCAGAATTCAGAGATCTCTTAGATCTGTGGCAGATAAAACTGTTTTTAATCAATACTGCAGCACCCAGTAAAGTAAGTGATACATCGCTGTAATCATGGTCTCTGCCTCTACATCATGCAGGTGGTTACAGATTCTCTTTAATAAATTTTAGTGTGATTAATATAACTCAACTAAAAAGAGCAATAAAATACCGCAGTAATATACAACCATGATGAATGCAAGCAGAAAGAACTTCAATACTACTCCTTTTTGTAAGGTAATAACATTATTCCAGCCATTAATTCACTGAGAGAAAATCTAATAACGCTCAGTTTCCAGCCTATCGAGAAATTTCAAAAACACAAGTCTCTAAGTAAAAAGGATTATACATTCAGATAACTCCTACTCCTCCATTCTCATCAGTCAGACTGATGAGCAGAAATTGTCAAGAACTCGAAGTACGGCTCACTGCGCTTTTATTTCGTGTCTGCTCTGAAGTTTTCTATTACTTGCAGCCCACCTCCTTGGGGAACCTGAATATATATTTTATTCCATCCTGCCCCAAACTCAGAATTCAGTACAAGAAATAAACTGCAACACAGGAGACAATGAGAAGCAAAGAGCCAATGCATCGGGAAATAGTGAGATTCCAAGCTGCGGGAAAAGATTTTATGATAAAGGTAAATTATCAACATTATAGATGATGAGCCCAGATGGGGGCTGGAAAAAAAAGATTCCTGGAGCAGGCATTTATGAAGACTCTGAACTGACATGTTGTCATGTTAAAGGGAAGCTGTCACATCCTTGTTACTATGTAAACTGCCCTCATAGCGTTGATAGTGATGCAATGTACATCACTAACACTTTTTTCATTATAATTGGTGCAACTATAATGAGTGTATAGCACTTTATATACTTATACCCTACCTGCTCGTTCAGTCATAGGGGTGTGATCCTCACATTCAGTCATGGGTGGCGCCGCCCAGGTGTTTGAATTTTGCTCCCGGTGAGCGCTGAAGTTATGGGACGCTTGTGCAGTATGACACAGCTGACAGCAAAGCTTGTAGCGCTGGGAGCCGCGCATGCGCTGTGACGATTGGGGGTGAGGGGTACCACGCATACCAGGAATGGGGGTGAGGGATACCACGCATACCATGATTGAGGGGTACCACGCATACCAGGATTGGGGGGTGAGGGGTGCCACGCATACCAGGATTGGGGGTGAGGGGTGCCAGGCATACTGGGATTGGGGATGAGGGGTGCCATGCATACCGAGATTGGGGATGAGGGGTGCCACGCATACCGGGATTGGGAATGAGGGATGGGGTGCCATGCATACCAGGATGAGGGATACCATACACACCAGGATAAGGATGAGGGGTGCCATGAATACCGGGATTGGGGGTGAGGGGTTCCACGCATACCGGGATTGGGGGTGAGGGGAGCCACGCATAACGGGAATGGGGGTGAGGGGTGCCACGCATACCAGATTGGGAGTGAGGGATAGGGTGCCATGCATACCAGGATGAGGGATACCATACACACCAGGATAGGGATGAGGGGTGCCACGCATACCGGGATTGGGGGGGATGAGGGGTGCCAGGCATACTAGGATTGGGGATGAGGGGTGCCACGCATACCGGGATTGGGGATGAGGGATGGGGTGCCATGCATACCAGGATGAGGGATACCATACACACCAGGATAGGGATGGGGTACCATGCACACCAGGATAAGGATGAGGGGTGCCACGCATACCGGGATTGGGGGTGAGGGGTGCCACGCATACCGGGATTGGGGGAGAGGGGAGCCACACATACCGGGATGAGGGGTGACACGCACACCGGGATTGGGGGTGAGGGGTGCCACGCATACCGGGATTGGGAGTGAGGGATAGGGTGCCACGCATACTAGGATGAGGGATACCATACACACCAGGATAGGGATGAGGGGTGCCACGCATACTGGGATTGGGGGGGATTAGGGGTGCCAGGCATACTGGGACTGGGGATGAGGGGTGCCATGCATACCGGGATTGGGAATGAGGGATGGGGTGCCATGCATACAAGGATGAGGGACACCATACACACCAGGATAGGGATGGGGTACCATGCATACCAGGATGAGGGATACCATACACACCAGGATAAGGATGAGGGGTGCCATGCATACCGGGATAAGGGGTGACACGCACACCAGGATTGGGGGTGAGTGGTGCCACGCATACCAGGATTGGGAGTGAGGGATAGGGTGCCATGCATACTAGGATGAGGGATACCATACACACCAGGATAGGGGTGAGGGGTGCCACGCATACCAGGATTGGGGGTGAGGGGTGCCATGCATACCAGGATTGGGGGTGAGGGGTGCCACGCATACCAGGATTGGGGGTGAGGGGGGCCCACGCATACCAGGATTGGGGGTGAGGGGGGCCACGCATACCAGGATTGGGGGTGAGGGGGGCCACGCATACCAGGATTGGATGGTGGGGACAGGATGGGGGCAGCACAAATACAAGGAGGGGGGCAGCACATACCAGCATGGGAGACCATATACCAATAAAAATGCTCGCCACCTGGACGTAGAACGGGTTCAATAGCTAGTAAGTATGTAAAGTGCTATACACTCATTATAGTTGCACCAATTATAATGAAAAAAGTGTGTTAGTGATGTACATTGCATCACTACCAACGCTATAGGGGCAGTTTACATAGCAGCTAGGACGTTTCCCTTTAAGGAAATAGATGGCATTTAGATGAGTTTAATGATGCTTGGACACATCGCACAATATTGATCTGTGCTCTCCATTCATCTCCACCTTTTATCGCACAGCTGGGAAGTTAGAATGACAGGGGGCAATGCTCTTTCCAGGATTAATCTGTTTTTTTTTCTAGGCTTTAACATCAAAATGACACTGAAAAAAATCACATTGAGATATCTAAACTAAGGTGGGGGTATAGACCGAGGGTGGGGTAGAGGTGGGGGCATGGACCGGTAGTGGGGTGGAGGTGGGGGCATACCCGGGCTGCAGGTGGGGGCATAGACCGAGGGTGGGGTAGAGGTGGGGGCATGGACCGGTAGTGGGGTGGAGGTGGGGGCATGGACCGGTAGTGGGGTGGAGGTGGGGGCATGGACCGGGGTGCGGGGTGGAGGTGGGGGCATGGACCGGGGGTGGAGGCATGGACTGGGGGGTGGGGCATGGACCGGGAGTGGGGTAGAGGTGGGGGCATGGACCGGGGGTGGGGTAGAGGTGGGGCATGGACTGGGGGGGTGGGGTATAGGTGGGGCATGGACCGGGGGTGGGGCATGGACTGGGAGTGGGGCAGAGGTGGGGCATAGGAGGGGCATGGACCAGGGGTGGGGCATGGACCGAGGGTGGGGCAGAGGTGGGGCATGGACTGGGGGTGGAGCATGGACAGGGGGTGGGGCAGAGGTGGGGGCATGGACCGGGGGTGAGGCATGGATCGGGGGTGGGGGAGAGGTGGGGCATGGGGGCATGGACCAGGGGTGGGGCATGGACCGGGGGTGGGGCATGGACCGGGGGTGGGGCAGAGGTGGGGCATGGACTGGGGGTGGAGCATGGACAGGGGGTGGGGCATGGACCGGGGGTGGGGCAGAGGTGCAGAGGTGGGGGCATGGACCGGGGGTGAGGCATGGACCGGGGGTGGGGGAGAGGTGGGGCATGGACCAGGGGTGGGGCATGGACCGGGGGTGGGGCAGAGGTGGGGCATGGACCGGGGGTGGGGAAGAGGGGGGGCATGGACCGGGGGTGGGGCAGAGGTGGGGCATGGACCGGGGGTGGAGCTTGTGCCTTGAGCACTGTTAGCCGGGAGAGCTGTCACTGTGTGGTCAGTGTTGTGGCACCAGTCACCTGCCATCACCTTCCCCAGCAGCTCACCCATCACACCTGTCCCTGTGCTGTAGCTGCTCTGTGTCCGGCCGCAGCTGACAATCCTCTCCTGCTCCTCACAGACCTGTATAATGGAGCAGCTCTTCTGAGGGATAACGTCACCAGGCGGCAGAGCTTCCCACAGTGCGGAGCTCATACACGGAGGCCGCAGCACAGTCCGCAGGTCACTACGAGGAGCCCGGTCCTGCAGGCTGAAGTGATGTAGTAGCGCAGCTACCGGGGGCAAAGACTGTGACCGCCCCGGGCCCCGCGCTCTGAGGGGCCACCCGGAGCTGAAAAGGTTAAACTGTGCGGCTTTGCCTCTATTGGGCCCTTTGAGCTGGGGGCCCCTCCGCAGGGTCACTGTATAGGCGACATCTGCAGATACACTTGAATGCGATGGAGAAGGAAACGTCACAGCTGACGCTCCCTCCCCCATCGTTCTATCTCAGCGTCTAACGTCTCAGCACGATGACGTCACTACGTAGCGTCCTCTACGCTGGGAGGTGCGACGCATAGAACACAAGCTGCGGCGACCGCGGAGGAGAGGTGAGTATTGTATTTTTTTTTTAGGACATTGTTGTGGCCATTAAATTACATTTAAGACTATGGGGCTGCATTATACTATATGGGAGTGCTTTACACTGAATGGGCAATAGGGGTGCATTATACTATATGGGGCTGCATTATACAGAGCTATATAGAGGGTCTGAGAGATGTGATATACTGCAGGATGGGACGATATATAGATGAGAGGTGGGATATACTACAGGCTGGGGCTGTATATAGATGAGAGGTGGGATATACTGCAGGATGGGACGGTATATAGATGAGAGGTGGGATATACTACAGGCTGGGACGGTATATAGATGAGAGGGGGGATATACTGCAGGATGGGGCTGTATATAGGTGAGAGGTGGGATATACTGCAGGATGGGGCTGTATATAGATGAGAGGTGGGATATACTGCAGGATGGGACGGTATATAGATGAGAGGTGAGATATACTGCAGGATGGGACGGTATATAGATGAGAGGTGGGATATACTGCAGGATGGGACGGTATATAGATGAGAGGTGGGATATACTGCAGGATGGGACGGTATATAGATGAGAGGTGGGATATACTGCAGGATGGGGCTGTATATAGATGAGAGGTGGGATATACTGCAGGATGGGGCTGTATATAGGTGAGAGGTGGGATATACTGCAGGATGGGACGGTATATAGATGAGAGGTGAGATATACTGCAGGATGGGGCTGTATATAGGTGAGAGGTGGGATATACTGCAGGATGGGACGGTATCTAGGTGAGAGGTGGGATATACTGCAGGCTGGGGCTGTATATAGGTGAGAGGTGGGATATACTACAGGTTGGGGCTGTATATAGATGAGAGGTGGGATATACTACAGGATGGGGCTGTATATAGGTGAGAGGTGGGATATACTGCAGGATGGGGTTGTATATAGGTGAGAGGTGGGATATACTACAGGATGGGGCTGTATATAGGTGAGAGGTGGGATATACTGCAGGATGGGGCTGTATATAGGTGAGAGGTGGGATATACTACAGGATGGGACGGTATCTAGATGAGAGGTGGGATATACTGCAGGATGGGACGGTATCTAGATGAGAGGTGGGATATACTGCAGGATGGGACGGTATCTAGATGAGAGGTGGGATATACTGCAGGATGGGACGGTATCTAGATGAGAGGTGGGATATACTGCAGGATGGGACGGTATATAGATGAGAGGTGAGATATACTGCAGGATGGGACGGTATATAGATGAGAGGTGAGATATACTGCAGGATGGGACGGTATATAGGTGAGAGGTGGGATATACTGCAGGATGGGACGGTATATAGATGAGAGGTGGGATATACTGCAGGATGGGACGGTATATAGATGAGAGGTGGGATATACTGCAGGATGGGACGGTATATAGATGAGAGGTGGGATATACTGCAGGATGGGACGGTATATAGATGAGAGGTGGGATATACTGCAGGATGGGGCTGTATATAGATAAGAGGTGGGATATACTACAGGATGGGGCTGTATATAGGTGAGAGGTGGGATATACTGCAGGATGGGGTTGTATATAGGTGAGAGGTGGGATATACTACAGGATGGGGCTGTATATAGGTGAGAGGTGGGATATACTGCAGGATGGGGCTGTATATAGGTGAGAGGTGGGATATACTACAGGATGGGGCTGTATATAGGTGAGAGGTGGGATATACTGCAGGATGGGGCTGTATCACTATTCTGCTGTTACATCGTGTCTTATCCTCCATTCACCTCCAGAGCTGCACTCACTATTCTGCTGTTACATCGTGTCTTATCCTCCAGTCACCTCCTGAGCTGCACTCACCATTCTGCTGTTACATTGTGTCTTATCCTCCAGTCACCTCCAGAGCTGTAGTCACTATTTTGCTGTTACATCATGTCTTACACTCCAGCCACCTCCAGAGCTGCAGTCACTATTCTGCTGTTACATCATGTCTTATCCTCCAGTCACCTCCAGAGCTGCAGTCACTCTTCTGCTGTTACATTATGACCTATCTTCCAGTCACCTCCAGAGCTGCAATCACTATTCTGCTGTTAAATCATGTCCTATCTTCCAGTCACCTCCAGAGCTGCAGTCACTATTCTGGTGTTACATCAAGTCTTATCCTCCATTCATTTCCAGAGCTGCAGTCACTATTCTGCTGTAATATCGTGTCTTATCCTCCAGAGCTGTAATCACTATTCTGCTGTTACATCGTGTCTTATCCTCCAGTCACCTCCCAAGCTGTAGTCCCAATTCTGCCGTTACATCGTGTCTTATCCTCCTGTCACCTCCAGAGCTGCACTCACTCTTCTGCTGTTACATCGTG
This sequence comes from Phyllobates terribilis, assembly GCF_046119375.1. Taxonomy (NCBI): domain Eukaryota; kingdom Metazoa; phylum Chordata; class Amphibia; order Anura; family Dendrobatidae; genus Phyllobates; species Phyllobates terribilis. The sequence continues at coordinate 213,006 of NW_027363462.1, forward strand.
TCTTATCCTCCAGTCACCTCAAGAGCTGCAGTCACTATTCTGCTATTACATCGTGTCTTATCCTCCAGTCACCTCAAGAGCTGCAGTCACTATTATGCTATTGCTTCATGTCTTATCCTCCAGTCACCTCCAGAGCTGCAGTCACTATTCTGCTGTTACATCGTGTCTTATCCTCCAGCCACCTTCAGAGCTGCACTCACTATTCTGCTGTTACATCGTGTCTTATCCTCCAGTAAACTCCAGAGCTGCAGTCACTATTCTGCTGTTACATCGTGTCTTATCCTACAGTCACCTCCAGAGCTGCAGTCACTATTCTGCTGTTACATCAGGTCTTATCCTCCAATCACCTCCAGAGCTACACTCACTATTCTGCTGTTACATCGTGTCTTATCCTCCAGTCACCTCCAAAGCTGCACTCACCATTCTGCTGTTACACTGTGTCTTATCCTCCAGAGCTGTAGTCACTATTCTGCTGTTACATCATGTCTTATCCTCCAGCCACCTCCCGAGCTGCAGTCACTATTCTGCTGTTACATCATGTCTTATCCTCCAGTCACCTCCAGAGCTGCAGTCACTATTCTACTCTTACATCATGTCCTATCTTCCAGTGACCTCCACAGCTGCAGTCATTATTCTGCTGTTACATCAGGTCTTATCCCCCAGTCACCTCCAGAGCTGCACTCACTATTCTGCTGTAATATCGTGTCTTATCCTCCAGTGACCTCAAGAGCTGCACTCACTATTCTGCTGTTACATCATGTCTTATCCTCCAGTCGCCTCCAGAGCTGCAATTACTATTCTGCTGTTACATCGTGTCTTATCCTCCAGTCACCTCCCGAGCTGTAATCTCAATTTTGCTGTTACATCATGTCTTATCCTCCAGTCACCTCCAGAGCTGCGTCACTATTCTGCTGTTACATCAGGTCTTATCCTCCAGTCACCTCCAGATCTGCACTCACTATTCTGATGTTACATCGTGTCTTATTCTCCAGACACCTCCAGAGCTGCAGTCACTATTCTGCTGTTACATCGTGTCTTATCCTCTAGCCACCTCCAGAGCTGCACTCACTATTCTGCTGTTACATCGTGTCTTATCCTCCAGTCACCTCCAGAGCTGCAGTCACTATTCTGCTGTTACATCGTGTCTTATCCTCCAGCCACCTCCAGAGCTGCACTCACTATTCTGCTGTTACATCGTGTCTTATCCTCCAGACACCTCCAGAGCTGCAGACACTATTCTGCTGTTACATCGTGTATTATCCTCCAGTCACCTCCAGAGCTGCGTCTCTATTCTGCTGTTACATCAGTTCTTATTCTCCAGTCACCTCCAGATCTGCACTCACTATTCTGCTGTTACATCGTGTCTTATCCTCCAGACACCTCCAGAGCTGCACTCACTATTCTGCTGTTACATCGTGTCTTATCCTCCAGTCACCTCAAGAGCTGCACTCACTATTATTTTGTTACATCGTATCTTATCCTCCATTCACCTCCAGAGCTGCAGTCACTATTCTGCTGTTACATCGTGTCTTATCCTCCGTTCACCTCCAGAGCTGCAGTCACTATTCTGCTGTTACATCGTGTCTTATCCTCCAGACACCTCCAGAGCTGCAGACACTATTCTGCTGTTACATCGTGTCTTATCCTCCAGTCACCTCCAGAGCTGCAATCACTATTCTGCTGTTACATCGTGTCTTATCCTCCAGTCACCTCCAGAGCTGCAGTGACTATTCTACTGTTACATCGTGTCTTATCCTCCAGCCACCTCCAGAGCTGCACTCACTATTCTGCTGTTACATCGTGTCTTATCCTCCAGACACCTCCAGAGCTGCGTCTCTATTCTGCTGTTACATCAGGTCTTATCCTCCAGTCACCTCCAGATCTGCACTCACTATTCTGCTGTTACATCGTGTCTTATCCTCCAGTCACCTCCACAGCTGCAGTCACTATTCTGCTGTTACATCGTGTCTTATCCTCCAGCCACCTCCAGAGCTGCACTCACTATTCTGCTGTTACATCGTGTCTTATCCTCCAGACACCTCCAGAGCTGCAGACACTATTCTGCTGTTACATCGTGTCTTATCCTCCAGCCACCTCCAGAGCTGCACTCACTATTCTGCTGTTACATCGTGTCTTATCCTCCAGCCACCTCCAGAGCTGCAGACACTATTCTGCTGTTACATCGTGTCTTATCCTCCAGTCACCTCCAGATCTGCACTCACTATTCTGCTGTTACATCGTGTCTTATCCTCCAGTCACCTCAAGAGCTGCACTCAATATTATTTTGTTACATCGTATCTTATCCTCCATTCACCTCCAGAGCTCCAGTCTCTATTCTGCTGTTACATCGTGTCTTATCCTCCGTTCACCTCCAGAGCTGCACTCACTATTCTGCTGTTACATCGTGTCTTATCCTCCACTCACCTCAAGAGCTGCACTCAATATTATTTTGTTACATCGTATCTTATCCTCCATTCACCTCCAGAGCTGCAGTCACTATTCTGCTGTTACATCGTGTCTTATACTCCAGTCGCCTCCAGAGCTGCAATTACTATTCTGCTGTTACATCATGTCTTATCCTCCAGTCACCTCCAGAGCTGCGTCACTATTCTGCTGTTACATCAGGTCTTATCCTCCAGTCACCTCCAGATCTGCACTCACTATTCTGCTGTTACATCGTGTCTTATCCTCCAGACACCTCCAGAGCTGCACTCACTATTCTGCTGTTACATCGTGTCTTATCCTCCAGTCACCTCAAGAGCTGCACTCACTATTATTTTGTTACATCGTATCTTATCCTCCATTCACCTCCAGAGCTGCAGTCACTATTCTGCTGTTACATCGTGTCTTATCCTCCGTTCACCTCCAGAGCTGCAGTCACTATTCTGCTGTTACATCGTGTCTTATCCTCTAGCCACCTCCAGAGCTGCACTCACTATTCTGCTGTTACATCGTGTCTTATCCTCCAGTCACCTCCAGAGCTGCAGTCACTATTCTGCTGTTACATCGTGTCTTATCCTCCAGCCACCTCCTGAGCTGCACTCACTATTCTGCTGTTACATCGTGTCTTATCCTCCAGACACCTCCAGAGCTGCAGACACTATTCTGCTGTTACATCGTGTATTATCCTCCAGTCACCTCCAGAGCTGCGTCTCTATTCTGCTGTTACATCAGTTCTTATCCTCCAGTCACCTCCAGATCTGCACTCACTATTCTGCTGTTACATCGTGTCTTATCCTCCAGACACCTCCAGAGCTGCACTCACTATTCTGCTGTTACATCGTGTCTTATCCTCCAGACACCTCCAGAGCTGCGTCTCTATTCTGCTGTTACATCAGGTCTTATCCTCCAGTCACCTCCAGATCTGCACTCACTATTCTGCTGTTACATCGTGTCTTATCCTCCAGTCACCTCCACAGCTGCAGTCACTATTCTGCTGTTACATCGTGTCTTATCCTCCAGCCACCTCCAGAGCTGCACTCACTATTCTGCTGTTACATCGTGTCTTATCCTCCAGACACCTCCAGAGCTGCAGACACTATTCTGCTGTTACATCGTGTCTTATCCTCCAGCCACCTCCAGAGCTGCACTCACTATTCTGCTGTTACATCGTGTCTTATCCTCCAGACACCTCCAGAGCTGCAGACACTATTCTGCTGTTACATCGTGTCTTATCCTCCAGTCACCTCCAGATCTGCACTCACTATTCTGCTGTTACATCGTGTCTTATCCTCCAGTCACCTCAAGAGCTGCACTCAATATTATTTTGTTACATCGTATCTTATCCTCCATTCACCTCCAGAGCTCCAGTCTCTATTCTGCTGTTACATCGTGTCTTATCCTCCGTTCACCTCCAGAGCTGCACTCACTATTCTGCTGTTACATCGTGTCTTATCCTCCACTCACCTCAAGAGCTGCACTCAATATTATTTTGTTACATCGTATCTTATCCTCCATTCACCTCCAGAGCTGCAGTCACTATTCTGCTGTTACATCGTGTCTTATACTCCAGTCGCCTCCAGAGCTGCAATTACTATTCTGCTGTTACATCATGTCTTATCCTCCAGTCACCTCCAGAGCTGCGTCACTATTCTGCTGTTACATCAGGTCTTATCCTCCAGTCACCTCCAGATCTGCACTCACTATTCTGCTGTTACATCGTGTCTTATCCTCCAGACACCTCCAGAGCTGCACTCACTATTCTGCTGTTACATCGTGTCTTATCCTCCAGTCACCTCAAGAGCTGCACTCACTATTATTTTGTTACATCGTATCTTATCCTCCATTCACCTCCAGAGCTGCAGTCACTATTCTGCTGTTACATCGTGTCTTATCCTCCGTTCACCTCCAGAGCTGCAGTCACTATTCTGCTGTTACATCGTGTCTTATCCTCTAGCCACCTCCAGAGCTGCACTCACTATTCTGCTGTTACATCGTGTCTTATCCTCCAGTCACTTCCAGAGCTGCAGTCACTATTCTGCTGTTACATCGTGTCTTATCCTCCAGCCACCTCCAGAGCTGCACTCACTATTCTGCTGTTACATCGTGTCTTATCCTCCAGACACCTCCAGAGCTGCAGACACTATTCTGCTGTTACATCGTGTATTATCCTCCAGTCACCTCCAGAGCTGCGTCTCTATTCTGCTGTTACATCAGTTCTTATCCTCCAGTCACCTCCAGATCTGCACTCACTATTCTGCTGTTACATCGTGTCTTATCCTCCAGACACCTCCAGAGCTGCACTCACTATTCTGCTGTTACATCGTGTCTTATCCTCCAGACACCTCCAGAGCTGCGTCTCTATTCTGCTGTTACATCAGGTCTTATCCTCCAGTCACCTCCAGATCTGCACTCACTATTCTGCTGTTACATCGTGTCTTATCCTCCAGTCACCTCCACAGCTGCAGTCACTATTCTGCTGTTACATCGTGTCTTATCCTCCAGCCACCTCCAGAGCTGCACTCACTATTCTGCTGTTACATCGTGTCTTATCCTCCAGACACCTCCAGAGCTGCAGACACTATTCTGCTGTTACATCGTGTCTTATCCTCCAGCCACCTCCAGAGCTGCACTCACTATTCTGCTGTTACATCGTGTCTTATCCTCCAGACACCTCCAGAGCTGCAGACACTATTCTGCTGTTACATCGTGTCTTATCCTCCAGTCACCTCCAGATCTGCACTCACTATTCTGCTGTTACATCGTGTCTTATCCTCCAGTCACCTCAAGAGCTGCACTCAATATTATTTTGTTACATCGTATCTTATCCTCCATTCACCTCCAGAGCTCCAGTCTCTATTCTGCTGTTACATCGTGTCTTATCCTCCGTTCACCTCCAGAGCTGCACTCACTATTCTGCTGTTACATCGTGTCTTATCCTCCACTCACCTCAAGAGCTGCAGTCAATATTATTTTGTTACATCGTATCTTATCCCCCATTCACCTCCAGAGCTGCAGTCACTATTCTGCTGTTACATCGTGTCTTATACTCCAGTGATCTCCAGAGCTCCTGTCTCTATTCTGCTGTTACATCGTGTCTTATCCTCCAGTCACCTGCAGAGCTGCAGTCACTATTCTGCTGTTACATCGTATCTTATCCTCCGTTCACCTCCAGAGCTGCACTCACTATTCTGCTGTTACATCGTGTCTTATCCTCCAGACACCTCCAGAGCTGCAGACACTATTCTGTTGTTTCATAGTGTCTTATCCTCCAGTCACCTCCAGAGCTGCAATCACTATTCTGCTGTTACATCGTGTCTTATCCTCCAGACACCTCCAGAGCTGCAGTCACTATTCTGCTGTTACATCGTGTCTTATCCTTCAGTCACGTCAAGAGCTGAACTCACTATTATTTTGTTACATCGTATCTTATCCTCCAGTCACCTCCAGAGCTGCAGTCACTATTCTGCTGTTACATCGTGTCTTATACTCCAGTCATCTCCAGAGCTGCAGTCTATATTCTGCTGTTACATCACGTCTTATCCTCCAGTCACCTCCATAGCTGCACTCACTATTCTGCTGTTACATCGTATCTTATCCTCCAGTCACCTCCAGAGCTGCAGTCACTATTCTGCTGTTACATCATGTCATATCCTCCAGTCACCTCCAGAGCTGCACTCTCTATTCTGCTGTTACATCATGTTTTATCCTCCAGTCACCTCCAGAGCTGCACCCACTATTCTGCTGTTACATCACGTCTTATCCTCCAGTCACCTCCAGAGCTGCTCTCACTATTCTGCTGTTACATCGTGTCTTATCCTCCAGTCACCTCCAGAGCTGCGTCACTATTCTGCTGTTACATCAGGTCTTATCCCCCAGTCACCTCCAGATCTGCACTCACTATTCTGCTGTTACATCGCCTCTTATCCTCCAGTCACCTCCAGAGCTGCACTCATCATTCTGCTGTTACATCGTGTCTTATCCTCCAGACACCTCCAGAGCTGTAGTCACTATTCTGCTGTTACATCATGTCTTATCCTCCAGCCACCTCCAGAGCTGTAGTCTCTTTTCTGCTGTTACATCATTTCTTATCCTCCAGCCACCTCCAGAGCTGCAGTCACTATTCTGCTGTTTCATCGTGTCTTATCCTCCAGTCACCTCCTGAGCTGTAGTCACTATACTGCTGTTTCATCGTGTCTCATCCTCCTGTCACTTCCAGAGCTGCACTCACTATTCTGCTGTTACATCGTGTCTTATACTCCCGACACCTCCAGAGCTGCAGACACTATTCTGCTGTTACATCGTGTCTTATCCTCCAGTCACCTCAAGAGCTGCACTCACTATTCTGCTGTTACATCGTGTCTTATACTCCAGTCATCTCCAGAGCTCCAGTCTCTATTCTGCTGTTACATCGTGTCATCCTCCAGTCACCTCTAGAGCTGCAGTCATTATTCTGCTGTTACATCGTGTCTTATCCTCCGTTCACCTCCAGAGCTGCAGTCACTATTCTGCTGTTACATCGTGTCTTATCCTCCAGACACCTCCAGAGCTGCAGACACTATTCTGCTGTTACATCGTGTATTATCCTCCAGTCACCTCCAGAGCTGCGTCTCTATACTGCTGTTACATCAGGTCTTATCCTCCAGTCACCTCCAGATCTGCAGACACTATTCTGCTGTTACATCGTGTCTTATCCTCCAGTCACCTCCAGAGCTGCGTCTCTATTCTGCTGTTACATCGTGTCTTATCCTCCAGTCACCTCCAGAGCTGCAGTCCCTATTCTGCTGTTACATCGTGTCTTATCCTCCAGTCACCTCCAGAGCTGCAGTCACTGTTCTGCTGTTACATCGTGTCTTATCCTCCAGCCACCTCCAGAGCTGCACTCACTATTCTGCTGTTACATCGTGTCATATCCTCCAGACACCTCCAGAGCTGCACTCACTATTCTGCTGTTACATCGTGTCATATCCTCCAGACACCTCCAGAGCTGCAGACACTATTCTGCTGTTACATCAGGTCTTATCCTCCAGTCACCTCCAGATCTGCAGACACTATTCTGCTGTTACATCGTGTCTTATCCTCCAGTCACCTCCAGAGCTGCGTCTCTATTCTGCTGTTACATCGTGTCTTATCCTCCAGTCACCTCCAGAGCTGCAGTCCCTATTCTGCTGTTACATCGTGTCTTATCCTCCAGTCACCTCCAGAGCTGCAGTCACTGTTCTGCTGTTACATCGTGTCTTATCCTCCAGCCACCTCCAGAGCTGCACTCACTATTCTGCTGTTACATCGTGTCATATCCTCCAGACACCTCCAGAGCTGCAGACACTATTCTGCTGTTACATCGTGTCTTATCCTCCAGCCACCTCCAGAGCTGCACTCACTATTCTGCTGTTACATCGTGTCTTATCCTCCAGACACCTCCAGAGCTGCAGACACTATTCTGCTGTTACATCGTGTCTTATCCTCCAGACACCTCCAGAGCTGCAGACACTATTCTGCTGTTACATCGTGTCTTATCCTCCAGTCACCTCCAGATCTGCACTCACTATTCTGCTGTTACATCGTGTCTTATCCTCCAGACACCTCCAGAACTGCACTCACTATTCTGCTGTTACATTGTGTCTTATCCTCCAGTCACCTCAAGAGCTGCACTCACTATTCTGCTGTTACATCGTGTTGTATACTCCAGTCATCTCCAGAGCTCCAGTCTCTATTCTGCTGTTACATCGTATCTTATCCTCCAGTCACCTCCAGAGCTGCAGTCACTATTCTGCTGTTACATCGTGTCTTATCCTCCGTTCACCTCCAGAGCTGCACTCACTATTCTGCTGTTACATCGTGTCTTATCCTCCAGTCACCTCAAGAGCTGCACTCAATATTATTTTGTTACATCGTATCTTATCCTCCATTCACCTCCAGAGCTCCAGTCACTATTCTGCTGTTACATCGTGTCTTATCCTCCAGACACCTCCAGAGCTGCAGACACTATTCTGTTGTTACATCATGTCTTATCCTCCAGTCACTTCCAGAGCTGAAATCACTATTCTGCTGTTACATCGTGTCTTATCCTCCGTTCACTTCCAGAGCTGCACTCTCTATTCTGCTGTTACATCATGTTTTATCCTCCAGTCACCTCCAGAGCTGCACTCACTATTCTGCTTTTACATCACGTCTTATCCTCCAGTCACCTCCAGAGCTGCTCTCACTATTCTGCTGTTACATCGTGTCTTATCCTCCAGTCACCTCCAGAGCTGCGTCACTATTCTGCTGTTACATCAGGTCTTATCCTCCAGTCACCTCCAGATCTGCACTCACTATTCTGCTGTTACATCAGGCCTTATCCTCCAGTCACCTCCAGAGCTGCACTCATCATTCTGCTGTTACATTGTGTCTTATCCTCCAGTCACCTCCAGAGCTGTAGTCTCTTTTCTGCTGTTACATCATTTCTTATCCTCCAGCCACCTCCAGAGCTGTAGTCTCTTTTCTGCTGTTACATCATTTCTTATCCTCCAGCCACCTCCAGAGCTGCAGTCACTAATCTGCTGTTTCATCGTGTCTTATCCTCCAGTCACCTCCTGAGCTGAAGTCACCATTCTGCTGTTACATCATGTCTTATCCTCCAGTCACCTCCAGAGCTACACTAACTATTCTGCTGTTACATAGTGTATTATCCTCCAGTCACCTCCTGAGCTGAAGTCACCATTCTGCTGTTACATCGTGTCTTATCCTCCAGTCACCTCCAGAGCTACACTAACTATTCTGCTGTTACATAGTGTATTATCCTCCAGTCACCTCCAGAGCTGCACTCACTATTCTGCTGTTACATCGTGTCTTATCCTCCAGTCACCTCAAGAGCTGCACTCACTATTATTTTGTTACATCGTATCTTATCCTCCATTCACCTCCAGAGCTGCAGTCACTATTCTGCTGTTACATCGTGTCTTATCCTCCGTTCACCTCCAGAGCTGCAGTCACTATTCTGCTGTTACATCGTGTCTTATCCTCCAGACACCTCCAGAGCTGCAGACACTATTCTGCTGTTACATCGTGTCTTATCCTCCAGCCACCTCCAGAGCTGCACTCACTATTCTGCTGTTACATCGTGTCTTATCCTCCAGACACCTCCAGAGCTGCAGACACTATTCTGCTGTTACATCGTGTCTTATCCTCCAGTCACCTCCAGATCTGCACTCACTATTCTGCTGTTACATCGTGTCTTATCCTCCAGTCACCTCAAGAGCTGCACTCAATATTATTTTGTTACATCGTATCTTATCCTCCATTCACCTCCAGAGCTCCAGTCTCTATTCTGCTGTTACATCGTGTCTTATCCTCCGTTCACCTCCAGAGCTGCACTCACTATTCTGCTGTTACATCGTGTCTTATCCTCCACTCACCTCAAGAGCTGCACTCAATATTATTTTGTTACATCGTATCTTATCCTCCATTCACCTCCAGAGCTGCAGTCACTATTCTGCTGTTACATCGTGTCTTATACTCCAGTGATCTCCAGAGCTCCTGTCTCTATTCTGCTGTTACATCGTGTCTTATCCTCCAGTCACCTGCAGAGCTGCAGTCACTATTCTGCTGTTACATCGTATCTTATCCTCCGTTCACCTCCAGAGCTGCACTCACTATTCTGCTGTTACATCGTGTCTTATCCTCCAGACACCTCCAGAGCTGCAGACACTATTCTGTTGTTTCATAGTGTCTTATCCTCCAGTCACCTCCAGAGCTGCAATCACTATTCTGCTGTTACATCGTGTCTTATCCTCCAGACACCTCCAGAGCTGCAGTCACTATTCTGCTGTTACATCGTGTCTTATCCTTCAGTCACGTCAAGAGCTGAACTCACTATTATTTTGTTACATCGTATCTTATCCTCCAGTCACCTCCAGAGCTGCAGTCACTATTCTGCTGTTACATCGTGTCTTATACTCCAGTCATCTCCAGAGCTGCAGTCTATATTCTGCTGTTACATCACGTCTTATCCTCCAGTCACCTCCATAGCTGCACTCACTATTCTGCTGTTACATCGTATCTTATCCTCCAGTCACCTCCAGAGCTGCAGTCACTATTCTGCTGTTACATCATGTCATATCCTCCAGTCACCTCCAGAGCTGCACTCTCTATTCTGCTGTTACATCATGTTTTATCCTCCAGTCACCTCCAGAGCTGCACCCACTATTCTGCTGTTACATCACGTCTTATCCTCCAGTCACCTCCAGAGCTGCTCTCACTATTCTGCTGTTACATCGTGTCTTATCCTCCAGTCACCTCCAGAGCTGCGTCACTATTCTGCTGTTACATCAGGTCTTATCCCCCAGTCACCTCCAGATCTGCACTCACTATTCTGCTGTTACATCGCCTCTTATCCTCCAGTCACCTCCAGAGCTGCACTCATCATTCTGCTGTTACATCGTGTCTTATCCTCCAGACACCTCCAGAGCTGTAGTCACTATTCTGCTGTTACATCATGTCTTATCCTCCAGCCACCTCCAGAGCTGTAGTCTCTTTTCTGCTGTTACATCATTTCTTATCCTCCAGCCACCTCCAGAGCTGCAGTCACTATTCTGCTGTTTCATCGTGTCTCATCCTCCAGTCACCTCCTGAGCTGTAGTCACTATACTGCTGTTTCATCGTGTCTCATCCTCCTGTCACTTCCAGAGCTGCACTCACTATTCTGCTGTTACATCGTGTCTTATACTCCCGACACCTCCAGAGCTGCAGACACTATTCTGCTGTTACATCGTGTCTTATCCTCCAGTCACCTCAAGAGCTGCACTCACTATTCTGCTGTTACATCGTGTCTTATACTCCAGTCATCTCCAGAGCTCCAGTCTCTATTCTGCTGTTACATCGTGTCTTATCCTCCAGTCACCTCTAGAGCTGCAGTCATTATTCTGCTGTTACATCGTGTCTTATCCTCCGTTCACCTCCAGAGCTGCAGTCACTATTCTGCTGTTACATCGTGTCTTATCCTCCAGACACCTCCAGAGCTGCAGACACTATTCTGCTGTTACATCGTGTATTATCCTCCAGTCACCTCCAGAGCTGCGTCTCTATACTGCTGTTACATCAGGTCTTATCCTCCAGTCACCTCCAGATCTGCAGACACTATTCTGCTGTTACATCGTGTCTTATCCTCCAGTCACCTCCAGAGCTGCGTCTCTATTCTGCTGTTACATCGTGTCTTATCCTCCAGTCACCTCCAGAGCTACACTAACTATTCTGCTGTTACATAGTGTATTATCCTCCAGTCACCTCCTGAGCTGAAGTCACCATTCTGCTGTTACATCGTGTCTTATCCTCCAGTCACCTCCAGAGCTACACTAACTATTCTGCTGTTACATAGTGTATTATCCTCCAGTCACCTCCAGAGCTGCACTCACTATTCTGCTGTTACATCGTGTCTTATCCTCCAGTCACCTCAAGAGCTGCACTCACTATTATTTTGTTACATCGTATCTTATCCTCCATTCACCTCCAGAGCTGCAGTCACTATTCTGCTGTTACATCGTGTCTTATCCTCCGTTCACCTCCAGAGCTGCAGTCACTATTCTGCTGTTACATCGTGTCTTATCCTCCAGACACCTCCAGAGCTGTAGTCACTATTCTGCTGTTACATCATGTCTTATCCTCCAGCCACCTCCAGAGCTGTAGTCTCTTTTCTGCTGTTACATCATTTCTTATCCTCCAGCCACCTCCAGAGCTGCAGTCACTATTCTGCTGTTTCATCGTGTCTCATCCTCCAGTCACCTCCTGAGCTGTAGTCACTATACTGCTGTTTCATCGTGTCTCATCCTCCTGTCACTTCCAGAGCTGCACTCACTATTCTGCTGTTACATCGTGTCTTATACTCCCGACACCTCCAGAGCTGCAGACACTATTCTGCTGTTACATCGTGTCTTATCCTCCAGTCACCTCAAGAGCTGCACTCACTATTCTGCTGTTACATCGTGTCTTATACTCCAGTCATCTCCAGAGCTCCAGTCTCTATTCTGCTGTTACATCGTGTCTTATCCTCCAGTCACCTCTAGAGCTGCAGTCATTATTCTGCTGTTACATCGTGTCTTATCCTCCGTTCACCTCCAGAGCTGCAGTCACTATTCTGCTGTTACATCGTGTCTTATCCTCCAGACACCTCCAGAGCTGCAGACACTATTCTGCTGTTACATCGTGTATTATCCTCCAGTCACCTCCAGAGCTGCGTCTCTATACTGCTGTTACATCAGGTCTTATCCTCCAGTCACCTCCAGATCTGCAGACACTATTCTGCTGTTACATCGTGTCTTATCCTCCAGTCACCTCCAGAGCTGCGTCTCTATTCTGCTGTTACATCGTGTCTTATCCTCCAGTCACCTCCAGAGCTACACTAACTATTCTGCTGTTACATAGTGTATTATCCTCCAGTCACCTCCTGAGCTGAAGTCACCATTCTGCTGTTACATCGTGTCTTATCCTCCAGTCACCTCCAGAGCTACACTAACTATTCTGCTGTTACATAGTGTATTATCCTCCAGTCACCTCCAGAGCTGCACTCACTATTCTGCTGTTACATCGTGTCTTATCCTCCAGTCACCTCAAGAGCTGCACTCACTATTATTTTGTTACATCGTATCTTATCCTCCATTCACCTCCAGAGCTGCAGTCACTATTCTGCTGTTACATCGTGTCTTATCCTCCGTTCACCTCCAGAGCTGCAGTCACTATTCTGCTGTTACATCGTGTCTTATCCTCCAGACACCTCCAGAGCTGCAGACACTATTCTGCTGTTACATTGTGTCTTATCCTCCAGCCACCTCCAGAGCTGCACTCACTATTCTGCTGTTACATCGTGTCTTATCCTCCAGACACCTCCAGAGCTGCAGACACTATTCTGCTGTTACATCGTGTCTTATCCTCCAGTCACCTCCAGATCTGCACTCACTATTCTGCTGTTACATCGTGTCTTATCCTCCAGTCACCTCAAGAGCTGCACTCAATATTATTTTGTTACATCGTATCTTATCCTCCATTCACCTCCAGAGCTCCAGTCTCTATTCTGCTGTTACATCGTGTCTTATCCTCCGTTCACCTCTAGAGCTGCACTCACTATTCTGCTGTTACATCGTGTCTTATCCTCCACTCACCTCAAGAGCTGCACTCAATATTATTTTGTTACATCGTATCTTATCCTCCATTCACCTCCAGAGCTGCAGTCACTATTCTGCTGTTACATCGTGTCTTATACTCCAGTGATCTCCAGAGCTCCTGTCTCTATTCTGCTGTTACATCGTGTCTTATCCTCCAGTCACCTGCAGAGCTGCAGTCACTATTCTGCTGTTACATCGTATCTTATCCTCCGTTCACCTCCAGAGCTGCACTCACTATTCTGCTGTTACATCGTGTCTTATCCTCCAGACACCTCCAGAGCTGCAGACACTATTCTGTTGTTTCATAGTGTCTTATCCTCCAGTCACCTCCAGAGCTGCAATCACTATTCTGCTGTTACATCGTGTCTTATCCTCCAGACACCTCCAGAGCTGCAGTCACTATTCTGCTGTTACATCGTGTCTTATCCTTCAGTCACGTCAAGAGCTGAACTCACTATTATTTTGTTACATCGTATCTTATCCTCCAGTCACCTCCAGAGCTGCAGTCACTATTCTGCTGTTACATCGTGTCTTATACTCCAGTCATCTCCAGAGCTGCAGTCTATATTCTGCTGTTACATCACGTCTTATCCTCCAGTCACCTCCATAGCTGCACTCACTATTCTGCTGTTACATCGTATCTTATCCTCCAGTCACCTCCAGAGCTGCAGTCACTATTCTGCTGTTACATCATGTCATATCCTCCAGTCACCTCCAGAGCTGCACTCTCTATTCTGCTGTTACATCATGTTTTATCCTCCAGTCACCTCCAGAGCTGCACCCACTATTCTGCTGTTACATCACGTCTTATCCTCCAGTCACCTCCAGAGCTGCTCTCACTATTCTGCTGTTACATCGTGTCTTATCCTCCAGTCACCTCCAGAGCTGCGTCACTATTCTGCTGTTACATCAGGTCTTATCCCCCAGTCACCTCCAGATCTGCACTCACTATTCTGCTGTTACATCGCCTCTTATCCTCCAGTCACCTCCAGAGCTGCACTCATCATTCTGCTGTTACATCGTGTCTTATCCTCCAGACACCTCCAGAGCTGTAGTCACTATTCTGCTGTTACATCATGTCTTATCCTCCAGCCACCTCCAGAGCTGTAGTCTCTTTTCTGCTGTTACATCATTTCTTATCCTCCAGCCACCTCCAGAGCTGCAGTCACTATTCTGCTGTTTCATCGTGTCTCATCCTCCAGTCACCTCCTGAGCTGTAGTCACTATACTGCTGTTTCATCGTGTCTCATCCTCCTGTCACTTCCAGAGCTGCACTCACTATTCTGCTGTTACATCGTGTCTTATACTCCCGACACCTCCAGAGCTGCAGACACTATTCTGCTGTTACATCGTGTCTTATCCTCCAGTCACCTCAAGAGCTGCACTCACTATTCTGCTGTTACATCGTGTCTTATACTCCAGTCATCTCCAGAGCTCCAGTCTCTATTCTGCTGTTACATCGTGTCTTATCCTCCAGTCACCTCTAGAGCTGCAGTCATTATTCTGCTGTTACATCGTGTCTTATCCTCCGTTCACCTCCAGAGCTGTAGTCACTATTCTGCTGTTACATCGTGTCTTATCCTCCAGACACCTCCAGAGCTGCAGACACTATTCTGCTGTTACATCGTGTATTATCCTCCAGTCACCTCCAGAGCTGCGTCTCTATACTGCTGTTACATCAGGTCTTATCCTCCAGTCACCTCCAGATCTGCAGACACTATTCTGCTGTTACATCGTGTCTTATCCTCCAGTCACCTCCAGAGCTGCGTCTCTATTCTGCTGTTACATCGTGTCTTATCCTCCAGTCACCTCCAGAGCTGCAGTCCCTATTCTGCTGTTACATCGTGTCTTATCCTCCAGTCACCTCCAGAGCTGCAGTCACTGTTCTGCTGTTACATCGTGTCTTATCCTCCAGCCACCTCCAGAGCTGCACTCACTATTCTGCTGTTACATCGTGTCATATCCTCCAGACACCTCCAGAGCTGCAGACACTATTCTGCTGTTACATCGTGTCTTATCCTCCAGCCACCTCCAGAGCTGCACTCACTATTCTGCTGTTACATCGTGTCTTATCCTCCAGACACCTCCAGAGCTGCAGACACTATTCTGCTGTTACATCGTGTCTTATCCTCCAGACACCTCCAGAGCTGCAGACACTATTCTGCTGTTACATCGTGTCTTATCCTCCAGTCACCTCCAGATCTGCACTCACTATTCTGCTGTTACATCGTGTCTTATCCTCCAGACACCTCCAGAACTGCACTCACTATTCTGCTGTTACATTGTGTCTTATCCTCCAGTCACCTCAAGAGCTGCACTCACTATTCTGCTGTTACATCGTGTTGTATACTCCAGTCATCTCCAGAGCTCCAGTCTCTATTCTGCTGTTACATCGTATCTTATCCTCCAGTCACCTCCAGAGCTGCAGTCACTATTCTGCTGTTACATCGTGTCTTATCCTCCGTTCACCTCCAGAGCTGCACTCACTATTCTGCTGTTACATCGTGTCTTATCCTCCAGTCACCTCAAGAGCTGCACTCAATATTATTTTGTTACATCGTATCTTATCCTCCATTCACCTCCAGAGCTCCAGTCACTATTCTGCTGTTACATCGTGTCTTATCCTCCAGACACCTCCAGAGCTGCAGACACTATTCTGTTGTTACATCATGTCTTATCCTCCAGTCACTTCCAGAGCTGAAATCACTATTCTGCTGTTACATCGTGTCTTATCCTCCGTTCACTTCCAGAGCTGCACTCTCTATTCTGCTGTTACATCATGTTTTATCCTCCAGTCACCTCCAGAGCTGCACTCACTATTCTGCTTTTACATCACGTCTTATCCTCCAGTCACCTCCAGAGCTGCTCTCACTATTCTGCTGTTACATCGTGTCTTATCCTCCAGTCACCTCCAGAGCTGCGTCACTATTCTGCTGTTACATCAGGTCTTATCCTCCAGTCACCTCCAGATCTGCACTCACTATTCTGCTGTTACATCAGGCCTTATCCTCCAGTCACCTCCAGAGCTGCACTCATCATTCTGCTGTTACATTGTGTCTTATCCTCCAGTCACCTCCAGAGCTGTAGTCTCTTTTCTGCTGTTACATCATTTCTTATCCTCCAGCCACCTCCAGAGCTGTAGTCTCTTTTCTGCTGTTACATCATTTCTTATCCTCCAGCCACCTCCAGAGCTGCAGTCACTAATCTGCTGTTTCATCGTGTCTTATCCTCCAGTCACCTCCTGAGCTGAAGTCACCATTCTGCTGTTACATCATGTCTTATCCTCCAGTCACCTCCAGAGCTACACTAACTATTCTGCTGTTACATAGTGTATTATCCTCCAGTCACCTCCTGAGCTGAAGTCACCATTCTGCTGTTACATCGTGTCTTATCCTCCAGTCACCTCCAGAGCTACACTAACTATTCTGCTGTTACATAGTGTATTATCCTCCAGTCACCTCCAGAGCTGCACTCACTATTCTGCTGTTACATCATGTCTTATCCTCCTGTCACCTCCAGAGCTGCAGTCACTATTCTGCTGTTACATCATCTATTATCCTCCAGCCACCTCCAGTGCTACAGTCACTATTCTACTGTTACATCGTGTAGTATCCTCCAGTTACCTCCAGAGCTGAATTCACCATTCTGCTTTTACATCATGTCTTATCTTCCAGTCACCTCCAGAGCTGCAATCATTATTCTTCTGTTACATCGTGTCTTATCCTCCTGTCACCTCCAGAGCTGCAATCACTATTCTACTGTTACATCCTGTCTTATCCTCCAGTCACCTCCAGAGCTGCAGTCACTATTCTGCTGTTACATCATCTATATTCCTCCAGTCACCTCAAGAGCTGCACTCTCTATTCTGCTGTTACATCGTATCTTATCGTCCAGTCAACTCCAGAGCTGCTCTCACTATTCTGCTGTTACTTCATGTTTTATCCTTCAGTCACCTCCAGAGCTGCAGTCACTGTTCTGCTGTTACATCATGTCTTATCCTCCAGCCACCTCCAGAACTGCACTCACTATTCTGCTGTTACATCATGTCTTATCCTCCAGTCACCTCCAGAGCTGCAGTCACTATTCTGCTGTTACATCAGGTCTTATCCTCCACTCACCTCCAGAGCTGCAGTCACTATTCTGCTGTTACATCATGTCTTATCCTCCAGTCACCTCCAGAGCTGCTGTCACTATTCTGCTGTTACATCAGGTCTTATCCTCCATTCACCTCCAGAGATGGACTCACTATTCTACTGTTACATCGTGTCTTATCCTCCAGTTACCTCCAGAGCTGAATTCATCATTCTGCTGTTACATCATGTCTTATCCTCCAGTCACCTACAGAGCTGCACTCACCATTCTGCTGTTAAATCATGTCTTATCTTCCACTCACCTCCAGAGCTGCAGTCACTATTCTACTGTTACATCAGGTCTTATCCTCCAGTCACCTCCAGAGCTGCAATCATTATTCTGCTGTTACATCGTGTCTTATCCTCCTGTTACCTCCAGAGCTGCAATCACTATTCCACTGTTACATCATGTCTTATCCTCCAGTCACCTCCACTCACTATTCTGCTGTTACATCGTATCTTATCCTCCAGTCAACTCCAGAGCTGCACTCACTATTCTGCTGTTAAATCATAAAACCTACAAAAGACAAAAGACAAAAATATATCTCATACCCTACCATCATTATATATAAATGTAAAGCAAAGTTGCATAATAAATATAGGGTACTTAGTGAACTATTTTTGATCAAAAAAAGTATACAAGCCGTCCCACCAGCGGCAAGGTGACCCTAAATTGGGACGGTACCTATACTGCCTATATTAAAAACCTTACTGTATATCAAAGTTGAAGCAATGCATATAAAAGGGTAGACAAATAGGACCGGGTCCCAACTCCAGACCACCCAGGCCCGTGGTAAGCTACATATATACCAGTCAGCTCAACAAAGGGGATGCCACACCCTTAAATTGCACAGAATGCAAACAAGACAAAAAACCAAGCAATGTGAACTATATTTATTATGCAACTTTGCTTTACATTTATATATAATGATGGTAGGGTATGAGATATATTTTTGTCTTTTGTAGGTTTTGTTTCTTTTTTGCTAGTGTGAACATGCTCCTATTTCTTGCATGTCTACCATCTTAGACCTCAGTTCACATTGCCTGGTTTGCTGTTAAATCATGTCTTCTCCTCCAGCCACCTCCAGAGCTGCACTCACTATTCTGCTGTTAAATCATGTCTTATCCTCCAGTCTCCTCCAGAGCTGCAGTCACTATTCTGCCGTTACATCGTGTCTTATCCTCCAGTCACCTCCAGAGCTGCAGTCACTAGTCTGCTGTTACATCGTGTCTTATCCTCCAGCCACCTCCAGAGCTGCAGTCACTATTCTGCTGTTACATTAGGTCTTATCCTCCACTCACCTCCAGAGCTGCAGTCACTATTCTGATGTTACATCAGGTCTTATCCTCCGTTCACCTCCAGAGATGCACTCACTATTCTGCTGTTACATCTTGTCTTATCCTCCAGTCACCTCCAGAGCTGCAGTCACTATTCTGCTGTTACATCATGTCTTATCCTCCAGTCACCTCATGAGCTGCAGTCACTATTCTGCTGTTACATCGTTTCTTATCCTCCAGTCACCTCAAGAGCTGCACTCAATATTATTTTGTTACATCGTATCTTATCCTCCATTCACCTCCAGAGCTGCAGTCACTATTCTGCTGTTACATCGTGTTGTATACTCCAGTCATCTCCAGAGCTCCAGTCTCTATTCTGCTGTTACATCGTATCTTATCCTCCAGCCACCTCCAGAGCTGCAGTCACTATTCTGCTGTTACATTAGGTCTTATCCTCCACTCACCTCCAGAGATGCACTCACTATTCTGCTGTTACATCTTGTCTTATCCTCCAGTCACCTCCAGAGCTGCAGTCACTATTCTGCTGTTACATCATGTCTTATCCTCCAGTCACCTCATGAGCTGCAGTCACTATTCTGCTGTTACATCGTGTCTTATCCTCCAGTCACCTCCAGAGCTGCAGTCACTATTCTGCTGTTACATCATGTCATATCCTCCAGTCACCTTCAGAGCTGCCCTCTCTATTCTGCTGTTACATCATGTTTTATCCTCCAGTCACCTCCAGAGCTGCACTCACTATAATGCTTTTACATCACGTCTTATCCTCCAGTCACCTCCAGAGCTGCTCTCACTATTCTGCTGTTACATCGTGTCTTATCCTCCAGTCACCTCCAGAGCTGCGTCACTATTCTGCTGTTACATCAGGTCTTATCCTCCAGTCACCTCCAGATCTGCACTCACTATTCTGCTGTTACATCAGGCCTTATCCTCCAGTCACCTCCAGATCTGCACTCACTATTCTGCTGTTACATCGCCTCTTATCCTCCAGTCACCTCCAGAGCTGCACTCATCATTCTGCTGTTACATTGTGTCTTATCCTCCAGTCACCTCCAGAGCTGTAGTCACTATTCTGCTGTTACATCATGTCTTATCCTCCAGCCACCTCCAGAGCTGTAGTCTCTTTTCTGCTGTTACATCATTTCTTATCCTCCAGCCACCTCCAGAGCTGCAGTCACTATTCTGCTGTTTCATCGTGTCTTATCCTCCTGTCACCTCCAGAGCTGTAGTCACTATTCTGCTGTTACATCATGTCTTATCCTCCAGCCACCTCCAGAGCTGTAGTCACTATTCTGCTGTTACATCATGTCTTATCCTCCAGCCACCTCCAGAGCTGTAGTCTCTTTTCTGCTGTTTCATCGTGTCTTATCCTCCAGTCACCTCCTGAGCTGTAGTCACTATTCTGCTGTTTCATCGTGTCTTGTCCTCCTGTCACCTCCAGAGCTGAAGTCACCATTCTGCTGTTACATCATGTCTTATCCTCCAGTCACCTCCAGAGCTACACTAACTATTCTGCTGTTACATAGTGTATTATCCTCCAGTCACCTCCAGAGCTGCACTCACTATTCTGCTGTTACATCATGTCTTATCCTCCTGTCACCTCCAGAGCTGCAGTCACTATTCTGCTGTTACATCATCTATTATCCTCCAGCCACCTCCAGAGCTACAGTCACTATTCTACTGTTAAATCGTGTATTATCCTCCAGTTACCTCCAGAGCTGCAGTCACTATTCTGCTGTTACATCGTGTCTTATCCTCCTGTCACCTCCAGAGCTGCAATCACTATTCTACTGTTACATCCTGTCTTATCCTCCAGTCACCTCCAGAGCTGCAGTCACTATTCTGCTGTTACATCATCTATATTCCTCCAGTCACCTCAAGAGCTGCACTCTCTATTCTGCTGTTACTTCATGTTTTATCCTTCAGTCACCTCCAGAGCTGCAGTCACTGTTCTGCTGTTACATCATGTCTTATCCTCCAGCCACCTCCAGAACTGCACTCACTATTCTGCTGTTACATCAGGTCTTATCCTCCACTCACCTCCAGAGCTGCAGTCACTATTCTGCTGTTACATCAGGTCTTATCCTCCACTCACCTCCAGAGCTGCAGTCACTATTCTACTGTTACATCAGGTCTTATCCTCCAGTCACCTCCAGAGCTGCAATCATTATTCTGCTGTTACATCGTGTCTTATCCTCCTGTTACATCCAGAGCTGCAATCACTATTCCACTGTTACATCCTATCTTATCCTCCAGTCAACTCCAGAGCTGCACTCACTATTCTGCTGTTAAATCATGTCTTATCCTCCAGCCACCTCCAGAGCTGCACTCACTATTCTGCTGTTAAATCATGTCTTATCCTCCAGTCTCCTCTAGAGCTGCAGTCACTATTCTGCCGTTACATCGTGTCTTATCCTCCAGTCACCTCCAGAGCTGCAGTCACTATTCTGCTGTTACATCGTGTCTTATCCTCCAGACACCTCCAGAGCTGCAGTCACTATTCTGCTGTTACATCGTGTCTTATCCTTCAGTCACGTCAAGAGCTGCACTCACTATTATTTTGTTACATCGTGTCTTATACTCCAGTCATCTCCAGAGCTGCAATCACGATTCTGCTGTTACATCATGTTTTTTCCTCCAGTCACCTCCAGAGCTGCACTCACTATTCTGCTGTTACATCGTGTCTTATCCTCCAGTCACCTCCAGAGCTGCACTCACTATTCTGCTGTTACATCATGTTTTATCCGCCAGTCACCTCCAGAGCTGCACTCACTATTCTGCTGTTACATCGTGTCTTATCCTCCAGTCACCTCCAGAGCTGCGTCACTATTCTGCTGTTAAATCAGGTCTTATCCTCCAGTCACCTCCAGATCTGCACTCACTATTCTGCTGTTACATCAGGTCTTATCCTCCAGTCACCTCCAGATGTGCACTCACTATTCTGCTGTTACATCAGGTCTTATCCTCCAGTCACCTCCAGATGTGCACTCACTATTCTGCTGTTACATCGCCTCTTATCCTCCAGAGCTGCACTCATCATTCTGCTGTTACATTGTGTCTTATCCTCCAGTCACCTCCAGAGCTGTAGTCACTATTCTGCTGTTACATCATGTCTTATCCTCCAGCCACCTCCAGAGCTGTAGTCTCTTTTCTGCTGTTACATCGTGTCTTATCCTCCAGTCACCTCCTGAGCTGTAGTCACTATTCTGCTGTTACATCAGGTCTTATCCTCCTGTCACCTCCAGAGCTGAAGTCACCATTCTGCTGTTACATCATGTGTTATCCTCTAGTCACCTTCAGAGCTACACTATTCTGCTGTTACATAGTGTATTATCCTCCAGCCACCTCCAGAGCTGCAGTCACTATTCTGCTGTTACATCATGTCTTATCCTCCTGTCACCTCCAGAGCTGCAGTCTCTATTCTGCTGTTACATCAGGTCTTATCCTCTAGTCACCTCCAGAGCGGCAATCATTATTCTGCTGTTACATCGTGTCTTATCCTCCTGTCACCTCCAGAGCTGCAATCACTATTCTACTGTTACATCATCTATTATCCTCCAGCCACCTCAAGAGCTGCACTCTCTATTCTGCTGTTACTTCATGTCTTATCCTCCAGCCACCTCCAGAGCTGCACTCACTATTCGGCTATTACATCATGTCTTATCCTCCAGTCACCTCCAGAGCTGCAGTCACTATTCTGCTGCTACATCCTGTCTTATCCTCCAGTCACCTCCAGAGCTGCACTCACTATTCTGCTGTTACATCATCTATATTCCTCCAGTCACCTCAAGAGCTGCACTCTCTATTCTGCTGTTACTTCATGTCTTATCCTCCAGCCACCTCCAGAGCTGCACTCACTATTCGGCTATTACATCATGTCTTATCCTCCAGTCACCTCCAGAGCTGCAGTCACTATTCTGCTGTTACATGGTGTCTTATCCTCCAGCCACCTCCAGAGCTGCAGTCACTATTCTGCTGTCACATCAGGTCTTATCCTCCACTCACCTCGTGAGCTGCAGTCACTATTCTGCTGTTACATCATGTCTTATCCTCCATTCACCTCCAGAGATGCACTCACTATGCTGTTACATGGTGTCTTATCCTCCAGCCACCTCCAGAGCTGCAATCACTATTCCACTGTTACATCATGTCTTATCCTCCAGTCACCTCCAGAGCTGCACTCACTATTCTTCTGTTACATCGTATCCTATCCTCCAGTCAACTCCAGAGCTGCACTCACTCTTCTGCTTTTAAATCATGTCTTATCCTCCAGCCACCTTCAGAGCTGCACTCACTATTCTGCTGTTACATCATGTCTTATCCTCCAGTCACCTCCAGAGCTGCACTCACTATTCTGCTGTTACATCGTGTCTTATCCTCCAGTCACATCCCGAGCTGCAGTCACTATTCTGCTGTTACATCGTGTCTTATCCTCCAGCCACCTCCAGAGCTGCAGTCACTATTCTGCTGTTACATCAGGTCTTATCCTCCACTCACCTCCAGAGCTGCTGTCACTATTCTGTTGTTACATCAGGTCCTATCTACCAGTCACCTCCAGAGCTGCACTGAATATTCTGCTGTTACATCGTGTCTTATCCTCCAGTCACCTCCAGAGCTACACTCACTATTCTGCTGTTACATCGTGTCTTATACTCCAGTTACCTCCAGAGCTCCTGTCACTATTCTGCTGTTACATCATGTCTTATCCTCCAGTCACCTCCAGAGCTGCACTCACTATTCTGCTGTTACATCATGTCTTATCCTCCAGTCACCTCCAGAGCTACAGTCACTATTCTACTGTTACATCGTGTATTATCCTCCAGAGCTGAATTCACCATTCTGCTGTTACATCATCTATATTCCTCCAATCACCTCAAGAGCTGCACTCTCTATTCTGCTGTTACATCGTATCTTATCGTCCAGTCAACTCCAGAGCTGCACTCACTATTCTGCTGTTATTTCATGTCTTATCCTTCAGTCACCTCCAGAGCTGCAGTCACTGTTCTGCTGTTACATCATGTCTTATCCTCCAGCCACCTCCAGAGCTGCACTCACTATTCTGCTGTTACATCATGTCTTATCCTCCAGTCACGTCCAGAGCTGCAGTCACTATTCTGCCGTTACATCGTGTCTTATCCTCCAGTCACCTCCAGAGCTGCAGTCACTATTCTGCTGTTACATCGTGTCTTATCCTCCAGCCACCTCCAGAGCTGCAGTCACTATTCTGCTGTTACATCAGGTCTTATCCTCCACTCACCTCCAGAGATGCACTCTCTATTCTACTGTTACATCGTGTCTTATCCTCCAGTTACCTCCAGAGCTGAATTCACCATTCTGCTGTTACATCATGTCTTATCCTCCACTCATCTCCAGAGCTGCAGTCACTATTCTGCTGTTACATCATCTATATTCCTCCAATCACCTCAAGAGCTGCACTCTCTATTCTGCTGTTACTTCATGTCTTATCCTCCAGTCACGTCCAGAGCTGCAGTCACTATTCTGCTGTTACATCAGGTCTTGTCCTCCACTCACCTCCAGAGCTGCACTCACTATTCTGCTGTTACATCATGTCTTTTCCTCCAGTCACCTCCAGAGCTGCTGTCACTATTCTGCTCTTACATCAGGTCTTATCCTCCATTCACCTCCAGAGATGCACTCACTATTCTACTGTTACATCGTGTCTTATCCTCCAGTTACCTCCAGAGCTGAATTCACCATTCTGCTGTTACATCATGTCTTATCCTCCAGTCACCTACAGAGCTGCACTCACCATTCTGCTGTTAAATCATGTCTTATCTTCCAGTCACCTCCAGAGCTGCAGTCACTATTCTGCTGTTACATCATGTCTTATCCTCCACTCATCTCCAGAGCTGCAGTCACTATTCTGCTGTTACATCATGTCTTATCCTCCAGTCACCTCCAGAGCTGCACTCACTATTCTGCTGTTACATCGTGTCCTATCCTCCAGTCACCTCCAGAGCTGCACTCACTATTCTGCTGTTACATCAGGTCTTATCCTCCACTCACCTCCAGAGCTGCAGTCACTATTCTGCTGTTACATCGTGTCTTATCCTCCAGTTACCTCCAGAGCTGAATTCACCATTCTGCTGTTACATCATGTCTTATCCTCCAGTCACCTACAGAGCTGCACTCACCATTCTGCTGTTAAATCATGTCTTATCCTCCAGTCACCTCCAGAGCTGCAGTCACTACTCTGCTGTTACATCGTGTCTTATCCTCCTGTCACCTCCAGAGCTGCACTCACTATTCTGCTGTTAAATCATGTCTTATACTCCAGCCACCTCCAGAGCTGCACTCACTATTCTGCTGTTACATCATGTCTTATCCTCCAGTCTCCTCCAGAGCTGCAGTCACTATTCTGCCGTTACATCGTGTCTTATCCTCCAGTCACCTCCAGAGCTGCAGTCACTATTCTGCTGTTAAATCGTGTCTTATCCTCCAGCCACCTCCAGAGCTGCAGTCACTATTCTGCTGTTACATCGTGTCTTATCCTCCACTCACCTCCAGAGCTGCACTCACTATTCTGCTGTTACATCATGTCTTATCCTCCAGTCACCTCCAGAGCTGCTCTCACTATTCTGCTGTTACATCATGTTTTATCCGCCAGTCACCTCCAGAGCTGCACTCACTATTCTGCTGTTACATCATGTCTTATCCTCCAGTCACTTCCTGAAGTGCAGTCACTATTCTGCTGTTACATCGTGTCTTATCCTCCAGTCACCTCCAGAGCTGCGTCACTATTCTGCTGTTATATCAGGTCTTATCCTCCAGTCACCTCCAGATCTGCACTCACTATTCTGCTGTTACATCAGGTCTTATCCTCCAGTCACCTCCAGATGTGCACTCACTATTCTGCTGTTACATCGCCTCTTATCCTTCAGTCACCTCCAGAGCTGTAGTCACTATTCTGCTGTTACATCATGTTTTATCCTCCAGCCACCTCCAGAGCTGTAGTCTCTTTTCTGCTGTTACATAATTTCTTATCCTCCAACCACCGCCAGAGCTGCAGTCACTATTCTGCTGTTTCATCGTGTCTTATCCTCCAGACACCTCCAGAGCTGTAGTCACTATTCTGCTGTTACATCGTGTCTTATCCTCCAGTCACCTCCTGAGCTGTAGTCACTATTCTGCTGTTTCATCGTGTCTTATCCTCCTGTCACCTCCAGAGCTGAAGTCACCATTCTGCTGTTAAATCATGTCTTATCCTCCAGTCACCTCCAGAGCTACACTAACTATTCTGCTGTTACATAGTGTATTATCCTCCAGTCACCTCCAGAGCTGCACTCACTATTCTTCTGTTACATCATGTCTTATCTTCCAGTCACCTCTAGAGCTGCAGTCACTATTCTGCTGTTGCATCATCTATTATCATCCAGCCACCTCCAGAACTACAGTCACTATTCTACTGTTACATCGTGTATTATCCTCCAGTTACCTCCAGAGCTGAATTCACTATTCTGCTGTTACATCAGGTCTTATCCTCTAGTCACCTCCAGAGCGGCAATCATTATTCTGCTGTTACATCGTGTCTTATCCTCCTGTCACCTCCAGAGCTGCAATCAATATTCTACTGTTACATCCTGTCTTATCCTCCAGTCACTTCCAGAGCTGCAGTCACTATTCTGCTGTTACATCATCTATATTCCTCCAGTCACCTCAAGAGCTGCACTCTCTATTCTGCTGTTACTTCATGTCTTATCCTTCAGTCACCTCCAGAGCTGCAGTCACTGTTCTGCTGTTACATCATGTCTTATCCTCCAGCCACCTCCAGAGCTGCACTCACTATTCTGCTATTACATCATGTCTTATCCTCCAGTCACCTCCAGAGCTGCAGTCACTATTCTGCCGTTACATCGTGTCTTATCCTCCAGTCACCTCCAGAGCTGCACTCACTATTCTGCTGTCACATCAGGTCTTATCCTCCACTCACCTCCAGAGCTGCAGTCACTATTCTGCTGTTACATCATGTCTTATCCTCCAGCCACCTCCAGAGCTGCACTCACTATTCTGCTATTACATCATGTCTTATCCTCCAGTCACCTCCAGAGCTGCACTCACTATTCTCTGTTATATGGTGTCTTATCCTCCAGCCACCTCCAGAGCTGCAATCATTATTCTGCTGTTTCATCGTGTCTTATCCTCCTGTCACCTCCAGAGCTGCAATCACTATTCCACTGTTACATCATGTCTTATCCTCCAGTCACCTCCAGAGCTACACTCACTATTCTGCTGTTACATCGTATCTTATCCTCCAGTCAACTCCAGAGCTGCACTCACTATTCTGCTGTTACATCGTGTCTTATCCTCCAGTCACCTCCAGAGCTGCAGTCACTATTCTGCTGTTACATCGTGTCTTATCCTCCACTCACCTCCAGAGCTGCAGTCACTATTCTGATGTTATATCAGGTCTTATCCTCCAGTCACCTCCAGAGCTGCTGTCACTATTCTGTTGTTACATCAGGTCTTATACACCGTTCACCTCCAGAGATGCACTCACTATTCTGCTGTTACATCTTGTCTTATCCTCCAGTCACCTCCAGAGCTGCAGTCACTATTCTGCTGTTACATCGTGTCTTATCCTCCAGTCACCTCAAGAGCTGCAGTCACTATTCTGCTGTTACATCATGTCTTATCCTCCAGTCACCTCATGAGCTGCAGTCACTATTCTGCTGTTACATCAGGCCTTATCCTCCACTCACCTCCAGAGCTGCAGTCACTATTCTGCTGCTACATCATGTCGTATCCTCCAGTCACTTCCAGAGCTGCTGTCACTATTCTGCTGTTACATCAGGTCTTATCCTCCATTCACCTCCAGAGATGCACTCACTATTCTACTGTTAAATCGTGTATTATCCTCCAGTTACCTCCAGAGCTGAATTCACCATTCTGCTGTTACATCATGTCTTATCTTCCAGTTACCTCCAGAGCTGCAGTCACTATTCTGCTGTTAGATCAGATCTTATCCTCCAGTCACCTCCAGAGCTGCAATCATTATTCTGCTGTTACATCGTGTCTTATACTCCTGTCACCTCCAGAGCTGCAATCACTATTCCACTGTTACATCATGTCTTATCCTCCAGTCACCTCCAGAGCTGCACTCACTATTCTGCTGTTACATCGTATCTTATCCTCCAGTCAACTCCAGAGCTGCACTCATTATTCTGCTGTTAAATCATGTCTTATCCTCCAGCCACCTCCAGAGCTGCACTCACTATTCTGCTGTTACATCATGTCTTATCCTCCAGTCACCTCCAGAGCTGCAGTCACTATTCTGCTGTTACATCGTGTCTTATCCTCCAGCCACCTCCAGAGCTGCTGTCACTATTCTGTTGTTACATCAGGTCTTATACTCCGTTCACCTCCAGAGATGCACTCACTATTCTGCTGTTACATTGTGTCTTATCCTCCAGTCACCTCCAGAGCTGCAGTCACTATTCTGCTGTTACATCATGTCTTATCCTCCAGTCACCTCATGAGCTGCAGTCACTATTCTGCTGTTACATCGTGTCTTGTCCTCCAGTCACCTACAGAGCTGCACTCACTATTATGCTGTTACTTCATGTCTTATCCTCCACTCATCTCCAGAGCTGCAGTCACTATTCTGCTGTTACATCGTGTATTATCTTCCAGAGCTGAATTCACCATTCTGCTGTTACATCATCTATATTCCTCCAATCACCTCAAAAGCTGCACTCTCTATTCTGCTGTTACATCGTATCTTATTGTCCAGTCAACTCCAGAGCTGCACTCACTATTCTGCTGTTATTTCATGTCTTATCCTTCAGTCACCTCCAGAGCTGCAGTCACTGTTCTGCTGTTACATCATGTCTTATCCTCCAGCCACCTCCAGAGCTGCACTCACTTTTCTGCTGTTACATCATGTCTTATCCTCCAGTCATGTCCAGAGCTGCACTCACTATTCTGCTGTTATTTCATGTCTTATCCTCCAGTTATGTCCAGAGCTGCAGTCACTATTCTGCCGTTACATCATGTCTTATCCTTCAGTCACCTCCAGAGCTGCACTCACCATTCTGCTGTTACATCATGTCTTATCCTCCAGTCTCCTCCAGAGCTGCAGTCCCTATTCTGCCGTTACATCGTGTCTTATCCTCCAGTCACCTCCAGAGCTGCAGTCACTATTCTGCTGTTACATCGTGTCTTATCCTCCACTCATCTCCAGAGCTGCAGTCACTATTCTGCTGTTACATCATGTCTTATCCTCCAGTCACCTCCAGAGCTGCACTCACTATTCTGCTGTTACATCGTGTCCTATCCTCCAGTCACCTCCAGAGCTGCAGTCACTATTCTGCTGTTACATCATGTCTTATCCTCCAGTCACCTCCAGAGCTGCTGTCACTATTCTGTTGTTACATCGTTTCTTATCCTCCATTCACCTCCAGAGATGCAATCACTGTTCTGCTGTTACATGGTGTCTTGTCCTCCAGTCACCTCCAGAGCTGCACTCACTATTATGCTGTTACTTCATGTCTTATCCTCCAGTCACCTCAAGAGCTGCACTCACTTTTCTGCTGTTGCATTGTGTCTTATCCTCCAGTCACATCAAGAACTGCTCTCACTATTCTGCTGTTACATCATGTCTTATCCTCCAGTCACCTCCAGAGCTGCACTCACTATTCTGCTGTTACATCGTGTCCTATCCTCCAGTCACCTCCAGAGCTGCAGTCACTATTCTGCTGTTACATCTTGTCTTATCCTCCAGTCACCTCCAGAGCTGCAGTCACTATTCTGTTGTTACATCGTTTCTTATCCTCCATTCACCTCCAGAGCTGCACTCACTATTCTGCTGTGACATCATGTCTTATCCTCCAGTCACCTCCAGAGCTGCAGTCACTATTCTGCTGTTACATCATCTATTATCCTCCAGCCACCTCCAGAGCTACAGTCACTATTCTACTGTTACATCGTGTATTATCTTCCAGAGCTGAATTCACCATTCTGCTGTTACATTGTGTCTTATCTTCCTGTCACCTCCAGAGCTGCAGTCACTATTCTGCTGTTACATCGTGTCTTATCCTCCTGTCACCTCCAGAGCTGCAGTCACTATTCTGTTGTTACATCATCTATATTCCTCCAATCACCTCAAAAGCTGCACTCTCTATTCTGCTGTTACATCGTATCTTATTGTCCAGTCAACTCCAGAGCTGCACTCACTATTCTGCTGTTATTTCATGTCTTATCCTTCAGTCACCTCCAGAGCTGCACTCACTATTCTGCTGTTACATCATGTCTTATCCTCCAGCCACCTCCAGAGCTGCACTCACTATTCTGCTGTTACATCATGTCTTATCCTCCAGTCATGTCCAGAGCTGCAGTCACTATTCTGCCGTTACATCGTGTCTTATCCTCCAGTCACCTCCAGAACTGCAGTCACTATTCTGCTGTTACATCGTGTCTTATCCTCCAGCCACTTCTAGAGCTTCAGTCACTATTCTGCTGTTTCATCAGGTCTTATCCTCCACTCACCTCCAGAGCTGCACTCACTATTCTGCTGTTACATCATGTCTTATCCTCCAGTCACCTCCAGAGCTGCTGTCACTATTCTGCTGTTACATCAGGTCTTATCCTCCATTCACCTCCAGAGATGCACTCACTATTCTACTGTTACATCGTGTCTTATCCTCCAGTTACCTCCAGAGCTGAATTCACCATTCTGCTGTTAAATCATGTCTTATCTTCCAGTCACCTCCAGAGCTGCAGTCACTATTCTGCTGTTACATCATGTCTTATCCTCCAGTCACCTCATGAGCTGCAGTCACTATTCTGCTGTTACATCGTGTCTTGTCCTCCAGTCACCTCCAGAGCTGCACTCACTATTATGCTGTTACTTCATGTCTTATCCTCCACTCATCTCCAGAGCTGCAGTCACTATTCCACTGTTACATCATGTTTTATCCTCCAGTCACCTCCAGAGCTGCAATCACTATTCCACTGTTACATCATGTTTTATCCTCCAGTCACCTCCAGAGCTGCACTCACTATTCTGCTGTTACATCGTATCTTATCCTCCAGTCAACTCCAGAGCTGCACTCATTATTCTGCTGTTAAATCATGTCTTATCCTCCAGCCACCTCCAGAGCTGCACTCACTATTCTGCTGTTACATCATGTCTTATCCTCCAGTCTCCTCCCGAGCTGCAGTCACTATTCTGCCGTTACATCGTGTCTTATCCTCCAGTCACCTCCAGAGCTGCAGTCACTATTCTGCTGTTACATCGTGTCTTATCCTCCAGCCACCTCCAGAGCTGCAGTCACTATTCTGCTGTTACATCAGGTCTTATCCTCCACTCACCTCCAGAGCTGCAGTCACTATTCTGATGTTACATCAGGTCTTATCCTCCAGTCACCTCCAGAGCTGCTGTCACTATTCTGTTGATACATCAGGTCTTATCCTCCGTTCACCTCCAGAGATGCACTCACTATTCTGCTGTTACATCTTGTCTTATCCTCCAGTCACCTCATGAGCTGCAGTCACTATTCTGCCATTACATCGTGTCTTATCCTCCAGTCACCTCCAGAGCTGCAGTCACTATTCTGCTGTTACATCGTGTCTTGTCCTCCAGTCACCTGCAGAGCTGCACTCACTATTATGCTGTTACTTCATGTCTTATCCTCCACTCATCTCCAGAGCTGCAGTCACTATTCTGCTGTTACATCATGTCCTATCTTCCAGTCACCTCCAGAGATGCAATCACTGTTCTGCTGTTACATGGTGTCTTATCCTTCAGTCACCTCCAGAGCTGCAGTCACTATTCTGCTGTTACATCGTGTCTTGTCCTCCAGTCACCTCCAGAGCTGCTCTCACTATTATGCTGTTACTTCATGTCTTATCCTCCAGTCACCTCCAGAGCTGCAGTCTCTATTCTGCTGTTACATCATGTCTTATCCTCCAGTCACCTCAAGAGCTGCACTGACTATTCTGCTGTTACATCATGTCTTATCCTCCAGTCACCTCCAGAGCTGCACTCACTATTATGCTGTTACATCATGTCTTATCCTCCAGTCACCTCAAGAGCTGCACTCACTTTTCTGCTGTTGCATTGTGTCTTATCCTCCAGTCACCTCAAGAACTGCACTCACTATTCTGCTGTTACATCATCTATTATCCTCCAGCCACCTCCAGAGCTACAGTCACTATTCTACTGTTACATCGTGTATTATGCTCCAGAGCTGAATTCACCATTCTGCTGTTACATTGTGTCTTATCTTCCTGTCACCTCCAGAGCTGCAGTCACTATTCTGCTGTTACATCATCTATTATCCTCCAGCCACCTCCAGAGCTACAGTCACTATTCTACTGTTACATCGTGTATTATGCTCCAGAGCTGAATTCACCATTCTGCTGTTACATTGTGTCTTATCTTCCTGTCACCTCCAGAGCTGCAGTCACTATTCTGCTGTTACATCGTGTCTTATCCTCCTGTCACCTCCAGAGCTGCAATCACTATTCTACTGTTACATCCTGTCTTATCCTCCAGTCACCACCAGAGCTGCAGTCACTATTCTGCTGTTACATCATCTATATTCCTCCAATCACCTCAAAAGCTGCACTCTCTCTATTCTGCTGTTACATCGTATCTTATTGTCCAGTCAACTCCAGAGCTGCACTCACTATTCTGCTGTTACATCATGTCTTATCCTCCAGTCACCTCCAGAGCTGCAGTCACTATTCTGCTGTTACATCATCTATTATCCTCCAGCCACCTCCAGAGCTACAGTCACTATTCTACTGTTACATCGTGTATTATGCTCCAGAGCTGAATTCACCATTCTGCTGTTACATTGTGTCTTATCTTCCTGTCACCTCCAGAGCTGCAGTCACTATTCTGCTGTTACATCGTGTCTTATCCTCCTGTCACCTCCAGAGCTGCAATCACTATTCTACTGTTACATCCTGTCTTATCCTCCAGTCACCTCCAGAGCTGCAGTCACTATTCTGCTGTTACATCATCTATATTCCTCCAATCACCTCAAAAGCTGCACTCTCTATTCTGCTGTTACATCGTATCTTATTGTCCAGTCAACTCCAGAGCTGCACTCACTATTCTGCTGTTACATCATGTCTTATCCTCCAGCCACCTCCAGAGCTGCAGTCACTATTCTGCTGTTACATCAGGTCTTATCCTCCAGCCACCTCCAGAGCTGCAGTCACTATTCTGCTGTTACATCAGGTCTTATCCTCCACTCACCTCCAGAGCTGCACTCACTATTCTGCTGTTACATCATGTCTTATCCTCCAGTCACCTCCAGAGCTGCTGTCACTATTCTGCTGTTACATCAGGTCTTATCCTCCATTCACCTCCAGAGATGCACTCACTATTCTACTGTTACATCGTGTCTTATCCTCCAGTTACCTCCAGAGCTGTATTCACCATTCTGCTGTTAAATCATGTCTTATCTTCCAGTCACCTCCAGAGCTGCAGTCACTATTCTGCTGTTACATCATGTCTTATCCTCCAGTCACCTCATGAGCTGCAGTCACTATTCTGCTGTTACATCGTGTCTTGTCCTCCAGTCACCTCCAGAGCTGCACTCACTATTATGCTGTTACTTCATGTCTTATCCTCCACTCATCTCCAGAGCTGCAGTCACTATTCTGCTGTTACATCATGTCGTATCCTCCAGTCACCTCATGAGCTGCACTCACTATTCTGCTGTTACATCGTGTCCTATCCTCCAGTCACCTCCAGAGCTGCAATCATTATTCTGCTGTTACATCGTGTCTTATCCTCCTGTCACCTCCAGAGCTGCACTCACTATTCTGCTGTTACATCGTATCTTATCCTCCAGTCAACTCCAGAGCTGCACTCATTATTCTGCTGTTAAATCATGTCTTATCCTCCAGCCAGCTCCAGAGCTGCACTCACTATTCTGCTGTTACATCATGTCTTATCCTCCAGTCTCCTCCAGAGCTGCAGTCACTATTCTGCCGTTACATCGTGTCTTATCCTCCAGTCACCTCCAGAGCTGCAGTCACTATTCTGCTGTTACATCGTGTCTTATCCTCCAGCCACCTCCAGAGCTGCAGTCACTATTCTGCTGTTACATCAGGTCTTATCCTCCACTCACCTCCAGAGCTGCAGTCACTATTCTGATGTTACATCAGGTCTTATCCTCCAGTCACCTCCAGAGCTGCTGTCACTATTCTGTTGTTCCATCAGGTCTTATCCTCCGTTCACCTCCAGAGCTGCACTCACTATTCTGCTGTTACCTCATGTCTTATCCTCCAGTCACCTCCAGAGCTGCACTGACTATTCTGCTGTTACATCGTGTCTTATCCTCCAGTCACCTCCAGAGCTGCACTCACTATTCTGCTGTTACATCATGTCTTATCCTCCAGTCACCTCCAGAGCTGCACTCACTATTCTGCTGTTACATCATGTCTTATCCTCCAGTCACCTCCAGAGCTGCAGTCACTATTCTGCTGTTACATCATCTATTATCCTCCAGCCACCTCCAGAGCTACAGTCACTATTCTACTGTTACATCGTGTGTTATCCTCCAGACCTGAATTCACCATTCTGCTGTTACATTGTGTCTTATCTTCCTGTCACCTCCAGAGCTGCAGTCACTATTCTGCTGTTACATCGTGTCTTATCCTTCTGTCACCTCCAGAGCTGCAATCACTATTCTACTGTTACATCCTGTCTTATCCTCCAGTCACCTCCAGAGCTGCAGTCACTATTCTGCTGTTACATCATCTATATTCCTCCAATCACCTCAAAAGCTGCACTCTCTATTCTGCTGTTACATCGTATCTTATTGTCCAGTCAACTCCAGAGCTGCCCTCACTATTCTGCTGTTATTTCATGTCTTATCCTTCAGTCACCTCCAGAGCTGCAGTCACTGTTCTGCTGTTACATCATGTCTTATCCTCCAGCCACCTCCAGAGCTGCACTCACTATTCTGCTGTTACATCATGTCTTATCCTCCAGTCATGTTCAGAGCTGCAGTCACTATTCTGCCGTTACATCGTGTCTTATCCTCCAGTCACCTCCAGAGCTGCAGTCACTATTCTGCTGTTACATCGTGTCTTATCCTCCAGCCACCTCCAGAGCTGCAGTCACTATTCTGCTGTTACATCAGGTCTTATCCTCCACTCACCTCCAGAGCTGCACTCACTATTCTGCTGTTACATCATGTCTTATCCTCCAGTCACCTCCAGAGCTGCTGTCACTATTCTGCTGTTACATCAGGTCTTATCCTCCATTCACCTCCAGAGATGCACTCACTATTCTACTGTTACATCGTGTCTTATCCTCCAGTTACCTCCAGAGCTGAATTCACCATTCTGCTGTTAAATCATGTCAAATCCTCCAGTCACCTCATGAGCTGCAGTCACTATTCTGCTGTTACATCGTGTCTTGTCCTCCAGTTACCTCCAGAGCTGCAATCATTATTCTGCTGTTACATCGTGTCTTATCCTCCAGCCACCTCCAGAACTGCACTCACTATTCTGCTGTTACATCGTATCTTATCCTCCAGTCAACTCCAGAGCTGCACTCATTATTCTGCTGTTAAATCATGTCTTATCCTCCAGCCACCTCCAAAGCTGCACTCACTATTCTGCTGTTACATCATGTCTTATCCTCCAGTCTCCTCCAGAGCTGCAGTCACTATTCTGCCGTTACATCGTGTCTTATCCTCCAGTCACCTCCAGAGCTGCTGTCACTATTCTGTTGTTACATCAGGTCTTATCCTCCGTTCACCTCCAGAGATGCACTCACTATTCTGCTGTTACATCTTGTCTTATCCTCCAGTCACCTCCAGAGCTGCAGTCACTATTCTGCTGTTACATCGTGTCTTATCCTCCAGTCACCTCAAGAGCTGCACTCACTATTATGCTGTTACAACGTGTCTTATACTCCAGTTACCTCGAGAGCTGTTGTCACTATTCTGCTGTTACATCATCTATTATCCTCCAGCCACCTCCAGAGCTACAGTCACTATTCTACTGTTACATCGTGTATTATGCTCCAGAGCTGAATTCACCATTCTGCTGTTACATCCTGTCTTATCCTCCAGTCACCTCCAGAGCTGCACTCACTATTCTGCTGTTACATCGTGTCCTATCCTCCAGTCACCTCCAGAGCTGCACTCACTATTATGCTGTTACTTCATGTCTTATCCTCCAGTCACCTCAAGAGCTGCACTCACTTTTCTGCTGTTGCATTGTGTCTTATCCTCCAGTCCCCTCAAGAACTGCACTCACTATTCTGCTGTTACATCGTGTCTTATCCTCCAGTCTCCTCCAGAGCTGCAGTCACTATTCTGCTGTTACATCGTGTCTTATCCTCCAGTCACCTCCAGAGCTGCAATCACTATTCTGCTGTTACATCGTGTCTTATCCTCCAGTCACCTCCAGAGCTGCACTCACTATGCTGCTGTTACATCGTGTCCTATCCTCCAGTCACCTCCAGAGCTGCAGTCACTATTCTGCTGTTACATCATCTATATTCCTCCAATCACCTCAAAAGCTGCACTCTCTATTCTGCTGTTACATCATATCTTATTGTCCAGTCAACTCCAGAGCTGCAGTCACTATTCTGCTGTTACATCATGTCTTATCCTCCAGTCACCTCCAGAGCTGCTGTCTTTATTCTGTTGTTACATCGTTTCTTATCCTCCATTCACCTCCAGAGATGCAATCACTGTTCT
Source organism: Phyllobates terribilis (assembly GCF_046119375.1). NCBI lineage: Eukaryota > Metazoa > Chordata > Amphibia > Anura > Dendrobatidae > Phyllobates > Phyllobates terribilis. The sequence continues at coordinate 249,702 of NW_027363462.1, forward strand.
GCTGTTACATGGTGTCTTATCCTCCAGTCACCGCCAGAGCTGCACTCACTATTATGCTGTTACTTCATGTCTTATCCTCCAGTCACCTCAAGAACTGCACTCACTATTCTGCTGTTACATCATGTCTTATCCTCCAGTCACCTCCAGAGCTGCACTCACTATTCTGCTGTTACCTCATGTCTTATCCTCCAGTCACCTCCAGAGCTGCACTGACTATTCTGCTGTTACATCGTGTCTTATCCTCCAGTCACCTCCAGAGCTGCACTCACTATTCTGCTGTTACAACGTGTCTTATACTCCAGTTACCTCGAGAGCTGTTGTCACTATTCTGCTGTTACATCATCTATTATCCTCCAGCCACCTCCAGAGCTACAGTCACTATTCTACTGTTACATCGTGTATTATGCTCCAGAGCTGAATTCACCATTCTGCTGTTACATCCTGTCTTATCCTCCAGTCACCTCCAGAGCTGCAGTCACTATTCTGCTGTTACATCATCTATATTCCTCCAATCACCTCAAAAGCTGCACTCTCTATTCTGCTGTTACATCATGTCTTATCCTCCAGTCATGTCCAGAGCTGCAGTCACTATTCTGCTGTTACATCAGGTCTTATCCTCCATTCACCTCCAGAGATGCACTCACTATTCTACTGTTACATCGTGTCTTATCCTCCAGTTACCTCCAGAGCTGAATTCACCATTCTGCTGTTAAATCATGTCTTATCTTCCAGTCACCTCCAGAGCTGCAGTCACTATTCTGCTGTTACATCATGTCTTATCCTCCAGTCACCTCATGAGCTGCAGTCACTATTCTGCTGTTACATCGTGTCTTGTCCTCCAGTCACCTCCAGAGCTGCACTCACTATTATGCTGTTACTTCATGTCTTATCCTCCACTCATCTCCAGAGCTGCAGTCACTATTCTGCTGTTACATCATGTCTTATCCTCCAGTCACCTCCAGAGCTGCACTCACTATTCTGCTGTTACATCGTGTCCTATCATTCAGTCACCTCTAGAGCTGCAGTCACTATTCTGCTGTTACATGGTGTCTTATCCTCCAGCCACCTCCAGAGCTGCAGTCACTATTCTGCTGTTACATCAGGTCTTATCCTCCACTCACCTCCAGAGCTGCACTCACTATTCTGCTGTTAAATCATGTCTTATCCTCCAGCCACCTTCAGAGCTGCAGTCACTATTCTGCTGTTACATCATGTCTTATCCTCCAGTCTCCTCCAGAGCTGCAGTCACTATTCTGCCGTTACATCGTGTCTTATCCTCCAGTCACCTCCAGAGCTGCAGTCACTATTCTGCTGTTACATCGTGTCTTATCCTCCAGCCACCTCCAGAGCTGCAGTCAATATTCTGCTGTTACATCAGGTCTTATCCTCCACTCACCTCCAGAGCTGCAGTCACTATTCTGCTGTTACATCATGTCTTATCCTCCAGTCACCTACAGAGCTGCACTCACTATTCTGCTGTTACATCGTGTCCTATCCTCCAGTCTCCTCCAGAGCTGCAGTCACTATTCTGCTGTTACATTAGGTCTTATCCTCCACTCACCTCCAGAGCTGCACTCACTATTCTGCTGTTACATGTTGTCTTATCCTCCAGCCACCTCCAGAGCTGCAGTCACTATTCTGCTGTTACATCAGGCCTTATCCTCCACTCACCTCCAGAGCTGCAGTCACTATTCTGCTGCTACATCATGTCTTATCCTCCAGTCACCTCCAGAGCTGCAGTCACTATTCTGCTGCTACATCAGGTCTTATCCTCCATTCACCTCCAGAGATGCACTCAATATTCTACTGTTAAATCGTGTCTTATCCTCCAGTTACCTCCAGAGCTGAATTCACCATTCTGCTGTTACATCATGTCTTATCCTCCAGTCACCTCCAGAGCTGCACTCACTATTATGCTGTTACTTCATGTCTTATCCTCCACTCATCTCCAGAGCTGCAGTCACTATTCTGCTGTTACATCATGTCTTATCCTCCAGTCACCTCCAGAGCTGCACTCACTATTCTGCTGTTACATCGTGTCCTATCCTTCAGTCACCTCCAGAGCTGCAGTCACTATTCTGCTGTTACATGGTGTCTTATCCTCCAGCCACCTCCAGAGCTGCAGTCACTATTCTGCTGTTACATCATGTCTTATCCTCCAGCCACCTCCAGAGCTGCACTCACTATTCTGCTATTACATCATGTCTTATCCTCCAGTCACCTCCAGAGCTGCAGTCACTATTCTGCTGTTACATGGTGTCTTATCCTCCAGCCACCTCCAGAGCTGCAGTCACTATTCTGCTGTCACATCAGGTCTTATCCTCCACTCACCTCCAGAGCTGCAGTCACTATTCTGCTGTCACATCAGGTCTTATCCTCCATTCACCTCCAGAGATGCACTCACTATTCTCTGTTACATGGTGTCTTATCCTCCAGCCACCTCCAGAGCTGCAATCATTATTCTGCTGTTACATCGTGTCTTATCCTCCAGTCTCCTCAAGAGCTGCAGTCACTATTCTGCTGTTACATCATGTCTTATCCTCCAGTCACCTCATGAGCTGCAGTCACTATTCTGCTGTTACATTGTGTCCTATCCTCCAGTCACCTCCAGAGCTGCACTCACTATTATGCTGTTACATCATGTCTTATCCTCCAGTCACCTCCAGAGCTGCTGTCACTATTCTGTTGTTACATCGTTTCTTATCCTTCATTCACCTCCAGAGATGCAATCACTGTTCTGCTGTTACATGGTGTCTTATCCTCCAGTCACCTCCAGAGCTGCAGTCACTATTCTGCTGTTACATCATGTCTTATCCTCCAGTCACCTCATGAGCTGCAGTCACTATTCTGCTGTTACATCGTGTCTTGTCCTCCAGTCACCTCCAGAGCTGCACTCACTATTATGCTGTTACTTCATGTCTTATCCTCCACTCATCTCCAGAGCTGCAGTCACTATTCTGCTGTTACATCATGTCTTATCCTCCAGTCACCTCCAGAGCTGCACTCACTATTCTGCTGTTACATCGTGTCCTATCCTCCAGTTACCTCCAGAGCTGAATTCACCATTCTGCTGTTACATCATGTCTTATCCTCCAGTCACCTCCAGAGCTGCTGTCACTATTCTGTTGTTACATCGTTTCTTATCCTCCATTCACCTCCAGAGATGCAGTCACTATTCTGCTGTTACATCATGTCATCCTCCAGTCTCCTCCAGAGCTGCAGTCACTATTCTGCTGTTACATCGTGTCTTATCCTCCAGTCACCTCCAGAGCTGCAATCACTATTCTGCTGTTACATCGTGTCTTATCCTCCAGTCACCTCCAGAGCTGCACTCACTATTCTGCTGTTACATCATGTCTTATCCTCCAGTCACCTCCAGAGCTGCACTCACTATTCTGCTGTTACATCGTGTCTTATCCTCCAGCCACCTCCAGAGCTACAGTCACTATTCTACTGTTACATCGTGTATTATGCTCCAGAGCTGAATTCACCATTCTGCTGTTACATTGTGTCTTATCTTCCTGTCACCTCCAGAGCTGCAGTCACTATTCTGCTGTTACATCGTGTCTTATCCTCCTGTCACCTCCAGAGCTGCAATCACTATTCTACTGTTACATCCTGTCTTATCCTCCAGTCACCTCCAGAGCTGCAGTCACTATTCTGCTGTTACATGGTGTCTTATCCTCCAGCCACCTCCAGAGCTGCAGTCACTATTCTGCTGTTACATCAGGTCTTATCCTCCACTCACCTCCAGAGCTGCAGTCACTATTCTGCCATTACATCGTGTCTTATCCTCCAGTCACCTCCAGAGCTGCTGTCACTATTCTGCTGTTACATCAGGTCTTATCCTCCACTCACCTCCAGAGCTGCAGTCACTATTCTGCTGTTACATCATGTCTTCTCCTCCAGTCACCTCTAGAGCTGCTGTCACTATTCTGCTGTTACATCAGGTCTTATCCTCCATTCACCTCCAGAGATGCACTCACTATTCTCTGTTACATGGTGTCTTATCCTCCAGCCACTTCCAGAGCTGCAATCATTATTCTGCTGTTACATCGTGTCTTATCCTCCTGTCACCTCCAGAGCTGCAATCACTATTCCACTGTTACATCATGTCTTATCCTCCAGTCACCTCCAGAGCTGCACTCACTATTCTGCTGTTACATCGTATCTTATCCTCCAGTCAACTCCAGAGCTGCACTCACTATTCTGCTGTTAAATCATGTCTTATCCTCCAGCCACCTTCAGAGCTGCAGTCACTATTCTGCTGTTACATCATGTCTTATCCTCCAGTCTCCTCCAGAGCTGCAGTCACTATTCTGCCGTTACATCGTGTCTTATCCTCCAGTCACCTCCAGAGCTGCAGTCACTATTCTGCTGTTACATCGTGTCTTATCCTCCAGCCACCTCCAGAGCTGCAGTCAATATTCTGCTGTTACATCAGGTCTTATCCTCCACTCACCTCCAGAGCTGCAGTCACTATTCTGATGTTACATCAGGTCTTATCCTCCAGTCACCTCCAGAGCTGCTGTCACTATTCTGTTGTTACATCAGGTCTTATCCTCCGTTCACCTCCAGAGATCATAGAATCATAGAATCATAGAATGGTAGAGTTGGAAGGGACCTCCTGGGTCATCTGGTCCAACCCCCTGCTCAAAGCAGGATTCACTAGATCATCTCAGACAGATGTCTGTCCAGCCTCTGTTTGAAGACGTCCATTGAAGGTGAACTCACCACCTCTCGTGGCAGCCTGTTCCACTCATTAATCACCCTAACTGTCAAAAAGTTTTTTCTAATATCTAATCTGTGTCTCCTCCCATTTAGTTTCATCCCATTGCTTCTAGTCTTTCCTTGTGCAAATGAGAATAAAGATGATCCTTCTACAATGTGACAGCCCTTGACATATTTGTAGACAGCTATTAAGTCTCCTCTCAGTCTTCTTTTTTGCAAGCTAAACATTCCCAAATCCTGCAACCGTTCCTCATAGGACATGGTTTGCAGACCAGTCACCATTCTGGTCGCTCTTCTCTGAACTTGCTCCAGTTTGTCTATGTCTTTTTTAAAATGTGGTGCCCAAAACTGTACACAGTATTCCAGATGAGGTCTGACCAAAGAGGAGTAAAGACCGATAATGACTTCACGTCATCTAGACTGTATGCTTCTGTTAATACATCCCAGAATTGTATTTGCCTTTTTTGCTGCTGCATCACACTGTTGACTCATGTTCAGTCTATGATCTATTAGTATACCTAAGTCTTTTTCACATGTACTGTTGCTTAGCTCTATTCCTCCCATTCTGTATATGCTTTTTTCATTTTTATTGCCCAGATGTAGTACTTTGCATTTTTCCCTGTTAAAAACCATTCTGTTGGTTGCTGCCCACTGCTCCAGTTTATTTAGGTCTTTTTGAATCCTCTCTCTCTCTTCTCTAGTATTAGCTATCCCTCCTAGCTTTGTGTCATCAGCAAATTTAATCAGTTTACCCTCAATTCCTTCATCTAAATCATTGATAAAGATGTTGAACAATACAGGTCCCAGGACGGAGCCCTGTGGTACCCCACTTGAGACATTCATCCAGCTGGATGTGAAGCCATTTACAACCACCCTTTGAGTCCGATCACTAAGCCAGTTATGAATCCACCTAACAGTTGCCTGGTCCATTGCATACTTGGTCATTTTTTCAATAAGGATGATGTGAGATACTTTGTCAAATGCTTTGCTGAAGTCAAGATATACTATATCTACAGCATTTCCCTGATCCACCCAGTCAGTGATTCTGTCATAGAAGGAAATTAAGTTAGTCTGACATGACTTGTTAGTTACAAACCCATGCTGACTCTGGTTAATCACTTCATTCTTATCCATGTACTTACATACATGTTGTTTAATAATTTGTTCAAAGATCTTTCCTGGTATAGAAGTCAGACTCACCGGCCTATAGTTCCCTGGGTCCACCTTCTTCCCCTTTTTGAAGATAGGAACAACATTTGCTCTTCTCCAGTCTTCTGGGACTTCTCCTGTTCTCCAAGAATTTTCAAAGATTATGGAGAGTGGTTCTAAAATTTCTTCTACGATCTCCTTCAGTACTCTGGGGTGTAATTCATCTGGACCTGGTGACTTGAACTCATTTATGTTAGCTAAATATTCCCTCACAATCTTTCTGTTTACAGATAACTTGGATTCCTCTATTCCTTTAAAAGGACAGTGAAGATCAGTTGATGTTACATTTTCTTTCTGAGAGAAAACAGATGCAAAATAGGAATTAAAAAGTTCGGCCTTCTCAACATCCTCTCTTACCATTTCTCCATTTTCATCCTGTAAAAATCCTATAGCATCTTTGACTTTTCTTTTACTTTTGACATACCCCCAAAATCCTTTTTTATTGCTTTTGACATCTCTTGCAAGCCTTAATTCATTGTCAGCTTTAGCTAACCTGATACGTGCCCTACAGGATCTGCAGACTGCATTATAATCTTCTTTAGATATGCCTCCCTCTTTCCATTTAATAAACATTTCTTTCTTTCTTTTTAGCATGTGTTTAAGTTCTGTGTTCATCCATCCTGGTTTCCTTAAATGCTTCCCATTCTTCCTACTTTTCGGGATTGTTAACGATTGTGCTTTGAGAATCTCATTTTTAAAAATTTCCCATCCTTCCTGGACATTTTTGTCCTTAAGGACATCCAGCCATTGGATCCCTCCTATTCTCTTTCTGAGTGTCTTAAAATCTGCCTTTCTAAAATCTAACCTTGAAGTTTGAGTCTTCACATGTCTTCCTCCTCTAGTTATCCAAAATTCTATAATAGCATGATCGCTGCCTCCTAGGGTCCCAGCCACCTTTACCTCCTCAACCATTTCCTCCCTGTTTATAAGGATTAGATCCAAAGTAGCAGATCCCCTTGTTTTCTCCCCTAATGCAGTCACTATTCTGCTGTTACATCTTGTCTTATCCTCCAGTCAACTCAAGAGCTGCAGTCACTATTCTGCTGTTACATCGTGTCTTGTCCTCCAGTCACCTACAGAGCTGCAGTCACTATTCTGCTGTTACATCATGTCTTATCCTCCAGTCATCTCCAGAGCTGCAGTCACTATTCTGCTGTTACATCATGTCTTATCCTCCAGTCACCTACAGAGCTGCACTCACTATTCTGCTGTTACATCGTGTCCTATCCTCCAGTCTCCTCCAGAGCTGCAGTCACTATTCTGCTGTTACATGTTGTCTTATCCTCCAGCCACCTCCAGAGCTGCAGTCACTATTCTGCTGTTACATCAGGCCTTATCCTCCACTCACCTCCAGAGCTGCAGTCACTATTCTGCTGCTACATCATGTCTTATCCTCCAGTCACCTCCAGAGCTGCAGTCACTATTCTGCTGCTACATCAGGTCTTATCCTCCATTCACCTCCAGAGATGCACTCAATATTCTACTGTTAAATCGTGTCTTATCCTCCAGTTACCTCCAGAGCTGAATTCACCATTCTGCTGTTACATCATGTCTTATCCTCCAGTCACCTCCAGAGCTGCACTCACTATTATGCTGTTACTTCATGTCTTATCCTCCACTCATCTCCAGAGCTGCAGTCACTATTCTGCTATTACATCATGTCTTATCCTCCAGTCACCTCCAGAGCTGCAGTCACTATTCTGCTGTTACATGGTGTCTTATCCTCCAGCCACCTCCAGAGCTGCAGTCACTATTCTGCTGTCACATCAGGTCTTATCCTCCACTCACCTCCAGAGCTGCTGTCACTATTCTGCTGTTACATCAGGTCTTATCCTCCATTCACCTCCAGAGATGCACTCACTATTCTCTGTTACATGGTGTCTTATCCTCCAGCCACCTCCAGAGCTGCAATCATTATTCTGCTGTTACATCGTGTCTTATCCTCCAGTCTCCTCAAGAGCTGCAGTCACTATTCTGCTGTTAAATCATGTCTTATCCTCCAGTCACCTCATGAGCTGCAGTCACTATTCTGCTGTTACATTGTGTCCTATCCTCCAGTCACCTCCAGAGCTGCACTCACTATTCTGCTGTTACATCATGTCTTATCCTCCAGTCACCTCCAGAACTGCACTCACTATTATGCTGTTACTTCATGTCTTATCCTCCAGTCACCTCAAGAGCTGCACTCACTTTTCTGCTGTTGCATTGTGTCTTATCCTCCAGTCACCTCCAGAGCTGCACTCACTATTCTGCTGTTACATCGTGTCCTATCCTCCAGTCACCTCCAGAGCTGCAGTCACTATTCTGCTGTTACATCATGTCTTATCCTCCAGTCACCTCATGAGCTGCAGTCACTATTCTGCTGTTACATCCTGTCTTGTCCTCCAGTCACCTCCAGAGCTGCACTCACTATTATGCTGTTACTTCATGTCTTATCCTCCACTCATCTCCAGAGCTGCAGTCACTATTCTGCTGTTACATCATGTCTTATCCTCCAGTCACCTCCAGAGCTGCACTCACTATTCTGCTGTTACATCGTGTCCTATCCTCCAGTTACCTCCAGAGCTGAATTCACCATTCTGCTGTTACATCATGTCTTATCCTCCAGTCACCTCCAGAGCTGCTGTCACTATTCTGTTGTTACATCGTTTCTTATCCTCCATTCACCTCCAGAGATGCAATCACTGTTCTGCTGTTACATGGTGTCTTATCCTCCAGTCACCTCCAGAGCTGCAGTCACTATTCTGCTATTACTTCATGTCTTATCCTCCAGTCACCTCAAGAGCTGCACTCACTTTTCTGCTGTTGATTGTGTCTTATCCTCCAGTCACCTCAAGAACTGCACTCACTATTCTGCTGTTACATCATGTCATCCTCCAGTCTCCTCCAGAGCTGCAGTCACTATTCTGCTGTTACATCGTGTCTTATCCTCCAGTCACCTCCAGAGCTGCAATCACTATTCTGCTGTTAGATCGTGTCTTATCCTCCAGTCACCTCCAGAGCTGCACTCACTATTCTGCTGTTACATCATGTCTTATCCTCCAGTCACCTCCAGAGCTGCACTCACTATTCTGCTGTTACATCCTGTCCTATCCTCCAGTCACCTCCAGAGCTGCAGTCACTATTCTGCTGTTACATCATGTCTTATCCTCCAGTCACCTCCAGAGCTGCTGTCATTATTCTGTTGTTACATCGTTTCTTATCCTCCATTCACCTCCAGAGATGCAATCACTGTTCTGCTGTTACATGGTGTCTTATCCTCCAGTCACCTCCAGAGCTGCAGTCACTATTCTGCTGTTACATTGTGTCTTGTCCTCCAGTCACCGCCAGAGCTGCAGTCACTAGTCTGCCGTTACATCGTGTCTTATCCTCCAGTCACCTCAAGAGCTGCACTCACTTTTCTGCTGTTGCATTGTGTCTTATCCTCCAGTCACCTCAAGAACTGCACTCACTATTCTGCTGTTACATCATGTCTTATCCTCCAGTCACCTCCAGAGCTGCACTCACTATTCTGCTGTTACCTCATGTCTTATCCTCCAGTCACCTCCAGAGCTGCACTGACTATTCTGCTGTTACATCGTGTCTTATCCTCCAGTCACCTCCAGAGCTGCACTCACTATTCTGCTGTTACATCGTGTCTTATACTCCAGTTACCTCCAGAGCTGTTGTCACTATTCTGCTGTTACATCATGTCTTATCCTCCAGTCACCTCCAGAGCTGCACTCACTATTCTGCTGTTACATCATGTCTTATCCTCCAGTCACCTCCAGAGCTGCAGTCACTATTCTGCTGTTACATCATCTGTTATCCTCCAGCCACCTCCAGAGCTACATTCACTATTCTACTGTTACATCGTGTATTATCCTCCAGAGCTGAATTCACCATTCTGTTGTTACATTGTGTCTTATCTTCCTGTCACCTCCAGAGCTGCAGTCACTATTCTGCTGTTACATCGTGTCTTATCCTCCTGTCACCTCCAGAGCTGCAATCACTATTCTACTGTTACATCCTGTCTTATCCTTCAGTCACCTCCAGAGCTGCAGTCACTGTTCTGCTGTTACATCATGTCTTATCCTCCAGCCACCTCCAGAGCTGCAGTCACTATTCTGCTGTTACATCAGGTCTTATCCTCCACTCACCTCCAGAGCTGCACTCACTATTCTGTTACATCATGTCTTATCCTCCAGTCACCTCCAGAGCTGCTGTCACTATTCTGCTGTTACATCAGGTCTTATCCTCCATTCACCTCCAGAGCTGCACTCACTATTATGCTGTTACTTCATGTCTTATCCTCCAGCCACCTCCAGAGCTGCAGTCACTATTCTGCTGTTACATGGTGTCTTATCCTCCAGCCACCTCCAGAGCTGCAGTCACTATTCTGCTGTTACATCATGTCTTGTCCTCCAGTCACCGCCAGAGCTGCACTCACTATTATGCTGTTACTTCATGTCTTATCCTCCAGTCACCTCAAGAGCTGCACTCACTTTTCTGCTGTTGCATTGTGTCTTATCCTCCAGTCACCTCAAGAATTGCACTCACTATTCTGCTGTTACATCATGTCTTATCCTCCAGTCACCTCCAGAGCTGCACTCACTATTCTGCTGTTACCTCATGTCTTATCCTCCAGTCACCTCCAGAGCTGCACTGACTATTCTGCTGTTACATCGTGTCTTATCCTCCAGTCACCTCCAGAGCTGCACTCACTATTCTGCTGTTACATCGTGTCTTATACTCCAGTTACCTCCAGAGCTGTTGTCACTATTCTGCTGTTACATCATGTCTTATCCTCCAGTCACCTCCAGAGCTGCACTCACTATTCTGCTGTTACATCATGTCTTATCCTCCAGTCACCTCCAGAGCTGCAGTCACTGTTCTGCTGTTACATCATGTCTTATCCTCCAGCCACCTCCAGAGCTGCAGTCACTATTCTGCTGTTACATCAGGTCTTATCCTCCACTCACCTCCAGAGCTACACTCACTATTATGCTGTTACTTCATGTCTTATCCTCCAGCCACCTCCAGAGCTGCAGTCACTATTCTGCTGTTACATGGTGTCTTATCCTCCAGCCACCTCCAGAGCTGCAGTCACTATTCTGCTGTTACATCAGGTCTTATCCTCCACTCACCTCCAGAGCTGCACTCACTATTCTGCTGTTACATAATGTCTTATCCTCCAGCCACCTCCAGAGCTGCACTCACTATTCTGCTATTACATCATGTCTTATCCTCCAGTCACCTCCAGAGCTGCAGTCGCTATTCTGCCATTACATCGTGTCTTATCCTCCATTCACCTCCAGAGATGCACTCACTATTCTCTGTTACATGGTGTCTTATCCTCCAGCCACCTCCAGAGCTGCAATCATTATTCTGCTGTTACATCGTGTCTTATCCTCCTGTCACCTCCAGAGCTGCAATCACTATTCTGCTGTTAAATCATGTCTTATCCTCCAGCCACCTTCAGAGCTGCAGTCACTATTCTGCTGTTACATCATGTCTTATCCTCCAGTCTCCTCCAGAGCTGCAGTCACTATTCTGCCGTTACATCGTGTCTTATCCTCCAGTCACCTCCAGAGCTGCAGTCACTATTCTGCTGTTACATCGTGTCTTATCCTCCAGCCACCTCCAGAGCTGTAGTCAATATTCTGCTGTTACATCAGGTCTTATCCTCCACTCACCTCCAGAGCTGCAGTCACTATTCTGATGTTACATCAGGTCTTATCCTCCAGTCACCTCCAGAGCTGCTGTCACTATTCTGTTGTTACATCAGGTCTTATCCTCCGTTCACCTCCAGAGATGCACTCACTATTCTGCTGTTACATCTTGTCTTATCCTCCAGTCACCTCCAGAGCTGCAGTCACTATTCTGCTGTTACATCATGTCTTATCCTCCAGTCACCTACAGAGCTGCACTCACTATTCTGCTGTTACATCGTGTCCTATCCTCCAGTCTCCTCCAGAGCTGCAGTCACTATTCTGCTGCTACATCATGTCTTATCCTCCATTCACCTCTAGAGATGCACTCAATATTCTACTGTTAAATCGTGTCTTATCTTCCAGTTACCTCCAGAGCTGCAGTCACTATTCTGCTGTTAAATCATGTCTTATCCTCCAGCCACCTCCAGAGCTGCACTCACTATTCTGCTGTTACATCGTATCTTATCCTCCAGTCAACTCCAGAGCTGCACTCACTATTCTGCTGTTAAATCATGTCTTATCCTCCAGCCACCTCCAGAGCTGCACTCACTATTCTGCTGTTACATCGTGTCTTATCATGCAGTCACTATTCTGCTGTTACATCATGTCTTATCCTCCAGTCTCCTCCAGAGCTGCAGTCACTATTCTGCCGTTACATCGTGTCTTATCCTCCAGTCACCACCAGAGCTGCAGTCACTATTCTGCTGTTACATCGTGTCTTATCCTCCAGTCACCTCCAGAGCTGCAGTCACTATTCTGCTGTTACATCAGGTCTTATCCTCCACTCACCTCCAGAGCTGCAGTCACTATTCTGATGTTACATCAGGTCTTATCCTCCAGTCACCTCCAGAGCTGCTGTCACTATTCTGTTGTTACATCAGGTCTTATCCTCCGTTCACCTCCAGAGATGCACTCACTATTCTGCTGTTACATCTTGTCTTATCCTCCAGTCACCTCCAGAGCTGCAGTCACTATTCTGCTGTTACATCGTGTCTTATCCTCCAGTCACCTCAAGAGCTGCAGTCACTATTCTGCTGTTACATCATGTCTTATCCTCCAGTCACCTCCAGAGCTGCACTCACTATTCTGCTGTTACATCATGTCTTATCCGCCAGTCACCTCCAGAGCTGCTGTCACTATTCTGTTGTTACATCGTTTCTTATCCTCCATTCACCTCCAGAGCTGCACTCACTATTATGCTGTTACATCGTGTCTTATACTCCAGTTACCTCCAGAGCTGCTGTCACTATTCTGCTGTTACATCGTGTCTTATCCTCCAGTCACCTCAAGAGCTGCACTCTCTTTTCTGCTGTTGCATTGTGTCTTATCCTCCAGTCACCTCAAGAGATGCAGTCACTATTCTGCTGTTACATCAGGTCTTATCCTCCACTCACCTCCAGATCTGCACTCACTATTCTGCTGTTACATCATGTCTTATCCTCCACTCACCTCCAGAGCTGCACTCACTATTCTGCTGTTACCTCATGTCCTATCTACCAGTCACCTCCAGAGCTGTACTGACTATTCTGCTGTTACATCGTGTCTTATACTCCAGTTACCTCCAGAGCTGCTGTCACTATTCTGCTGTTATATCATGTCTTATCCTCCAGTCACCTCCAGAGCTGCACTCACTATTCTGCTGTTACATCATGTCTTATCCTCCAGCCACCTCCAGAGCTGCAGTCACTATTCTGCTGTTACATCATCTATTATCCTCCAGCCACCTCCAGAGCTACAGTCACTATTCTACTGTTACATCGTGTATTGTCCTCCAGAGCTGAATTCAACATTCTGCTGTTACATCGTGTCTTATCCTCCAGTCACCTCCAGAGCTGCAATCATTATTCTGCTGTTACATCGTGACTTATCCTCCTGTCACCTCCAGAGCTGCAATCACTATTCTACTGTTACATCCTGTCTTATCCTCCAGTCACCTCCAGAGCTGCAGTCACTATTCTGCTGTTACATCATCTTTATTCCTCCAATCACCTCAAGAGCTGCACTCTCTATTCTGCTGTTACATCGTATCTTATTGTCCAGTCAACTCCAGAGCTGCACTCACTATTCTGCTGTTATTTCATGTCTTATCCTTCTGTCACCTCCAGAGCTGCAGTCACTGTTCTGCTGTTACATCATGTCTTATCCTCCAGTCACCTCCAGAGCTGCACTCACTATTATGCTGTTACTTCATGTCTTATCCTCCACTCATCTCCAGAGCTGCAGTCACTATTCTGCTGTTACATCATGTCTTATCCTCCAGTCACCTCCAGAGCTGCAGTCACTATTCTGCTGTTACATCGTGTCCTATCCTCCAGTCACCTCCAGAGCTGCAGTCACTATTCTGCTGTTACATCAGGTCTTATCCTCCAGTCACCTCCAGAGCTGCAATCATTATTCTGCTGTTACATCGTGTCTTATCGTCCTGTCACCTCTAGAGCTGCACTCACTATTCCACTGTTACATCATGTCTTATCCTCCAGTCACCTCCAGAGCTGCACTCACTATTCTGCTGTTACATCGTATCTTATCCTCCAGTCAACTCCAGAGCTGCACTCACTATTCTGTTGTTACATCAGGTCTTATCCTCCGTTCACCTCCAGAGATGCACTCACTATTCTGCTGTTACATCTTGTCTTATCCTCCAGTCACCTCAAGAGCTGCAGTCACTATTCTGCTGTTACATCATGTCTTATCCTCCAGTCACCTCATGAGCTGCAGTCACTATTCTGCTGTTACATCGTGTCTTGTCCTCCAGTCACCTCCAGAGCTGCTGTCACTATTCTGTTGTTAAATCGTTTCTTATCCTCCAGTCACTTCCAGAGCTGCAGTCACTATTCTGCTGTTACATCGTGTCTTGTCCTCCAGTCACCTCAAGAACTGCACTCACTTTTCTGCTGTTACCTCATGTCCTATCTACCAGTCACCTCCAGAGCTGCACTGACTATTCTGCTGTTACATCGTGTCTTATCCCCTTGTCACCTCCAGAGCTGCAATCACTATTCCACTGTTACATCATGTCTTATCCTCCAGTCACCTCCAGAGCTGCAGTCACTATTCTGCTGTTACATCGTATCTTATCCTCCAGTCAACTCCAGAGCTGCACTCACTATTCTGCTTTTAAATCATGTCTTATCCTCCAGCCACCTCCAGAGCTGCACTCACTATTCTGCTGTTACATCATGTCTTATCCTCCACTCACCTCCAGAGCTGCAGTCACTATTCTGATGTTACATTAGGTCTTATCCTCCAGTCACCTCCAGAGCTGCTGTCACTATTCTGTTGTTACATCAGGTCTTATCCTCCGTTCACCTCCAGAGATGCACTCACTATTCTGCTGTTTCATCTTGTCTTATCCTCCAGTCACCTCCAGAGCTGCAGTCACTATTCTGCTGTTACATCATGTCTTATCCTCCAGTCACCTCATGAGCTGCACTCACTATTCTCCTGTTACATCGGGTCTTGTCCTCCAGTCACCTCCAGAGCTGCACTCACTATTATGCTGTTACTTCATGTCTTATCCTCCACTCATCTCCAGAGCTGCAGTCACTATTCTGCTGTTACATCATGTCCTATCCTCCAGCCACCTCCAGAGCTGCACTCACTATTCTGCTGTTACATCATGTCTTATCCTCCAGTCACCTCCAGAGCTGCAGTCACTATTCTGCCGTTACATCGTGTCTTATCCTCCAGTCACCTCCAGAGCTGCAGTCACTATTCTACTGTTACATCGTGTCTTATCCTCCAGCCACCTCCAGAGCTGCAGTCACTATTCCACTGTTACATCATGTCTTATCCTCCAGTCACCTCCAGAGCTGCACTCACTATTCTGCTGTTACATCGTATCTTGTCCTCCAGTCAACTCCAGAGCTGCACTCACTATTCTGCTTTTAAATCATGTCTTATCCTCCAGCCACCTCCAGAGCTGCACTCACTATTCTGCTGTTACATCATGTCTTATCCTCCACTCACCTCCAGAGCTGCAGTCACTATTCTGATGTTACATCAGGTCTTATCCTCCAGTCACCTCCAGAGCTGCTGTCACTATTCTGTTGTTACATCAGGTCTTATCCTCCGTTCACCTCCAGAGATGCACTCACTATTCTGCTGTTACATCTTGTCTTATCCTCCATTCACCTCCAGAGATGCAATCACTGTTCTGCTGTTACATGGTGTCTTATCCTCCAGTCACCTCCAGAGCTGCAGTCACTATTCTGCTGTTACATCATGTCTTGTCCTCCAGTCACCTCCAGAGCTGCAGTCACTATTCTGCTGTTACATCGTGTCTTATACTCCAGTTGCCTCCAGAGCTGCTGTCACTATTCTGCTGTTACATCATGTCTTATCCTCCAGTCACCTCCAGAGCTGCACTCACTATTCTGCTGTTACATCATGTCTTGTCCTCCAGTCACCTCCAGAGCTGCAATCACTATTCTGCTGTTACATCATCTATTATCCTCCAGCCACCTCCAGAGCTACAGTCACTATTCTACTGTTACATCGTGTATTATCCTCCAGTTACCTCCAGAGCTGAATTCACCATTCTGCTGTTACATCATGTCTTATCTTCCTGTCACCTCCAGAGCTGCAGTCACTATTCTGCTGTTACATCAGGTCTTATCCTCCAGTCACCTCCAGAGCTGCAGTCACTATTCTGCTGTTACATCATCTATATTCCTCCAATCACCTCAAGAGCTGCACTCTCTATTCTGCTGTTACATCGTATCTTATCGTCCAGTCAACTCCAGAGCTGCACTCACTATTCTGCTGTTACTTCATGTCTTATCCTTCAGTCACCTCCAGAGCTGCAGTCACTATTCTGCTGTTACATCGTGTCTTATCCTCCAGCCACCTCCAGAGCTGCAGTCACTATTCTGCTGTTACATCAGGTCTTATCCTCCACTCACTTCCAGAGCTGCACTCACTATTCTGCTGTTACATCATGTCTTATCCTCCAGTCACCTCCAGAGCTGCTGTCACTATTCTGCTGTTACATCAGGTCTTATCCTCCATTCACTTCCAGAGATGCACTCACTCTTCTACTGTTACATCGTGTCTTATCCTCCAGTTACCTCCAGAGCTGAATTCACCATTCTGCTGTTACATCATGTCTTATCCTCCAGTCACCTACAGAGCTGCACTCACCATTCTGCTGTTAAATCATGTCTTATCTTCCAGTCACCTCCAGAGCTGCAATCATTATTCTGCTGTTAGATCGTGTCTTATCCCCTTGTCACCTCCAGAGCTGCAATCATTATTCTGCTGTTACATCGTGTCTTATCCCCTTGTCACCTCCAGAGCTGCAATCACTATTCCACTGTTACATCATGTCTTATCCTCCAGTCACCTCCAGAGCTGCACTCACTATTCTGCTGTTACATCGTATCTTATCCTCCAGTCAACTCCAGAGCTGCACTCACTATTCTGCTTTTAAATCATGTCTTATCCTCCAGCCACCTCCAGAGCTGCACTCACTATTCTGCTGTTACATCATGTCTTATCCTCCACTCACCTCCAGAGCTGCAGTCACTATTCTGATGTTACATTAGGTCTTATCCTCCAGTCACCTCCAGAGCTGCAGTCACTAGTCTGCTGTTACATCTTGTCTTATCCTCCAGTCACCTCCAGAGCTGCAGTCACTATTCTGCTGTTACATTGTGTCTTATCCTCCAGCCACCTCCAGAGCTGCACTCACTATTCTGCTTTTAAATCATGTCTTATCCTCCAGCCACCTCCAGAGCTGCACTCACTATTCTGCTGTTACATCATGTCTTATCCTCCACTCACCTCCAGAGCTGCAGTCACTATTCTGATGTTACATCAGGTCTTATCCTCCAGTCACCTCCAGAGCTGCTGTCACTATTCTGTTGTTACATGGTGTCTTATCCTCCAGCCACCTCCAGAGCTGCACTCACTATTCTGCTGTTACATCATGTCTTATCCTCCACTCACCTCCAGAGCTGCAGTCACTATTCTGATGTTACATCAGGTCTTATCCTCCAGTCACCTCCAGAGCTGCTGTCACTATTCTGCTGTTACATTGTGTCTTATCCTCCAGCCACCTCCAGAGCTGCACTCACTATTCTGCTTTTAAATCATGTCTTATCCTCCGTTCACCTCCAGAGATGCACTCACTATTCTGCTGTTACATCTTGTCTTATCCTCCATTCACCTCCAGAGATGCAATCACTGTTCTGCTGTTACATGGTGTCTTATCCTCCAGTCACCTCCAGAGCTGCAGTCACTATTCTGCTGTTACATCGTGTCTTGTCCTCCAGTCACCTCCAGAGCTGCACTCACTAGTATGCTGCTACTTCATGTCTTATCCTCCAGTCACCTCAAGAGCTGCACTCACTTTTCTGCTGTTACATTGTGTCTTATCCTCCAGTCACCTCAAGAACTGCACTCACTATTCTGCTGTTACATCATGTCTTATCCTCCAGTCACCTCCAGAGCTGAACTCACTATTCTGCTGTTACATCGTGTCTTATGCTCCAGTCACCTCCAGAGCTGCACTCACTATTCTGCTGTTACATCGTGTCTTATACTCCAGTTACCTCCAGAGCTGCTGTCACTATTCTGCTGTTACATCATGTCTTATCCTCCAGTCACCTCCAGAGCTGCACTCACTATTCTGCTGTTACATCATGTCTTGTCCTCCAGTCACCTCCAGAGCTGCAATCACTATTCTGCTGTTACATCTATTATCCTCCAGCCACCTCCAGAGCTACAGTCACTATTCTACTGTTACATCGTGTATTATCCTCCAGTTACCTCCAGAGCTGAATTCGCCATTCTGCTGTTACATCATGTCTTATCTTCCTGTCACCTCCAGAGCTGCAGTCACTATTCTGCTGTTACATCAGGTCTTATCCTCCAGTCACCTCCAGAGCTGCAGTCACTATTCTGCTGTTACATCGTATCTTATCGTCCAGTCAACTCCAGAGCTGCACTCACTATTCTGCTGTTACTTCATGTCTTCTCCTTCAGTCACCTCCAGAGCTGCAGTCACTATTCTGCTGTTACATCGTGTCTTATCCTCCAGCCACCTCCAGAGCTGCAGTCACTATTCTGCTGTTACATCAGGTCTTATCCTCCACTCACTTCCAGAGATGCACTCACTCTTCTACTGTTACATCGTGTCTTATCCCCTTGTCACCTCCAGAGCTGCAATCATTATTCTGCTGTTACATCGTGTCTTATCCCCTTGTCACCTCCAGAGCTGCAATCACTATTCCACTGTTACATCATGTCTTATCCTCCAGTCACCTCCAGAGCTGCACTCACTATTCTGCTGTTACATCGTATCTTATCCTCCAGTCAACTCCAGAGCTGCACTCACTATTCTGCTTTTAAATCATGTCTTATCCTCCAGTCACCTCCAGAGCTGCACTCACTATTCTGCCGTTACATCGTGTCTTATCCTCCAGTCACCTCCAGAGCTGCAGTCACTATTCCACTGTTACATCATGTCTTATCCTCCAGTCACCTCATGAGCTGCAGTCACTATTCTCCTGTTACATCGTGTCTTATCCTCCACTCATCTCCAGAGCTGCAGTCACTATTCTGCTGTTACATCATGTCCTATCCTCCAGTCAACTCCAGAGCTGAAGTCACTATTCTGCTGTTACATCATGTCTTATCCTCCAGTCCCCTCCAGAGCTGCTGTCACTATTCTGTTTTTACATCATGTCTTATCCTCCATTCACCTCCAGAGATGCAATCACTGTTCTGCTGTTACATGGTGTCTTATCCTCCAGTCACCTCCAGAGCTGCAGTCACTATTCTGCTGTTACATCGTGTCTTGTCCTCCAGTCACCTCAAGAGCTGCACTCACTTTTCTGCTGTTACATTGTGTCTTATCCTCCAGTCACCTCAAGAACTGCACTCACTATTCTGCTGTTACATCATGTCCTATCTACCAGTCACCTCCAGAGCTGCACTGACTATTCTGCTGTTACATCGTGTCTTATGCTCCAGTCACCTCCAGAGCTGCACTCACTATTCTGCTGTTACATCGTGTCTTATACTCCAGTTACCTCCAGAGCTGCTGTCACTATACTGCTGTTACATCATGTCTTATCCTCCAGTCACCTCCAGAGCTGCACTCACTATTCTGCTGTTACATCATGTCTTATCCTCCAGTCACCTCCAGACCTGAACTCACTATTATGCTGTTACCTCATGTCCTATCTACCAGTCACCTCCAGAGCTGCACTGACTATTCTGCTGTTACATCGTGTCTTATGCTCCAGTCACCTCCAGAGCTGCACTCACTATTCTGCTGTTACATCGTGTCTTATACTCCAGTTACCTCCAGAGCTGCTGTCACTATTCTGCTGTTACATCATGTCTTATCCTCCAGTCACCTCCAGAGCTGCACTCACTATTCTGCTGTTACATCATGTCTTATCCTCCAGTCACCTCCAGAGCTGCAATCACTATTCTGCTGTTACATCATCTATTATCCTCCAGCCACCTCCAGAGCTGCAGTCACTATTCTGCTGTTACATCAGGTCTTATCCTCCAGTCACCTCCAGAGCTGCAGTCACTATTCTGCTGTTACATCATCTATATTCCTCCAATCACCTCAAGAGCTGCACTCTCTATTCTGCTGTTACATCGTATCTTATCGTCCAGTCAACTCCAGAGCTGCACTCACTATTCTGCTGTTACTTCATGTCTTATCCTTCAGTCACCTCCAGAGCTGCAGTCACTGTTCTGCTGTAACATCATGTCTTATCCTCCAGCCACCTCCAGAGCTGCACTCACTATTCTGCTGTTACATCATGTCTTATCCTCCAGCCACCTCCAGAGCTGCACTCACTATTCTGCTGTTACATCGTGTCTTATCCTCCAGCCACCTCCAGAGCTGCAGTCACTATTCTGCTGTTACATCAGGTCTTATCCTCCACTCACTTCCAGAGCTGCACTCACTATTCTGCTGTTACATCATGTCTTATCCTCCAGTCACCTCCAGAGCTGCTGTCACTATTCTGCTGTTACATCAGGTCTTATCCTCCAGTCACCTCCAGAGCTGCAATCATTATTCTGCTGTTAGATCGTGTCTTATCCCCTTGTCACCTCCAGAGCTGCAATCATTATTCTGCTGTTACATCGTGTCTTATCCCCTTGTCACCTCCAGAGCTGCAATCACTATTCCACTGTTACATCATGTCTTATCCTCCACTCACCTCCAGAGCTGCAGTCACTATTCTGATGTTACATTAGGTCTTATCCTCCAGTCACCTCCAGAGCTGCAGTCACTATTCTGTTGTTACATCAGGTCTTATCCTCCGTTCACCTCCAGAGATGCACTCACTATTCTGCTGTTACATCTTGTCTTATCCTCCAGTCACCTCCAGAGCTGCAGTCACTATTCTGCTGTTACATCATGTCTTATCCTCCAGTCACCTCATGAGCTGCAGTCACTATTCTCCTGTTACATCGTGTCTTGTCCTCCAGTCACCTCCAGAGCTGCACTCACTATTATGCTGTTACTTCATGTCTTATCCTCCACTCATCTCCAGAGCTGCAGTCACTATTCTGCTGTTACATCATGTCCTATCCTCCAGCCACCTCCAGAGCTGCACTCACTATTCTGCTGTTACATCATGTCTTATCCTCCACTCACCTCCAGAGCTGCAGTCACTATTCTGATGTTACATCAGGTCTTATCCTCCAGTCACTTCCAGAGCTGCTGTCACTGTTCTGTTGTTACATCAGGTCTTATCCTCCGTTCACCTCCAGAGATGCACTCACTATTCTGCTGTTACATCTTGTCTTATCCTCCAGTCACCTCCAGAGCTGCAGTCACTATTCTGCTGCTACATCGTGTGTTATCCTCCAGTCACCTCAAGAGATGCAGTCACTATTCTGCTGTTACATCATGTCTTATCCTCCAGTCACCTCATGAGCTGTAGTCACTATTCTCCTGTTACATCGTGTCTTGTCCTCCAGTCACCTCCAGAGCTGCACTCACTATTATGCTGTTACTTCATGTCTTATCCTCCACTCATCTCCAGAGCTGCAGTCACTATTCTGCTGTTACATCATGTCCTATCCTCCAGTCACCTCCAGAGCTGAAGTCACTATTCTGTTGTTACATCATGTCTTATCCTCCATTCACCTCCAGAGATGCAATCACTGTTCTGCTGTTACATGGTGTCTTATCCTCCAGTCACCTCCAGAGCTGCAGTCACTATTCTGCTGTTACATCGTGTCTTGTCCTCCAGTCACCTCCAGAGCTGCACTCACTATTATGCTGTTACTTCATGTCTTATCCTCCAGTCACCTCAAGAGCTGCATTCACTTTTCTGCTGTTACATTGTGTCTTATCCTCCAGTCACCTCCAGAGCTGCACTCACTATTCTGCTGTTACCTCATGTTCTATCTACCAGTCACCTCCAGAGCTGCACTCACTATTCTGCTGTTTCATCGTGTCTTATCCTCCAGTCACCTCCAGAGCTGCTGTCACTATTCTGCCGTTACATCGTGTCTTATCCTCCAGTGCTGCAGTCTTATCTACTGTTACATCCTGTCTTATCCTCCATTCCCTCCAGAAATGCACTCCCTATTCTGCTGTTACATCGTGTCTTATCCTCCAGTCACCTCCAGAGCTGCTGTCACTATTCTGCCGTTACATCGTGTCTTATCCTCCAGTCACTTCCAGAGCTGCAGTCTTATCTACTGTTACATCCTGTCTTATCCTCCATTCACCTAAAGAGATGCACTCACTATTCTGTTGTTACATCGTGTCTTATCCTCCAGTTGCCTCCAGAGCTGCAGTCACTATTCTGCTGTTACATCATGTCTTATCCTCCAGTCACCTCCAGAGCTGCACTCACTATTCTGCTGTTACATCATGTCCTATCTACCAGTTACCTCCATAGCTGCACTCACTATTCTGCTGTTATATCCAGGGCTGTGGAGTCGGAGTCGTGGAGTCAGAGTTAGTTTTGGTTGGAGTCGGAGTCGGTAGAAATGTACCGACTCCGACTCCAGCTTTAAAGAAATGTATTAATATTTCATAATTGAACTTTCATATGAATTTTATAAATGTTACTTAAATATATATGTTCTATCAAACTATGAACAACAGTGATAAGCAGTTCTGCTGGAGATAGAGACATTTCTTACTTCTTGTGTGTCACTGTTCTCCACTGCCCTTATCTAATCTTATACTTGGTTAACCTCATGCTGCCCCAACCCCCCTACTTACAATGTATGAAACTGAAAGTGAAAATGTGTTGCAAATTCTTAGTAGTAAAGCTCCTCCTCTAGACTAGATGTTTACTAGGTGTGCGTCTTCCAAGCATCTCACAGCTGCTACTCAGAAGAGGAAGACTGTAAGAAGTATAATCCTTTCAACAAACTTTGCATCAGTTAACTGTGAGTACATGAGGAATAACAGTATTACTGACCACTATATCGGTTGTACGACCTGGCAATAATTTTGTACAATTGTTTTTAGGAAAAACAATTGTCATTTGGATTGTGAAACGCAGAATTAAAAACCTGAGAATGTCAAAGAAGCGTCACATTAAATCAGCTGTATTTGAACATTTCACCATCACTCAAGATAGAAAACATTATGTCTGTCAGTGTATGACAAATGATCCAGACGAAAACAAATGCTGTGAAGCCAAGATCAGTGCATATTCAGACAAAGATAAAAATGCTCCTACCAGAGCTTCTAATCTAAAGAGACATTTACAGCGCTTTCATCCAGAAGTACTGAAAGCAGTGGATGAGAAAGACTGCATCCAAACCAATGAACCAGTGCCCAGCTCTTCCAGCCAAACAAAGGAGCAGAGAACTTTGCAGCCATCAGTTGCAAGATATTTTGTCAGTGACAAAGTTACTGTGACAATGACAGTAGATACATTTAAAAAAACAGATCATAAAGCTAGTTGTAAAGGATAGTGTGCCTATTTCATTATTTTCACGACCAGCTTTTATGTGTCTGAATGGGGAAATTGCCCGCAAGCTTGGTGTTTCTCTGGAGAGAGAGAGTATTAGAAAATTAGTAATCGAAGAAGCTTTTAAACAAAAGGAAGAACTTAAAAAAACTCTCAAGGGACGCTTTCTGCTTCTTAAAATGGATGCCTGCACACGTCACAGAGTGAACTATTTTGCCATCAATGTCCGATTTGTTTGTGACAAAAATGAAATAGTTACCAAGACATTGGCAGTAAAAGACACCAAAGCTCATCACACCAGTGAGTTTCTCCAGGTCTTGGTGGGAAAGGTTCTGCAAGACTATGAACTTAAAAAAGAGCAAGTTCAATGCTTCAAATATGATAAGTACTATTAAGCTAATGAATGAGAGTAATGATGGTGACCAGCAGCTAGAAGAACATTCTGGGTCCACAGACACAGAAATGTTTGAAATAGAGGAACACAGTATTGTAACTGAGGAGCAAACTGAAGTTGCTTCAGATGAACAGCAACATGATAGTTTAGATGATCTTGTTGAAACTGTGACAATCCGTTCTTTCATTCATCACATGCGCTGTGTTGTGCGTACGCTACAGCTGGCTATAAGAGACAGTCTGCAAGAAGGACATGCTGCTGCACTGATTGGCAAGGGGAGAAAATTGGCTACTGTTGCCAGAACCCCTAAAGTTGACTCAATTTTGAAGAGACGTGCTGGAAAAGGGGCAATTATTGATCAAGCCACACGATGGGGCAGTACTTACTTAATGATTCAGCGCTTGGTTGAACTGAAAACCTTTCTTGTAGACATGGCTAACCCTCAACTGACGCTAAATGAAAGTCAGTGGAATCAGGTGACTGAGCTGGAAAAATTGCTAGAGCACCCATTTACAGTGATTAAAAAATGACAAGCAGAGGTATTTTCTTAAAGGAGTGGAAGAACCTGATGTTTCGCCTGTCCCAAAGAGGAGGGTTAATTGCAAGTGGCATTGCTACATCAATGAAACGGAGAGAGGAGCTACTATTACAAAATACCATTCTTTTGGCAGCTGTTTATGTAGACCCAATGCATCGGATTCTTCTAGATGATCAACAGCTAACTAAAGGAAAAGAAGCTCTGTTTGAAATAGCAGTAAGGATGAAAGGGTTGCAGAACAGTCAGGAGGAACAAGAAGAGCTTGGTCGTCCTGCCACATCTTCACCCTCATCATCAACTGATGAAGAATTTAATTTCGAAAAATATTTGAATCACAAGGACCGTGCAAAGCGTTCCCGCATAGAAGAAGAGTCATCCCCATCAAAGAACACAGCCAGTACATTTCAGCAGAATTTTTCATGTGCACTAAAAGAAATTGAGAAATTTGACCGTTCATCAAAAATAACAGTGAAACAAGCGATTCCTCTGTATCCTGACATTGTCAGAGATGTTGCCCGAGTGGTTACTGCTTTGCCACCAACCCAAGTTAGTGTAGAGAGGTTGTTCTCAGCTCTCAAAATAATTAGATCAGATTTGAGGGCATCCATGAAGGAGGATCTGACAGAGGCAATACTTTTTCTGAGGACAAATTTATAGATTTCTTCTTATTAACTGCATAACAGTGTTTATTGCATATTTACTTACAAAAGTTTAGAAAAGTTTATAAAAGTTATTTGCTATATTCTAATTGTATTCTAATAAATATAGTTTTTGCTCTAAGTGGTCTGATTACTTATATGATGGTGAGAAACTGAATAAGCACGATGTTAATATTTTACAACAGTAAATTTATTGTTACGAATTGGCCATTTATGAAGGAGTCGGAACCTGATAAAATCCAGGAGTCAGAGTCGCAACTGTGGCTTACCGACTCCACAGCCCTGGTGAGCACGCAGCCTAAGTCTTCAAAGGTGTTGTCCATGATTAGAAACTTGTGTTTTTTTGTCTATAAACAGCACCACAACCTGTCTACAGGTTCAGTGTGGTATTGCAGCTCAGTTCCATTTATTTCAGTAGAGCTGAAGTCCAGTGCCAGTCACAATCTATAGACAGATGTGATATTGCTTTTGAAAGAAAACAATAATGTTTTTCTAATCCTGTATGTGAAGATCTGAGGTTGTGGGTTGCAATAATCACCTAGACAAGTTAACGATGCAACAATAGTTTATCTCTTACATCCAAGGTTTTACTACAACTCTAGGTAAATGGCCAAAATACATTGCCCCCAGTGCACAAGATACCCTTCCTGGGGCGGTAGTTCAACTGCCTTTGTACCAGGCGATACTCACTATTTCACCACTTTTGGTTGGCTCACAGATTTCGTATCGCCAACCAGTATAGTTTGTATTCACATTCCTCGCTCCTCCAGACGACAAGATAAAACAATAGAGACACAGGTATCCAGTAGCAACAGTCCTTAAGAAAGTTCATCAAATCCAGATGACAGATTCCACAACTGTAGCATATTTATCCAGCCCAGTGATCAACCGATCTTCAAACTCCATAGGCCATTCATCCATGGGTCCAGGACCTCAGCCTAGATCCTTTCCCTTCAACGTCATTTCACCAACTTCCTAAACATGGGGCTTTTTTTCCTCCCTTCATGGGAGCATTTGAGGGTCATCAGAGAGGTTCACATACAGCTATTTGAATTGGTTTTAAAAATAATATTTTTCTTTCATATATTTTCACGTTTTGGGTGCAGTTTTTGTTTATGTCCTAGATCATATTTATGTGTTTTTAGCATTGTATAAATAAAGGTTACATTTTATTATTAGATCCCTTTATGATTTCTGACTTTTTGAGACCTCTATATACATTTGACCATTAACCTGCAGATTAACTGCATATCTGCAGGTTAATAGCCTTTCTTTCACGTGACTGGTTCCCTTGTAGGGTTGTCGTATGAATGCAATCCTTAATAAACCCAATCTTGTCTATGCTATATATACCCCTGTCCAGATCTATATTATAAAAGTATACAGTTGACATCTATCTGATGGATACATTTTTTTGCCAAACCTGTTTTCTAGTTCGCCCGTTATATTCATGCTGCAGCGTGGACTTACTTTACAGAGTGTTTCTTATAGCAGCGTGCTTTAGTAGAGGCATTTCCATGGGGATTTTTCACTTGATGTGATATGCATGTGACATTTTACTGTATATGCCGTGCTGCCAATGTGGTTTTCTGTAAAAAGATGTAGTAAATTAATTATTAAAACACTGCGCTACGACAGCCATCAATTAGATCCCATAATGATACAATAACCAGTACAGTTCTATTATCCTCATTAGACAGCGGTGTACACAGTTTATTGTATAGACCTTTGCTGCACAATGGGACAGTGTTCATTTATGTAAAATAATCCATAGATGTGGGACAGGTCCATAGGGATATGTACAAACACCCTCCATATAAATGTGCACATATAAGCTAACACTGCCCCCTACAGCTTCAGTGGCTGATCTCAGGTGCCCACAGGGAATCAGTGCCCGTGTATTGTTAGTAGACTTCCATTGTAGTCTTTATTAACACATCTACAACCCTTTGTATTATTCTGAACCTCCATAGAAGTGAATGGAGAAAGCCTATCATGCACAGCCACTTCTATGTTCACATTAACTAGAGATACAGCCTTATCTCGATAGCTGCGGGGGGCTACAGAGGTGGAGCCAACATCTATTAGCCATTTATGGCTTATTTGGTGGATATATCTGAGAGGGAAATAACCCTTTAATTGGGTTATCCACTACTAGACACCAACTATTGATGGGCCAAGGGAGGTGAGAAAACTAAAAGAAATTGATATCTCCAGACCAGCGCTGCATACCCCACTGGTTACCTGAGGTTAACAACCGGTGGGGGCAACGCATGAGTGTTGCAGCTTCTGATTGGTTGCAGCATTCATATTTCATCTAAGCCAGAAGAAGTAGTGCTCACATGACACCCCTGCCAGATGTGGATGTCAGAATAATGGCGGGATACACAACAATGAGTATAAGAGGGCACTGGTTTGGGAGGTGATTTGGGGATTTTTTTATATTTCCCCCTTCCTAGGTCCACAAATAAGACCCTACAAGTTCCAGGGAACATAGGTACACAGAACACCCTTTTTGGGCTGTGCATCTTCTCTATATACAGTGGGGAAAAAAGTAAACTGCTCAAAAAAATAAAGGGAGCACTTAAACAACTGAATATAACTCCAAGTAAATCAAACTTCTGTGAAATCAAACTGTCCACTTAGGAAGCAACACTGA
Organism: Phyllobates terribilis; assembly: GCF_046119375.1. Lineage (NCBI taxonomy): Eukaryota > Metazoa > Chordata > Amphibia > Anura > Dendrobatidae > Phyllobates > Phyllobates terribilis. The sequence goes on from NW_027363462.1 coordinate 277,503, forward strand.
TTGACAATCAATTTCACATGCTGTTGTGCAAATGGAATACACAATAGATGGAAATTATTGGCAATTATTAAGACACCCTCAATAAAGGAGTGGTTCTGCAGGTGGGGACCACAGATCACATCTCAGTACCAATGCTTTCTGGCTGATGTTTTGGTCACTTTTGAATGTTGGTTGTGCTTTCACACTCGTGGTAGCATGAGACGGACTCTACAACCCACAGAAGTTGCTCAGGTAGTGCAGCTCATCCAACATGGCACATCAATGCAAGCTGTGGCAAGAAGGTTTGCTGCATCTGTCAGCGTAGTGTCCAGAGCCTGGAGGCGCTGCCAGGAGACAGGCCAGTACACCAGGAGACGTGGAGGGGGTCGTAGGAGGGCAACAACCCAGCAGCAGGACCGCTACCTCCGCCTTTGTGCAAGGAGGAACAGGAGGAGCACTGCCAGAGTCCTTCAAAATGACCTCCAGCAGGCCACAAATGTGCATGTGTCTGCACCAACGGTTTGAAACAGACTCCATGAGGGTGGTATGAGGGCCCAACGTCCACAGATAGGGGTGGTGCTCACAGCCCAACACCGTGAAGGACACTTGGCATTTTCCACAGAACACCAGGATTGGCAAAGTCGCCACTGGCGCCCTGTGCTCTTCATAGATGAAAGCAGGTTCACACTGAGCTCATGCGACAGACGAGACAGAGTCTGGAGATGCCGTGGAGAGCGCATAGTGGGTAAACAACCTTACGCGGTGAAATGAGCTGCATCTGGATCTCGTCCACCTAAAGGGACTGTCAGCACAGAATGACTGTTCAAACTAAGTCCCAACTCTCGGTGCTTCGGGGCCAATCATTTATATACACCTTCCCACCTGCTTGTTTTCCCTCTATCCACACCCTCCTCTTCTTTGATTGACAGCTCTGGCTTCATAGAACCAGAGAAGGAAGGAGACAGAGGTAAAACAAGCAGGTGGGAAGGTGTATATAAATGATTGGCCCACGCCGTGATCCATGGAGCGCTTGTACTTGGTTTCAACAGTCATTCTGTGCTGACAGTCCCTTTAAAATCAGTGTTTCCCAAACTCCAGTCCACACGGCCCCCCACAGGTCATGTCTTCAGGATTTCTATAGTATTGCACAGGTGAGAGAATTCCTGATTCCTTGATGATACTTTCATCACATGTGTAATACTGAGGAAATCCTGAAAACCTGACCTGTTGGGGGCCATGAGGACTGGAGTTTGGGAAACACTGCCTTAAATGGAGCTGTGCTGCAGTTTTATTATTCAGCAATTAGCAGGATCCCCCAACAATTTCTTAAGCAATGAGAAAATGCAGTCCCTAATGATGTCCTCTGACAATAAGCGGATCACGGACAGCAGATGCATTGGGTTCTGCATTTCTTGGAGAATGGGATGGGGCAGCTTCTGTCTTCTCAGTGATACAATCAGGAAGGAGATGCAGCGTGAGACAATCCCTGTCTAGATCTTTGATCTGATCATCAATACAGAGGGCTGATTGGTGAAGACAGAGGGAAAGGCTAATAAGATTATTAAAAAAAACTTAGTTTTTCAGCTGGTACTTCCTCTGGGGTCAGTATGCCAACCTCATTGACTTCATAGCACTTGCCAGAGTGGGCAGACACGATTTATTGCCTTTATACACATCACCTCCACACAGGGCGATGCTGGCTACCACGCCTCTGTAGTGATCAAACGTTGAGTCAAACAGCAGGGCTTTAAGAGGGCTGCCCTTTTCAATCTTGGGACTAAAACACAAAAATAAGACATCCTGTTAAGGGGTATAAAGGTAAGTAAACCGCGTTCAGTCCGGGGTGATGAATTCCAAAAGACAAAGTTTATTCTGCCATCACATAACGTTTCGACCTGTTATAGGTCTTTATCAAGTATATACAAAGACATACAGGGATACTGATCCCCCTGGTCAGTGGCCAGAACCCTGTAAATTCCCCTTAAATGGTCCAAAACTGAAACTGTGGGAACAATCGAATCCACTTAGGGTTCAGCAAACTTACAGTCAAGGGTTTGATAAAGTTATCTACACCCTTGTGTCTCCGGAAAGCATGGCGTACGTTCACGTGCTGAAAATGCCGACCAGTGCTGGAGTGAGCGGAGGTCCGCAGCTTGTGAAACTACAGATCCCAGCAGGCTGACGGTCTCTCATCAAGTTATGCTGGGAGTCGCAGTTTCACAAATAGTGCTAGAGGATCCATGTCAGAAATATGAGGCTGCCACTAGGGTTTCTCCCACAAATATGTAATCGGACGTGGAACAGATCCGCACGTGAATGAGCCATATTCTCTATCTGTGAACATACTACTCTCCTTCACTCAGATTGTAAGTGGTTCTGCAGCGCATCTGTGCAGAGCAAGCTGTCAATCAAAATCCGGGCCAGGTTTACAGCCGTCACCTCCGATATAGTGAGCGGTGCTGTGATCCAAGACTGTAGCCGCTCCGTGTACAACGATGAGTGAAGGCCGGCGGCTGCAGGGAGGAAAGAAGTTAATTTTCTCCCGGTACCTGCATTATCAATAAGGCGGCCGGGCAACATTGTAACAATATTTATCTGCAGATTAACCCTATACCTGCAGGTACATAGCATTTTTCAAGGTGACAGGTTCCCTTTAATAAAGAGAAGATGGATAGAGCCGCATTAGTCCATACTCACGGTGGAAGCCTCCTGACAACTTCTTGAAGAATACTTTCCACATTTGTTCCAAGCTTCGCCGAGATCTAATAGAAATAAACAGAGAAATTAATTTGTTAATACAGTTTAGACCTCGGCTCCAATGAATCACAAGAAATGAAACCTGTTTGAAGCTGACAAGCAATCAAGCCCCTCCGTAAGCCACACAGAACATGGCTACTTATGTCATCTGCAGGTGATTAAAGGAACCTGTCATGTTGAAATGGTATAAGATCTGTAGGGGGATGTTGTAGAGCAGAGAAGTTGATCAGACTGATAGACATATCTGTGGGAAGAGAGTCAGTAAGACTTGCATTTTATGCAGAGAAAGTCCTGCAGTATGTACACTAGTCCAGTGGGCGGTCCTAAGTGATTGACAGTTCCCTGTATGACCATGCAGGCAAAGATAGCTGTCAATCACCAGCATGACCGCCCACTGGACTCATCTATACAAACAGCAGGATTCCACTGAATAAATTGATACAGGAAAAATATCTATCTTTGTACTGTGTTAGCCAGTAGATAGAAGAGTATTTAGATTTGAGAGTCCTCAGTGGTTGATACCTTTTAATGGCTAACGGAAAAGATGGTAACAAATTGCAAGCTTTCCAGACTACTCAGGTCTCAGGTCTGCCTGATGAAGAGGCCTGAGCAGTTTGGAAAGCTTGCAATTTGTTACCATCTTTTCAGTTAGCCATTAAAGGTATCAACCACTGAGGACTCTCAAATCTAATGAATGAATTACAATTTATACTGAATCTTCTCCCACAAACTTATATATTGTTCTGCTCAGTTTCTCATGGGTAAAACCTGTAAGTCTGAATGGGGCTGTAATGTTATTACAATCATGTTGTAATGGGGTTTGGGAGGTGGAACCTCTGAGCAACTATACAAGGGGGCGGTCCTTGTAAGGAAGCGGGTGGCTCCCAGGGAAGACGGGCAGGTAGTCACAGCAAGTGACAGGGACAGTCTCTGGGTAGAAGGGCAGGTAGTCACGGCAAGTGACAGGGACAATCTCTGGGTAGAAGGGCAGGTAGTCACGGCAAGTGACAGGGACAGTCTCTGGGTAGAAGGGCAGGTAGTCACGGCTAGTGACAGGGACAGTCTCTGGGTAGAAGGACAGCAGGCAGGTGGCTGGTGAGCGCTCCCAGGTGAGCAGGCGAGAGTCTCTGGACAGGCAGGTGGTCACGGCAAGTGACGGCAGAACCTCCAGGTAGACTAGCAGACAGGTAGCAGGTGGATGCTCCCAGGTGAGCGGGCAAGAGTCTCTGGACAGGCATGTGGTCACGGCAAGTGACGACAGAACCTCCAGGTAGACTAGCAGACAGGTAGCAGGTGGACGCTCCCAGTTGAGCGGGCAAGAGTCTCTGGACAGACAGGTGGTCACGGCAAGTGACGGCAGAGCCTCCAGGTAGACTAGCAGACAGGTAGCAGGTGGACGCTCCCAGTTGAGCGGGCAAGAGTCTCTGGACGGGCAGGTGGTCACGGCAAGTGACGGCAGAGCCTCCAGGTAGGCTAGCAGGCAGGTAGCAGGTGAGCGCTCCCAGGTGAGCGGGCAGGCTGGTCCATAGACAGACTGACAGGTGTCGGAAGGCAGACCGTCGGACCGCAGGCTTGCAAGCAGGTAAGCGGATATCAGGCAGGTATCCAGCAGGAATCTGGCAGGTGACTGGCAGGTAACAAGCAGGAATCTGGCAGGTGACTGGCAGGTAACAAGCAGGAATCTGGCAGGTGACTGGCAGGTAACTGGTAACGGGACCTGAGGGCTGAAGCAGAGTGAAGGCTTTGCAACAACATTGCTCGGGCACCTCCATTTTGGAGGAGGTGCCTTATATATGGTGAAGTCCTCCGGCCATTGGCCGGGGACTCCTTAGGACGACGCGTGCGGCCCCTTTAAGAGAGGGGGAGCCCGCGCGCACTAAGCACCGTGGCCGGGAAGCAGCGCGCGCTGCCAGCAGAGCGGGAGGAAGACGCCGGGCACGGAGCGGAGAGGTGAGGGGAACAGCATCCCTGCCTAGCAGGAGGCAGGGACGCCGACGCTACAGTACCCCCCCCCCCCCTTTAGGCCCCCCCTTTTTTAAGCCAGAGAGAAATTTATCAAGGATGAGAGGGGCATGGATGTTCTCCCGGGGCTCCCACGTTCTCTCCTCAGGACCAAACCCCTTCCAATCTACCAGAAAAAAGTTTTTTCCTCTTACCCATTTGGTGGCCAGAATGTTCTCTACCTCAAACTCGTTCTCAGCGGAAACCGGAGCAGGGGGCGTACCTGTAGACTTGGAAAAAGAGTTAAGTACCACGGGTTTGAGGAGAGATACATGGAAGGAGTTAGGGATCCGTAAGTTGGCCGGGAGTTTCAATTTATAGGCCACCGGATTGATTTGTTTGATAACTTCCAGTGGGCCGATGAACCGAGGCCCTAACTTGTAGGAGGGAATCTTGAGCCGGACATACTTGGACGAGAGCCAGACTTTATCTCCAGGACGGAATTGTGGAGGATCCAGTCGTTTTTTGTCAGCGTGTTTTTTCATCCGCTCGGACGACTGAAGGAGTGCGGATCGGGTACTCTCCCAAATGGAGGAGAATTTGCTAATGAGAGATTCCGCAGCCGGATTGTCCACCGAGGTGGAGACGGGAAATGGGATCCGAGGATGCTGACCGAAGACTACAAAAAACGGGGATTTGGAGGAAGATTTGCTCTCGTGATTATTGTAAGAGAATTCAGCCCATGGTAGGAGATCCACCCAGTCCGAATGGTGGGCATTAACGAAGTGCCGGAGGTAACTGGTCAGGATCTGATTGATCCGCTCCACTTGGCCATTGGACTGTGGGTGGTAAGTGGAGAAGTCCAGGGTAACGTCAAGCAGCTTACATGTGGCTCTCCAGAAGCGTGAGGTGAACTGAACCCCACGATCCGACACGATGTGGAGGGGCAGGCCATGGAGACGGAAGATGTGACGGATAAAGTCTTTAGCCAGTTCGGGTGCTGACGGGAGACCCGGCAGGGGAATGAAGTGCGCCATCTTGGAAAAGCGGTCAGCGACCACCCAAATGACCGTACAACCGGCAGAGACAGGGAGATCCGTTATAAAGTCCATAGCTATATGCTGCCACCAGGCAGCAGGTACTGGAAGAGGAAGGAGGCGACCGGCTGGCAGGTGTCTCGAAACTTTGTTGCGGGCGCAGGACACACAGGCTGAAACAAAGTCTATTACATCCTTGTGCAGGGTAGGCCACCAGTAATGCCGGGTAATAAGCTGGAGGGTCTTTTTCTGACCGGCGTGGCCAGCTAGCTTAGATGAGTGACCCCAGAGTAGGACCTTCTTCCGATCAGGTACTGTTACGAACGTCTTACCGGGACGGAGACGATTTAGATTCACGGGAGCCACCTGCATTACTCTGGCGGGATCAATGATGTGCTTCGGTTCCTCCTCTAGGTCAGACACCAGGAAGGATCGGGACAAGGCGTCAGCTTTGATGTTTTTGTCTGCCGGGCGAAAATGAAGAACGAAATCAAAGCGGGCAAAAAACAAGGACCACCGGGCTTAGCGCGGGTTAAGTCTCTGGGCGCTCTGGAGGTAAGCCAAGTTCTTGTGGTCCGTGTAAATAATTACCAGGTGAAGAGCCCCCTCGAGCAGGTAATGCCACTCCTCCAGTGCCAGCTTAATGGCCAATAACTCTCGATCTCCTATAGAATAATTGCGCTCAGAAGAGGAGAAGAGTTTGGAGAAGAAGCCGCAAGTTACCATTCTTCCGGAAGACGACTTTTGGGTAAGTACCGCTCCGGCTCCAGAGGAGGAGGCGTCAACTTCCAGGAAGAATTGTTTGTTGCCGTCCGGACGATGCAGCACCGGGGCGGAAGAGAAAGCCTGTTTTAAGGAAAGAAAGGCTTCCTCTGCTTCGGGCGGCCATTTTCTGTAATTAGTGCCCTTACTGGTGAGCGCAGAGATTGGGGCAGTCCGGGAAGAGAAGTGCGGTATGAAGAGGCGGTAGTAGTTGGCGAAACCCAGGAACCGCTGAATAGCTTTCAACCCCTCTGGTCGGGCCACTTCTGGATGGCAGACAGTTTCTCAGGATCCATTTGTAGGCCGGTCTGAGAGATTATGTAGCCCAGAAACGGAAGCGAGGTCTGCTCAAAGAGGCACTTCTCATATTTAGCGTAGAGGTGGTTCTGCCTGAGCCTGAGCAGAACCTGACGAACATCCCCCCGGTGTGTGGGGAGATCCGGAGAGAAGACCAAGATGTCGTCCAGGTACACCACTACGCAGGAGTAGAGAAGGTCCCAGAAGATGTCATTGACCAACTCTTGAAAGACGGCGGGAGCGTTACAGAGACCGAAGGGCATTACCAGGTATTCATAGTGGCCGTCCCGGGTGTTGAATGCCGTCTTCCATTCATCCCCCTGACGGATACGGACCAGGTTATACGCCCCACGGAGGTCCAGCTTGGTGAAGATTCTAGCCCCCCTCAGACGGTCAAATAATTCCGGAATGAGCGGAAGGGGGTATTTATTCTTCACCGTGATCTGGTTAAGGCCTCTATAGTCTATACAGGGACGGAGTGAGCTGTCCTTTTTGATGAAGAAGAAGCCTGCTCCCGCCGGGGAATTAGATTTCCGGATGAATCCCCTGGCCAGATTCTCCTCAATATATTCTGACATGGATCGGGTCTCAGCAGCGGACAAAGGGTAAATGCGCCCACGGGGAGGAGTAGCGCCGGGCATCAGGTCGATTCGGCAGTCGTATGGTCTATGAGGGGGTAATGTCTCTGCCTCCTTTTTATTAAAGACGTCCGCATACGACCAATAAGGAGCCGGAAGACCAGGTAGATTGGCTGGAGTAGGAGAAGGACGGACAGGATGGATGGGAACTAAGCAAGTCTTATGGCAGTCCTGTCCCCAGCGAAGGACTTCTCCGGTCTGCCAATCAAGCACGGGTGCATGTCTCTGAAGCCAAGGTAGGCCTAATAAGAGGGCGTGAGAGAGTCCAGGCAGAACATGAAAGAAGATGCTCTCAGAGTGCAGCATTCCCACCTGCAGGGTTATGGATTCGGTGATGAGTTGGATGGGATGTGGTAAGAGGCCCCCATCCACGGCAGCGACAGATAAGGGTACAGCTAGAGGTTTGGTGGGAATGCGGTATTTCTCTACCAGAGACTGAGAAATGAGATTTCCGGCAGCTCCAGAGTCAAGTTGGGCTAGTTCAAAATAACGGTTCTCCCCGCAGATGATAGAGACCGACAGCAACAGAGATGGAGAGGGTTTACTCTTGTCTAGGACGACCTCTCTGAGCGATCCTAGACACAGGCGTTTCCCGACCTCTCCGGGCAGGAACGGATCCGGTGCAACTTACTGCCACAGTAGAAGCAGCTCCCCTCGGCTCGGCGTAACTCTTGACGGGTTTTGACCATCTTGGTCTGGTCGACCTGCATAGGCTCAGGTGAGTGCGCCTGGGTAGTAACGGGAGAAGTGACAGGTTTCTGGAAGGTAGGGGCTAGACATGGAAACCTCCTCTCACGGGTGACCTCTTTGGCGCGCTCCTGGAACCGGATGTCAATCCGGGTGGCAAGTGTTATTAAGTCGTCGAGAGTGGTAGGAATGTCCCGACCGGCGAGTTCATCTTTAATACGGCCGGACAGACCCTCCCAAAAGACAGACACCAGGGCGTCGTTATCCCAGGCCAGCTCCGAAGCAAGGGTACGGAACCGTATGGCGTATTTTCCCACGGAGAGATTTCCTTGACGGAGGCGTAGCAGAGATGATGCGGATGAGGTCTTCCGTTCTGGTTCGTCGAAGACTTTCCGGAAGGCCATGAGAAAGGCTGGCAGGTTGGACACCAGGGGGTCTCCTCTCTCCCATAGAGGATTTAGCCAAGCCAGTGCCTCTCCCGTGAGATGGGACATGATGAAGGCTACTCTGGCTCGGTCGCTGGAAAACTGGTGTGTCAACAGTTCGAAGTGCAGAGTGCACTGGTTAATGAAGCCCTGTGCCTGGCTGGGATCTCTGCCAAAACGAGGAGGGGCGGAGAGGCGGGGACCGGGAAGAGATGCCATGGTGTTGATGGGCTGCGGCGGTGCCGGGGTAGTAAGTGTGCGAGTGGAGGCAGCTCCCGAAGAGGTAGTCAATGTGTCCAGGCGGGAGTTAACACCACGCAGGTGACTCAGGATGGACTCCTGTTGGGACCTCTGACAGGAAAGTTCATGACATAGGTCCGAGAGCGAGGGAGCTTGGGTGCCACCGGGTTCCATGGCCCGAGCAAACTGTAACGGGTCTGGGAGGTGGAACCTCTGAGCAACTATACAAGGGGGCGGTCCTTGTAAGGAAGCGGGTGGCTCCCAGGGAAGACGGGCAGGTAGTCACAGCAAGTGACAGGGACAGTCTCTGGGTAGAAGGGCAGGTAGTTACGGCAAGTGACAGGGACAGTCTCTGGGTAGAAGGGCAGGTAGTCACGGCAAGTGACAGGGACAGTCTCTGGGTAGAAGGGCAGGTAGTCACGGCAAGTGACAGGGACAGTCTCTGGGTAGAAGGACAGCAGGCAGGTGGCTGGTGAGCGCTCCCAGGTGAGCAGGCGAGAGTCTCTGGACAGGCAGGTGGTCACGGCAAGTGACGGCAGAACCTCCAGGTAGACTAGCAGACAGGTAGCAGGTGGATGCTCCCAGGTGAGCGGGCAAGAGTCTCTGGACGGGCAGGTGGTCACGGCAAGTGACGGCAGAGCCTCCAGGTAGACTAGCAGACAGGTAGCAGGTGGACGCTCCCAGTTGAGCGGGCAAGAGTCTCTGGACAGGCAGGTGGTCACGGCAAGTGACGGCAGAGCCTCCAGGTAGACTAGCAGACAGGTAGCAGGTGGACGCTCCCAGTTGAGCGGGCAAGAGTCTCTGGACCGGCAGGTGGTCACGGCAAGTGACGGCAGAGCCTCCAGGTAGGCTAGCAGGCAGGTAGCAGGTGAGCGCTCCCAGGTGAGCGGGCAAGAGTCTCTGGGCAGGCAGGTGGTCACGGCAAGTGACGGCAGAGCCTCCAGGTAGGCTAGCAGGCAGGTAGCAGGTGAGCGCTCCCAGGTGAGCGGGCAGGCTGGTCCATAGACAGACTGACAGGTGTTGGAAGGCAGACCGTCGGACCGCAGTCTTGCAAGCAGGTAAGCGGATATCAGGCAGGTATCAAGCAGGAATCTGGCAGGTGACTGGCAGGTAACAAGCAGGAATCTGGCAGGTAACTGGTAACGGGACCTGAGGGCTGAAGCAGAGTGAAGGCTTTGCAACAACATTGCTCAGGCACCTCCATTTTGGAGGAGGTACCTTATATATGGTGAAGTCCTCCGGCCATTGGCCGGGGACTCCTTAGGACGACGCACGCGGCCCCTTTAAGAGAGGGGGAGCGCGCCCGCGCGCGCCCTAAGCACCGTGGCCGGGAAGCAGCGTGCGCTGCCAGCAGAGCGGGAGGAAGACGCCGGGCACGGAGCGGAGAGGTGAGGGGAACAGCGTCCCTGCCTAGCAGGAGGCAGGGACGCCGACGCTACACATGTAAACGCAGATCACAAAATCTTTCAGATGATCTTTTTTTTTTAACACTCAAATCCCCTATGGATATTTATGTTTACTAAAGGATTCCTTACCCATTCTTCTGACAGCTCTTCTTTAGGTATGGACATGACGCGCCCCCTGGGACATATTCCTTTTTGAGGGGAATACCCGGCACCGGATCAGATGGGGGGTTGTAGTCTCCGAGCGGCTGTGACCCGGCCCCGTGCCCAGGGCGTCAAGCTCAGTGTTATGTGGCAGTCCTACAGATGTTATTAAGAGTTCTTTTGTGTCGACTACGCCACCCGTTGTGATGCGGTCACTGTGGCCGCCGCTGCAGCAGGGTCCGCTGAGGCTGATGGTGGGTGCGCAGCTTGGTGGGATAACCCCCAACGGGAGGGGTATAGCCTCAGAGGGGACAGGCGCAGAGGATGGGGGTTGTGGTGGTGTAGTGCAGACGGCAGTGAAGACAGAGTCGGGTTGTGCAGTTAAGGGTGTTTACTTACTGCAGATGTTGTACTGGTCACTCCAGCTGCTAGTGACCACCCGAGCCGTGCTGCGTCCACCAGGTCCTGGATCCAGCCAACCCCCAAACAAGTCCGGAGCGTGGCCCTGAGCTCTCTTTCTGTCCCGTTCTCTGGCCGTCCCCACCAGTAATCCACCTAGGTCCAGCTCCCTCGGGCCTTCTGTTGGGACACCCTTGGCCCTGGGTTCCCTGACCCTTCATGTGGTGTGCCTTCGGGGTGGATGTGATGGGTGACCGTGGCAGACGCTGCCCACGGTCTCCGGTCTCTGGCTGGGGAATGTTTTTACCCCCACCAGCTTGGGTTCCGGTACCCTGATGCCGACTCTTCACCCGGTGCTTTTAGTTGGGATCTCAGAGTCCTTCTCTTCTGTGCTCTGGGTCTCTCTCTTTTCTCCTCTCTCACTCTGGGTCTTGGTCTTTCTTCTCTCCTCTGCTCCTGACTTGTTCTCTGCAGCTGACTGACTCTCTGCATCTGATCCTCTGCATCTGACCCTGATCTTAGTTGGTGCCCACCTTATATACACCCTCTATGTGTGAGCTCAGGTGACCAGCACCCAATGAGCTCCTAACTTTACCCAGGCTGCTCCCCCTATCTGCCCCTACACTACATGGGATGTACCACCCCCCTCCCACTCCAGCCAGGAACAGACTCGGTCGTACCTGCACATTTCCAAGTGGGAGTACCGTCGGTCTGCTCCTCGGAAATGGGATGTATGTAGTGCATGCAGCCTACCGAGCTCAGTTCCACACTCCATCCTTACCCGGGAGTGGAATATCACACCTCTGGGTTGAGGTGCAATACCCCTGTAGCAGCCGAATCCTCAGGGTGCTACAGACACATACCGGCATCCGGCATAAAAACATCTGGAGACTTTTCCTTTTTCTGTGATATTGGATAATCTTGTTCATTTCTAACGCTTTAAATCTTTCAAATTCTTTCCGAAAAATGTATCATAAAGGGACTTCCTCAGGTCAGTTTTGCTTGTGGTTGTGTTACCATTATTTGTGCCAAATGTATCAAAGAGTTGCACGATGTTTGATAAATGTTTATGCAGCACTTCCATCTTTATTTATTCATTTTACTCACTTATATAGCATCAACCTATTCCGATGCGCTTTACAGACATTATCATTGCTGTCCCCATTGGGGCTCACAATCTACATTCCCTATCAGTATGTCTTTGGAGTGTGGGAGGAAACCGACGAAAACATGGGGAGAACATACAAACTTCTTGCAGATGTCATCCTTGGTGGGATTTGAAACCAGGATCCCAGTGCTGCAAAGCACCAATGCTAACCACTGAGCCACCGTGTATCTTTATCCACTGAGCCACCATGTATCTTTATCCACTGAGCCACCGTGTATCTTTATCCACTTTTAACGTCACCAGTCGTTCTTAGACCTGTGTAGCTTTCCAAGCCCAATTTCTAAAAGTTGCAAGAGTGCTGTAAAATAGGAAGCTGCACATTTTTGCGCAAAAATGATGCGTCACAAAATAGTTTCGTGTTTTTTTTAACACCAAAAATTGATGTGAATTCCTCGCTACATTGCCCCTTTTCCAGCCAAATTTTGTAGAAAAAAAAAAAAAGACAAGGTACAGACAGCGAAGTTAAATTTACCTACAGGAATGATTTTGATCTGGAGCGCATTGTACCCGGATACAGTCACTAGCGGGAATGTCAACCATCTTCTCAATTTGTTTCTCCACCCTCTCCAGATCTGCATTCTTCAAGTCTATCTAAAAGCAAAAGTATAAATACTAATTATTTATCAAAGCTGGACAAAATCTAGAAACCATATAATAAAACTGGCATAAAATATAGTGCTGAACTGGCACTGGCCTTTAAAAGGGATTGTGTAACCGCACAAAACTAGCAAAAATGTAAAGTGCCTGTAAAACAAGGAACGTGCAATTTACCTCTTAGTAAAAATCCTATTCTTTCTCAAGAACGGGAGGAATTTTAATTTCATAATTTTTTTTAATCAAATTATTTTTATTGAAAAACTCCAAATACAAATTTTCCATCTTTCAAATAACATACATGACATAGTAATTCCATAGTATAAAACATGAACAAAGTATCTGAACTTCAATTCCCTAACCCACCCTAAACCCAAATCCCAACACTCCAGAGAGAACCATTTTCAGAGCAGTTCTAGAATAACGGACTACAGCATTCGTAGAAGGGGGAAGAAGATAAAAAAGTGACTAACAAAGGGATAGCAGCGTTTTAATTTGATCATTTACTGCTTGATGCCTGAGCCGGGAAGTGCACGCTTGAAAACTGTTGCAGGCTGCTGTAATCACAGGACACAAGCAAACAGCATGGCATTTCCTATCAGCAGGGAGGAAGTAAAGGGAACAGTAATGAAAGTCTCCTCCTACTCCGCTCCATAATGAAATGAACAGTGTGCATCCTACAAATGCGATGCATACAGCAAACAATTCATTTTCCATACACAGGTTGTGAGTTGACCACTGGATATATACATGTGTATAACTAATTACCAGAACTGGAAATCGAAAAAAACGACGAGCAAGTTTGGGGTGAATCCTGCCTTCATTACTGCACAGCCGCTCATAGAGGGATCGGTACTAGGAACAGCAGGAGTGCCGGCGATGTTCACAGATTTACCTGCTGCGTGACTGAAGGAGTCTGATAGTGTTCGGCTCTAAGCTTTTTACCTTGTTTACGACAGGAATAATTGAAAGCTGTGCTTCAAAGGCGAGGAAGAAGTTGGTCACTGTCTGCGCTTGAATACCCTTAAGAGGGGAAAAAATATATATATACATATATACAAATACTGAAACATCTAAATGCATTAGAACATCAAACCTGGTGAAGCGGTAAATGACTTGTCCTCCAGGGATACAGGCTACTGTCATTCAGTAATTATTTAATAGGAATTTTACATTTTATGTGATCACCACGCTAGAATGTAAATGATGAAAACACAACACAACTCCTCACCATATGAAGATATTTTGTGTTTTATAGAACAGCATTTCTGTGGAATAACACGACTGATTTACTGTGTATGCACCATAGCCTTCATTTGATGTCACTTACTGTCACCTGTCACCTTGCCCCAACTCTGCAATCCCCAATATCAGTCCATGACCTCAATGGGGTCACTATAAAATTCTAAAGAGGACTGGTCATGTCTTTATTAGAAAATAGATAAACTTAGGATAGAAACAATATGAGGATATACCCTGCTATAAGTAAGTAAAAAGCAATAGTGAATATATATAATATAGGGTACTTAGTAAACATGGTTTTTGATTTAAAAAAAGCCATCCCACCCGCACCAAGGTGTACCCAGTCAGTTATGTGAAATATATAATAAAATACACTTTAGTACAATATTAGTGTTTTGTCCCTTTAAATCTGCTGCTACTTCTGTCACCATGGTAACTGCATTCATACTCAGCCAATAGGATTGCTCGGTTTGAATTTGGGAAAAAAAAAAAGTCCTATATCGTCAGTTTGTTCCTTCTCATCTGAGTGTGAAGACAGACACCTGCGATCAGCGAGAGATTATAGGTATAAGACGTGATATAATATAACGGACGGAGCCACATCCCATCACACGCACTCAGCGACCACAACTCACAGGAATCAGCACATTTACCAGACAATAAGTTATTATTCCCCAACACATGATACACTGAGACACCAGTGGGGGGCGCCGAACTCGTTACATCTCCCATCTGGATGGATCCAGCGACGAGATCCTGATATTTCCCCCAAGCTCCGCTCCTCCATAGGGAATGGCCCAGATGCACGAAGAACGGACCGAAGTGTAATACTGCTAGAACTCTGCATGATATCACATCCTCCATATATACCACATAATAAAGGGGTGCTCCCACTGGGACAGGTCATCACCTATCCAGAGATCAGTGATAACTTGTTCCAACTAGACATCCCCTTTAATGGAAGAGATCACATCTCTAACAGTCAATACGCTATTCATTCCCAATCTTCCCTGGCCCCAGTAATGCCCCTGAGTATATCGCCAATATGAGCCAATCATCAAACCCTCTGCTGACTGTTCCCGATGTTTTATAGAGTTTGGAGACGTTGCTACAAGAGAAGATATCAGCGGACACCATGGGGGTGGAGTATTCTGCCAGCGATGGAGCAGGTAGTATCCACCAGGCTGTGATATCTGACCTTCCTCCATATTCTGCTCTTACATGCGTTTCTTCAGCTTTACCCCTTCCCGACATAACCAATTTATGTTTTTTTTCTGTTTTTTCCTCCGCTTTTTCCAACTTTTCTAACTTTTTTATATCTGTCCACATAGTGTGAGGTCTTGTTATTTTGTAGGATGAGCTGTCCTTATAAATGACACCATTCATTTACCACATAGTCCTAGAAAACGGGAAAAACATTCCAAGTGCAGTAAAAGTGCGAAAAAAAAAGCCTGACATTGTTTTTCTGGGAACGGTTTTAACGGCGCACATTGTGTGGTAAAAATGACCTGGTAATAGGATCCTGCTCCTCAGTGTGATTACAGCAAGACCAAACTTCTCCAATAGTTTTGGCAAAAGAAAAAAACTTTTTTTTGATGCTGTCACCATTTTTTCTGAGACCCGAAACATTTTCAGTTTTCGGGTTGATGGAGTTGTGTGGGGGCTTATTTTTTGAAGGGCAAGAGGACTTTATTGATAACATTTTGGGACACATATGTCATGGTCATCGCTTCTTACAGGATTTTCTGCAGTATTGAGGCGAACGAAAAAATGCAATTTTGTCTTTTTGAATTTTTTTCTGTGTTCACTGATCGTTTCTTTTTTTTTATATTTTGATAGATTGTATTTCTCTGAAAGAGACCATACCACAAAATGTGTATATTTTTATTATCTTTATTTTTAGTGGGAGGTGAGTTGAACGTGTGGGGTTTTAATAAATATATATATACTTTTTTTCACTGTATTTGTATACATCATCTGATTGCTTGTGCTATATACAGCGATACCACAGTAATGCTCCATATAGCAAAACCACGGTCTTCTTTACAGCCCAAATGAAGCTTTATGATGACAGGCACGGAGGCTTCAGCAGACCCCCGGATGTCATAGCAGTCCATCGGCGCCCTATGATCGCGTCACAGGAGCGCCGGTGGGCGTATGGAACGACGCGTCCCAATGCTGGCGCGCTGTTAATGCTGCTGTTAGAGATTGACAGCAGCACTGAACAGGTTAACAGTGGTGGGCAGATCTTCGCTCCACTCGCAGCTGTTAGAGGCAGGTCCTGGTTGTTTGTCACAGCCATTATCTGCCATGTACGGGGCGAGCTGACCCTGCTCCATACACCCGCTACTGACTTATACCATACATGTACGGCAGATGTTGGTAAGGAGTTAAAGCGGTTGTCCAGCTTTGGGGCCATTTTTTTTTACTTTAATGCAAGTATTTGGGGCTAAAATTGATTTCTGTAATTGAGTTTCATTAAAAATGTTGCCTTCTGTAGCATCTGTGCTGCACTGTCTATTGCTGGCTGCAAAATTAGCTAACTGAGAATCTATCAGTGAGCTCCTTAGTCTTAAGGGAGAGTTTGTAGATCTTTAATCTGTTTTTTTTCCTGAGTGCCTATTAGCTGATCTATGCCCAAAGAAAACACAAAACTTGAATGTGCAGGGAAACAATAAGTCTGTAATAGCCGGTGAAAAACACTTAATGAAACCTAAATGTAAAAAATTACTTTTAGTAGTAAATACATGACATGAGAAAATATACACTGCTCAAAAAAATAAAGGGAACACTTAAACAACAGAATATAACTCCAAGTAAATCAAACTTCTGTGAAATCAAACTGTCCACTTAGGAAGCAACATTGATTGACAATCAATTTCACATGCTGTTGTGCAAATGGAATACACAATAGATGGAAATTATTGGCAATTATCAAGACACACTCAATAAAGGAGTGGTTCTGCAGGTGGAGACCACAGACCATATCTCAGTACCAATGCTTTCTGGCTGATGTTTTGGTCACTTTTGAATGTTGGTTGTGCTTTCACACTCGTGGTAGCATGAAACGGACTCTACAACCCACAGAAGTTGCTCAGGTAGTGCAGCTCATCCAGGATGGCACATCAATGCGAGCTGTGGCAAGAAGGTTTGCTGCGTCTGTCAGCATAGTTCCAGAGGCTGGAGGCGCTACCAGTAGACATGCCAGTACACCAGGAGACGTGGAGGGAGCCATAGGAGGGCAACAACCCAGCAGCAGGACCCCTACCTCCGCCTTTGTGCAAGGAGGAACAGGAGGAGCACTTCCAGAGCCATGCAAAATGACCTACAACAGGCCACAAATGTGCATGTGTCTGCATAAACTGTTAGAAACCGACTCCATGAGAGTGGGATGAGGGCCAGACGTCCACAGATGGGGGTTGTGCCCAATGCCAGACCTCATGTGGCTGGAGAGTGTCAGCAGTTCCTGCAAGATGAAGGCATTGAAGCTATGGACTCGCCCGCCCGTTCCCCAGACCTGAATCCCATTGAGCAGATCTGGGACATCATGTCTCACTCCATCCACCAACGTCACGTTGCACCACAGACTGTCCAGGAGTTGGTGGATGCTTTAGTCCAGGTCTGGGAGGAGATCCCACAGGAGACCATCCGCAACCTCATCAGAAGCATGTCCAGGCGTTGTAGGGAGGTTATACAGGCACGTGGAGGCCACACACAATACTGAGCCTCATTTTGACTTGTTTTAAGGACATTACATCAAAATTGGATCAGCCTGTAGTGTGTTTTTCCACTTTAATTTTGGGGGTGACTCCAAATCCAGGCCTCCATTGGTTAATACATTTGATTTCTATTGATGATTTTTGTGTGATTTTGTTGTCAGCACATTCAACTTTGTACAGAACAAAGTATTCAATGAGAATATTTCATTCATTCAGATCTAGGATGTGTTATTTGAGTGTTCCCTTTATTTTTTTGAGCAGTGTGTATATATAATATAAACAATTACTGCAGCTTTAATGCTATTTATTACGTCTCAGGAGGAGGACGGAAGAGGAAGAGGACGGAAGAGGCGGAGGACGGAAGAGATGGAGGACGGAAGAGGCGGAGGATGGAAGAGGAGGAGGACAGAAGAGGAGGAGGATGGAAAAGGAGGAGGACGGAAGAGGAGGAGGATGGAAGAGAAGGAGGACGGAAGAGGCGGAGGATGGAAGAGGCGGAGGATGGAAGAGGCGGAGGATAAAAGAGGCGGAGGACGGAAGAGGGGGAGGACGGAAGAGAAGGAGGACCGAAGAGGAGGAGGACGGAAGATGAGGAGGATGTAAGAGGAGGAGGACGTAATAGGAAGAGGACGGAAGAGGAGGAGGACGGAAGAGGCGGAGGACAGAAAAGGCGGAGGAAGGAAGAGGCGGAGGACAGAAGAGGCGGAGGACAGAAGAGGCGAAGGACAGAAGAGGAGGAGGACGGAAGAGAAGGAGGACGGAAGAGGAGGAGGATGGAAGAGGAGGAGGACGGAAGAGGAGGAGGACGTAAGAGGAAGAGGACAGAAGAGGAGGAGGATGGAAGAGGAGGAGGACAGAATAGGAGGAGGAGGACAGAACTGCACCTTAAGATCCCTAGGGGGAAAGGGATGGTAGTAATATAGTGGTAGTATATCCATATTAATGTAATATGAGTAATAATACTAGTGATAATAGTAAGAAAGTAATAAAATAACAGTAGTAATAGTAGTAGGTAGAATAGCAGTGTGATCCAGGGTCCTAGAACTGATCGCCTTTTCTCGGGGTCAAGAAGGAATTTTTCCCCTGTGACACAAATTGGCTATAGGTGTCCTGGGGTTTTTGCCTTCTTCTGGATCAACACTGTAGGTATAGGGCAGTATTAGTAGTGATAGGAAAGAAGAATAATACTGTAATAAGATAGCACAATATAATAATAACCATATCAAATAGATTTATAAAAACAAATTAAAATAACTCCAGTAGTACAATAATTAGTGTAATATTATATAACTTCTAATAACATTATTAGGTTTGATCCAGGGTCCTAGGACTGATCGCCTTTTGCCGGGGTCAAGAAGGAATTTTTCCCCTGTGACACAAATTGGCTGAAGGTGTCCTGGGGTTTTTGCCTTCTTCTGGATCAACACTGTAGGTTTAGGGCAGTATTAGTAGTGAAAGGAAAGAAGAATAATACTGTAATAAGATAGCACAATGTAATAATAACCATATCAAATAGATTTATAAAAACAAATTAAAATAACTCCAGTAGTACAATAATTAGTGTAATATTATATAACTTGTAATAACATTATTAGGTTTGATCCAGGGTCCTAGGACTGATCGCCTTTTGCCGGGGTCAAGAAGGAATTTTTCCCCTATGACACAAATTGGCTGAAGGTGTCCTGGGGTTTTTGCCTTCTTCTGGATCAACAGCTTTAGGCATAGGGATTTTAGTAATACCATTATTAGAATCACAAGATTAATAAAAAAAATTAGAATTACATTTTTTTAATTAGTTTTATAACAGTTACAATTAATTGCATTAATGCAATAATAATAAATAGTAAAAATGGTGGTAATAATAATAATACAAAAAACTAGTCCCAGTTAGTAAGTTAGTGTAATGTTAGTGTAGGGACCCATCTGAAGAGGTCGCCTTGACGTTGGCAGATGGGCTCGCACAATTTGCTCAAAATGTGCGCTAAGAACCTCATATTTCTATGTACAGGAGATCTAGCAGTAATACCATTCAGGAGATAGATATCTGTGTACACACATTTTGTTATATACTTTTGTGCAGCACACAGGGCAGGCATACAGGTACAGGGCGAGAGTGTTACAGTGATATTATAACTCGGCCTTAAGGATAAAATGCTGATAACTACAGATCTTGGAAACACATCCGAAACTAGACCTTGTAAGTAACTGGTTCCCAGCTAGTGGTAAATATGTACAGGGCAGTCCGGTACCAAGACCTGCTCTATAGGACACATTATCATCAGGCAGGTCCTTACAAGATCTGCGGCAGAAGTGTGGCTGTGTAACACAGTCCTGCTCCTGCCTCAGCTGCCCACAGTGGAGCCAACCTTGATCCTGGCAGCTTAATCCATTGTATGACACAGTAGGGGGCTTCCACAGCATTTAGGCACTTTAGACAGGAGAGGGAGGCATGATCATGGTGCCAATGAGTTTCTATGGCAGCTGAGATCTAACAATGGACCCCATGACGGCCATTTTACTGCTCCTATTAGACCCCGGCTGAGGAAAGGTCTATGAGGACACCGGTCAGACTTATGTCGCCTGCTCTGCACATATTAGAAATACCTAGGGCTGATTAGTTTGCCATTTGTAAATCTGATCCAGCAGCGCTGGGCTACCACTGACGTGATCAGGGCTGTTGAGCTCCTAGATTGGGCAGAGGAGCTCAGTATTCAGCAGGAGCTGGCCGAGGAGAGCAGAGCAACTTGCATGGGGCTGCTGCACAAGAAGCAACTCACAAGGTGGAGATTTACCCGGATACGCTGTGCTCGGGCTGTGATCTGCTGTGCAGGCTGCATAGTAGATGCCTCGAAGGACCCTAACTTCACCCCTAACAGGCACAGCAGAGCTCGGACGGCTGCAAGTGAACGGAGAGCGGCTGATTAGTAACTGCTGCATCTCCTGCAGCTCAGATAAGAGCCGCACAGAGCGGAGGTTCAGTAATGATGAATATGGGAAGTGTCCGCCCCTCACATGCCCTATATGCGGCCTCCAGAGGTAAAGTCTCCCCTGTAACCAGCGCCTCCTCCCACCTTCTCTGCTGGCATGCTCCATTACTTAAAGGGGATGTCTGAAGAAAACAAGTTATCACTTATCCACAGGCTCGGTGATCACTTACTGATCGTGGGGTCTGACCGCTGCGAGCCATCGTCTGATCGGGAAGGAGTGGAAAGTCAGGGATCAACTGCAGCTCCATTCATTCTCTATGGGGCTCCGGAAAAGCCGAGCTCAGCGCTTGAATGCCACATAGGGAATGAATGGAGCGGATCCTGGAGTAATAACATGTCCTCCTCTCCTCAGCTTTCTGTCTGTGTAAGTGGCTCAGCCCTTGTCTCCCCTTCTGCTCCGGCTTCTGTGCTGGTCCTTGTGAGGAAGAGGAAACCCTCTGCCCTTCTGCTCCGGCTTCTGTGCTGGTCCCTGTGAGGAAGAGGAAACCCTCTGCCCTTCTGCTCCGGCTTCTGTGCTGGTCCCTGTGAGGAAGAGGAAACCCTCTGCCCTTCTGCTCTCAGTCCTCTGCGACTTTTCACAATCGCTCAGTGCACCCATTATATGTAATAAGGATCATTCTTCATCCCTTGTCCAGCTTTCATCCCCCCCAGTCTGACCAGCGGACAAGATAATAAACATGTGAGTGGAAGGTTCACAATTATTAGATGTGTTGTGAATAGTCTCCACAGCATTATCCGGAGAAAACTGCAGGGTGACCGCTTGTGAAACCAGCACAAAATCCAGCGGACTGCGCTTCCCTGCCCCCCGCCGGTCTCTGTATCCTGGCATTCAGCTATTCCATTTGGTGCTTATTCTGGAAGGAAAACAAAATTGTGATGTTCTTACACAGACGCCTGAAGACGCAGCTTTTCATCATCCATGTTGGGCTGTTGTATGACGTGTGGATTACTCTGCTTGCTGGATTCTTGCATTACCACAAACACTGCCTTTATTTTGTGATTTCTGTGCCGCTTCCCACTTCTATTGGCAGTGTGATATATCAGCACGTGAGGGCTGCCACAATCATGTGTCAATAGGTTATTGCTGGAGGCCGTGATATAGAGACCATCCTGGACCAGGGAGGAGTTGGTACAGAAGCACCTAGAGAGGGGGGTATAGGGGCTTCATTTCAATTTTAAACTTAGCTGGATTGTGTTTAGCTACAAGAATGGAAAGTAAAATAATAAAATCTTTATTTTTTTTTTCTATTTGGCAAAATCGTCCATCAGAGGTTTGGCCACTACCGAAAAGTTTTTGATGAACTTACAGTAGTAGCTGGCGAAACCCAAAAAACTTTGTAACGCCTTTAAGTCTTGAATATAATACCAATCCAGTACCGTCCGGACTTTGGCCAGATCCATGCAAAAACGGTGAATGATAAGAACTAACCCTGAATGGAGAACATACATTTCTCTGGTTTGACAAATAATTTATTATCTTTGAGTATCTGTAAGACCTGCCTGACATGTACCTGATGTGACTGGAGGTAAATAAATTAATATGTAATCAAGATTGGTTTGTTGTGATCTACCTGCCAGATGACTAAAAATGTCACTAACAGTGTTGAAAGAAAGCAGGAGCATTAGTCAACCCAAATGCCATCACAAGCTTTTCATAGTGCCCCTCAGGAGTATTGAAGGCCATCTTCCACTCATCTCCTCAATGTGAATGAGATTATAAGCCCCCCTGAGGTCTAGTTTAATCAAATCGTAGGAGCCAAATTTTTTTCTAAAGAGGTCGGGGATGAGAGGGAGAGGATATGCATCCCAGACCGTGATCCGATTAAACTCGCGAAAATCAAGGCGGGGGCGCAACCCCCAGTCTTTTTTTTTGACAAATAAAAACCCCACTGCAACGGGAGATGAAGAATGTCTTATATGGCCCAATGGTAGACTGACTGACCATGCTGTTCTGAACTGCCACCCTAAGATGGCTTCCCATTATATACCTACTGTATAAGTGCTCCTTCTAACGGCTTCCTCCACCCACACCCACTACTGGTTCCCCCTACCTTTGGGTTCCCCCCACTCCAGCCAGGGACAGGGCTCAGCAGCTGCACTCTGCATGTTGGATGCAGGTGTTTTGGGGGGTTCCGTGCAGCACTCCCATCTTACCTGAGTGAAGGGAGACACCACACCTCTGGGAGAGGTGCAGTACCGCTGTGGCGACTGAACACTCAGGGGCGCCACATTCCCCCCCCCCGGTAAAACACAGCACGTCCGCGGGCTGGAACAGAGCAAAACCAGGCATAACTGACATGCAAAATTTTTAAGATGCATCCGCATATAAGACCATAAAACAACATTTCTTCCCTTTATGGGAGGCACATTTCTTTTAATGTTACTGGTTACATTATAAAACATCATAAGAGCATTGTCATATAAAACAATTTTCAAGACAGTTCCAGCACCAGGGTGCAACAGTAGCAGCATGAGGGACCCGTCCACAAACCCTCAACGTAGGCCCTGGGCATGGCTGCAGGGCATAGACGATCCAATCCTGGACCTCGTCTTCCACCACGCCAAACGGGTTTTTGTTCTGAGGTATATTTGTAATTATAAAACCAATAGGATGCACTTTAAGAAGTGCTAAACTATGTACAATGTCAACGTCCGGCTTCTCACAGTCCTCAGCCTGTCAGTCTCTGTACCCTGACGGGTAACTGGGTAGCAAACATGAAGTCAACTGCACCCTTCCGGGCAACTTATGTACAGTCCAGTTAACTAAAACAGTTTAACAGTGGGGCCCCCTCCGGGGGAACCCCTGGTTTCTGCAGGCTGACCCAGCCTGGTCATCAGCCTCAGGCTGCAGGGGGACCAGGGATGGAGCAGCGCCAGCCGCATTTGGGAAAGGGACATCACTCCTACCTGCTCCCGCGACTGCGTCAGCTCGGCCTGACACCTCCCGGTTTTTACGCAGCTTCTCTCCACCTCCTCTCCTCTTTCGGGGGCGGTCCCATGGCACTTTGCTGTCGGTCACTCCCTGTGTCGGCCTCCCCGCTTTGACGGACACATCTATGCGGACAGTCACTGT
The DNA here is from genome assembly GCF_046119375.1 of Phyllobates terribilis. Taxonomy (NCBI): domain Eukaryota; kingdom Metazoa; phylum Chordata; class Amphibia; order Anura; family Dendrobatidae; genus Phyllobates; species Phyllobates terribilis. The sequence continues at coordinate 300,995 of NW_027363462.1, forward strand.
TGCAAGGGGCAGGGCCTGCTTTTGGCGCCATTCTGGGACTCGGCCCACGACGGGAGGTTCCATTCTGTTGTTCTTTAGCACGCACATAATGGTACCCGTTCTTCTGGGGCGGGCGCCACATTCAAGGCAGAAAACACTTCTTTAGGCGCACATTACCCGCAGATGGCGGGCTGGTCACATATCCTGTTCGTGACGCCAAGTGGTGACTCGCTGCCCCCTGGGCCGCGGGGCACACGGCAGCCGGGCCTTATGGCTGCTTTGGGGAATATCACGGTGGCTGGCCCGGGGCGGTCAGCTCAAAAGGGATTATTTATAGGATTTGTCATGAAGCCACCTGTGGTGTCTGGTGAGGATCACCAGTGCTGCAACAGTCCTCTGAGGCAGATGTTAGGGCAGCTAGAGATGGAACGGCTCCCCACAGGTGGAGCGGGCCTCAGGGCAGTGTAAATTGATGGAGGGTGCGCTGGGCGTTATAGTGCAGGGAGGGAAATGGCACCAGTGAAGGAATAGACGGAGGCAACTCAGTGCAGTCGTCCAAGATTTTTATTCACAGTTCTTCAGGAAACACACAAGTGCACGTTACAGGTGAAGACCTCCCACGTTGCGCCGTGGTCACCCTGGCAGGGGTTCAATCCTTCCTCAGGAAGTTTAGGAATGCTTGGCAGAACTCCACTTTCTCGTGTTCCTACTTTGACCGTCTTCACACTAGGTCCTTCTCCCTGCTGCCCTGCGCTGCCCACTCTCAATCCCGCTCGGGAATGCTGAAGTCCTTCCTATACGTCGGATCCGGGACCAACCTCACCCCCTGGAGATTAGAATGCAGCAACCGATCCCTCTGTCTTCTGACAGATGCGGGGTGTACGGGTGCTGTCCTCCACGCGCCGTACCCCTGGGATCCCTTCTTAGAATGGAGTCTACTCCCTGCTCCCCTCCGGGGCCTCTATCCCGGGCCCTTCTTGTGGAGCAGAGCTCCTGCTGAGCCTCTGCTCCCAGACAGTCCTCACTGACCGTCTGTACTGTACTGACTGACCATTCTGTTCTGAACTGCCACCCTAAGATTGCTTCCCATTATATACCTACTGTGTGCTCCTTCTAACTGCTTCCTCCACCCACACCCACTACTGGTTCCCCCTACCTTTGGGTTTCCCCCACTCCAGCCAGGGACAGGGCTCAGCAGCTGCGCTCTGCATGTTGCCCTTCCAGCCGGTCTGAAGCAGTGTAATGTTGGATGCAGGTGTTTTGGGGGGTTCTCTGCAGCACTCCCATCTTACCTGAGTGAAGGGAGACACCACACCTCTGGGTGAGGTGCAATACCTCTGTGGCGACTGAACCCTCAGGGGCGCCACATGCCCACGATGCAGAAATGCTCCGGATTTTTCCTGAGTGTTTCTGCATCTCCCTGGCAGAAAAAACGCATGCAGATTTTACATGCGTTTTTCCTGCCAGGGACAAACGTAAGTGAAGCGTTTTTCACATGCATGTCCGCATGCGGGTTGTCAACTGCTTTCCAAGCGATTTTAGCATCACTTGGAAAGTGCTTGACAACTTGGTCACGCTATATAAATCCTTGCAACCGGCATGTATTTATATAGTGTGACCAAGTTAATAGTTGAAAAAAAGAATAAAAATGGTAAAAAAAGAAAAATAGAATTAGACTTACCGGTAATTCTGTTTCTAAGACCCTCCACGACAGCACACCTGGAGGTAGCCTCCCCATCCTAATTAGGGACAGGAAAACAAGATGTTAAATAGCCCCTCCCTGCTACAATCCCCAGTGTTTTCAAAGGACCACACAGTATGAATGCTCTAAATATTTATTAACACTAAGGATTTTTCCAATCAATAAAGAGATGGAGGGAACTACCCATGCTGTTGTGGAGGGTCTTAGAAACCGAATTACTGGTAAGTCTAATTCTATTTTCTCCAATCCCCTCCATGACAGCACACCTGGAGTAATACCAAAGAATGAATTTTAGGGAGCGACAACAGCCTGAAGGACTTTCCTTCCAAATGCTAAGTCTCTATTAGATATTACATCTAGTCTATAATGTTTAGCAAAGGTATGGACAGACGACCATGTAGCTGCCCTGCAAATCTGCTCAATGGATGCACTAGCTTTTTCCGCCCAGGAGACCCACATAGCTCTAGTAGAAAGAGCTTTCAAGGATTCCAGAGGAGGCAAATCTTGAACTATGTATGTTTCACAAATTGCTTTCTTAATCCAATTTGCTAGCGTATTTTTGCAATTTGCTTTCCTTTATTGGGGCCTCCATATTGGACAAATAGGTTCTGATCCTTCCTCCAGGTTTCAGTCTGCCTCAAATAGCGGATTATAGTCCTTCTTACATCCAACGCGTGGAATTCTTCTTCCTTGCTATTTGATGGATTTTGACAGAATGACGGAAGAATTATGGGCTGAGACATATGAAAATTAGACGACACTTTAGGTAGAAAAGAAGGATCCAACTGGAGGATGATCCTGTCCTCCAAAATACGACAATAAGTCTCTCTGATAGACAGGGCTTGGATTTCACTCACTCTTCTGGCTGTAGTCAGAGCTACAAGCAATGCCGCTTTCCAAGACAATTTGTCTATGTGTGCCTCGGCTATTGGCTCGAAAGGATGCATAGTTAGACCTCTAAGAACTACGTTGAGATCCCAAGGTGGAACTATTTTAGCTCTTGTTGGATTAATCCGAGAAGCAGCTATCATGAACCTCTTAATCCATCTGTTTTGGGCCAAATCAGCATCAAAATAGGAACATAAAGGCGAGACTTGGACCTTCAGCGTGCTTGGTCTTAATCCTTTAGACAGACCGTTCTGTAGGAAATCCAAGATTCTGGCCACGTCAGGCCGAAAGGGATCTAATGGACGAGGCTCATACCATAGCTTGAAAGCTTTCTAGATTTTTCCATAGATGGAATTTGTGACTGGTTTTCTGCTTTTCTGCAGTGTATGTGACTCGCCCCCAGGGGTGTCGCGGGGCACCCGGCAGCCGGGCCTAAGACTGCCTGCGGGGATTATCGCGGTGGCTGGCCCAGGGCGGTCAGTGCCAAAAGGAATTATTTGTAGGGAATTTGTCGTGACGCCACCTGTGGTGTCTGGTGAGGATCACCAGCGCTGCAACAGTCCTCCGAGGCAGATGTCAGGACAGCTTGAGATGGACCGGCTCCCCACAGGTGCAGCAGGCCTCAGGGCAGTATAAATGATGCAGGTTGCGCTGAGCGTTGTGGTGCAGGGAAAGCGATGGCACAGCAGGAGTAACGGACAGAGACAGGGGATTTGCTTCATTACCTTTACTGGTACAGCTGTTAGGTACGGTCCAGGGTACTCCAGATGAAGGGCGCACTTTTGGACTTCTCCCCAGGGAGCAGGTATAGGGCCTCTTGATCCGTGTCTGTCCCTATGTATGCTCCTGGCCAGCCTGCAACTGGGCATAGCTTATGTGTCCTGCTTTTAATTCACCAGATGCTCAGAAACAGGACCTCTGGTTGGTAACCACTTTCCCTGGACGTCGGGCCTTCGTGGTTCCTGATCCTGTGTGTTTCTAGCCTTCAGGTTTGCCAGGGACTTGTAGTCCTCCTGGGATTCCGGTTATCCCCACTGGGTGTAAAGGGTCCCTGTAGGTGCGGACCCGGTGTCCGGTAGATATAACGGGGTGAGCTTATTGTGCTCCTCTGCCCCCTTGGTTTCACTCCCCTTTTTCTCCTTGCCGTCGGCCACACTCGGGGCCCTCACTACTAGGCAGCTGACGTGCTGCGTCTTCACCGCTATCTGAGCGTCGGCACGTTCTCAGGCTCTCTCTCTATCTGGGCTCCCTCTGCTGGTATGAGTTGGAAGGTAGAGGTGTTTGTATGTAGTGAGGGCCTCTTGTGGAGAAATCCATCCATGCACCCTTCTGGGTTCTGTGGCACCAATGCACAGCAGGGCGCCACATTTGGATCACCTGTACTGAGAAGCCTCTGGCTTTTCAGAGGGCGGTCTCAGAAACCAAGCAGCTAGAGCCAAATTCTGAGGGGCCGGATGGAAAATCTGGCCCTAATGCAGCAGATCGTGGATTCGAGGAAGCATCAATGGATCATCCATTCTTAGACTGCTCAATGTTCCGAACCATGCTCTTTTTGGCCACATTGGAGCTATTAGGATAGTCTTGACCCCTTCCGACCTGATTTTTTGTAAAGTCCTTGGTATTAACAGAATCAGGGGAAAAGCATTAGCGAGCCCAACTTTCCAAGGGTGAGCGAATGCATCTATCCCTGTTGCTGAATCCTCGGGTTTCAAAGAGAAAAAGGCTCTTACTTTTGCGTTTTCCTGGTTCGCAAACAGGTCCACATCTGGGTATTCCCACTTTTGAACAATCATCTGAAATATCTTCGAGTTCATGCTCCACTCCCCTGGATGAATGTCTTTTCTGCTCAGAAGATCTGCATGATAGTTGTCGGAGCCCCTCAGATGCAGAGCCGATAAGGATAGTAGATTATGCTCCGCCCAGTGGAAGATCCTTTCGGAGATCATCTGTAACCTCCTGTTTCTTGTACTTTCCTGATGTCTCAAGTGGGCTACAGTTGTCATATTGTCCGAGTAGACTCTGACATGCGACCCCTGAAGCACAGTAGTGGCTGCCCATAGGGGTTCTTCCACCACTTTCATTTCTCTTAAGTTTGAGTACTGCTCTGCTATTTCTTGCGACCAGACCCCTTGGAAGGCCACGTGGGAGACTACTGCTCCCATCCCCTTTTGCTTGCGTCTGTTTTGACGGATAACAAGGGAAGTTGAATCCATGCTGAACTTTTCTCCAGATTTCCTGGACAGAGCCACCAATTTAAAGATGCTTTCACCTTCTCTGGCAGATGAATTCTGTTGGAGAGGGAACTTGGAGATCTGTCCCAACAGGAAAGGATGTAGTTTTGAAGGACCCTTGAATGCGCTTGAGCCCAAGGTACCGCCTGAATAGATGAGGTCATGGACCCGAGGACGGACATGGCGAATCTTAATGACACTCCGCTCTGGTTCTTTAGTGCATAAACTTTCGACCTCAACTGAATCTGCTTCTCTTTTGGCAGAAAAGAGGCTTGTTGCTGAGAATCCAGGAGAATTCCCAAGGAGGTCTTCCTGGTGGAGGGAATCAGATCTGACTTTTGGTAGTTTATCAACCATCCCAAGGATTCCAGGATCTGGAGGGTCATCTGGAGGTCTCTTTCCAAACTTGAAACCGAGGGAACCATCACCAAAAAATTGTCTAAATATGGGACGATGCAGATATTCAGTTTCCTTAGATAAACCTACTACCTCTGCCATGATCTTTGTAAACAGGCGGGGTGCTGACGAAATGCCGAAGGGGAGTACATTGAATTGAAAATGAAGTACCTCTCGGTTCTGAGTTACAGCAAATCTGAGAAATTTTCTGTAATCCGGATGAATTGGCACGTGGTAGTAAGCCTCTGGCTGGTCTAATGTTGCCACGACAAATCCTTTTCCAATCAATAAGCTGCCATTGAGGAAGGAAGCTCGCAATTCTGCCTCCTACCTTCTTGGCGTCATTGTCTGTCCTGCCTAGAACCTTGAAAGATATTCCTACCTCTTCCCCCTTTTGTGTAACTCCAGCGACCAGTTTTACCCTTGCCTCTGTACTGAAATGCTTGCTGCTGTTGTTGTTGAGGGAGAAGAAATGGTCTCTTTCTGAAACTTTTTGGATTCTTTGGCTCTGGCAGAGACTTCTTCTTGTCGGATGCTTTCTCCAACAACTCGTCTAGGACCGCCCCAAACATATACTCTCCTTTAAATGGAATGGAACAAAGCTTAGATTTTGATGCGTTGTCCCCACTCCACATCTTCAACCACAAAGCTCTTCTCGTAGAATTTGATAATGCTGCCAATCTTGCCGCAATCTTGACCGACTCCGCCAAGGCATCTGCTAGGAATCCAGTGGCCTTCTGCAGAAAAGGAAGAGATGCTAGGAGGTCCTCTTGAGTGGTACCTTTCCAGAGATGTTCCTCTAGTTGTTGGAGCCAGAGGAACATGGAACGAGCTACACAAGTTGAAGCGATATTAGTCTTCAGTGAAGCCGCCGATGTTTCCCATGCCTTCCTTAGAAGGCTTTCCATCTTCCTATCCATAGGATCTTTGAGCTGTGACGAGTCTTCAAAGGGAAGGGTTGTTTTCTTCGCAACCCTTGCCACCTGTACATCAACCTTCGGGACTTCCATCCATAGCTTAGCCGCCTTTTCATCTAGAGGGAATCTATCCTTCATTTCTCCTGCCATACTAAGCCTTTTCTCAGGTGACTCCCATTCATCCAAAATAAGACTCCAAATGTTGTCATGCACAGGGAACACTACCTTCTTCTTGGATTTCAGACCGCCAAACATTTCATCCTGAACTGTACTGGTTTCCTTCTCCTCTTCCACCTGCATCGTGTCTCTCACCTGCGACAACAATTCCTCCATATTCTCAGACGAAAAGTAATATTTCCTATCTTCCTCATGATCTTCACTTAGGACCCCTTCTTCCGGTTCCTCCATAGACCCTAATTCTGAATCAGAGGTCTCCCTAACCGTATATTTTCTCCTTTTGGGGGGAGATGGACCTTCAGCTCTGGCTTGTGAGAAGGAGGCTAGGGAAGATTGTATTTCCTGCCGAACCATTCCCCTGACTTCTTCCATAAGGGAAGGCTGTTCTTCCTTCACAATGTTGTCAGTGCATTTCCAGCAGAGGGGTTTCTTATGCCCTGAAGCTAGCTTTTTTATACAGATGGCACATTTGCGAACTGTAGTGCTTTCTCCCACTGTCGGTGCAGGATCCTTGTCTCCCTAAATTAAAAATAAAAAAAGGGGAGATTTAAAATATATTTAGGATCCTGCTCAAAAGAGAGTGGGGAATAAACTAGGACCTAGTACTTACTGGGGCCGGGTTAGCGCTGGGCTCTGCAGACGCAGGCTTTGGAACAGCACCCTCCATAGTAGCAGAATATTCTGTCCTACCTTAATGGAGTCTTCTCATCTGGGTCTTTTATAGGGGAGACCGAGATCCAGTGCCAAATTTTCACCTATCTAGTGAAGGATCCTCATTTTCAGGGCAAACCGCGGCTTCTCCTTTTGAATTTCCCGCCGCAGCCCCATGCGTTCCACGGTGGAACGCACCAGAAGTGACGTCCCGCTGGCCAAAAGCCTGACTTCCGGCACGCCGCCATGGAGGACAGAGGAGACTCCGGCCGGGGAGCAACAGGAGGCCCCCAGCCCCCAAAACCCTACTCGGCTTTACACGCAGGCGAGTGTGTGTGGGGGGGGGTCCCGCTCTCAAGGAGACACGGGAGCTGCAAAGGAAGGAAGGTCGGAGGCGATCGCTCCCTGCAGCCCGGCAGGTAAATTTAATAGGGCCCTGCTTGCCGGCCGCAGGCACCCCAGGTAACCTCTTCATCCCATAGGGACAGGAAAACACTGGGGATTGTTGGGGGAAGGGGCTATTTAACCTCTTGTTTTCCTGTCCCTAATTAGGATGGGGATGCTACCTCCAGGTGTGCTGTCATGGAGGGGATTGGAGAAAATAACATTATACTTACCTTCTGATGGCCCCCGGTCTTTTCTCCACTGCGTCTGGTCTCTTGTATGGCTCGCGGTGGAGTGAAAGGATCTTCCATGACGTCATTTAGTCATTGGACAGGAGACGAGACTGCCGTGACCTGTTGAACATCCGCAACAAGAGCACAGAGAAACAAATCAAGAAGAAACGTCACACTCACCGGAGTGTTGATCAGGTTCAGGAGATATTTCTTTCCCTCGTAAGTGTAAAACAGAGACGCAGTCAGGGCCTTCACCGTAATCCCGCGCTCCCTCTCCACCTGCAGCTTGTCCACAACTTGTTTATTGGAGGAGGCTTTTGGCATACAACCTGAGGGAAGGAGCGAGACACCAGAATCCACACTGTTAGCTCGTAGTGGCAGTGTCTCCCTCCATACTAGTCTGTCAATGGTAGCTTGTTTCTGTGTTTTATATATGTATTTTAGGTGTGTAAACCCTCTTCATGTGTACAGCAGCCTGGAATGAACGCTGCTTAAAAAATAAATAATAGAGTAAGGCCTCATTCAGACTTTCATCAGCTTTGTTTTGCATCCGAGAAACTCTAAACTTTGATTTGGATCAAAATTCGACAGGTCAACGTGTTTCGGTGAAAAATACGCGGTCCACAGAAATATGTGAACAGCCCTAGACTATAATAGATATGAGTTCTGTGAAAAACAAGGATCGAGCTCATGCGAAATCCAACATTTCATTCTATAAATCTACATAAATTAAGTAACGTGCCAAATTGCTTTTTTTTTGGTTTATGTTTTGCGTGTACGGAGGGAAAGTTCCCAGTGCTAGTGTCTAGCTCACTGATTTTCCTTGCTTGGTGCCTGACGTCCCAAAAAACTGACAGTGAGCTATCAATCAAGATACAGAGGCTGGTGCTGGGCAGGGAAGCAACCTTGGAAGGCTGAGGCTTGGTTAGTGCTCCGTTACACCCAGAGCACTCAGAAATGCAGCAACAGATAAAAGATATAGAGGTGTCTATGGATTTAGCTTTCCAAATCCTGCATGGTCATGAATGGGAATTGGAGGGAGGGGTATATCTGATGGATTCCCTTAAATTGTTAATTGGCAATTGCAGTTCACATAGTTGCATATTACTTAATCATTAGAGCTACAAAAAATTGCACTTCAAGCACCAGTAAAACAGAGGCCAAAAAAGATTCCTTAGAGGCATCTGGTCACTATTAGTGATGATCGAGCGTGTTCTATCAACCCCTTCGGCAAGCACGCTCGGGTGCTCGCCGAGTATTTTGGCATGCTCGGCATTTCTTTTAAGGTCGCCGTGCCTGCAAGTGTCACGGCTGTTAGCGTGCTCGCTGAATGGGTTCATAGAACACGCTCGATCATCACTAGTCACTATACATTAGTATACAATAAAAAAAAACATATCACATAGTGAATAACACAGACACTATTCAATACAGCAGGGTTGAGGTGTACTTTGTGGGACAAAATTACAGCATTTTTGAAAGACGCCATTCACTTTACTGTGCAACATATAGAAAAAAAAGGGCAATGAATTCCAAATAAAGTGAAATGGTGCAGAAGAAAACGAAAACATTTTACTGCTTTTAAAAAATTCTAAACTTTGCAAACAAATTGTTTGGCTTGTGTTCCAATTTTCTAAGACTGTTTTTAATACCATTTTGGGGTACAACTTTTTGATTGCTCCATCAAATGAATAGTCGTAAGTTACTTACCGGTAACGGGATTTTTCAGAGACCATGACAGCACCACGAGAGAGGGGATCCGCCCACCAAGGAGAGGAAACATACAGGCTTAAAAGGGCGCCACCTCTCTCCCGCCTCAGTTTGGATTACAGAGCATTGAGAGGACCGCCAGGTTAATAAACACAGCAAACAATCACAAAATTGCCATACCAGACGAAACCTACTGAGTGTGAGATTATAATTAATAAAACGGGAGTGTTCCCACAAACGTGAAAGGAGGGAATATAAGGGTGCTGTCATGGTCTCCGAAAAATCCCATTACCGGTATGTAATTTAATATTTTATCGGTCGACCATGACAGCACCACGAGAGAATTACAGAGATGAAGTAATCTATTGAAGGACCACAGCCTGGAACACTCTTCTCCCAAAGGTGAGGTCAGCCGATACACCTATATCTAACCTATCGTGTCTATGGAATGTAGAGGGACAGGACCAGGTAGCAGCCTTAAATATGTCTTCTATCGAGACACCTGTCTTCTCAGCCCAAAAGGTCGCCACAGCCCGGGTGGAATGAGCCTTCAGCCCTTCTGGCCCTTCCTCGCCGCTAGATGTACAGACCAAAAGTTTGGACACACCTTCTCATTTAAAGATTTTTCTGTATTTTCATGACTATGAAAATTGTACATTCACACTGAAGGCATCAAAACTATGAATTAACACATGTGGAATTATATACTTAACAAAAAAGTGTGAAACAGCTGAAAATATGTCTTATATTCTAGGTTCTTCAAAATAGCCACCTTTTGCTTTGATGATTGCTTTGCACACTCTTGGCATTCTCTTGATGAGCTTCAAGAGATAGTCACTGGAAATGGTTTTCACTTCACAGGTATGTCTTGTCAGGTTTAATAAGTGTGATTTCTTGCCTTATAAATGGGGTTGGGACCATCAGTTGTGTTGTGCAGAAGTCTGGTGGATACACAGCTGATAGTCCTACTGAACAGACTGTTAGAATGTGTATTATGGCAAGAAAAAAGCAGCTAAGTAAAGAAAAACGAGTGTCCATCATTACTTTAAGAAATGAAGGTCAGTCAGTCCGAAAAATTGGGAAAACTTTGAAAGTGTCCCCAAGTGCAGTTGCAAAAACCATCAAGCGCTACAAAGAAACTGGCTCACATCAGGACCGCCCCAGGAAAGGAAGACCAAGAGTCACCTCTGCTTCTGAGGATAAGTTTATCCGCGTCACCAGCCTCAGAAATCGCAGTTTAACAGCAGCTCAGATTAGAGACCAGGTCAATGCCACACAGAGTTCTAGCAGCAGACACATCTCTTCAACAACTGTTAAGAGGAGACTTTGTACAGCAGGCCTTCATGGTAAAATAGCTGCTAGGAAACCACTGCTAAGGACAGGCAACAAGCAGAAGAGACTTGTTTGGGGTAAAGAACACAAGGAATGGACATTAGACCAGTGGAAATCTGTGCTTTGGTCTGATGAGTCCAAATTTGAGATCTTTGGTTCCAACCACCGTGTCTTTGTGCGACGCAGAAAAGGTGAACGGATGGACTCTACATGCCTGGTTCCCACCGTGAAGCATGGAGGAGGAGGTGTGATGGTGTGGGGGTGCTTTGCTGGTGACACTGTTGGGGATTTATTCAAAATTGAAGGCATACTGAACCAGCATGGCTACCACAGCATCTTGCAGCAGCATGCTATTCCATCCGCTTTGCGTTTAGTTGGACCATCATTTATTTTTCAACAGGACAATGACCCCAAACACACCTCCAGGCTGTGTAAGGGCTATTTGACCAAGAAGGAGAGTGATGGGGGACTACGCCAGATAACCTGGCCTCCACAGTCACCAGACCTGAACCCAATCGAGATGGTTTGGGGTGAGCTGGACCGCAGAGTGAAGGCAAAAGGGCCAACAAGTGCTAAGCATCTCTGGGAACTCCTTCAAGATTGTTGGAAGACCATTTCCGGTGACTACCTCTTGAAGCTCATCAAGAGAATGCCAAGAGTGTGCAAAGCAATCATTAAAGCAAAAGGTGGCTACTTTGAAGAACCTAGAATATAAGACATATTTTCAGTTGTTTCACACTTTTTTGTTAAGTATATAATTCCACATGTGTTAATTCATAGTTTTGATGCCTTCAGTGTGAATGTACAATTTCCATAGTCAAGAAAATACAGAAAAATCTTTAAATGCGAAGGTGTGTCCAAACTTTTGGTCTATACTGTATATGATAGAGAAATGGCCTCCCAATTCCATCTAGCTATGGTGGACTTCGTGACCTTAGACCGTTCCTAGTCCCTTGGTAGGATATAAACAACGAGTTATCTTTCCTAAAGCTTTTGGTAACTGAATGTTACCTAACCAGACATCTCCTCACTTCTAACGTATGTAACTCCACCTCTTTCTGGTTACTAGGATGTGGACAAAAGGAGGGTAGGAGGACTTCCTGAAGTCTGTTGAAACGAGTAGCTACCTTAGGGAGAGAGAGTGATTTTTAGACCAGATCCTGCCTATCATCCAGAATTTGAGTAAACGGCGAGGCCATAGACAGGGCCTGGATGTCACTAATGCTCCTGGCCGAGGTTAAAGATATTAAAGCGGTCTTAAGAGAGAGGGATTTAAGGGTTGCTGACTATTAGCTCAAACAGCGAGATAGTCAAGGCCTTTAGAACCAAATTTAAATACCAGGGAACCAAGCTGCTTTTAATAATGAGTCTAGATCTAAAAGCTGCCTTAATGAACCGAGAAACCCAGTAGTTACAAGCTACATCACAGCTATATAGGGCACCCAAGGCAGAAATCTGTACTTTAAGGGTGCTGGTGGATAACCCTAGTTCAAGACTTTTTGTAAAAACTCCAAAGATTTGTCCTATTGGCACCCCCTCCCCATGAACCCCAGAACCAGAGAAAGACAAAAACTTTCTCCAACTTGTGGCATAAATCTGGGTTGTAACAGGTTTTCTCCTGTGCAGGATGGTTACTAGACCTTTGGAAAAACCTTTCTGATTTGGCAGTGTCCTTTCAAGTTCCACACCGTCAAGTGGAGGCCAGTTGCTTGAGGATGGAATATCGGACCCCGGAGAAGGAGATATGGAATCTCTGGAAGAACCCAAGGATCGTAGATGGACACCCTCCTGGGCCAAAAGGGTGCGATCAGCAGAACCCTGGCCTTGTCCTCCCTGATCTTTCTTATTACCATGAGAAGAACAGCCAACCAGGGGGGGAGGAGTCATACGCCAGGCTGAAATACCAACGAATCAGGAAAGCGTCCACAGCTAGGGGATTTAGGGAACACAAGATCTTTGTCTTCCGATTTAGTTTTGTGGCAAACGGATCTACCTGACCGGAGGCCCCCCCCCATCTTCGGCTATTTGGGTAAAAATTCCTTGATTTAGTTCCCATTCCCCTTGCATCAGAGGATAGCAGCTTGGGAAATCTGCTCTCATGTTTTCTTTTTCCCTTATATAGAGGGCCATCAGGGAAAGGAGGTGACTTTCTGTAATCTGGAAGAGATGATCTGTCACTCTCATCAGCGATCTTGACCATGTATCCCCCTGGTGGTTCACATATGCTACCGCAACTAGATTATCCAAGAGGATCTTTACATTCTGGCCCTGAAGGAAAGGTAAGAAATTATTCACCGCCTTGTCTACCGCCAGAAGTTCTTTTGCATTGGAGGAGAGACCCTTTTCGATATCTGACCAGGTCCCCTGGGCTACCATATCTCCCAGATGGGCTCCCCACCCTCTCGGACTCGCATCTGTGGTAATTGTTCTAGTGACCCTAAGTACCCAGGGAACCCCTCGAGATAGGTTAGGCTCATCCTGCCACCACTATAAAGATTTTACTGACCGGGGTGATAAGGACATCTTCCCTTCCAAGTGCCCCTTAAGAGAAACTTCATTATGTAGCACATCCCACTGTAGAACTGTGGCGCCCCTGAAGATTCGACCGCCACAGGGATGCTGCACTTCTGTAATGGAGTGTAGTGTTCCTCCTCCGAGGTAAGAACAGCGTGATGGTCGGGACCCAACCTTTGCATCCAACACCACATTTCTCCACCAGAGGGGGCTAGTATGCACCAGGTGCTGCCCTCCTGGTTACAGGGAGACTGGGGAACCAAGAGTGAGGGGAACCAGTTAGTGGGTGAGGGTGGAGGACTTACAATTTAGTGACACTTTAAATTTCATATTTAATAAAAAGCCATCTTTGGTTTTGGTCTTTGTGCTGTTAATTACTGTGAGGTATTGTGATCTCCCACCCTGAACGTGGATCCTGTGTGAACCTACAGTGGATGGAGACACAGCCCTCATACCCCAGCCTTGGAATGAGGGGCAGGTTGCAGACGAGGAATGTCTCAACCCGGTCAAGGACCACGACCAAGAAGGCCCGGAGCTAAAGAGTGTAGCTCCACAGCAAATGGATCCCGGGGAGGATGCAGACGGAGCAGTGTACGCCACCTGTCCTCACCACCTGATATATTCAGAGGGAGTCCAGCTGCAAGAGGGGTACCGGCCCCCGACACCCGACCTTGCTACTCCATGTCCTGGTTGGTAAAGCCCGGTAGGCCCAGAGGATCCCATCGGGTATCGGAAGGAGCAGAGCTGCCACCCGTGCCCTTGTTCTGAGAGGAGTTCAGAGGGAGATCCGGCCTATCTACACACACACAGACAGGAGAGGATACGGTCTGTAGTTCAGGAACACTCAGGTGCGGGGTCCCGATTGAATGCTGGACTTGCTCGGAGGTTGTCGGACCCCGGTCCCTGGTGACCGCAGGACTCCGTGGGGAGCAGGGAGTCGCCTTCCTTCTGCCATCTCTAATGCGAGTAAAGCCTTGGAAATTCATCCCTATGGCCTCCGGACTGTTCATTACGCGCCATTCCGTGCGACGCCGCGTCCCTACTGCCGCACTACTACCCCCCCTTTATCCTGCTTTACCGGCCCTGAGGCCGCGCTCCGCCTGTAGGGAGCGGCGAGAACTTTAGCCGCCATGACTCCAGGCCTCAGCGGACTGTAGTTGCGCTGGTGGCGCATCACCAGACACCACAGGTGGCGTAGTCGACAATTACCACTCAACCCGGAAAGCCCTAGCATCATTTTCAATGTGACGGCACTGGGCAAGGAACGGGTCCAGGGCACGACTGCACCCCCGTTCTCAACATCTGACCCGACTCCGAGTACCCCCATCTTCCCAGGGCAGGGCTGAGAGCGTCACATCACCATGTGTAGGGGTGGATTCAGTGAGGAGAAGTGAGAGGAGCAGGGGCTCTGCAGGAGCTCTGCTCAGCAGGCAGGCTCGGCCTGTCATGCCCAAGAAGGAGAGAGGAGTGGGAGCTAGGGAGGAAGGCTCCAGTAACTTAAGGGATCCCAGGGGGTACGGTGAGTGCAGGACGGCACCCGTACGCCCGAATCTGCCAGGTGTCAGAGGGATCAGGCTGCAAGAAGGGAACCGGTCCCTGGACTAGCCGAGTTACTTCAGGTCTCGGCTGGAAAACTTTCATTGTGCAGTTGCCACAACCTCACCTAAGCCGCCGTGAAGGGCACCAAGCAAGGTCCGGGAACTTCAAGTTGCCCAGAGGGATCTCAAGGTAACAGATCGGCACTTTGTGTGGCGGGGCGCATGGCAGGCGGGAGAAGACCCACCGCGGGAAGTCAGCTAAGAAAGGAACATACAGAAAGGGGGTCTCGTTAAGTGCTCTTGAAGTACGTGGGAGAGTGCTGAGCCCCTGCCTGGTAAACGCAGCGCGACATGGGAGGCTGACACCTGTACAGTGCACCTGAGGAAGCTAAAGAACTATGAGTAAACTCGGATGACTGCACCCCACTGTTTCTGTCAGTTATTTCTACAACGCTATCGCTCCTGCACTACAACGCCCAGCATCACCATCTGCATCTACACTGCCCTGGAGCTGTGCTCTGCCTGTGGAGAGCCATGCCAACCCAGCTGCCCTAACATCTGCTTCAGAGGTCTGCAGCAGCGCCGGTACTCATTACCGGGAACCACAGGTGGCGTCACGAGACAAAACTGTTAACAAACCCTTTTTTTTTAAAGAGTGACCCCAGGGTACGGGCCCGTGACATCCGAAGAAGGTAAAGGCCCGGGTACCGAGTCACCCATATTCCCCCTGGGCGAGTCATACTACACCACACAGGAGAGCCGACAGATCCTCTATATACTACACCACACAGGAGAGCTGACAGATCCTCTATATACTACACAATACAGGAGAGCTGACAGATCCTCTATATACTACACCACACAGGAGAGCTGACAGATCCTCTATATACTACACAATACAGGAGAGCTGACAGATCCTCTATATACTACACCACACAGGAGAGCTGACAGATCCTCTATATACTACACCACACAGGAGAGCCGACAGATCCTCTATATACTACACCACACAGGAGAGCTGACAGATCCACTATATACTACACCACGCAGGAGAGCTGACAGATCCTCTATATACTACACCACACAGGAGAGCTGACACATCCTCTATATACTACACCACACAGGAGAGCTGACAGATCCTCTATATACTACACCACACAGGAGAGCCGACAGATACTCTATATACTACACCACACAGGAGAGCTGACACATCCTCTATATACTACACAATACAGGAGAGCTGACAGATCCACTATATACTACACCACACAGGAGAGCTGACACATCCTCTATATACTACACCACACAGGAGAGCCGACAGATCCTCTATATACTACACCACACAGGAGAGCTGACAGATCCTCTATATACTACACCACACAGGAGAGCTGACACATCCTCTATATACTACACAATACAGGAGAGCTGACAGATCCACTATATACTACACCACACAGGAGAGCTGACAGATCCTCTATATACTACACCACACAGGAGAGCTGACAGATCCTCTATATACTACACCACACAGGAGAGCTGACAGATCCTCTATACACTACACCACACAGGAAAGCTGACAGATCCTCTATATGCTACATCACATAGGAGAGCTGACAGATCCTCAATATACTACATCACACAGGAGAGCTGACAGATCCTCTATATACTACACAATACAGGAGAGCTGACAGATCCACTATATACTACACCACACAGGAGGGCCGACAGATCCTCTATATACTACACCACACAGGAGAGCTGACACATCCTCTATATACTACACAATACAGGAGAGCTGACAGATCCACTATATACTACACCACACAGGAGAGCTGACAGATCCTCTATATACTACACCACACAGGAGAGATGACAGATCCTCTATATACTACACCACCCAGGAGAGCTGACAGATCCTCTATACACTACAACACACAGGAGAGCTGACACATCCTCTATATACTACACAATACAGGAGAGCTGACACATCCTCTATATACTACACCACACAGGAGAGCTGACACATCCTCTATATACTACACCACACAGGAGAGCCGACAGATCCTCTATATACTACACCACACAGGAGAGCTGACAGATCCTCTATATACTACACCACACAGGAGAGCTGACAGATCCTCTATATACTACACCACACAGGAGAGCCGACAGATCCTCTATATACTACACCACACAGGAGAGCTGACACATCCTCTATATACTACACAATACAGGAGAGCTGACAGATCCACTATATACTACACCACACAGGAGAGCTGACAGATCCACTATATACTACACCACACAGGAGAGCTGACACATCCTCTATATACTACACAATACAGGAGAGCTGACACATCCTCTATATACTACACCACACAGGAGAGCTGACACATCCTCTTTATACTACACCACACAGGAGAGCCGACAGATCCTCTATATACTACACCACACAGGACAGATCCTCTATATACTACACCACACAGGAGAGCTGACAGATCCTCTATATACTACACCACACAGGAGAGCTGACACATCCTCTATATACTACACAATACAGGAGAGCTGACAGATCCACTATATACTACACCACACAGGATAGCTGAAAGATCCTCTATATACTACACCACACAGGAGAGCTGACAGATCCTCTATATACTACACCACACAGGAGAGCTGACACATCCTCTATATACTACACCACACAGGAGAGCCGACAGATCCTCTATATACTACACCACACAGGAGAGCTGACATATCCTCTATATACTACACCACACAGGAGAGCTGACAGATCCTCTATATACTACACCACACAGGAGAGCTGACAGATCCTCTATACACTACACCACACAGGAGAACTGACAGATCCTCAATATACTACATCACACAGGAGAGCTGACAGATCCTCTATATACTACACCACACAGGAGAGCCGACAGATCCTCTATATACTACACCACACAGGAGAGCTGACATATCCTCTATATACTACAACACACAGGAGAGCTGACAGATCCTCTGTATACTACACCACACAGGAGAGCTGACAGATCCTCTATATGCTACATCACATAGGAGAGCTGACAGATCCTCAATATACTACATCACACAGGAGAGCTGACAGATCCTCTATATACTACACAATACAGGAGAGCTGACAGATCCTCTATATTATACACCACACAGGAGAGCTGACAGATCCACTATATACTACACCACACAGGAGAGCCGACAGATCCTCTATATACTACACCACACAGGAGAGCTGACACATCCTCTATATACTACACAATACAGGAGAGCTGACAGATCCACTATATACTACACCACACAGGAGAGCTGACACATCCTCTATATACTACACAATACAGGAGAGCTGACAGATCCACTATATACTACACCACACAGGAGAGCTGACAGATCCTCTATATACTACACCACCCAGGAGAGCTGACAGATCCTCTATACACTACACCACACAGGATAGCTGACACATCCTCTATATACTACACAATACAGGAGAGCTGACACATCCTCTATATACTACACCACACAGCAGAGCTGACACATCCTCTATATACTACACCACACAGGACAGATCCTCTATATACTACACCACACAGGAGAGCTGACAGATCCTCTATATACTACACCACACAGGAGAGATGACAGATCCTCTATATACTACACCACACAGGAGAGCTGACACATCCTCTATATACTACACCACACAGGAGAGCTGACAGATCCTCTATATACTACACCACACAGGAGAGCTGACAGATCCTCTATATACTACACCACACAGGAGAGCTGACAGATCGTCTATATACTACACCACACAGGAGAGCTGACACATCCTCTATATACTACACCACACAGGAGAGCTGACACATCCTCTATATACTACACCACACAGGAGAGCTAACAGATCCTCTATATACTACACCACACAGGAGAGCTGACAGATCCTCTATATACTACACCACACAGGAGAGCTGACAGATCCTCTATATACTACAGCACACAGGAGAGCTGACAGATCCACTATATACTACACCACACAGGAGAGCTGACAGATCATCCATATACTACACCACACAGGAGAGCCGAGAGATCCTCTATATACTACACCACACAGGAGAGCTGACAGATCCACTATATACTACACCACACAGGAGAGCTGACACATCCTCTATATACTACACCACACAGGAGAGCCGGCAGATCCTCTATATACTACACCACACAGGAGAGCTGACAGATCCACTATTTACTACACCACACAGGAGAGCTGACAGATCCTCTATATACTACACCACACGGGAGAGCTGACAGATCCTCTATATACTACACCACACAGGAGAGCTGACAGATCCTCTATATACTACACCACACAGGAGAGCTGACAGATCCTCTATATACTACACCACACAGGAGAGCTGACAGATACTCTATATACTACACCACACAGGAGAGCTGACAGATCCTCTATATACTACACCACACAGGAGAGCTGACAGATCCACTATATACTACACCACACAGGAGAACCGACAGATCCTCTATATACTACACCACACAGGAGAGCTGACAGATCCTCTATATACTACACCACACAGGAGAGCTGACAGATCCTCTATATGCTACACCACACAGGAGAGCTGACATATCCTCTATATACTACACCACACAGGAGAGCTGACACATCCTCTATATACTACACAATACAGGAGAGCTGACACATCCTCTATATACTACACCACACAGGAGAGCTGAGAGATCGTCTATATACTACACCACACAGGAGAGCTGACACATCCTCTATATACTACACCACACAGGAGAGCTGACACATCCTCTATATACTACACCACACAGGAGAGCTGACACATCCTCTATATACTACACCACACAGGAGAGCTGACAGATCCTCTATATACTACACCACACAGGAGAGCTGACACATCCTCTATATACTACACCACACAGGAGAGCCGAGAGATCCTCTATATACTACACCACACAGGAGAGCTGACAGATCCACTATATACTACACCACACAGGAGAGCTGACAGATCCACTATATACTACACCACACAGGAGAGCTGACAGATCCACTATATACTACACCACACAGGAGAGCTGACACATCCTCTATATACTACACCACACAGGAGAGCCGTCAGATCCTCTATATACTACACCACACAGGAGAGCTGACAGATCCACTATTTACTACACCACACAGGAGAGCTGACAGATCCTCTATATACTACACCACACGGGAGAGCTGACAGATCCTCTATATACTACACCACACAGGAGAGCTGACAGATCCTCTATATACTACACCACACAGGAGAGCTGACAGATCCTCTATATACTACACCACACAGGAGAGCTGACAGATACTCTATATACTACACCACACAGGAGAGCTGACAGATCCTCTATATACTACACCACACAGGAGAGCTGACAGATCCACTATATACTACACCACACAGGAGAACCGACAGATCCTCTATATACTACACCACACAGGAGAGCTGACAGATCCTCTATATACTACACCACACAGGAGAGCTGACAGATCCTCTATATGCTACACCACACAGGAGAGCTGACAGATCCTCTATATACTACACCACACAGGAGAGCTGACAGATCCTCTATATACTACACAATACAGGAGAGCTGACACATCCTCTATATACTACACCACACAGGAGAGCTGAGAGATCGTCTATATACTACACCACACAGGAGAGCTGACAGATCCTCTATATACTACACCACACAGGAGAGCTGACAGATCCTCTATATACTACACCACACAGGAGAGCTGACACATCCTCTATATACTACACCACACAGGAGAGCTGACACATCCTCTATATACTACACCACACAGGAGAGCCGACAGATCCTCTATATACTACACCACACAGGAGAGCTGACAGATCCTCTATATACTACACCACACAGGAGAGCCGACAGATCCTCTATATACTACACCACACAGGAGAGCCGACAGATCCTCTATATACTACACCACACAGGAGAGCCGACAGATCCTCTATATACTACACCACACAGGAGAGCTGACACAT
Source organism: Phyllobates terribilis (assembly GCF_046119375.1). NCBI lineage: Eukaryota > Metazoa > Chordata > Amphibia > Anura > Dendrobatidae > Phyllobates > Phyllobates terribilis. The sequence continues at coordinate 321,766 of NW_027363462.1, forward strand.
CCTCTATATACTACACCACACAGGAGAGCCGACAGATCCTCTATATACTACACCACACAGGAGAACTGACAGATCCTCTATATACTACACCACACAGGAGAGCTGACAGATCCTCTATATACTACACCACACAGGAGAGCTGACACATCCTCTATATACTACACCACACAGGAGAGCTGACAGATCCTCTATATACTACACCACACAGGAGAGCTGACAGATCCTCTATATACTACACAATACAGGAGAGCTGACAGATCCTCTATATACTACACCACACAGGAGAGCTGACACATCCTCTATATACTACACAATGCAGGAGAGCTGACAGATCCTCTATATACTACACCACACAGGAGAGCTGACAGATCCTCTATTTACTACACCACACAGGAGAGCTGACACATCCTCTATATACTACACAATACAGGAGAGCTGACAGATCCTCTATATACTACACCACACAGGAGAGCTGACAGATCCTCTATATACTACACCACACAGGAGAGCTGACAGATCCTCTATATACTACACCACACAGGAGAGCTGACAGATCCTCTATATACTACACCACACAGGAGAGCTGACAGATCCTCTATATACTACACCACACAGGAGAGCTGACAGATCCTCTATTTACTACACCACACAGGAGATCCGACAGATCCTCTATATACTACACCACACAGGAGAGCTGACACATCCTCTATATACTACACCACACAGGAGAGCCGACAGATCCTCTATATACTACACCACACAGGAGAACTGACAGATCCTCTATATACTACACCACACAGGAGAGCTGACAGATCCTCTATATACTACACCACACAGGAGAGCTGACACATCCTCTATATACTACACCACACAGGAGAGCTGACAGATCCTCTATATACTACACCACACAGGAGAGCTGACAGATCCTCTATATACTACACCACACAGGAGAGCTGACAGATCCTCTATATACTACACCACACAGGAGAGCTGACAGATCCTCTATATACTACACCACACAGGAGAGCTGACAGATCCTCTATATACTACACCACACAGGAGAGCTGACAGATCCTCTATATACTACACCACACAGGAGAGCTGACAGATCCTCTATATACTACACCACACAGGAGAGCTGACAGATCCTCTATATACTACACCACACAGGAGAGCTGACAGATCCTCTATTTACTACACCACACAGGAGATCCGACAGATCCTCTATATACTACACCACACAGGAGAGCTGACACATCCTCTATATACTACACCACACAGGAGAGCTGACAGATCCTCTATATACTACACCACACAGGAGAGCTGACAGATCCTCTATATACTACACAATACAGGAGAGCTGACAGATCCTCTATATACTACACCACACAGGAGAGCTGACACATCCTCTATATACTACACAATGCAGGAGAGCTGACAGATCCTCTATATACTACACCACACAGGAGAGCTGACAGATCCTCTATTTACTACACCACACAGGAGAGCTGACACATCCTCTATATACTACACAATACAGGAGAGCTGACAGATCCTCTATATACTACACCACACAGGAGAGCTGACAGATCCTCTATATACTACACCACACAGGAGAGCTGACAGATCCTCTATATACTACACCACACAGGAGAGCTGACAGATCCTCTATATACTACACCACACAGGAGAGCTGACAGATCCTCTATATACTACACCACACAGGAGAGCTGACAGATCCTCTATTTACTACACCACACAGGAGATCCGACAGATCCTCTATATACTACACCACACAGGAGAGCTGACACATCCTCTATATACTACACCATACAGGAGAGCTGACAGATCCTCTATATACTACACCACACAGGAGAGCTGACACATCCACTATATACTACACAATACAGGAGAGCTGACAGATCCACTATATACTACACCACACAGGAGAGCTGACAGATCCTCTATGTACTACACCACACAGGAGAGCTGACAGATCCTCTATATACTACACCACACAGGACAGATCCTCTATATACTACACCACACAGGACACATCCTCTATACACTACACCACACAGGAGAGCTGACAGATCCTCTATATACTACACTACACAGGAGAGCTGACAGATCCTCTATATACTACACCACACAGGAGAGCTGACAGATCCTCTATATACTACACCACACAGGAGAGCCGACAGATCGTCTATATACTACACCACACAGGAGAGCAGACAGATCCTCTATGTACTACACCACACAGGAGAGCTGACAGATCCTCTATATACTACACCACACAGGAGAGCTGACAGATCCTCTATGTACTACACCACACAGGAGAGCTGACAGATCCTCTATATACTACACCACACAGGAAAGCTGACAGATCCACTATATACTACACCACACAGGAGAGCTGACAGATCCTCTATATACTACACAACACAGGAGAGCTGACAGATCCACTATATACTACACAACACAGGAGAGCTGACAGATCCACTATATACTACACCAGACAGGAGAGCCGAGAGATCCTCTACATACTACACCATACAGGAGAGCTGACAGATCCTCTATATACTACACAACACAGGAGAGCTGACAGATCGACTATATACTACACCACACAGGAGAGCTGACAGATCCTCTATATACTACACAAAACAGGAGAGCTGACAGATCCACTATATACTACACCTCACAGGAGAGCTGACACATCCTCTATATACTACACCACACAGGAGAGCTTACAGATCCTCTATATACTACACCACACAGGAGAGCTGACAGATCCTCTATATACTACACCACACAGGAGAGCTGACAGATCGTCTATATACTACACCACACAGGAGAGCCGACAGATCCTCTATATACTACACCACACAGGACAGATCCTCTATATACTACACCACACAGGAGAGCTGACAGATCCACTATATACTACACAACGCAGGAGAGCTGACAGATCCTCTATATACTACACAACACAGGAGAGCTGACAGATCGACTATATACTACACCACACAGGAGAGCTGACAGATCCTCTATATACTACACCACACAGGAGAGCTGACAGATCCTCTATATACTACACCACACAGGAGAGCTTACAGATCCTCTATATACTACACCACACAGGAGAGCTGACACATCCTCTATATACTACACCACACAGGAGAGCTGACAGATCGTCTATATACTACACCACACAGGAGAGCCGACAGATCCTCTATATACTACACCACACAGGACAGATCCTCTATATACTACACCACACAGGAGAGCTGACAGATCCACTATATACTACACAACGCAGGAGAGCTGACAGATCCACTATATACTGCACCACACAGGAGAGCTGACAGATCATCTATATACTACACCACACAGGAGAGTTGAGAGATCCACTATATACTACACCACACAGGAGAGCTGAGAGATCCTCTATATACTACACCACACAGGAGAGTTGACAGATCCACTATATACTACACCACACAGGAGAGCTGACAGATCATCCATATACTACACCACACAGGAGAGCCGAGAGATCCACTATATACCACACCACACAGGAAAGCTGACAGATCCACTATATACTACATCACATAGGAGAGCTGACAGATCCTCTATATACTACATCACACAGGAGAGCTGACAGATCCTCTATATACTACACCACACAGGAGAGCTGACAGATCCTCTATATACTACACCACACAGGAGAGCTGACAGATCCTCTATATACTACACCAGACAGGAGAGGTGACAGATCCTCTATATACTACACCACACAGGAGAGCTGACAGATCCTCTATATACTACACCACACAGGAGAGCTGACAGATCCTCTATACACTACACCACACAGGAAAGCTGACAGATCCTCTACATGCTACATCACATAGGAGAGCTGACAGATCCTCAATATACTACACCACACAGGAGAGCTGACACATCCTCTATATACTACACCATACAGGAGAGCTGACAGATCCTCTATATACTACACCACACAGGAGAGCTGACACATCCACTATATACTACACAATACAGGAGAGCTGACAGATCCACTATATACTACACCACACAGGAGAGCTGACAGATCCTCTATGTACTACACCACACAGGAGAGCTGACAGATCCTCTATATACTACACCACACAGGACAGATCCTCTATATACTACACCACACAGGACACATCCTCTATACACTACACCACACAGGAGAGCTGACAGATCCTCTATATACTACACTACACAGGAGAGCTGACAGATCCTCTATATACTACACCACACAGGAGAGCTGACAGATCCTCTATATTCTACACCACACAGGAGAGCCGACAGATCGTCTATATACTACACCACACAGGAGAGCAGACAGATCCTCTATGTACTACACCACACAGGAGAGCTGACAGATCCTCTATATACTACACCACACAGGAGAGCTGACAGATCCTCTATGTACTACACCACACAGGAGAGCTGACAGATCCTCTATATACTACACCACACAGGAAAGCTGACAGATCCACTATATACTACACCACACAGGAGAGCTGACAGATCCTCTATATACTACACAACACAGGAGAGCTGACAGATCCACTATATACTACACAACACAGGAGAGCTGACAGATCCACTATATACTACACCAGACAGGAGAGCCGAGAGATCCTCTACATACTACACCATACAGGAGAGCTGACAGATCCTCTATATACTACACAACACAGGAGAGCTGACAGATCGACTATATACTACACCACACAGGAGAGCTGACAGATCCTCTATATACTACACAAAACAGGAGAGCTGACAGATCCACTATATACTACACCTCACAGGAGAGCTGACACATCCTCTATATACTACACCACACAGGAGAGCTTACAGATCCTCTATATACTACACCACACAGGAGAGCTGACAGATCCTCTATATACTACACCACACAGGAGAGCTGACAGATCGTCTATATACTACACCACACAGGAGAGCCGACAGATCCTCTATATACTACACCACACAGGACAGATCCTCTATATACTACACCACACAGGAGAGCTGACAGATCCACTATATACTACACAACGCAGGAGAGCTGACAGATCCTCTATATACTACACAACACAGGAGAGCTGACAGATCGACTATATACTACACCACACAGGAGAGCTGACAGATCCTCTATATACTACACCACACAGGAGAGCTGACAGATCCTCTATATACTACACCACACAGGAGAGCTTACAGATCCTCTATATACTACACCACACAGGAGAGCTGACACATCCTCTATATACTACACCACACAGGAGAGCTGACAGATCGTCTATATACTACACCACACAGGAGAGCCGACAGATCCTCTATATACTACACCACACAGGACAGATCCTCTATATACTACACCACACAGGAGAGCTGACAGATCCACTATATACTACACAACGCAGGAGAGCTGACAGATCCACTATATACTGCACCACACAGGAGAGCTGACAGATCATCTATATACTACACCACACAGGAGAGTTGAGAGATCCACTATATACTACACCACACAGGAGAGCTGAGAGATCCTCTATATACTACACCACACAGGAGAGTTGACAGATCCACTATATACTACACCACACAGGAGAGCTGACAGATCATCCATATACTACACCACACAGGAGAGCCGAGAGATCCACTATATACCACACCACACAGGAAAGCTGACAGATCCACTATATACTACATCACATAGGAGAGCTGACAGATCCTCTATATACTACATCACACAGGAGAGCTGACAGATCCTCTATATACTACACCACACAGGAGAGCTGACAGATCCTCTATATACTACACCACACAGGAGAGCTGACAGATCCTCTATATACTACACCAGACAGGAGAGGTGACAGATCCTCTATATACTACACCACACAGGAGAGCTGACAGATCCTCTATATACTACACCACACAGGAGAGCTGACAGATCCTCTATACACTACACCACACAGGAAAGCTGACAGATCCTCTACATGCTACATCACATAGGAGAGCTGACAGATCCTCAATATACTACATCACACAGGAGAGCTGACAGATCCTCTATATACTACACCACACAGGAGAACTGACAGATCCTCTATATACTACACCAGACAGTAGAGGTGACAGATCCTCTATATACTACACCACACAGGAGAGCTGACAGATCCTCTATATACTACACCACACAGGAGAGCTGACAGATCCTCTATACACTACACCACAGAGGAGAGCTGACAGAACCTCTATATACTACACCACACAGGAGAGCTGACAGATCCTCTATATACTACATCACACAGGAGAACTGACAGATCCTCTATATACTACATCACACAGGAGAGCTGACAGATCCTCTATGTACTACACCACACAGGAGAGCTGACAGATCCTCTATATACTACACCACACAGGAGAGCTGACAGATCGTCTATATACTACACCACACAGGAGAGCTGACAGATCCTCTATATATTACACCGCACAGGAGAGCTGACAGATCCTCTATATACTACACCACACAGCAGAGCTGACAGATCCTCTATATACTACACCACACAGGAAAGCTGACAGATCCTCTAAATACTACACCACACGATAGAGCTGATAGATCCTGTATATACTACACCACACAAGAGAGCTGACAGATCCTCTATATACTACACCACACAGGAGAGCTGACAGATCCTCTATACACTAAACCACACAGGAGAGCTGATAGATCCTGTATATACTACACCACACAGGAGAGCTGATAGATCCTGTATATACTACACCACACAGGAGAGCTGACAGATCCTCTATATACTACACCACACAGGAGAGCTGACAGATCATCTATATATTACACCACACAGGAGAGCTGACAGATCCTCTATACACTACATTACACGGGAGAGCCGACAGATCCACTATATACTACACCACACAGGAGAGCTGACAGATCCTCAATATACTACACCACACAGGAGAGCAGGCAGATACTCTATATACTACACCACACAGGAGAGCTAATAGATCATCTTTATATTACATTACACAGGAGAGCCAACAGATACTCTATATACTACACCACACAGGAGAGCTGACAGATCCACTATATATTACACCACACAGGAGAGCTGACAGATCCTCTATATATTACACCACAGAGGAGAGCTGACAGATCCTCTATATATTACACCACAAAGGAGAAATGTCAGATCCTCTATATACTACACCACAAAGGAGAACTGTCAGATCCTCTATACACTAAACCACACAGGAGAGCTGACAGATCCTCTATATATTACAACACAGAGGAGAGCTGACAGATCCTCTATATACTACACCACACAGGAGAGCTGACAGATCCTCTATATACTACAACACACAGGAGAGCAGACAGATCCTCTATATAATACACCACACAGGAGAGCTGACAGATCCTCTATATACTACACCACACAGGAGAGCTTACAGATCCTCTATATACTACACCACACAGGAGAGCTGACAGATCCTCTATATACTACACCACACAGGAGAGCTGACAGATCCACTATATAGTACACCACAATGGAGAGCTGACAGATCCTCTATATACTACACCACACAGGAGAGCGGGCAGATACTCTATATACTACACCACACAGGAGAGCTGACAGATCATCTATATATTACACCACACAGGAGAGCTGACAGATCCACTATATACTACACCACACAGGAGAGCTGACAGATCCTCTATATACTACACCACGCAGGAGAGCTGACAGATCCACTATATACTACAACACACAGGAGAGCTGACAGAACCTCTATATACTACACCACACAGGAGAGCCGACAGATCCTGTATATACTACACCACACAGGAGAGGTGACAGATCCTCTATATACTACACCACACAGGAGAGCTGACAGATCCTCTATATACTACACCACACAGGAGAGCCGACAGATCCTCTACACACTACACCACATAGGAGAGGTGGCAGATCCTCTATATATTAAACCACACAGGAGAACCGACAGATCCACCATATTCTACACCACACAGGACAGCTGACAGATCCTCTATATACTACACCACACAGGAGAGCTGACAGATCCTCTATATACTACACCACACAGGAGAGATGACAGATCCTCTTTATACTACACCACACAGTAGAGATGACAGATCCTCTATATACTACACCATACAGGAGAGCTGACAGATCCTCTATATACTACACCACACAGGAGAGCCGACAGATCCTCTATATACTACACCACACAGGAGAGCTGACACATCCTCTATATACTACACAATACAGGAGAGCTGACAGATCCACTATATACTACACCACACAGGAGAGCTGACAGATCCACTATATACTACACCACAAAGGAGAACTGTCAGATCCTCTATATACTACACCACACAGGAGAGCTGACAGATCCTCTATATACTACACCACACAGGAGAGCTGACACATCCTCTATATACTACACCACACAGGAGAGCTGACAGATCCTCTATATACTACACCACACAGGAGAGCTGACACATCCTCTATATACTACACCACACAGGAGAGCTGACACATCCTCTATATACTACACCACACAGGAGAGCTGACAGATCCTCTATATACTACACCACACAGGAGAGCTGACAGATCCTCAATATACTACACCAGACAGGAGAGCTGACAGATCCTCCATATACTACACTACACAGGAGAGCTGACAGATCCACTATATACTACACCACACAGGAGAGCTGACAGATCCTCTATATACTACACCACACAGGAGAGCTGACAGATACTCTATATACTACACCACCCAGGAGAGCTGACAGATCCTCTATATACTACACCACACAGGAGAGCTGAAAGATCCTCTATATACTACACCACACAGGAGAGCTTACAGATCCTCCATATACTACACCACACAGGAGAGCTGATAGATCATCTATATATTACATCACACAGGAGAGCCGACAGATACTCTATATACTACACCATACAAGAGAGATGACAGATCCTCTATATACTACACCACACAGGAGTGCCGACAGATCCTCTATATACTACACCACACAGGAGAGCTGACAGATCCTCTATATACTACACCACACAGGAGAGCTGACAGATCCTCTATATATTATACCACACAGGAGAGCTGACAGATCCTCTATATACTACACCACACAGGAGAGCTGACAGATCCTCTATATACTTCACCACACAGGAGAGCTGACAGATCCTCTATATACTACACCACACAGGAGAGCTGTCAGATCCTCTATATACTACACCACACAGGAGAGCTGACAGATCCACTATTTACTACACCACACAGGAGAGCTGACAGATCCTCTATATACTACACCTCACAGGAGAGCCGACAGATCCTCTATATGCTACACCACACAGGAGAGCCGACAGATCCTCTATATACTACACAATACAGGAGAGCTGACAGATCCACTATATACTACACCACACAGGAGAGCTGACAGATCCTCTATATACTACACCACACAGGAGAGCCGACAGATACTCTATATACTACACCATACAAGAGAGATGACAGATCCTCTATATACTACACCACACAGGAGAGCCGACAGATGCTCTATATACTACACCACACAGGAGAGCTGACAGATCCTCTATATACTACACCACACAGGAGAGCTGACAGATCCTCTATATACTATACCACACAGGAGAGCTGACAGATCCACTATATACTACACCACACAGGAGAGCTGACAGATCCTCTATATACTTCACCACACAGGAGAGCTGACAGATCCTCTATATACTACACCACACAGGAGAGCCGTCAGATCCTCTATATACTACACCACACAGGAGAGCTGACAGATCCACTATTTACTACACCACACAGGAGAGCTGACAGATCCTCTATATACTACACCTCACAGGAGAGCCGACAGATAATCTATATACTTCACCACACAGGAGAGCTGACAGATCCTCTCTATACTACACCACACAGGAGAGCTGACAGATACTCTATAAACTACACCACACAGGAGAGCTGACAGATCCTCTATATATTACACCACACAGTAGAGCTGACAGATCCTCTATATACTACACCACACAGGAGAGCTGACAGATCCTCTATATATTACACCACACAGGAGAGCTGACAGATCCTCTATAAACTACACCACACAGGAGAGCTGACAGATCCTCTAAACACTACACCACACAGGAAAGCTAATAGATCATCTATATATTACATCACACAGGAGAGCCAACAGATACTCTATATACTACACCACACAGGAGAGCTGACAGATCCTCTATATACTACACCACACAGGAGAGCTGACAGATCCACTATATACTACACCACAAAGGAGAACTGTCAGATCCTCTATATACTACACCACACAGGAGAGCTGACAGATCCTCTATATATTACACCACACAGGAGAGCTGACAGATACTCTATATACTACACCACACAGGAGAGCTGACAGATCCTCTATATACTACACCACACAGGAGAGCTGACAGATCCTCTATATACTACACCACACAGGAGAGCTGACACATCCTCTATATACTACACCACACAGGAGAGCTGACAGATCCTCTATATACTACACCACACAGGAGAGCTCACAGATCCTCAATATACTACACCACACAGGAGAGCCGACAAATCCTCTATATACTACACCATACAGGAGAGCTGACAGATCCTCTATATATTACACCACACAGGACAGATCCTCTATATACTACACCACACAGGAGAGCTGACAGATCCTCTCTATACTACACCACACAGGAGAGCTGACAGATCCTCTATATACTACACCACACAGGAGAGCCGACAGATCCTCTACACACTACACCACATAGGAGAGCTGGCAGATCCTCTATATATTACACCACACAGGAGAACCGACAGATCCACTATATTCTACACCACACAGGACAGCTGACAGATCCTCTTTATACTACACCACACAGGAGAGCTGACAGATCCTCTATATACTACACCACACAGGAGAGATGACAGATCCTCTATATACTACACCACACAGTAGAGATGACAGATCCTCTATATACTACACCATACAGGAGAGCTGACAGATCCTCTATATACTACACCACACAGGAGAGCCGACAGATCCTCTATATACCACACCACAAAGGAGAACTGTCAGATCCTCTATATACTACACCACACAGGAGAGCTGACAGATCCTCTATATACTACACCACACAGGAGAGCTGACAGATCCACTATATACTACACCACAAAGGAGAACTGTCAGATCCTCTATATACTACACCACACAGGAGAGCTGACAGATCCTCTATATACTACACCACACAGGAGAGCTGACACATCCTCTATATACTACACCACACAGGAGAGCTGACAGATCCTCTATATACTACACCACACAGTAGAGCTGACAGATCCTCAATATACTACACCAGACAGGAGAGCTGACAGATCCTCTATATACTACACCACACAGGAGAGCTGACAGATCCACTATATACTACACCACACAGTAGAGCTGACAGATCCTCAATATACTACACCAGACAGGAGAGCTGACAGATCCTCTATATACTACACTACACAGGAGAGCTGACAGATCCACTATATACTACACCACACAGGAGAGCTGACAGATCCTCTATATACTACACCACACAGGAGAGCTGACAGATACTCTATATACTACACCACACAGGAGAGCTGACACATCCTCTATATACTACACCACACAGGAGAGCTGACACATCCTCTATATACTACACCACACAGGAGAGCTGACAGATCGTCTATATACTACACCACACAGTAGAGCTGACAGATCCTCAAAATACTACACCAGACAGGAGAGCTTACAGATCCTCCATATACTACACTACACAGGAGAGCTGACAGATCCACTATATACTACACCACACAGGAGAGCTGACAGATCCTCTATATACTACACCACACAGGAGAGCTGACAGATACTCTATATACTACACCACCCAGGAGAGCTGACAGATCCTCTATATACTACACCACACAGGAGAGCTGACAGATCCTCTATATACTACACCACACAGGAGAGCTTACAGATCCTCCATATACTACACCACACAGGAGAGCTAATAGATCATCTATATATTACATCACACAGGAGAGCCGACAGATACTCTATATACTACACCATACAAGAGAGATGACAGATCCTCTATATACTACACCACACAGGAGAGCCGACAGATCCTCTATATACTACACCACACAGGAGAGCTGACAGATCCTCTATATACTACACCACACAGGAGAGCTGACAGATCCTCTATATACTATACCACACAGGAGAGCTGACAGATCCTCTATATACTACACCACACAGGAGAGATGTCAGATCCTCTATATACTACACCACACAGGAGAGCTGACAGATCCTCTATATACTATACCACACAGGAGAGCTGACAGATCCTCTATATACTACACCTCACAGGAGAGCCGACAGATCCTCTATATACTACACCACACAGGAGAGCTGACAGATCCTCTATATTCTACACCACACAGGAGAGCCGACAGATCCTCTATATACTACACCACACAGGAGAGCTGACAGATCCACTATTTACTACACCACACAGGAGAGCTGACAGATCCTCTATATACTACACCTCACAGGAGAGCCGACAGATAATCTATATACTTCACCACACAGGAGAGCTGACAGATCCTCTCTATACTACACCACACAGGAGAGCTGACAGATACTCTATAAACTACACCACACAGGAGAGCTGACAGATCCTCTATATATTACACCACACAGTAGAGCTGACAGATCCTCTATATACTACACCACACAGGAGAGCTGACAGATCCTCTATATATTACACCACACAGGAGAGCTGACAGATCCTCTATACACTACACCACATAAGAGAGCTGGCAGATCCTCTATATATTACACCACACAGGAGAGCCGACAGAGCCACTATATACTACACCACACAGGACAGCTGACAGATCCTCTATATACTACACCACACAGGAGAGCTGACAGATCCTCTATATACTACACCACACAGGAGAGCTGACAGATCCTCTATACACTACACCACACAGGAAAGCTAATAGATCATCTATATATTACATCACACAGGAGAGCCAACAGATACTCTATATACTACACCACACAGGAGAGCTGACAGATCCTCTATATACTACACCACACAGGAGAGCTGACAGATCCACTATATACTACACCACAAAGGAGAACTGTCAGATCCTCTATATACTACACCACACAGGAGAGCTGACAGATCCTCTATATATTACACCACACAGGATAGCTGACAGATACTCTATATACTACACCACACAGGAGAGCTGACAGATCCTCTATATACTACACCACACAGGAGAGCTGACAGATCCTCTATATACTACACCACACAGGAGAGCTGACACATCCTCTATATACTACACCACACAGCAGAGCTGACAGATCCTCTATATACTACACCACACAGGAGAGCTGACAGATACTCTATATACTACACCACACAGGAGAGCCGACAGATCCTCTATATACTACTCCACACAGGAGAGCTGACAGATACTCTATATATTACACCACACAGGACAGATCCTCTATATACTACACCACACAGGAGAGCTGACAGATCCTCTATATACTACACCACACAGGAGAGCTGACAGATCCTCAATATACTACACCACACAGGAGAGCTGACAGATCCTCTATATACTACACCACGCAGGAGAGCCGACAGATCCTCTATATACTACACCATACAGGAGAGCTAACAGATCCTCTATATATTACACCACACAGGACAGATCCTCTATATACTACACCACACAGGGGAGCTGACAGATCCTCTCTATACTACACCACACAGGAGAGCTGACAGATCCTCTATACACTACACCACACAGGAGAGCTGACAGATCCTCTATATACTACACCACACAGGAGAGCTGACAGATCCTCTATATACTACACCACACAGGAGAGCTGACAGATCATCTGTATACTACACCCCACAGGAGAGCTGACAGATCCTCTATATACTACACCACACAGGAGAGCTGACAGATCCACTATATACTACACCACACAGGAGAGCTGACAGATCCTCTATATACTACACCACACAGGAGAGCTGACAGATCATCTATATACTACACCACACAGGAGAGCTGACAGATCCTCTATATACTACACTACACAGGAGAGCTGACACATCCTCTATATACTACACCACACAGGAGAGCTGACAGATCCTCTATATACTACACCACACAGGAGAGCTGACAGATCCAATATATACTACACCACACAGGAGAGCTGACAGATCCTCTATATACTACACCATACAGGAGAGCTGACAGATCCTCTATATACTACACCACACAGGAGAGCTGACAGATACTCTATAAACTACACCACACAGGAGAGCTGACAGATCCACTATATACTACACCACACAGGAGAGCTGACAGATCCTCTATATGCTACACCACACAGGAGAGCCGACAGATCCTCTATACACTACACCACACAGGATAGCTGACAGATCCTCTATATACTACACCACACAGGAGAGCTGACAGATACTCTATATACTACACCACCCAGGAGAGCTGACAGATCCTCTATATACTACACCACACAGGAGAGCTGACAGATCCTCTATATACTACACCACACAGGAGAGCTGACATATCCTCTTTATACTACACCACACAGGAGAGCTGACAGATACTCTATATACTACACCACACAGGAGAGCTGACAGATCCTCTATATACTACACCACACAGGAGAGCTGACAGATCCTCAATATACTACACCACGCAGGAGAGCCGACAGATCCTCTATATACTACACCATACAGGAGAGCTAACAGATCCTCTATATATTACACCACACAGGACAGATCCTCTATATACTACACCACACAGGAGAGCTGACAGATCCTCTCTATACTACACCACACAGGAGAGCTGACAGATCCTCTATACACTACACCACACAGGAGAGCTGACAGATCCTCTATATACTACACCACACAGGAGAGCTGACAGATCCTCTATATACTACACCACACAGGAGAGCTGACAGATCATCTGTATACTACACCCCACAGGAGAGCTGACAGATCCTCTATATACTACACCACACAGGAGAGCTGACAGATCCACTATATACTACACCACACAGGAGAGCTGACAGATCCTCTATATACTACACCACACAGGAGAGCTGACAGATCATCTATATACTACACCACACAGGAGAGCTGACAGATCCTCTATATACTACACTACACAGGAGAGCTGACACATCCTCTATATACTACACCACACAGGAGAGCTGACAGATCCTCTATATACTACACCACACAGGAGAGCTGACAGATCCAATATATACTACACCACACAGGAGAGCTGACAGATCCTCTATATACTACACCATACAGGAGAGCTGACAGATCCTCTATATACTACACCACACAGGAGAGCTGACAGATACTCTATAAACTACACCACACAGGAGAGCTGACAGATCCACTATATACTACACCACACAGGAGAGCTGACAGATCCTCTATATGCTACACCACACAGGAGAGCCGACAGATCCTCTATACACTACACCACACAGGAGAGCTGACAGATCCTCTATATACTACACCACACAGGAGAGCTGACAGATACTCTATATACTACACCACCCAGGAGAGCTGACAGATCCTCTATATACTACACCACACAGGAGAGCTGACAGATCCTCTATATACTACACCACACAGGAGAGCTGACATATCCTCTTTATACTACACCACACAGGAGAGCTGACAGATACTCTATATTCTACACCACACAGGAGAGCTGACAGATCCTCTATATACTACACCACACAGGAGAGCTGACACATCCTCTATATACTACACCACACAGGAGAGCCGACAGATCCTCTATATACTACACCACACAGGAGAGCTGACAGATCCTCTATATACTACACCACACAGGAGAGCTGACAGATCCTCTATATACTACACCACACAGGAGAGCTTACAGATCCTCCATATACTACACCACACAGGAGAGCTGATAGATCATCTATATATTACATCACACAGGAGAGCCGACAGATACCCTATATACTACACCATGCAAGAGAGGTGACAGATCCTCTATATACTACACCACACAGGAGAGCTGACAGATCCTCTATATACTACACCACACAGGAGAGCTGACAGATCCTCTATATACTATACCACACAGGAGATCTGACAGATCCTCTATATACTATACCACACAGGAGAGCTGACAGATCCTCTATATACTTCACCACACAGGAGAGCTGACAGATCCTCTATATACTACACCACATAGGAGAGCCGTCGGATCCTCTATATACTACACCACACAGGAGAGCTGACAGATCCACTATTTACTACACCACACAGGAGAGCTGACAGATCCTCTATATACTACACCTCACAGGAGAGCCGACAGATCCTCTATATACTACACCACACAGGAGAGCCGACAGATCCTCTATATACTACACAATACAGGAGAGCTGACAGATCCACTATATACTACACCACACAGGAGAGCTGACAGATCCTCTATATACTACACCACACAGGAGAGCCGACAGATACTCTATATACTACACCATACAAGAGAGATGACAGATCCTCTATATACTACACCACACAGGAGAGCCGACAGATCCTCTATATACTACACCACACAGGAGAGCTGACAGATCCTCTATATACTACACCACACAGGAGAGCTGACAGATCCTCTATATACTATACCACACAGGAGAGCTCACAGATCCACTATATACTACACCACAGAGGAGAGCTGACAGATCCTCTATATACTTCACCACACAGGAGAGCTGACAGATCCTCTATATACTACACCACACAGGAGAGCCGTCAGATCCTCTATATACTACACCACACAGGAGAGCTGACAGATCCACTATTTACTACACCACACAGGAGAGCTGACAGATCCTCTATATACTACACCTCACAGGAGAGCCGACAGATAATCTATATACTTCACCACACAGGAGAGCTGACAGATCCTCTATATACTACACCACACAGGAGAGCTGACAGATACTCTATAAACTACACCACACAGGAGAGCTGACAGATCCTCTATATATTACACCACACAGTAGAGCTGACAGATCCTCTATATACTACACCACACAGGAGAGCTGACAGATCCTCTATATATTACACCACACAGGAGAGCTGACAGATCCTCTATACACTACACCACATAAGAGAGCTGGCAGATCCTCTATATATTACACCACACAGGAGAGCCGACAGAGCCCCTATATACTACACCACACAGGACAGCTGACAGATCCTCTATATACTACACCACACAGGAGAGCTGACAGATCCTCTATATACTACACCACACAGGAGAGCTGACAGATCCTCTATATACTACACCACACAGGAGAGCTGCCAGATCCTCTATATACTACACCACACAGGAGAGCTGACAGATCATCTGTATACTACACCCCACAGGAGAGCTGACAGATCCTCTATATACTACACCACACAGGAGAACTGACAGATCCACTATATACTACACCACACAGGAGAGCTGACAGATCCTCTATATACTACACCACACAGGAGAGCTGACAGATCATCTATATACTACACTACACAGGAGAGCTGACACATCCTCTATATACTACACCACACAGGAGAGCTGACAGATCCTCTATATATTACAACACAGAGGAGAGCTGACAGATCCTCTATATACTACACCACACAGGAGAGCTGACAGATCCTCTATATACTACAACACACAGGAGAGCAGACAGATCCTCTATATAATACACCACACAGGAGAGCTGACAGATCCTCTATATACTACACCACACAGGAGAGCTTACAGATCCTCTATATACTACACCACACAGGAGAGCTGACAGATCCTCTATATACTACACCACACAGGAGAGCTGACAGATCCACTATATAGTACACCACAATGGAGAGCTGACAGATCCTCTATATACTACACCACACAGGAGAGCGGGCAGATACTCTATATACTACACCACACAGGAGAGCTGACAGATCATCTATATATTACACCACACAGGAGAGCTGACAGATCCACTATATACTACACCACACAGGAGAGCTGACAGATCCTCTATATACTACACCACGCAGGAGAGCTGACAGATCCACTATATACTACAACACACAGGAGAGCTGACAGAACCTCTATATACTACACCACACAGGAGAGCCGACAGATCCTGTATATACTACACCACACAGGAGAGGTGACAGATCCTCTATATACTACACCACACAGGAGAGCTGACAGATCCTCTATATACTACACCACACAGGAGAGCCGACAGATCCTCTACACACTACACCACATAGGAGAGGTGGCAGATCCTCTATATATTAAACCACACAGGAGAACCGACAGATCCACCATATTCTACACCACACAGGACAGCTGACAGATCCTCTATATACTACACCACACAGGAGAGCTGACAGATCCTCTATATACTACACCACACAGGAGAGATGACAGATCCTCTTTATACTACACCACACAGTAGAGATGACAGATCCTCTATATACTACACCATACAGGAGAGCTGACAGATCCTCTATATACTACACCACACAGGAGAGCCGACAGATCCTCTATATACTACACCACACAGGAGAGCTGACACATCCTCTATATACTACACAATACAGGAGAGCTGACAGATCCACTATATACTACACCACACAGGAGAGCTGACAGATCCACTATATACTACACCACAAAGGAGAACTGTCAGATCCTCTATATACTACACCACACAGGAGAGCTGACAGATCCTCTATATACTACACCACACAGGAGAGCTGACACATCCTCTATATACTACACCACACAGGAGAGCTGACAGATCCTCTATATACTACACCACACAGGAGAGCTGACACATCCTCTATATACTACACCACACAGGAGAGCTGACACATCCTCTATATACTACACCACACAGGAGAGCTGACAGATCCTCTATATACTACACCACACAGGAGAGCTGACAGATCCTCAATATACTACACCAGACAGGAGAGCTGACAGATCCTCCATATACTACACTACACAGGAGAGCTGACAGATCCACTATATACTACACCACACAGGAGAGCTGACAGATCCTCTATATACTACACCACACAGGAGAGCTGACAGATACTCTATATACTACACCACCCAGGAGAGCTGACAGATCCTCTATATACTACACCACACAGGAGAGCTGAAAGATCCTCTATATACTACACCACACAGGAGAGCTTACAGATCCTCCATATACTACACCACACAGGAGAGCTGATAGATCATCTATATATTACATCACACAGGAGAGCCGACAGATACTCTATATACTACACCATACAAGAGAGATGACAGATCCTCTATATACTACACCACACAGGAGTGCCGACAGATCCTCTATATACTACACCACACAGGAGAGCTGACAGATCCTCTATATACTACACCACACAGGAGAGCTGACAGATCCTCTATATATTATACCACACAGGAGAGCTGACAGATCCTCTATATACTACACCACACAGGAGAGCTGACAGATCCTCTATATACTTCACCACACAGGAGAGCTGACAGATCCTCTATATACTACACCACACAGGAGAGCTGTCAGATCCTCTATATACTACACCACACAGGAGAGCTGACAGATCCACTATTTACTACACCACACAGGAGAGCTGACAGATCCTCTATATACTACACCTCACAGGAGAGCCGACAGATCCTCTATATGCTACACCACACAGGAGAGCCGACAGATCCTCTATATACTACACAATACAGGAGAGCTGACAGATCCACTATATACTACACCACACAGGAGAGCTGACAGATCCTCTATATACTACACCACACAGGAGAGCCGACAGATACTCTATATACTACACCATACAAGAGAGATGACAGATCCTCTATATACTACACCACACAGGAGAGCCGACAGATGCTCTATATACTACACCACACAGGAGAGCTGACAGATCCTCTATATACTACACCACACAGGAGAGCTGACAGATCCTCTATATACTATACCACACAGGAGAGCTGACAGATCCACTATATACTACACCACACAGGAGAGCTGACAGATCCTCTATATACTTCACCACACAGGAGAGCTGACAGATCCTCTATATACTACACCACACAGGAGAGCCGTCAGATCCTCTATATACTACACCACACAGGAGAGCTGACAGATCCACTATTTACTACACCACACAGGAGAGCTGACAGATCCTCTATATACTACACCTCACAGGAGAGCCGACAGATAATCTATATACTTCACCACACAGGAGAGCTGACAGATCCTCTCTATACTACACCACACAGGAGAGCTGACAGATACTCTATAAACTACACCACACAGGAGAGCTGACAGATCCTCTATATATTACACCACACAGTAGAGCTGACAGATCCTCTATATACTACACCACACAGGAGAGCTGACAGATCCTCTATATATTACACCACACAGGAGAGCTGACAGATCCTCTATAAACTACACCACACAGGAGAGCTGACAGATCCTCTAAACACTACACCACACAGGAAAGCTAATAGATCATCTATATATTACATCACACAGGAGAGCCAACAGATACTCTATATACTACACCACACAGGAGAGCTGACAGATCCTCTATATACTACACCACACAGGAGAGCTGACAGATCCACTATATACTACACCACAAAGGAGAACTGTCAGATCCTCTATATACTACACCACACAGGAGAGCTGACAGATCCTCTATATATTACACCACACAGGAGAGCTGACAGATACTCTATATACTACACCACACAGGAGAGCTGACAGATCCTCTATATACTACACCACACAGGAGAGCTGACAGATCCTCTATATACTACACCACACAGGAGAGCTGACACATCCTCTATATACTACACCACACAGGAGAGCTGACAGATCCTCTATATACTACACCACACAGGAGAGCTCACAGATCCTCAATATACTACACCACACAGGAGAGCCGACAAATCCTCTATATACTACACCATACAGGAGAGCTGACAGATCCTCTATATATTACACCACACAGGACAGATCCTCTATATACTACACCACACAGGAGAGCTGACAGATCCTCTCTATACTACACCACACAGGAGAGCTGACAGATCCTCTATATACTACACCACACAGGAGAGCCGACAGATCCTCTACACACTACACCACATAGGAGAGCTGGCAGATCCTCTATATATTACACCACACAGGAGAACCGACAGATCCACTATATTCTACACCACACAGGACAGCTGACAGATCCTCTTTATACTACACCACACAGGAGAGCTGACAGATCCTCTATATACTACACCACACAGGAGAGATGACAGATCCTCTATATACTACACCACACAGTAGAGATGACAGATCCTCTATATACTACACCATACAGGAGAGCTGACAGATCCTCTATATACTACACCACACAGGAGAGCCGACAGATCCTCTATATACCACACCACAAAGGAGAACTGTCAGATCCTCTATATACTACACCACACAGGAGAGCTGACAGATCCTCTATATACTACACCACACAGGAGAGCTGACAGATCCACTATATACTACACCACAAAGGAGAACTGTCAGATCCTCTATATACTACACCACACAGGAGAGCTGACAGATCCTCTATATACTACACCACACAGGAGAGCTGACACATCCTCTATATACTACACCACACAGGAGAGCTGACAGATCCTCTATATACTACACCACACAGTAGAGCTGACAGATCCTCAATATACTACACCAGACAGGAGAGCTGACAGATCCTCTATATACTACACCACACAGGAGAGCTGACAGATCCACTATATACTACACCACACAGTAGAGCTGACAGATCCTCAATATACTACACCAGACAGGAGAGCTGACAGATCCTCTATATACTACACTACACAGGAGAGCTGACAGATCCACTATATACTACACCACACAGGAGAGCTGACAGATCCTCTATATACTACACCACACAGGAGAGCTGACAGATACTCTATATACTACACCACACAGGAGAGCTGACACATCCTCTATATACTACACCACACAGGAGAGCTGACACATCCTCTATATACTACACCACACAGGAGAGCTGACAGATCGTCTATATACTACACCACACAGTAGAGCTGACAGATCCTCAAAATACTACACCAGACAGGAGAGCTTACAGATCCTCCATATACTACACTACACAGGAGAGCTGACAGATCCACTATATACTACACCACACAGGAGAGCTGACAGATCCTCTATATACTACACCACACAGGAGAGCTGACAGATACTCTATATACTACACCACCCAGGAGAGCTGACAGATCCTCTATATACTACACCACACAGGAGAGCTGACAGATCCTCTATATACTACACCACACAGGAGAGCTTACAGATCCTCCATATACTACACCACACAGGAGAGCTAATAGATCATCTATATATTACATCACACAGGAGAGCCGACAGATACTCTATATACTACACCATACAAGAGAGATGACAGATCCTCTATATACTACACCACACAGGAGAGCCGACAGATCCTCTATATACTACACCACACAGGAGAGCTGACAGATCCTCTATATACTACACCACACAGGAGAGCTGACAGATCCTCTATATACTATACCACACAGGAGAGCTGACAGATCCTCTATATACTACACCACACAGGAGAGATGTCAGATCCTCTATATACTACACCACACAGGAGAGCTGACAGATCCTCTATATACTATACCACACAGGAGAGCTGACAGATCCTCTATATACTACACCTCACAGGAGAGCCGACAGATCCTCTATATACTACACCACACAGGAGAGCTGACAGATCCTCTATATTCTACACCACACAGGAGAGCCGACAGATCCTCTATATACTACACCACACAGGAGAGCTGACAGATCCACTATTTACTACACCACACAGGAGAGCTGACAGATCCTCTATATACTACACCTCACAGGAGAGCCGACAGATAATCTATATACTTCACCACACAGGAGAGCTGACAGATCCTCTCTATACTACACCACACAGGAGAGCTGACAGATACTCTATAAACTACACCACACAGGAGAGCTGACAGATCCTCTATATATTACACCACACAGTAGAGCTGACAGATCCTCTATATACTACACCACACAGGAGAGCTGACAGATCCTCTATATATTACACCACACAGGAGAGCTGACAGATCCTCTATACACTACACCACATAAGAGAGCTGGCAGATCCTCTATATATTACACCACACAGGAGAGCCGACAGAGCCACTATATACTACACCACACAGGACAGCTGACAGATCCTCTATATACTACACCACACAGGAGAGCTGACAGATCCTCTATATACTACACCACACAGGAGAGCTGACAGATCCTCTATACACTACACCACACAGGAAAGCTAATAGATCATCTATATATTACATCACACAGGAGAGCCAACAGATACTCTATATACTACACCACACAGGAGAGCTGACAGATCCTCTATATACTACACCACACAGGAGAGCTGACAGATCCACTATATACTACACCACAAAGGAGAACTGTCAGATCCTCTATATACTACACCACACAGGAGAGCTGACAGATCCTCTATATATTACACCACACAGGATAGCTGACAGATACTCTATATACTACACCACACAGGAGAGCTGACAGATCCTCTATATACTACACCACACAGGAGAGCTGACAGATCCTCTATATACTACACCACACAGGAGAGCTGACACATCCTCTATATACTACACCACACAGCAGAGCTGACAGATCCTCTATATACTACACCACACAGGAGAGCTGACAGATACTCTATATACTACACCACACAGGAGAGCCGACAGATCCTCTATATACTACTCCACACAGGAGAGCTGACAGATACTCTATATATTACACCACACAGGACAGATCCTCTATATACTACACCACACAGGAGAGCTGACAGATCCTCTATATACTACACCACACAGGAGAGCTGACAGATCCTCAATATACTACACCACACAGGAGAGCTGACAGATCCTCTATATACTACACCACGCAGGAGAGCCGACAGATCCTCTATATACTACACCATACAGGAGAGCTAACAGATCCTCTATATATTACACCACACAGGACAGATCCTCTATATACTACACCACACAGGGGAGCTGACAGATCCTCTCTATACTACACCACACAGGAGAGCTGACAGATCCTCTATACACTACACCACACAGGAGAGCTGACAGATCCTCTATATACTACACCACACAGGAGAGCTGACAGATCCTCTATATACTACACCACACAGGAGAGCTGACAGATCATCTGTATACTACACCCCACAGGAGAGCTGACAGATCCTCTATATACTACACCACACAGGAGAGCTGACAGATCCACTATATACTACACCACACAGGAGAGCTGACAGATCCTCTATATACTACACCACACAGGAGAGCTGACAGATCATCTATATACTACACCACACAGGAGAGCTGACAGATCCTCTATATACTACACTACACAGGAGAGCTGACACATCCTCTATATACTACACCACACAGGAGAGCTGACAGATCCTCTATATACTACACCACACAGGAGAGCTGACAGATCCAATATATACTACACCACACAGGAGAGCTGACAGATCCTCTATATACTACACCATACAGGAGAGCTGACAGATCCTCTATATACTACACCACACAGGAGAGCTGACAGATACTCTATAAACTACACCACACAGGAGAGCTGACAGATCCACTATATACTACACCACACAGGAGAGCTGACAGATCCTCTATATGCTACACCACACAGGAGAGCCGACAGATCCTCTATACACTACACCACACAGGATAGCTGACAGATCCTCTATATACTACACCACACAGGAGAGCTGACAGATACTCTATATACTACACCACCCAGGAGAGCTGACAGATCCTCTATATACTACACCACACAGGAGAGCTGACAGATCCTCTATATACTACACCACACAGGAGAGCTGACATATCCTCTTTATACTACACCACACAGGAGAGCTGACAGATACTCTATATACTACACCACACAGGAGAGCTGACAGATCCTCTATATACTACACCACACAGGAGAGCTGACAGATCCTCAATATACTACACCACGCAGGAGAGCCGACAGATCCTCTATATACTACACCATACAGGAGAGCTAACAGATCCTCTATATATTACACCACACAGGACAGATCCTCTATATACTACACCACACAGGAGAGCTGACAGATCCTCTCTATACTACACCACACAGGAGAGCTGACAGATCCTCTATACACTACACCACACAGGAGAGCTGACAGATCCTCTATATACTACACCACACAGGAGAGCTGACAGATCCTCTATATACTACACCACACAGGAGAGCTGACAGATCATCTGTATACTACACCCCACAGGAGAGCTGACAGATCCTCTATATACTACACCACACAGGAGAGCTGACAGATCCACTATATACTACACCACACAGGAGAGCTGACAGATCCTCTATATACTACACCACACAGGAGAGCTGACAGATCATCTATATACTACACCACACAGGAGAGCTGACAGATCCTCTATATACTACACTACACAGGAGAGCTGACACATCCTCTATATACTACACCACACAGGAGAGCTGACAGATCCTCTATATACTACACCACACAGGAGAGCTGACAGATCCAATATATACTACACCACACAGGAGAGCTGACAGATCCTCTATATACTACACCATACAGGAGAGCTGACAGATCCTCTATATACTACACCACACAGGAGAGCTGACAGATACTCTATAAACTACACCACACAGGAGAGCTGACAGATCCACTATATACTACACCACACAGGAGAGCTGACAGATCCTCTATATGCTACACCACACAGGAGAGCCGACAGATCCTCTATACACTACACCACACAGGAGAGCTGACAGATCCTCTATATACTACACCACACAGGAGAGCTGACAGATACTCTATATACTACACCACCCAGGAGAGCTGACAGATCCTCTATATACTACACCACACAGGAGAGCTGACAGATCCTCTATATACTACACCACACAGGAGAGCTGACATATCCTCTTTATACTACACCACACAGGAGAGCTGACAGATACTCTATATTCTACACCACACAGGAGAGCTGACAGATCCTCTATATACTACACCACACAGGAGAGCTGACACATCCTCTATATACTACACCACACAGGAGAGCCGACAGATCCTCTATATACTACACCACACAGGAGAGCTGACAGATCCTCTATATACTACACCACACAGGAGAGCTGACAGATCCTCTATATACTACACCACACAGGAGAGCTTACAGATCCTCCATATACTACACCACACAGGAGAGCTGATAGATCATCTATATATTACATCACACAGGAGAGCCGACAGATACCCTATATACTACACCATGCAAGAGAGGTGACAGATCCTCTATATACTACACCACACAGGAGAGCTGACAGATCCTCTATATACTACACCACACAGGAGAGCTGACAGATCCTCTATATACTATACCACACAGGAGATCTGACAGATCCTCTATATACTATACCACACAGGAGAGCTGACAGATCCTCTATATACTTCACCACACAGGAGAGCTGACAGATCCTCTATATACTACACCACATAGGAGAGCCGTCGGATCCTCTATATACTACACCACACAGGAGAGCTGACAGATCCACTATTTACTACACCACACAGGAGAGCTGACAGATCCTCTATATACTACACCTCACAGGAGAGCCGACAGATCCTCTATATACTACACCACACAGGAGAGCCGACAGATCCTCTATATACTACACAATACAGGAGAGCTGACAGATCCACTATATACTACACCACACAGGAGAGCTGACAGATCCTCTATATACTACACCACACAGGAGAGCCGACAGATACTCTATATACTACACCATACAAGAGAGATGACAGATCCTCTATATACTACACCACACAGGAGAGCCGACAGATCCTCTATATACTACACCACACAGGAGAGCTGACAGATCCTCTATATACTACACCACACAGGAGAGCTGACAGATCCTCTATATACTATACCACACAGGAGAGCTCACAGATCCACTATATACTACACCACAGAGGAGAGCTGACAGATCCTCTATATACTTCACCACACAGGAGAGCTGACAGATCCTCTATATACTACACCACACAGGAGAGCCGTCAGATCCTCTATATACTACACCACACAGGAGAGCTGACAGATCCACTATTTACTACACCACACAGGAGAGCTGACAGATCCTCTATATACTACACCTCACAGGAGAGCCGACAGATAATCTATATACTTCACCACACAGGAGAGCTGACAGATCCTCTATATACTACACCACACAGGAGAGCTGACAGATACTCTATAAACTACACCACACAGGAGAGCTGACAGATCCTCTATATATTACACCACACAGTAGAGCTGACAGATCCTCTATATACTACACCACACAGGAGAGCTGACAGATCCTCTATATATTACACCACACAGGAGAGCTGACAGATCCTCTATACACTACACCACATAAGAGAGCTGGCAGATCCTCTATATATTACACCACACAGGAGAGCCGACAGAGCCCCTATATACTACACCACACAGGACAGCTGACAGATCCTCTATATACTACACCACACAGGAGAGCTGACAGATCCTCTATATACTACACCACACAGGAGAGCTGACAGATCCTCTATATACTACACCACACAGGAGAGCTGCCAGATCCTCTATATACTACACCACACAGGAGAGCTGACAGATCATCTGTATACTACACCCCACAGGAGAGCTGACAGATCCTCTATATACTACACCACACAGGAGAACTGACAGATCCACTATATACTACACCACACAGGAGAGCTGACAGATCCTCTATATACTACACCACACAGGAGAGCTGACAGATCATCTATATACTACACTACACAGGAGAGCTGACACATCCTCTATATACTACACCACACAGGAGAGCTGACAGATCCTCTATATACTACACCACACAGGAGAGCTGACAGATCCAATATATACTACACCACACAGGAGAGCTGACAGATCCTCTATATACTACACCATACAGGAGAGCTGACAGATCCTCTATATACTACACCACACAGGAGAGCTGACAGATACTCTATAAACTACACCACACAGGAGAGCTGACAGATCCACTATATACTACACCACACAGGAGAGCTGACAGATCCTCTATATGCTACACCACACAGGAGAGCCGACAGATCCTCTATACACTACACCACATAGGAGAGCAGGCAGATCTTCTATATATTACACCACACAGGAGAGCTGACAGATCCTCTATATACTACAACACACCGGAGAGCCGACAGATCCTCTATATACTACACCACACAGGAGAGATGACAGATCCTCTATATACTACACCACACAGTAGAGCTGACAGATCCACTATATACTACACCACACAGGAGAGCTGACAGATCCTCTATATGCTACACCACACAGGAGAGCCGACAGATCCTCTATACACTACACCACATAGGAGAGCAGGCAGATCTTCTATATATTACACCACACAGGAGAGCTGACAGATCCTCTATATACTACAACACACCGGAGAGCCGACAGATCCTCTATATACTACACCACACAGGAGAGATGACAGATCCTCTATATACTACACCACACAGTAGAGCTGACAGATCCACTATATACTACACCACACAGGAGAGCTGACAGATCCTCTATATACTACACCACACTGGAGAGCTGACAGATCCTCTATATACTACACCACACAGGAGAGCTGACAGATCCTCTATATACTACACCACACAGGAGAGCCGTCAGATCCTCTATATACTACACCACACAGGAGAGCTGACAGATCCACTATTTACTACACCACACAGGAGAGCTGACAGATCCTCTATATACTACACCTCACAGGAGAGCCGACAGATAATCTATATACTTCACCACACAGGAGAGCTGACAGATCCTCTATACACTACACCACACAGGAGAGCTGACAGATACTCTATAAACTACACCACACAGGAGAGCTGACAGATCCTCTATATATTACACCACACAGTAGAGCTGACAGATCCTCTATATACTACACCACACAGGAGAGCTGACAGATCCTCTATATATTACACCACACAGGAGAGCTGACAGATCCTCTATACACTACACCACATAAGAGAGCTGGCAGATCCTCTATATATTACACCACACAGGAGAGCCGACAGAGCCCCTATATACTACACCACACAGGACAGCTGACAGATCCTCTATATACTACACCACACAGGAGAGCTGACAGATCCTCTATATACTACACCACACAGGAGAGCTGACAGATCCTCTATATACTACACCACACAGGAGAGCTGCCAGATCCTCTATATACTACACCACACAGGAGAGCTGACAGATCATCTGTATACTACACCCCACAGGAGAGCTGACAGATCCTCTATATACTACACCACACAGGAGAACTGACAGATCCACTATATACTACACCACACAGGAGAGCTGACAGATCCTCTATATACTACACCACACAGGAGAGCTGACAGATCATCTATATACTACACTACACAGGAGAGCTGACACATCCTCTATATACTACACCACACAGGAGAGCTGACAGATCCTCTATATACTACACCACACAGGAGAGCTGACAGATCCAATATATACTACACCACACAGGAGAGCTGACAGATCCTCTATATACTACACCATACAGGAGAGCTGACAGATCCTCTATATACTACACCACACAGGAGAGCTGACAGATACTCTATAAACTACACCACACAGGAGAGCTGACAGATCCACTATATACTACACCACACAGGAGAGCTGACAGATCCTCTATATGCTACACCACACAGGAGAGCCGACAGATCCTCTATACACTACACCACATAGGAGAGCAGGCAGATCTTCTATATATTACACCACACAGGAGAGCTGACAGATCCTCTATATACTACAACACACCGGAGAGCCGACAGATCCTCTATATACTACACCACACAGGAGAGATGACAGATCCTCTATATACTACACCACACAGTAGAGCTGACAGATCCACTATATACTACACCACACAGGAGAGCTGACAGATCCTCTATATACTACACCACACTGGAGAGCTGACAGATCCTCTATATACTACACCACACAGGAGAGCTGACAGATCCTCTATATACTACACCACACAGGAGAGCTGACAGATCCTCTATATACTACACCACACAGTAGAGCTGACAGATCCTCTATATACTACACCACACAGGAGAGCTGACAGATCCTCTATATACTACAGCAGAGAGGAGGGCTGACAGATCCTCTATACACTATACCACAAAGGAGAGCTGACAGATCCTCTATATACTACACCACACAGGAGAGCTGACAGATCCTCTGTATACTACACCACACAGGAGAGCTGACAGATCCTCTATATACTACACCACACAGGAGAGCTGACAGATCCTCTATATACTACAGCACACAGGAGGGCTGACAGATCCTCTATACACTACACCACAAAGGAGAGCTGACAGATCCTCTATATACTACACCACACAGGAGAGCTGACAGATCCTCTATATACTACTCCACACAGGAGCGCTGACAGATCCTCTATATACTACACCACACAGGAGAGCTGACACATCCTCTATATACTACACCACACAGGAGAGCCAACAGATCCTCTATATACTACACCACACAGGAGAGCTGACAGATCCTCTATATACTACACCACATAGGAGAGCCGTCGGATCCTCTATATACTACACCACACAGGAGAGCTGACAGATCCACTATTTACTACACCACACAGGAGAGCTGACAGATCCTCTATATACTACACCTCACAGGAGAGCTGACAGATCCTCTATATACTACAGCACACAGGAGGGCTGACAGATCCTCTATACACTACACCACAAAGGAGAGCTGACAGATCCTCTATATACTACACCACACAGGAGAGCTGACAGATCCTCTATATACTACTCCACACAGGAGAGCTGACAGATCCTCTATATACTACACCACACAGGAGAGCTGACACATCCTCTATATACTACACCACACAGGAGAGCCAACAGATCCTCTATATACTACACCACACAGGAGAGCTGACAGATCCTCTATATACTACACCACATAGGAGAGCCGTCGGATCCTCTATATACTACACCACACAGGAGAGCTGACAGATCCACTATTTACTACACCACACAGGAGAGCTGACAGATCCTCTATATACTACACCTCACAGGAGAGCCGACAGATCCTCTATATACTACACCACACAGGAGAGCCGACAGATCCTCTATATACTACACAATACAGGAGAGCTGACAGATCCACTATATACTACACCACACAGGAGAGCTGACAGATCCTCTATATACTACACCACACAGGAGAGCTGACAGATCCTCTATATACTATACCACACAGGAGAGCTCACAGATCCACTATATACTACACCACACAGGAGAGCTGACAGATCCTCTATATACTTCACCACACAGGAGAGCTGACAGATCCTCTATATACTACACCACACAGGAGAGCCGTCAGATCCTCTATATACTACACCACACAGGAGAGCTGACAGATCCTCTATATACTACACCACACAGGAGAGCTGACAGATCATCTGTATACTACACCCCACAGGAGAGCTGACAGATCCTCTATATACTACACCACACAGGAGAACTGACAGATCCACTATATACTACACCACACAGTAGAGCTGACAGATCCACTATATACTACACCACACAGGAGAGCTGACAGATCCTCTATATACTACACCACACTGGAGAGCTGACAGATCCTTTATATACTACACCACACAGGAGAGCTGACAGATCCTCTATATACTACACCACACAGGAGAGCTGACAGATCCTCTATATACTACACCACACAGGAGAGCCGACAGATCCTCTATATACTACACCACACAGGAGAGCTGACAGATCCTCTATATACTACACCACACAGTAGAGCTGACAGATCCTCTATATACTACACCACACAGGAGAGCTGACAGATCCTCTATATACTACAGCAGAGAGGAGGGCTGACAGATCCTCTATACACTATACCACAAAGGAGAGCTGACAGATCCTCTATATACTACACCACACAGGAGAGCTGACAGATCCTCTATATACTACACCACACAGGAGAGCTGACAGATCCTCTATATACTACACCACACAGGAGAGCTGACAGATCCTCTATATACTACAGCACACAGGAGGGCTGACAGATCCTCTATACACTACACCACAAAGGAGAGCTGACAGATCCTCTATATACTACACCACACAGGAGAGCTGACAGATCCTCTATATACTACTCCACACAGGAGAGCTGACAGATCCTCTATATACTACACCACACAGGAGAGCTGACACATCCTCTATATACTACACCACACAAGAGAGCCAACAGATCCTCTATATACTACACCACACAGGAGAGTGACAGATCCTCTATATACTACACCACACAGGAGAGCTGACAGATCCTCAATATACTACAGCACACAGTAGAGCTGACAGATCCACTATATACTACACCACACAGGACAGCTGACAGATCCTCTATATACTACACCACACAGGAGAGCTGACAGATCCTCTATATACTACACCACACAGGAGAGCCGACAGATCCTCTATATACTACACCACACGGGAAAGCTGACAGATCCTCTATATACTACAGCACACAGGAGGGCTGACAGATCCTCTATACACTACACCACAAAGGAGAGCTGACAGATCCTCTATATACTACACCACACAGGAGAGCTGACAGAGCCTCTATATACTACACCACACAGGAGAGCTGACAGATCCACTATATACTACACCACACAGGAGAGCTGACAGATCCTCTATATACTACACCACACAGGAGAGCTGACAGATCCTCTATATACTACACCACACAGGAGAGCTGACAGAGCCTCTATATACTACACCACACAGGAGAGCTGACAGATCCACTATATACTACACCACACAGGAGAGCTGACAGATCCACTATATACTACACCACACAGGAGAGCTGACAGATCCTCTATATACTACCCCACACAGGAGAGCTGACAGATACTCTATATACTACACCACACAGGAGAGCTGACACATCCTCTATATACTACACCACACAGGAGAGCTGACAGATCCTCTATATACTACACCACACAGGAGAGCCGACAGATCCTATATATACTACACCACACAGGAGAGCTGACATATCCTCTATATACTACACCACACAGGAGAGCTGACACATCCTCTATATACTACACCACACAGGAGAGCTGACACATCCTCTATATACTACACCACACAGGAGAGCGGGCAGATCCTCTATATACTACCTGTGAAGCACCTGAAGGGTTAATAAACTTCTTGAATGTGGTTTGAGTACCTTGAGGGGTGCAGTTTTTAGAATGGTGTCACTTTTGGGTATTTTCTGTCATAAAGGCCTTTTAAAGTCACTTAAAATGTGATGCGGTCCCTAAAAAAATGGTTTTGTAAATTTTGTTGGAAAAATTAGAAATCGCTGGTCAAATTTTAACCCTTATAGCTCTCTAATAAAAAAAAAGTAGACATGTGGAAATGTTATTTATTAACTATTTTGTGTGACATCTCTCTGATTTAAGGGCATAAAAATTCAAATTTTGAAAATTGCTAAAGTTTCAAAATTTTTGCAGATTTCCTTTTTTTTCACAAATAAACGCAAGTGTTATCGAAGAAGTTTTACCACAATCATGAAGTACAATATGTCAAGAAAAAAGAATCTCAGAATCAGGGGGATCCATTGAAGCGTTCCAGAGTAATTACCTCATAAAGTGACAGTGGTCAGATTTGTAAAAATTGGCCCGGTCATTAATGTGTAAACCACCTTAGGTTGTAAAGGGGTTAAGCATTATATATGGGGATTGGAAGAAAATAAGAATTGTCCTTTATTAGAATGCATATAGAATAAATGTACAGGCAAAAATAAAATAAAACCTGGTGAAAAAAAAGCTGGTGAAGTTTGAAGGATTGCTGTATGCAATTAGGCTACTTTCCCTGCATCTTTGACGGTGATTTAATAGCGCTATACCGCTGTTTTGCGCATGCGCCGATGATTCTAAGATGTTTCTGACGCGCCCCCTGGGCCAGTGTTGTTTGGGGGATACCCGGAGCCGGATCAGATGGGGGTTGTAGTCTCCGAGTGGCTGTGACCCGGTCCGTGCCCAGGGTGTCAAGCTCAGTGTGTGGCAGTCCTACAGATGTTACTGGATGTTCTTTAGTGTCGACTACGCCACCCGTTGATTTGCGGTCACTACGGCCGCCGCTGCAGCAGGGTCCGCTGAGGCTGGTGGTGTGTGTGCAGCTCAGGTAGTATAACCCCCAACGGGAGGGGTATAGCCTCAGGGAGTCAGTTGTAGAGGGTGGTGGTTGTGGTGGTGCAGTGAGAGTGGTAATAAGACTCCGAGTCGGGCTGTGCAGTTCAGGGTTTTACTTACTGCTTTTGTGTTGGTCACTCCGGCCTTGAGTGACCACCCGAGCCGTGCTGCGTCCACCAGGTCCTGGACTCGGCCAACCCCCAGGTGATTCTGGAGCGTGGTCCTGAGCTCCCTTTCTGACTTGTCCTTCTCTCTGGCCTTCCCCACCAGGGATCCACCTAAGTCCGGCTCCCTTGGGCCTCTTGTTGGTAAAACCCTTGTCTCTGGGTTCCCTGACCCTATTCTTGGTTTGCCTTCCGGGTGGATTTAGTGGGTGGTCGTGGCAGATCCTGCCCACGACCTCCGGTCTCTGGCTAAGGATTAGGGCCCTCCACCAGCTTGGGATCCGGTACCCTTGTGCCAACTCTTCACCCTCTGGTCTAATTTTGGGTTCTTGGAGTTCCCTCTTCTCCCCCTCTGGGTCCTTCTTTCTCCTCTCTCTCTCTCTTGGCCTTGGAGCTGGCTGAGCTGCTCTGCTTCTCTGACTCAATTCTGACAGACTGACCCTGATCTAAGATGGTTCCCATCTTATATACTCCCTCTATGTGTGAGCTCAGGTGACCAGCACCCAATGAGCTCCTAGCATTACCCAGACTGCTCCCCCTATCTGCCCCTACACTACTGGGATGTTCCACCCCCCTCCCACTCCAGCCAGGGACAGACACTGTCGTACCTGCACATTTCTCTAGTGGGAGTACCATTGGTCTGTCCCTCGGAAATGGGATGTGTGTAGTGCATGCAGCCTACTGAGCTCAGTTCCACACTCCATCCTTACCCGGGAGTGGAATACCACACCTCTGGCTTGAGGTGTAATACCCCTGTAGCAGCCGAATCCTCAGGGTGCTACATTTCCCTTACGAAGAAAACGCTGGGAAGCTTCATAGCATGCTCGCGCATGCGCAAAGTGTTTGTTTTCCACTACCTTTCTGTTTTGACATGCGCATTGTACCCAGCAGGACGCCGATGTTGGCGCTTTTTTCACAAATTGTATGGGGTGAGTCATCAAGTGATCAATCATATAAAGCTGTTCTTAAATAATAATAATGACTCTTTTCATGTATTTTGTATGTTATCTTCACAGCACAGGCACTATAATGAACTTTAACTTGATTGTATATACTTGAATTGCCATTCACTCCTTGTATATCGTATCTCCATTATATGATATGCTCCTATTTGTATAATTACTGTTAACACTATTTGTAATTGTTATACTATATAAGGTTCACTATGTTCACTTTGTTAATACTTGAGAGGCTCACACCTGTCTGTCTGTCTATCTACCTATCACTCTCTCATTATGACATCAGGGTAAAATCTACAGTAAGTCACAGTGATGTGATGACATCATCACATTCTATATCCCAGTGTTACAGCCCAAGGGAAATCACTGCCTCACAGACTTACAAGGGTGAGGGAGTACCTTTTGTTTTTCGTGACGAACGAAGCAAAAATTTATTCTAAAATGGAGAGAAGACGAGCCCAAAGAGATCGGGTTCTGAGAGAAAGGAGAGGAATAAATGAAGAGCAGGTATTGTTGTTCGCTTTAGGGCAAAAAGACATTAATCTACCGGACATGGACCCTGACGCCTGAGAAATGGCGTCCAAACGACAACATTTAGAGAAAATGAGAAAGTCCAAAAGACAAGAGATCCTTATGTAGCACCCTGAGGATTCGGCTGCTACAGGGGTATTACACCTCAAGCCAGAGGTGTGGTATTCCACTCCCGGGTAAGGATGGAGTGTGGAACTGAGCTCAGTAGGCTGCATGCACTACACACATCCCATTTCCGGGGAACAGACCGATGGTACTCCCACTAGAGAAATGTGCAGGTACGACAGAGTCTGTTCCTGGCTGGAGTGGGAGGGGGGTGGAACATCCCAGTAGTGTAGGGGAAGATAGGGGGAGCAGTCTGGGTAGTGCTAGGAGCTCATTGGGTGCTGGTCACCTGTGCTCACACATAGAGGGAGTATATAAGGTGGGCACCATCTTAGGACAGGGTCTTTTGCAGAGTGAGATGTCAGTCTTTTGCAGAGTGAGGTCAGTCTGTTAGAGCAGAGGAGAAGAGCAGCTCCAAGCCCAAGAGAGAGAGAGAGGAGAAAGAAAGACCCAGAGGGGGAGAAAGAAGGAACTCCAAGAGCCCAAATTAGACCAGAGGGTGAAGAGTTGGCAACAGGGTACCGGATCCCAAGCTGGCAGAGGCTACAGCACACCTTAGCCAGGAACCGGAGGTCGTGGGCAGGATCGATCTGCCACGATCACCCACTAAATCCACCCGGAAGGCAGACCAGGAATAGGGTCAGGGAACCCAGAGACAAGGGTTTACCACCAAGAGGCCCGAGGGAGCCGGACATAGGTGGATCCCTGGTGGGGAAGGCCAGAGAAGAGGACAGGACAGAAAGGGAGCTCAGGACCACGCTCCAGAATCACCTGGGGGTTGGCTGAGTCCAGGACCTGGTGGACGCAGCACGGCTCGGGTGGTCACTTAAGGCCGGAGTGACCAGAACAACTGCAGTAAGTAAACAAACCCTGAACTGCACAGCCCGACTCTGAGTCTCATTTCCATCCTCGCTGCACCACCACAACCCCCATCCTCTGCAACTGACCCCCTGAGGCTATACCCCTCCCGTTGGGGGTTATACTACCTGAGCTGCACATACATCACCAGCCTCAGCGGACCCTGCTGCAGCGGCGGCCGTACTGACCGCAATTCAACGGGTGGCGTAGTCGACAGAAAAGAACATCTAGTAACATCATAAGGACTGCCACACACTGAGTTTGACACCCTGGGCACGGACCGGGTCACAGCCACTCGGAGACTACAACCCCCATCTGATCCGGCTCCGGGTATCCCCAACAACACTGGCCCAGGGGGCGCGTCAACTTTGGCGTAGTCGGCAGGATTTCGTGCCCGCAACAACCGGGTACTGCGTGCCTGAAGAAAAGTTCACCGTTACCTTAAAAAGAAGTCTCCCGCCGGTTCCGGAGGGTCCCCGCCATCGGGCCCCATCACAGGTCGTTTCCCGCCGGTTGTCCACCATTTGCAGCTTTTTCCCGCCATCAATGGAGTTTCCCGCCACTGGGAGACGATTCCCGCCATTTCCAAAGATTTCCCGCCTTGGGGGAGCGGACGCCATTATGGGCGTGCCAGAGGGTGGCAAAAGGTCACCTCCCATCGTGGGCCAGGTCGAAGAATGGCGCCAAAAGCGGAAACCGCGCCCACCAACAGAGACTGTGATGCTGGAAGTGTCCATCAGCGTAAGAGAACTGCCCCTGGAACTGACAATCACAGAGTTGCCCCGGGACCACCCTCGATGTGGGCGGAGACAGAACAAGAGAGCAAAGATGGGTGTCGCCTGGAGCAGTCTGGAGAGAGCGCACCCGGAGACAAGACGTCTGGAAGAGAGTCCAGAGAGAGCCTACCCGGAGATGGAGGGAGAGTCAGGCAGCATCGACCCAGTGGTCAGGAGCCTGCTGCAAGCAACAACCCCACTAGGCTTAGTGGAGATCCTGGCACAGCTCCCCCGAGACCGGGAGTGTGCACAGACCGCGCTGGAGGGCCTCGCTCGGAGGATGGCCCGGGTGCAGCGGGAGACGTTGGCGGAGTGGAGCCAAGAGATGGCCCAGCAGACCGGCACCCGTCAGCGGAGCACGCCGCCCGAGACGAGGAGACAGACCGCCTCTGAGGATGGCGCAGGAGGAATGAAGGCAGGAGACGGCGCCGAGAAGGGAGCTGAACAGACGGAGGCAGGTAACGGGGACGTCTCTACCCCGAGCCGGGAAACCGCGTGCCTGCCCCAGCTCCCCGTCGCAGAGCCCGAAATTCCCCCTGCCGTGCCCGTCGCTGCATCGTCACCGTGCCAGACTAGGCCTCAAGCGGAAGCCGCGGCCGCGACCCCTGTGACGTCACACGCCTCGACCTCGAGCGTGGCCAAGCAGGAAATACCACCGGCCTGGTCGCAAGGCCTAATACCTCCGGGCGCCGCAATACCAACAGCGCCCCCTACCTCCGCGGAGCCACCGGCCTGGCCGCAGGGCCGAGTAACCACGGGCGCCGCCGTTCTTACGGTGCCCTTTGCCTTTAAGGTGCCCCAAGCCTGGTCGCAAGGCCTGGTCGACCCGGGCGCAGCTACCATCAACGCGCCCTCAACATCTAGAGTGCCGCACCTGGGTGAAAATCTATTTGCCCAGCATACGTGCCCGGATGGGCAGCCCTTTGTATGGCCCCAGGAGTACATTCAGCTGGAACTCCAGAGAGCAAGGCCCATGTGCGAGCCCCTGATTCCGGCTCCGAAGCCCGTAAAGAGGACCTCGCCCCCGCTGGAGGAGGCACAGTTCGAGTGGGACCCCACCGGAGAAGACCTCATGGGGTTCACTCAGGAGACTCGGGCGGCCGCAGCAGAGCGTGCAGAGTGCTGCCGGCAGCAGCTCGAGGTCTTCGAGAGGGAGCGGAGAGAGAGGCGGGTCCGGGAACAGCAAGCGCAGATAAGGAGCGCGGAGCAGAAGAGCCGGACCAGGAGGAAACCCCGTGCAGCTCATGGTCCCCGTGCCACCGGGACTGTGATACAATTCAATATGCAGCACGGATGGGGCTTTATTAGAGACCATCAGACCCCCGGCGACGTCTTTGTAACCCGCAGAGACGTAGAAAGCCATCTGCCGGAGGGACACAGAGGTCGTGACCTGTATGTAGGGGACGAGGTCACCTTCACCCGGCACAAGTGTGCCAAAGGACCCTACGCCCTCCATGTGCATCGCCTGACGGAGGAGGAGCTGCGGTGTGAGGAGGAGCAAGAGGACCCGGACGGGTCTGAAGAAACCAACCAACAAGAAAGAGCAGGAGGATGCCGTCGTTGAAGTACGGTAGAGAGAGACTGTATAAAGTTACCCGTCAGGGTATAAGAACTGTTCTAGTTAAAATATAGTCCCTGTTGGGACCAGCCAAGAGTGAACTGTTAACCCCGTGTGTCCCTATTCCCACTGACCGAGGACTGAGAGCGGTCAATCCTCCCTAATACCTGGCCGAGGACTGAGAGCGGCCATATCCCCTTGTATATAGTTGCGCTTCCTAAAGCGCCCCCTACCGGTTTTATAGGAAACCGTGTTTCTTCAAGAGACTGTCGCACTTTACCCGGTCACAAGTTGCACCGTGGCTGGAGGAACAAGAGTGTTATTTATGATAAGTTTTATATGAAAAGTTTATGCTGATAATATATGATGTTTTATATGTTTATGTTTTATGAAAAAAAAATGTATGTTTTGGATGTTTATATCTTACAGCCCGAGGACGTGCTGTGATTTACCAGGGGGGAATGTAGCACCCTGAGGATTCGGCTGCTACAGGGGTATTACACCTCAAGCCAGAGGTGTGGTATTCCACTCCAGGGTAAGGATGGAGTGTGGAACTGAGCTCAGTAGGCTGCATGCACTACACACATCCCATTTCCGAGGAACAGACCGATGGTACTCCCACTAGAGAAATGTGCAGGTACGACAGAGTCTGTTCCTGGCTGGAGTGGGAGGGGGGTGGAACATCCCAGTAGTGTAGGGGCAGATAGGGGGAGCAGTCTGGGTAGTGCTAGGAGCTCATTGGGTGCTGGTCACCTGAGCTCACACATAGAGGGAGTATATAAGGTGGGCACCTTCTTAGGACAGGGTCTTTTGCAGAGTGAGATGTCAGTCTTTTGCAGAGTGAGGTCAGTCTGTTAGAGCAGAGGAGAAGAGCAGCTCCAAGGCCAAGAGAGAGAGAGAGGAGAAAGAAAGACCCAGAGGGGGAGAAAGAAGGAACTCCAAGAGCCCAAATTAGACCAGAGGGTGAAGAGTTGGCAACAGGGTACCGGATCCCAAGCTGGCAGAGGCTACAGCACACCTTAGCCAGGAACCGGAGGTCGTGGGCAGGATCGATCTGCCACGATCACCCACTAAATCCACCCGGAAGGCAGACCAGGAATAGGGTCAGGGAACCCAGAGACAAGGGTTTACCACCAAGAGGCCCGAGGGAGCCGGACATAGGTGGATCCCTGGTGGGGAAGGCCAGAGAAGAGGACAGGACAGAAAGGGAGCTCAGGACCACGCTCCAGAATCACCTGGGGGTTGGCTGAGTCCAGGACCTGGTGGACGCAGCACGGCTCGGGTGGTCACTTAAGGCCGGAGTGACCAGAACAACTGCAGTAAGTAAACAAACCCTGAACTGCACAGCCCGACTCTGAGTCTCATTTCCATCCTCGCTGCACCACCACAACCCCCATCCTCTGCAACTGACCCCCTGAGGCTATACCCCTCCCGTTGGGGGTTATACTACCTGAGCTGCACATACATCACCAGCCTCAGCGGACCCTGCTGCAGCGGCGGCCGTACTGACCGCAATTCAACGGGTGGCGTAGTCGACACAAAAGAACATCTAGTAACATCATAAGGACTGCCACACACTGAGTTTGACACCCTGGGCACGGACCGGGTCACAGCCACTCGGAGACTACAACCCCCATCTGATCCGGCTCCGGGTATCCCCAACAACACTGGCCCAGGGGGCGCGTCACTTACACAGAGAAGGAACATGGAGAACCTCATGGCGTCTGACTCTGCTGCCTCCGCTGAGCTTCAGAGGGCCTTTATTATCTCCTTGAAAAAAATCGGAGATCTGGTCCCTGAAATAAGGAGGAGGAATAAAGAAGCCATCCTCAATAAGCAGAGAAACATCAGCGCAGAGACAGAGCTGGAGGAAGTTCTCCAAGAAACTCCAAGACAGGTCTCATCCAAGGCTGAAAGCCAAGACACCCTGAACCTGCAAAGAGCTGCAGCCCAGAAAAGAATGAGGAACAGCAGAGACTGGGTTGTCCAATGCAGGAGACATCTGAGATATGCTACACCCATCATTAATGGGAATGGTGCCCCATGGAGATTCCACTCATCAACCAAAACCATCTCCATCCCGGATTTTCTGTTCCATCTGAGTGTTTCTTCACCAGACAGATCAATGGATAAAGATGAACCAGGTAAGAAATAAACTTACTCAGTATAATAAGACTGGGGGTGAGGGGGATTATACTCCTAATATTATGTACAGGCCTCAATTATAAATGCTGACTAATGGAAGAACTGTCCTTGTTGCCCATAGCAACCAGTCACCTTTCAGTGTTCTATAGAATGTTGAGAAATAGAATCTGTGCTGTGAATCGTTGCTATGGGCAACAGGGTCAGTTTTGCTATTAGAGAGTTTTGATAAATGAAGGACCAAATATTAGACATTTCCTGCTCATTTACATAGTTTTGTTTAAAATTATAATATATGCGCTGGAGCTATATCTATTAACCCCCCTTTGACCAGAAAAACTTTCGCTTTTTTTCTTCCTTCTTCGAAAAGCCATAACTTTTCTTTTATTTGCATGTGAGCTTGCTTTTTTAGTGGACCGAGCTGCAGTTTTGAAGAACACTATTTATTTTGTCTTTCAATTATTTAGAAAAGAGGGGAAAAAATCAAAGAGTGGTAAAATTGTGGGACGGGGGGAGGGATTCCGACATTGTTCTTTTCTATTGTGTTCATTGTGTGGTAAAAATGACCTCATAAAGTAATTCTCCATGTCAGTGACAAGTGTGGTAATGCTGAACATGCATGGGTTTCCTTTTTACGTAAGTGGTGGAAGAAAATTAAAAATGTAATAAAAAACATTGATTTGTGTCTCCATATTCTGAGACATTGTAACTTTGTGATTGTGATACCTCAATGGCGCAGTGTAAAGGCTTCTTTATTGTGTATGAAGCTGTAGCTTTTAATGATCCTTTCTTGGGTAGACAGGACATTACGATATCTTTTTATTGCTATTGTTAGATTTTTTTTTTCTCATTTTAGTATTTACTGTTTGGGAAAATTATTTTTATATTTTTGTATAACGGACTTATACTAATGCCGTGATCCCAGTTATGCTTATTTTTCATTTTTTATTATTATTATTATTATTATTATTATTATTCATTAGGAAAGTTGTTTCATTCAAATTATATTTTTAAATAATTTTTTGGGTTTATTAATTTTTTTTAATTTATTTAATTTTTTAGTCTCCTTAGAAGACTTGAACCTGCAATTTTTTGATCGCTTGTACTACAAGTACTTCTCACTAAATTAGAATATCATCAAAAAGTAAATTTATTTTTAGTTCTTCAATACAAAAAGTGAAACTCATATATTATATAGAGTCATTACAAACAGAGTGATCAATTTCAAGTGTTTATTTCTGTTAATGTTGATGATTATGGCTTACAGCCAATGAAAACACAAAAGTCATTATCTCAGTAAATTAGAATACTTTATAACACCAGTTTGAAAAATGATTTTAAAATCTGAAATGTATGTTCAGTAAATGAACTCAATACTTGGTCGGGGCGCCTTTTGCATCAATTACTGCATCAATGCCGCGTGGCATGGAGGCGATCAGCCTGTGGCACTGCTGTGGTGTTATGGAAGCCCAGGTTGCTTTGATAGCAGCCTTCAGCTCATCTGCATTGTTGGGTCTGGTGTCTCTTATCTTCCTCTTGACAATACCCTATAGATTCTCTATGGGGTTAAGGTCAGGCAAGTTTGCTGGCCAATCAAGCACAGTGATAGTGTTGTTTTTAAACCAGGTATTATTTTTGTATTGAAGAACTGAAATAAATTAACTTTTTGATGATATTCTAATTTAGTGAGAAGCACCTGTATGTGCTGTAATGGAACTGTATCGCTGTATATGGCTATATTATATGTTATCATAAGAAATTAAACCAGGCTGGTCTAAACAGGAGGACAAAAGTGAAAGATATGGGTTTTCAGTAGGTCCAGATAGTCATTACAGTTAATTAACCTCTTGCAATTGTGACCTGGTAGGGGCTAATGGGTGCTGGTAGCAAATTGGCAATCACTTCATTTAAATACCACTGTCAGCATTGAAACGGTTAAACCGCAGTAATCAGAGTGTGCTCCAGTCGCTGTATTTATTGGCACGTGGCAGCTATGTAATACAGCCGGTATCAGCCTGGTAAAATGCAGGCTCAGCGACTGAGCCCGCTCCATACACTTACCACACAACATGACAAACATTTCCATTATGTCTTCTCAAAGAGACTAACAAATCTTGTATCATCTCAGCAGGTGGAAGCCTTATGATGCCCTCTGACATAGCAGACATGCCAGCACATGCTGATGCCAGATCCCTTCTTTTACCCCAGAGAGAACTGGTTAAAATGGAAAATCCTGTTGACCTGTGCAGCCTTGAATTCCACAAAGATCTTGGAGTGGGAGGCTTTGGAAAGGTAAGTGTGAATTTCTCCTTCTCTGTGTTCCTCAATGTATCCTGCACCAGATACACAGGAGGATATACATATTCATTACAGGATGTTCATATGTAATGGTGATTGGGATAAACCAGTGATCCATTACACAGATCCCTATAATAGATGGGAGTTTGGTC
This sequence comes from Phyllobates terribilis, assembly GCF_046119375.1. Lineage (NCBI taxonomy): Eukaryota > Metazoa > Chordata > Amphibia > Anura > Dendrobatidae > Phyllobates > Phyllobates terribilis. The sequence goes on from NW_027363462.1 coordinate 366,230, forward strand.
TGATCTCCTTTGATTTTTCTCCAGGTCCTCTTGGCATCAGATCCGGTCAGCGGAGAACTGCTGGCTATTAAAATGATGGACAAGAGTCGTATTGATGAGGACACAATCTCTACAGAATTAGACATCCTCTGTATGGCCACTGGCTGCCGCTTCCTAACATCTCTGCGGGGGTTTATGGAAACACCATTAGAATATATATTAGCCATGGAGTATATGGCCGGAGGAGATCTGTTTCACCACCTGGCTCCATCTAATTCATTTGATATGGAAACATCAAGGTAAACTTCTAACAGCCAAATCCTAATAATCTGCTGCCCGTACATTGTGGTCCTAGAGTGTATGTAACCACTGATCCATCCTCTACTTTCTACTCCATAGACTCTTTGCGGCAGAAATGGTTTGCGGACTCCAGTTCCTCCATGAACATGGCGTGATACATTGGTAATCAGTTCATCTTCATAAATCTCTGTTGTCTCCTTACATATCTATTGTATAAAGTTATTTTCATGAATTATCCTCACAATCAGTATCTGCTCCTTCTCCCTTCAGTGACCTGAAGCCACAGAACATTCTCATCGATGACATGGGACATATAAAAATCTCTGACTTTGGCTTATCAGTCATGAATATGGGCGAGGATGACCTATTAGAAGAACAAGTTGGCACTCAGGGTTACATCGCACCTGAGGTAAAAAACATCCCAGTGTGATTGATGGCGATAGTAGGACTGAGTATTAATCTGCGTATCCTGCTCATATCTAATCACAGACTGGTCCTCATGGCCTCTGTGTGTAAATCCCCTCCCCGGTATATTCACCTCATCTCCTATATTATGTTCCCACAGATAATGGATGGAGAAGCCTTCAATCATCTGGCAGATTCCTTTTCATTTGGTGTCATCCTGTACATGATGATTGTGGGGAGCCAACCGTTCTATGGCAGCGGCACACTGGAGGAATACCACCGGTCTCTGCAGGAGGACGTCCCAGATATTCCAGACTGGATGCCCAACGATGCCCTTGACATCCTAGAAGGCGTAAGTAGGATCAGAGAAAGAAGGAAGATGAAGGACTATAAGGAAAGCTATAAGATATGATGTGGAGAGTCCATGGACATTGTGTAATAACGTATCAGTAATAATCCGTAATATAATGATTAATGGTCTCTCTCATTTTCCAGCTTCTTTGCAAATCTCCATCTGCCCGGTATGCTATATCATCCTTCATCCGAGAGCGCCCATTCTTCTACCCTATATACTGGTTCGACGTGGAGTCCGGCGAAGCCGACCCACCATTCCGATGGGGCGATGATGTAAGTATAGCACATAGGGACATCCATAGTGTTATCAATGCTCAGTAACACACATATCCACTATACACCTTATCATTATATCCCCCCGGTATACATTATATATGTGAGGAGATGATTCTCAGATGTGTATATTTCTCGTCTTAAAATGGAGAATAGCGGCGCACACCATATCAAATTACTTCTTTATTAATGTCCTTTAAAACATATCAGCAGGGAGAGAGAGAAGGAGCAGGTGTGGCTGGTCAGACAGACCCGACAATATGTTTTAAAGCACATTAATGAAAAAGTAATTTTATACGGTGAGTGACGCTTTTCTCTATTTTTGGACAGCAATTGTTTCCCCAGTCTGGGGTGTATTTAGCTGAGCACTACTGTGGTCCACGAACCCTTTCTTAATTGTGCAACTCGCAACATTGTACTCAGACTTTATGATAGTGCAGAATCGCCTAACTTTCTTTATTTTGAATATATTTCTCTCCTTACAGGAGGATTAGGCTGATATAAATCAGCCCCATTCCAGTAACATCTAGGAATGAAGCTTTCCATTAATCGGATGAGACAATTACACTGGACTTTCTTATTTACCGGACTGTGACAAACTTACCGATCTTCCACCACATAACATCAACGTAGATTCGAGCACCAAACATCCAGGGATTCATTCCGATCGCCATATTTGGGGTCAGGAAGGATTTTTTTTCCCTTGATATGAGGATAATCGAACAACGAGTCCTCAGCGTTATTTTTCGCCTTCCTCTGGATCAACATAGCAAGTAATTAAAGGCTGAAATTGAAGGATTTCTTTCAGCCATACTTGCTATGTCACCATCTGGACGACTCATCTACAATGTGGTGGTAAGGAGATGACTATCAGATATGGACAGACAGAAGGCAGCCGCTGCTCCTTCTCCTACCAGACAGGAAAAAAAGAAGGTAGCGGCTGCTCCTTCACCTACCGGATATGGACAGACAGAAGAAAGCGGCTGCTCCTTCTTATAATTGGCCAAGTAAAGAGAGATGGAAGCGGCTGCTCCTTCTCATACTTGGCCATGTAGCAACAGAATGAAGCGGCTGCTTCTTCTACTACCTGGCTGTGGACAGAGAGAAGAAGCGGCTGCTCCTTCATCTACCTAGCCATGGTGAAACAGAAGGCCGTATGGTTGATCGCAGTGCAGTAGGAATCCAGGAAAACTCCAACTGCATAGATCACACATTCCTGCTCTTCTCCTCTCCGTCATGTGTGATCCAGACCTGAATGTCCAAAAACAGCTCAAGTGCAACCAAAGGCCTGAAGAGCGGAATCATCATCTGCTCCTTTCTATAGAAAGTGACTGTATCTACAGACTTTCTTTTTTCATCTTTGCATATTATTAACAACTTATATGCACAAATATATATATTGAACATCTATGGTGTTTCTGGTTAGATTATTCTTATATACAGAACTGCTTGTTGGTATGTTTAATAATATCATAATTGAGCGAACCTTTCAAGGGTTGGTTTGGTTCTGCTCGGCGAACTTACCGATGTTCGTCGAACGGTTCGACGAACATATCCGAATCCCATTGCATTCAATGGGAGGCAAAACCAAACGCATACACAACACGTTCAAAGGGACCGAAAAGCTGCCAAAACAGCTCAAATTATGGGCAGACACCAGGAAAAGTGGCATCAATTGACCCACAGTACAAATTTTATAATGGCACAGCAGCAGTCAGCCATGGGCCATGCATGAGGTATCAGGGTATGGGCCAGCATTTATAGCTTTGAATTTAACTTCAAATTAAGACGAGGTGGGTGAGGGATCGGTGTAGGCCTGCTGTGCTGGGAGCCCTGATACCACATGCAACAGTTCAACCTGCTTTTCTGGTCAGCCACACTCAGGTGGCACAAACATCAGTTTCATAGACTACTATTGATAGAAAAATGTAAGGATAGTAACACAGGTAGTTGACTGAAAGTAAGTGCACGCCTTCCGATCTGAGAGCCCTAGCGCTACAGGCAACACACATGAAGGAGATCCAAAGAGGAGTCTCCAGATTTAAAAAAATTAAAGGCAGACACCACCAAAGTGGCATCAATTTCACCAGAGTAAAAATAGTATAATGGGGACCGACACCTCTTCCACTACAGGAAACCCAGCAGATGGAAACCCAACTTGGAGTCTCCATGTTTTGAAAAAATAGGGGCAGACACCAACAAAGTGACATCAATTTCACCAAAGTAGAAATAGTATAATGGGGACCTACTCCCCTTGCACTACAGGAAACACACCAGATGGACACTAGAGATGAGGAAACTTTCAAAGTTCGGTTCTGCTTGGCGAACTTCCCGATGTTCGCTGAACGGTTCGCCGAGCAAATCCGAATCCCATTGCATTCAATGAAAGGTAAAACCAAAAGCATACACAACACCTTCAAAGGGACCCAAAAGCTGCCAAAACAGCTCAAATTAGCTGCAGACACCAGGAAAAGTGGCATCAATTGACCCACAGTACAAATAGTATAATTATTATTATTTATTATTACAGCGCCATTTATTCCATGGCGCTTTACATGTGAAAAGGGCTATACATAGCAAACAACAAGTACAATACTCTTGAACAAAAAAAAGAGTCACCGACTGGTACAAGAGGAGAGCGGACCATGCAAGCGAAGGCTCACAAACAATCTACTAGGAATGGGTGAGGATACAGAAGGTGAGGGTAGAGATGGTCGTGCAGTGATATGGTGGAGCGAGGATTACTGCAAGTTGTACGCTTGTCCGAAGAGGTAAGTCTTCAGGTTCCTTTTGAAGGTGTTCACGGTAGGCGAGAGTCTCATGTATGTTGGGGTTGAGAGTTGCAGAGTAGCGGAGATGCACAGGACAAATCTTGTATGCGATTGTGGGAAGAGGAGATAAGAGGGGAGCAGAGAAGGAGATCCTGTGAGGAACGGAGGTTGTGTGCAGGTAAGCACTGGGAGACTAGGTCAGAGATGTATGGAAGAGACAGATTTTGGATGGCTTTGTAAGCCAAAGTTAGGGTTTTGAACTGGAGTCTTTGGGCAACAGGGAGCCAGTACAGGGATTGACAGGTGGATAAGTCGGCCAGCAGAGTTTAGGATAGATTGGAGGGGTGCAAGAGTTTTAGAAGTGAGGCCACAGAGCAGGAGCTTGTAGTAGTCGAGGCGGGAGATAATGAGGGCGTGCACTAGTGCTTTTGCAGATTCATGGTTGAGAAATGTGCAGATCAGAGAGATATTTTGGAGTTGGAGTCGGCAGGAAGTGGAAAGTGCTTGGATCTCAGGTTTGAAACTAGATCTCAGGTTAAACTAGAAGAAGAGGGGATGGGAAGAAAAACGCCGGACACGATCATGCAACCAGAGAACATACTAATGAAAGATATGAAGTGCGACAAAGAAGGTCCAAGACAAGATACTTGGAAGGGAGGTAAGAAAATTTCTAATACAATCCACAGGGAGAAGATTGGAACAAAACAAAATCGTGTAAACTGCGTGCTAGCAAATGCCAGGAGCCTGACAAACAAGATGGATGAACTGGAAGCAGACATATCTACAGGTAACTATGACATAGTGGGAATAACCGAGACATGGTTAGATGAAAGCTATGACTGGGCAGTTAACTTACAGGGTTACAGTCTGTTTAGAAGGGATTGAAGAAGTCGGAAAGGGGGTGGAGTCTGTCTATATGTAAAGACGTGTCTAAAGCCTACAATACGGGAGGATGTATGGGAGGGAAATGAGGAGGTCGAGTCCTTATGGGTGGAGATACATGGGGCAAAAAACAATAATAAAATTATCATAGGAGTCTGTTATAAACCACCAAATATAGCAGAAGCCACGGAAAGTCTATTAATGAGACAAATAGACGAAGTAGCAAAAAATAATGAGGTGCTTATTATGGGGGACTTCAACTACCCCGATATAGACTGGGAAACCGAAAGCTGTAGATCTCAGAAAGGAAACAGGTTTCTGTCAATTATCAAAGACAATTATTTGTCACAACTTGTGCAGGAACCAACTAGAGGGACGGCCCTTTTAGACTTAATATTAACTAACAGGCCAGACAGAATAACTGAGGTGCAGGTCGGGGGGCACCTGGGATATAGTGACCACAACATTATACAATTCCACATGTGCTTCAGTAGGTGCCCAGCAAGGGAGTCACAAAAACACTGAACTTCAGGAGGGCAAAGTTTGATCAGCTAAGAGATGCCCTTCACCTTATAGACTGGGATAGTATCTTTAGTAATAGGAGCACGGATAGAAAATGGGACATTTTCAAAACAGTCCTACATAGTCACTGTAGAAGGTACATACCTTATGGGAATAAAAGGGCTAGGAATAGGAGGAAGCCAATGTGGCTAAATAAGGAAGTCAAGAGGGCAATGAAAAACAAAAAAAGGGCTTTCGGTAAACTTAAACAAGAAGGCAGCGAGGAAGCGCTAATATCTTATAGGGAAAAAAACAAAATCTGTAAGAAACAAATAAGAATAGCAAAAGAGGAGACAGAGAGACTAATTGCCAAGGAAAGTAAAACGAATCCCAAACTGTTCTTTAACTATATAAACAGTAAAAGGATTAAAACTGATGGAGTTGGCCCATTGAAAAATAACCTGGGTAAAATCATAGAGGGCGATGAGGGTAAAGCAAACCTACTCAATAGCTTCTTCTCCACTGTTTTCACAAAAGAAAACAATTTATCGGAGGAAATGCAGAGTGATAAAGTAAATCCTCCGCTAAATATCACCCACCTAACCCAGGGGGAAGTTCAGAAACGCCTAAATAATATCAAAATAGACAAGTCACCAGGCCCAGATGACATACACCCCCGGGTACTAAAAGAATTAAGTAATGAGATAGACAGACCGCTGTATCTTATATTCAAGCACTCTTTATGGACAGGGACTGTCCCACTAGACTGGCGCCAAGCAAATGTGGTACCAATATTCAAAAAGGGGTCTAAAAGTGACCCTGGGAACTATAGACCAGTCAGCTTAACGTCTGTTGTGGGTAAATTGTTTGAAGGATTTCTTAGAGATGCTATTGTAGAATATCTTAATGATAATAACTGTCTAACTCCATATCAACATGGATTCATGAGGGATCGCTCCTGCCAAACAAACCTGATCGCCTTCTACGAGGAGGTGAGCTCACAGCTGGACCGGGGAGAGTCAGTGGATGTTGTATACCTTGACTTCTCCAAAGCGTTTGATACCGTGCCACACAAAAGGTTGGTATACAAAATGAGAATGCTTGGTCTGGGGGATAATGTGTGCAAGTGGGTAAATAGCTGGCTGAGTGATAGAAAGCAGAGGGTGGTTATCAATGGAGTAAGCTCAGGGTGTGTCAGGGTTACTAGCGGGGTGCCTCAAGGGTCTGTCTTGGGCCCTATATTATTTAATATATTTATTAATGATCTAGTGGAAGGGTTGCATAGTAAAATAGCAATATTTGCAGATGATACTAAACTTTGTAAAGTAGTTAATACAGATGAGGACAGGGCACAGCTACAGGAGGATTTAGATAAATTGGGGAGTTGGGCCAAAAAATGGCAAATGGGGTTCAATGCCGATAAATGTAAGGTCATGCACATGGGAAAGAAAAACAGCAGTCACCCATACATATTAAATGGGAAACCGTTGGGGAAATCTGACATGGAGAAGGACCTGGGCGTCTTGGTTAACAGCAAATTAAATTGGAGTGCCCAGTGTCAGGCAGCAGCTGCGAAGGCAAATAGAGTCATGGCATGCATCAGAAGAGGAATAGGGGCATATGATGAGAACATTGTTCTTCCTCTGTATAAAGCGCTGGTAAGGCCGCACTTAGAATATTGTGCACAGTTCTGGGCTCCGGTGCTCAGGAAAGACATATTGGAGCTAGAGAGGGTACAAAGGAGGGCGACTAAGGTAATAAAGGGAATGGAGGGACTAGAATACCCAGAGAGGTTGTCAAAATTAGGCCTATTTACATTGGAAAAGAGAAGGCTTAGGGGAGACCTCATAAACATGTATAAATACATCAGGGGGCAGTACAGAGATCTCTCCCATGACCTGTTTATACCAAGGATGGTGACAAAGACGAGGGGGCACACTATGCGTCTGGAGGAAAGGAGGTTCCTGCACCAGCATAGAAGGGGATTCTTTATGGTCAGAGCCGTGAGACTCTGGAACTCTCTGGGAGAGGAAGTGGTGATGTCCAACTCACTTAAAGAGTTCAAGAGAGGCCTGGACGCCTTTCTTGAGAACAATAAAATTACATCTTATGCTTAGTTAATTAATCCAGGGATTTAATCTTACTGCCAGATTGGTGTCGGGAAGTGAATTTTTCCTCAGTGATGTAAATTGGCCTATACCTCATGGTTTTTTGTTGCCTTCCCCTGGATCAACGCTGCGGAATAGCTGCAGTGCACAAGAAATAGGCTGAACTGGATGGACGCTTGTCTTTTTTCGGCCTTATAAACTATGTAACTATGTAACTATGTAACTATGTAAGATCAGAGTCAAGTTTGTAGGACTGGGGAGAGTGGGTAGCCATTGACTTTGATGGATAGGTCAGCTGAAGGGGTTGAATGAGATGGTGGAAAGATAATTGTGACATGCAGAAGCAGTGCTGTTGCTTCCAAAGCATCCAGCAACTGTTACAAATAACACAAGCACAGGAGACAGGAAGTGTTGTGCTTCAGAAGCATCCAGCAACTAGAGGGCTTAACACGGTCACAGGAGACAGGGAGTGTTTTAGCAGAGCCCCAGGGGGACTGTGGTGAACTTGTTATTGTAGTCTGGCTCAAGCCGAAGAGAGAGGTGGTGTGTATCTGACAGAAGGCAACTAAACAGGATTGAAGAGAAGACTGAAGGCAGATGAGAGGGGTGTCGGTACAGGGGTAGCACTGCTGCAGCAAGGCATGTCCCCTGAAAGCCGGAGGAGTGTCAGCTCCAGTAAGGGGGCAAATAGGAGAGCAGGGCAAGTCAGGCAGGTGCTGGTAGTGGGGGACTCAATTATTAGGGGAACAGATAGGGCAATCTGTCACAAAGACAGGGATCGTCGAACAGTGTGCTGCCTACCTGGCGCTCGAGTCCGGCACATCGCTGATCGGGTTGACAGATTACTGGGAGGGGCTGGTGAGGACCCAGCGGTCATGGTGCACATTGGCACAAATGACAAAGTTAGAGGTAGGTGGAAGGTCCTTAAAGATGATTTCAGGGAATTAGGCTGCAAGCTTAGAGCAAGGACCTCCAAGGTGGTATTCTCGGAAATACTACCTGTACCATGTGCCACGCCAGAGAGGCAACGGGAGATTAGGGAGAAAAATAAGTGGCTCAAGAACTGGTGTAGGAAGGAGGGATTTGGGTTCCTGGAGAACTGGGCCAACTACGCTAGGGAACGGCTGCACCTCAATGGGGAGGGTGCAGCTGTGCTGGGGAGAAAATGGCTAGAAGGTTGGAGGAGTGATTAAACTAGGGATTGGGGGGAGGGTGTTCATTTTATAGCTGGGGAAGATAGTGCAGAGAATGACCTGGGCACAAATAAAGAAATTGGGGGTGGGGTTAGAACAGTCAATAAAGTAAGAAGGAATAGAGGTACAGAGAGATACATAAAATGCATGTACACTAATGCCAGAAGCCTCACCAACAAAATGGAGGAATTAGAATTAATTTTGTTGGAAAATAATTATGACATGGTGGGGATATCTGAGACATGGCTGGACGAGAGCCATGACTGGGCAGTTAACTTACAGGGCTATAGTCTGTTCTGAAATGACCGTACAAACAAGCGAGGGGGGTGTGTGTTTATATGTAAAATCATCCTTAAAACCCATCTTGCGGGAGAATATATGTGAATATAATGAAAATGTAGAGTCCCTGTGGGTGGAGATAAGGGGAAGGGGAAAAAATAATAAATTACTTATTTCTTATAATATTTCTTATAATCTCCAAAAATAATGGAAGCAGTGGAGAATATCCTTGTAAAGCAAATAGATGAAGTAGCGACTCAAGGAGAACTCATTATTATGGGGGACTTCAACTACCCTGAAATACATTGGGGGACAGAAACCTGTAGTTCAAGCAAAGGTAATAGGTTTTTGACTACTATGAGAGACAATTACCTTTCACAACTGGTTAAGGAACAAACAAGAAGGGGGGCACTGCTAGACCTAATATTTACCAACAAGCCAGACCGCATATCAAATATACGAGTTGGGGGTCACTTGGGTAATAGTGATTACAAAATAATAAGTTTTCATGTAACCTTTAATAAGATGGGTAGTAGAGGGGTTACAAGGACACTAAACTTCAGGAAGGCAAATTTCCAACGGTTGAGAGATGATCTTAGTGCAATATACTGGGACGATATCCTGAGACATAAAGCTACACAAAGCAAATGGGAGACATTTATTAGCATCCTGAATAGGACCGTTGCACAATGTATACCCTATGGGAATAAACATGCTAGAAATAGGAGGAAACCACTATGGCTAAATAGAGCTGTAAGGGGCGCAATAAGTGACAAAAAGAAAGCATTTAGAGAACTAAAGCTAGTAGGTAGTGATGAGGCATTAAATAAATATAGAAAATTAAATAAATTCTGTAAAAACCAAATCAAGGCAGCAAAGATTGAGACAGAGAGAATCATTGCCAGATAAAGTAAAAATAATCCCAAAATATTCTTTAACTACACAAATAGTAAAAAACTAAAAAATGATAGTGTTGGTCCCCTTAAAAATAGTCTGGGTGAAATGGTGGATGAGGATGAGGAAAAAGCCAATATGCTAAATGATTTTTTTCAACCGTATTTACACAAGAAAATCACATGACAGAAAACATGATAAGTCAGTGATAACAAAAATTCTCCATTAAATGTCACTTGCTTAACCCAGCAGGAAGTACGGCGGCGTCTAAAAATCACTAAAGTTGACAAATCCCCGGGCCCGGATGGGATACACCCACGAGAACTGCAGGAATTAAGTAACGTCATAGATAGACCATTATTTTTAATCTTTAAAGATTCCATAATAACAGGGTCTGTACCACAGGACTGGCGTATAGCAAATGTGGTGCCAATATTCAAAAAGGGGACAAAAACTGAACTTGGAAGTTATAGGCCAGTAAGCTTAACCTCTACTGTGTGAAAAATCCTGGAGGGTTTCCTTAGAGATGCTATACTAGAGTATCTGAGGAGGAATAACTTCATGACCCAATATCAACATGGGTTTACAAGGGACCGTTCCTGTCAAACTAATCTGATCAGTTTTTATGAGGAGGCAAGTTCCGGACTGGACCAAGGAAATGAAGTGAATGTTGTGTATATGGACTTTTCAAAAGCTTTTGATACAGTTCCACACAAAAGATTGATACATAAAATGAGAACAATGGGGATAGGGGAAAATATATGTAAGTGGGTTAAGAATTGGCTCAGTGATAGGAAACAAAGGGTGGTTATTAATGGAACGCACTCAGACTGGGTCTCAGTTAACAGTGGGGTACCACAGGGGTCAGTATTGGGCCCCCTTCTTTTTAACATATTTATTAATGACTTTTTAGAGGGCATACAGAGTAATATTTCAATATTTGCAGATGACACTAAACTCTGCAGGGTAATCAATACAGAGGAGGGTAATTTTATATTACAGGAGGATCTGTGTAAACTAGAACCTTGGGCTGATAAATGGCAAATGAGCTTTAATGGGGATAAATGTAAGGTAATGCACTGGGACAGAGGAAATAAATTGTATAATTATATGCTTAATTGAAAAACACTGTGCAAAACTGGAACTGAAAAAGACCTGGGTGTATTGGTGGACGACAAGCTCACGTTTAGTGGCCAGTGTCAGGCAGCTGCTGCAAAGGCAAATAAAATAATGGGATGCATTAAAAGAGGCATAGATGCTCATGAGGAGAACATAATTTTACCTCTATACAAGTCACTAGTGCGACCACACTTAGAATACTGTGTACAGTTCTGGTCTCCGGTGTATAAGAAAGACATAGCTGAACTAGAGCGGGTGCAGAGAAGAGCGACCAAGGTTATTAGAGGACTGGGGGGTCTGCTATACCAAGACAGGTTATTACACTTGGGGTTATTTACTGAGGAAAAACTAAGGCTTAGGGGTGATCTTATTACTATGTACAAGTATATGAGGGGACAGTACAAAGACCTTTCTACTGATCTTTTTACTCTGAGACCAGAGACGGGGACAAGGGGGCATCTTCTACGTCTGGAGGAAAGAAGGTTTAATAATAATCACAGACGCGGATTCTTTACTGTAAGAGCAGAGAGACTATGGAACTCTCTGCCGCATGATGTTGTAATGAGTGATTCACTATTAAAATTTAAGAAGGGCATGGATGCCTTTCTTGAAAAGTATAATATTACAGGTTATACAGTGGTGGCCAAAAGTATTGGCACCCCTGCAATTCTGTCAGATAATACTCAGTTTCTTCCTGAAAATGATTGCAATCACAAATTCTTTGTTATTATTCTCTTCATTTAATTTGCTTGCAAGGAAAAAACACAAAAGAGAATGAAGCAAAAATCAAATCATTGATCATTTCACACAAAACTCCAAAAATGGGCCGGACAAAAGTATTAGCACCCTCAGCCTAATACTTGGTTGCACAACCTTTAGCCAAAATAACTGCGAACAACCGCTTCCGGTAACCATCAATGAGTTTCTTACAATGCTCTGCTGGAATTGTAGACCATTCTTCTTTGGCAAACTGCTCCAGGTCCCTGATATTTGAAGGGTGCCTTCTCCAAACTGCCATTTTGAGATCTCTCCACAGGTGTTCTATGGGATTCAGGTCTGGACTCATTGCTGGCCACCTTAGAAGTCTCCAGTGCTTTCTCTCAAACCATTTCATAGTGCTTTTGGAAGTGTGTTTTGGGTCATTGTCCTGCTGGAAGACCCATGACCTGTGAGGGAGACCCAGCTTTCTCACACTGGGCGCTACATTATGCTGCAAAATTTGTTGGTAGTCTTCAGACTTCATAATGACATGCACACGGTCAAGCAGTCCAGTGCCAGAGGCAGCAAAGCAACCCCAAAACATCAGGGAACCTCCGCCATGTTTGACTGTAGGGACCGTGTTCTTTTCTTTGAATACCTCTTTTTTTTCCTGTACACTCTATGTTGATGCTTTTTGCCAAAAAGCTCTACTTTTGTCTCATCTGACCAGAGAACATTCTTCCAAAACGTTTTAGGCTTTCTCAGGTAAGTTTTGGCAAACTCCAGCCTGGCTTTTTTATGTCTCGGGGTAAGAAGTGGGGTCTTCCTGGGTATCCTACCATACAGTCCCTTTTCATTCAGACGCCGACGGATAGTACGTGTTGACACTGTTGTACCCTCGGACTGCAGGGCAGCTTGAACTTGTTTGGATGTCAGTCGAGGTTCTTTATTCACCATCCGCACAATCTTGCGTTGAAATCTCTCGTCAATTTTTCTTTTCCGTCCACATCTAGGGAGGTTAGCCACAGTGCCATGGGCTTTAAACTTCTTGATGACACTGCGCACGGAAGACACAGGAACATTCAGGTCTTTAGAGATGGACTTGTAGCCTTGAGAATGTTCATGCTTCCTCACAATTTGGTTTCTCAAGTCCTCAGACAGTTCTTTGGTCTTCTTTCTTTTCTCCATGCTCAATGTGGTACACACAAGGACACAGGACAGAGGTTGAGTCAACTTTAATCCATGTTAACTGGCTGCAAGTGTGATTTAGTTATTGCCAACACCTGTTAGGTGCCACAGGTAAGTTACAGGTGCTGTTAATTACACGAATTAGAGAAGCATCACATGATTTTTGAAACAGTGCCAATACTTTTGTCCACCCCCTTTTTTAGGTTTGGTGTGGAATTATATCCAATTTGGCTTTAGGACAATTCTTTTTGTGTTTTTTCATTGAAGACAAATTAAATGAAGATAATAATGCCAAAGAATTTGTGATTGCAATCATTTTCAGGAAGAAACTGAGTATTATCTGACAGAATTACAGGGGTGCCAATACTTCTGGCCACCACTGTAGTATATAATGGCCGACATATATTGCTCAATATAGTATCATGGCCCCATCTACTATATAATTGGCTTATCCCGTCTGTCTGTCCGTCCAGGAATTGCCGGCCGGACCAATCAGCGAAGGGGGATTTCAGAACAAGATGGCGGCCGTTAGCTCCATACTGTATATACTGGGCCCCATATATTGCTCCATACAGTATATACTGGGCCCTATATATTGCTTCATACAGGATAATGGCCCCATATAGTATATAATGGCAGACATATATTGCTCCATACAGTATCATGGCCCCATATAGTATATAATAGGCCCCATATATTGCTCCATACAGTATATAATAGGCCCCATATATTGCTCCACACAGTATATAATAGGCCCCATATATTGCTCCACACAGTATATAATGGGACCCATATATTGCTCCATACAGTATATAATAGGCCCCATATATTGCTCCACACAGTGTATAATAGGCCCCATATATTGCTCCACACAGTATATAATGGGACCCATATATTGCTCCATACAGTATATAATAGGCCCCATATATTGCTCCACACAGTGTATCATGGGCCCCATATATTGCTCCATACAGTATATACTGAGCCCCATATATTGCTGCACAGTATAATTTCCCCTTATAATATATAAAGGGCCACATTTTTTGCTTCATACTGTATATACTGGGCCCCATATATTGCTTCATACAGTATACACTTGGCCCCATATATTGCTCCATACTGTATATACTGGGCCCCATATATTGCTCCATACAGTACTTACTGGGCCCCATAAATTGCTGCACAGTATAATGGCCCCATATAGTATATAATAGGCCCCATATATTGCTCCATACAGTATATACTGGACCCCATATATTGCTCCATACAGTATATACTGAGCCCCATATATTGCTGCACAGTATAATTTCCCCTTATAATATATAAAGGGCCACATTTTTTGCTTCATACTGTATATACTGGGCCCCATATATTGCTCCATACAGTACTTACTGGGCCCCATAAATTGCTGCACAGTATAATGGCCCCATATAGTATAAAATAGGCCCGATATATTGCTCCATATAGTATAATGGCCACATATAGTATATAATGGGCCCTATATATTGCTCCATACAGTATATACTGGGCCCCATATATTGCTGCACAGTATAATGGCCCCATATAGTATATAATGGGCTCCATAAATTGCTAAACAGTATAATGGCCCCAATATAATATATAAGGGGCCCCATATATTGCTCCATACAGCATAATGGCCCCATGTAGTATAATGACCACATATAGTATATAATAGGCCCCATATATTGCTCCATACAGTATAATGGCCACATATAGTGTATAATGGGCCCCATATATTGCTCCATACAGTATATAATGAGCCCCATATATTGCTCCATACAGTATATACTGGGCCCCATATATTGCTCCATACAGTATATACTGGGCCCCAGATATTGATCCACAGTATAATGGCCCCATATAGAATATAACGGGCCCCATATATTGATGCATACAGTATAATGGCTCCATATATTATATAATGGGCCCCATATATTGCTCCATACAGTATATACTGAGCCCCATATATTGCTCCATACAGTAAAATGGCCACGTATAGTATATAATAGGCCCCATATATTGCTCCATACAGTATAATGGCCCCATATAGTATATAATGTGCCCCATATATTGCTCCCATACAGTATATACTGAACCCCATATACAGTTATATGAAAAAGTTTGGGCACCCCTATTAATCTTAAGCTTAATGTTTTATAAAAATTGGTGTTTTTGCAACAGCTATTTCAGTTTGATATATGTAATAACTGTTGGACACCGTAATGTTTCTGCCTTGAAATGAGGTTTATTGTACTAACAGAAAATGTGCAATCTGCATTCAAACAAAATTTGACCGATGCATAAGTATGGGCACCTCACCAGAAAAGTGACATTAATATTTAGTAGATCCTCCTTTTGCAAAAATAACAGCCTCTAGTCGCTTCCTGTAGCTTTTAATGAGTTCCTGGATCCTGGATGAAGGT
Source organism: Phyllobates terribilis (assembly GCF_046119375.1). Taxonomy (NCBI): domain Eukaryota; kingdom Metazoa; phylum Chordata; class Amphibia; order Anura; family Dendrobatidae; genus Phyllobates; species Phyllobates terribilis. The sequence goes on from NW_027363462.1 coordinate 381,619, forward strand.
ATTTTTGACCATTCCTCTTTACAAAACAATTCCAGTTCAGTTAAGTTTGATGGTCGCCGAGCATGGACAGCCCTCTTCAAATGACCCCACAGATGTTCAATGATATTCAGGTCTGGGGACTGGGATGACCATTCCAGAACATTGTAATTGTTCCTCTGCATGAATGCCTGAGTAGATTTGGAGCGGTGTTTTGGATCATTGTCTTGCTGAAAGATCCATCCCCTGCGTAACTTCAACTTTATCACTGATTCTTGAACATTATTGTCAAGAATCTGCTGATACTGAGTGAAATTCATGCGTCCCTCAACTTTAACAAGATTGCCGGTGCCGGCATTGGCCACACAGCCCCAAAGCATGATGGAACCTCCACCAAATTTTACTGTGGGTAGCAAGTGTTTTTCTTGGAATGCTGTGTTTTTTTGCCACCATGAATAACGCCTTTTTGTATGACCAAACAACTCAATCTTGGTTTCATCAGTCCAAAGGACCTTCTTCCAAAAAGAAATTGGCTTCTCCAAATGTGCTTTTGCATACCTCAGCCGACTGTTTGTGGTGTGCTTGCAGAAATGGCTTCTTTCGCATCACTCTCCCATACAGCTTCTCCTTGTGCAAAGTGCGTTGTATAGTTGACCGATGCACAGTGACACCATCTGCAGCAAGTTGATGCTGCAGCTCTCTGGAGGTGGTCTGAGGATTGTCCTTGACTGATCTCACCATTCTTCTTCTCTGCCTTTCTGATGTTTTTCTTGGCCTGCCACTTCTGGCCTTAACAAGAACTGTCCCTGTGTTCTTCCATTTCCTTACTATGTTCCTCACAGTGGAAACTGACAGGTTAAATCTCTGAGACAGCTTTTTGTATCCTTCCCCTGAACAACTATGTTGAATAATCTTTGTTTTCAGATCATTTGACAGTTGTTTTGAGGAGCCCATGATGCCACTCTTCAGAGGAGATTCAAACAGGAGAACAACTTGCAAGTGGCCACTTTAAGTAGCTTTTCTCATGATTGCAAACACCTGGCTATGAAGTTCAAAGCTCAATAAGGTTACAAAACCAATAAAAGTGCTTTAGTAAGTCAGTAAAAAGTAGGTAGGAGTATTTAAACCAAGAAAATGATAAGGGTGCCCATACTTATGCACCTGTCAAATTTTGTTTGAATGCAGATTGCACATTTTCTGTTAGTATAATAAATCTCATTTCAAGGTAGAAACATTACTGTGTCCAACAGTTATTACATATATCAAACTGAAATAGCTGTTTCAAAAACACCAATTTTTATAAAACATTAAGCTTAAGATTAATAGGGGTGCCCAAACTTTTTCATATAACTGTATTGCTGCACAGTATAATGGCCCCATATAGCATATAATGGGCCCCATATATTGCTCCATACAGTATAATGGCCCCATATAGTGTATAATGTGCCACATATTTTGCTCCATACTGTATATACTAGGCACCATAAATTGCTCAATACAATATAATGGCCCCATATAGTATATAATAGGCCCCATATAGTGCTCCAAACAGTAGAATGGGCCCCATATATTGCTCCACACAGTATATACTGGACCCCATATAATGCTCCATTAAGTATAATGGCCCCATATAGTATATAATGGGCCCCACATATTGCTCCATACAGTATAATGGCCCAATATAGTGCTCCATACAGTATATACTGGACCCCATATATTGCTACATAAAGTATAATGGCCCCATATAGTATATAATGAGCCCCATATATTGTTCCATACAGTATACTGGCCACATATATTTCTCCATACAGTATAATAGCCCCTTATAGTATATAATAGGCCCCACATATTACTCCATACAGTATAATAGCCCCATATATTGCTACATACAGTATATGATGGGCCCCATATATTTCTCCATAGAGTATATAATGGGCCCCATATATTGCTCCATAAAGTATATACTGAGCCCCATTTAATGATCCATACACTATAATGGCCTCATATAGTATATAATACGCACCATATATTGCTCTATACAGTATAATGGCCCCATATAGTATATAATAGGCCCCTTATATTGCTCCATACAGTATAATGGCCCCATATAGTATATAATTGGCCCCATGTATTGCTCCATACAGTATAATGACCTCATATAGTATATAATGGGCCCATATATTGCTCCATACAGTATAATGGCCCCATATAGTATATAATGGGCCCTATATATTGTTCCATACAGTATATACTGGGTCCTCTAAATTGCTCCAAACAATATAAAGGCCCCATGTAGTATATAATGGGCCCAATGTACTGCTCCACACATTATATACTGGGCCCCATAAATTGTTCCATACAATTTAATTGCCCCATATAGTATATAATGGGCTCCATGTTTTGCTCTATGCGGAATATTCTGGGCCCCATAAATTGTTCCATACAGTATAATAGCCCCATATAGTATATAATGGTTTACATATATTGCTCCATACAGTATCATGGCCCCATATACCATATAAGAGGCCCCATATATTGCTCCATACAGTATATACTGAGCCCCATATATTGCTGCACAGTATAATTTCCCCTTATAATATATAAGGGCCACATTTTTTGCTCCATACTGTATATAATGGGCCCCATGTATTGCTCCATACAGTACATACTGGACCCCATATATTGCTTCATACAGTATAATGGCCCCATATAGTATATAATGGCCTACATATATTGCTCCATACAGTATCATGGCCCCATATACCATATAAGAGGCCCCATATATTGCTCCACACAGTATATAAAGGGCCCCATATATTGCTCCATACAGTATATACTGAGCCCCATATATTGCTGCACAGTATAATTTCCCCTTATAATATATAAGGGCCACATTTTTTGCTCCATACTGTATATAATGGGCCCCATATATTGCTCCATACAGTATATACTGGGCCCCATATATTGCTCCATACAGTACAAACTGGGCCCCATATATTGCTCTATACTGTATATACTGGGCCCCATATATTGCTCCATACAGTACTTACTGGGCCCCATATATTGCTGCACAGTATAATGGCCCCATATATTGCTCCATATAGTATAATGGCCCCATATAGTGTATACTGTGCCACATATTTTGCTCCAAACTGTATATACTGGGTACCATAAATTGCTCAATACAGTATAATGGCCCCATATAGTGCTCCATACAGTATAATGGGCCCATATATTGCTCCATACAGTATATACTGGACCCCATATATTGCTCCATAAAGCATAATGGCCCCATATAGTATATAATGGACCCCATATATTGCTCCATACGGTATAATAGCCCCTTATAGTATATAATTGGACCCCACATATTGCTCCATACAGTATAATGGCCCCATATAGTGCTCTATACAGTATATACTGGACCCCATATATTGCTCTATAAAGTATAAAGGCCGCATATAGTATATAATGAGCCCCATATATTGTTCCATACAGTATAATGGCCACATATATTTCTCCATACAGTATAACCCCCTCATATAGTATATGATAGGCTCCATATATTGCTCCATAGAGTATATACTGGGCCCCATATATTGCTCCATACAGTATAATGGCCCCATATATTATATAATAGGCCCAATATATTGCTCCATAGAGTATATACTAGGCCCATATATTGCTCCATACAGTATAATGGCCCCATATATTATATAATGGGCCCAATATATTGCTCCATACAGTATATACTGGGCCCTAGATACTGTTCCATACAGTATAATGGTCACATATAGTATATAATAGGTCCCATATATTGCTCCATACAGTGTAATGGCCATATATAGTATATAATAGGCCCCATATATTGCTCCATACAGTGTAATGGCCACATATAGTATATAATAGGCCCCAAATATTGCTCCATACAGTATATACTGGGCCCCATATATTGCTGCAAAGTATAATGGCCCCATGTAATATATAAAGGGCCACATTTTTTGCTCAATACTGTATATACTGGGCCCCAATATATTGCTAAATACAGTATATACTGGGCCCCATATACAATATAATTGCTCCATATAGTATATAATGGGCTCCATAAATTGCTCCATACAGTATAATGGACCCATATATTATACAATGGGCCCAATATATTGCTCCATACAGTATATACTGGGCCCCATATATTGCTCCATAATGTATATACTGGGCCCAATATATTGCTCCATACACTTCTTACTGTGCCCCTTATATTGCTGCACAGTATTATGGCCCCATATAGTATAAAATAAGCCCGATATATTGTTCCATATAGTATAATGGCCACTTATAGTATATAATGGGCCCCATATATTGCTCCATATAGTATATACTGGGCCCCATATATTGCTGCACAGTATAATGGCCCCATATAGTATATAATAGGCTCCATAAATTGCTAAATACAGTAAAATGGCCCCATATAATATATAATGGGCCCCATATATTGCTCCATACAGCATAATGGCCCCATATAGTGCTCCATATAGTATAATGACCACATATAGTATATAATAGGCCCCATATATTGCTCCATACAGTATAATGGCCACATATAGTATATATTGGGCCCCATATATTGCTCCATACAGTATATAATGGGCCCCATATATTGCTCCATACAGCATAATGGCCACATATAGTGCTCCATACAGTATAATGACCACATATAGTATATAATAGGCCCCATATATTGCTCCAAACAGTATATACTGGGCCCCATATATTGCTCCATACAGTATATACTGGGCCCAGATATTAATCCACAGTATAATGGCCCCATATAGAATATAATGGGCCCCATATATTGATGCATACAGTATAATGGCTCCATATATTATATAATGGGCCCGATATATTGCTCCATACAGTAAAATGGCCACATATAGTATATAATAGGCCCCATTTATTGCTCCATACAGTATAATGGCCCCATATAGTATATAATGGGCCCCATATATTGCTCCATACATTATATACTGAGCCCTATATATTGCTGCACAGTATAATGCCCCATATAGTAAATAATGGCCCCATATATTGCTCCATACAGTGTAATGGCCCCATATAGTGTATAATGTGCCACATATTTTGCTCCATACTGTATATCCTGGGCACCATAAATTACTAAATACAGTATAATGGCCCAATATAGTGCTCCATACAGTATAATGACCACATATAGTATATAATAGGCCCCATATAATGCTCCATACAGTATAATGGGCCCCATATATTGCTCCATACAGCATACACTGGACCTAATATATTGCTCCATAAAGTATAATGGTGCCATATAGTATATAATGGACCCCATATAGTACTCCATACAGTATATACTGGATCCATATATTGCTCCATAAAGTATAATGGCCCCATATAGTATATAATGATCCCCATATATTGTTCCATACAGTATAATGGCCACATATATCTCTCCATACAGTATAATAGCCCCTTATAGTACATAATAGGCCCCACATATTGCTCCATACAGTATAATGGCCTCATATATTGCTACATACAGTATATAATGGGCCCCATATATTGCTCCATACAGTATATAATGGGCCCCATATATTGCTCCATACAGTATATACTGAGCCCCATTTATTGCTCCATACACTATAATGGCCCCATATAGTATATAATAGGCCCCTTATATTGCTCCATACAGTATATAATTGGCCCCATATCTTGTCCATACAGTATATTGGCCCCATATAGTATATAATGGGCCCTATATAGTATATAATGGGCCCCATGTATTGCTCTATACAGTATAATGGCCCCATATAGTATATAATTGGCCCCATGTATTGCTCCATACAGTATAATGGCCCCATATATTGCTCCATACAGTATAATGGCCCCATATAGTATATAATGGGCCCTATATATTGTTCCACACAGTATATACTGGGTCCTCTAAATAGCTCCAAACAATATAAAGGCCCCATGTAGTATATAATGGGCCCAATGTATTGCTCCTCACAGTATATACTGGGCCCAATAAATTGTTCCATACAATATAATTGCCCCATATAGTATATAATGGGCTCCATGTATTGCTCTATACAGTATATACTGGGCCCCATAAATTGTTCCATACAGTATATTATCTCCATATAGTATATAATGGGCCCCATATATTGCTCCATACAGTATAATGGCTCCATATAGTATATACTGGGCCTCATATACAGTATTGCTCCATACAGTATAATGGCCCCATAAAGTATATAATGGGCCTCATATAATGCTCCATACAGTATATACTGTGTCCCATATATTGCTTCATACAGTACAATGGCCCCATATATAGTATATAATGGCCGACATATATTGCTCCATACAGTATTATGGCCCCATATAGCATATAATAGGCCCCATATATTGCTCCACACAGTATATAATGGGCCCCATATATTGCTCCATACAGAATATACTGAGCCCCATTTATTGCTGCACAGTATAATTTCCCCTTATAATATATAAAGGGACACATTTTTGCCTCCATACTGTATATACTGGGCCCCATAAATTGTTCCATACAGTATATTATCTCCATATAGTATATAATGGGCCTCATATAATGCTCCATACAGTATATACTGTGTCCCATATATTGCTTCATACAGTACAATGGCCCCATATAGTATATAATGGCCGACATATATTGCTCCATACAGTATTATGGCCCCATATAGCATATAATAGGCCCCATATATTGCTCCACATAGTATATAATGGGCCCCATATATTGCTCCATACAGTATATACTGAGCCCCATTTATTGCTGCACAGTATAATTTCCACTTATAATATATAAAGGGACACATTTTTGGCTCCATACTGTATATACTGGGTCCCATATTTTGCTCCATACAGTATATACTTGGCCCCATATATTGCTCCATACTGTATATACTGGGCCCCATATATTGCTCCATATAGTACTTACTGGTCCCCATATATTGCTGCACAGTATAATGGCCCCATATAGTATTTAATGGGCTCCATAAATTGTAAAATACAGTATAATGGCCCCATATAATATATAATGGGCCCCATATATTGCTCCATACAGTATATAATGGGCCCCATATATTGCTCCATACAGTATATACTGAGCCCCATTTATTGCTCCATACACTATAATGGCCCCATATAGTATATAATAGGCCCCTTATATTGCTCCATACAGTATATAATTGGCCCTATATCTTGTCCATACAGTATATTGGCCCCATATAGTATATAATGGGCCCTATATAGTATATAATGGGCCCCATGTATTGCTCCATACAGTATAATGGCCCCATATAGTATAGAATTGGCCCCATGTATTGCTCCATACAGTATAATGGTCCCATATATTGCTCCATACAGTATAATGGCCCCATATAGTATATAATGGGCCCTATATATTGTTCCACACAGTATATACTGGGTCCTCTAAATAGCTCCAAACAATATAAAGGCCCCATGTAGTATATAATGGGCCCAATGTATTGCTCCTCACAGTATATACTGGGCCCAATAAATTGTTCCATACAATATAATTGCCCCATATAGTATATAATGGGCCCCATATATTGCTCCATACAGTATATACTGAGCCCCATAAATTGTTCCATACAGTATATTATCTCCATATAGTATATAATGGGCCCCATATATTGCTCCATACAGTATAATGGCTCCATATAGTATATACTGGGCCCCATATACAATATTGCTCCATAAAGTATAATGGCCCCATAGAGTATATAATGGGCCTCATATAATGCTCCATACAGTATATACTGTGTCCCATATATTGCTTCATACAGTACAATGGCCCCATATAGTATATAATGGCCGACATATATTGCTCCATACAGTATTATGGCCCCATATAGCATATAATAGGCCCCATATATTGCTCCACATAGTATGTAATGGGCCCCATATATTGCTCCATACAGTATATACTGAGCCCCATTTATTGCTGCACAGTATAATTTCCCTTTATAATATATAAAGGGACACATTTTTGGCTCCATACTGTATATACTGGGTCCCATATTTTCCTCCATACAGTATATACTTGGCCCCATATATTGCTCCATACTGTATATACTGGGCCCCATATATTGCTCCATACAGTACTTACTGGTCCCCATATATTGCTGCACAGTATAATGGCCCCATATAGTATTTAATGGGCTCCATAAATTGTAAAATACAGTATAATGGCCCCATATAATATATAATGGGCCCCATATATTGCTCCTTACAGCATAATAACCCCATATAGTGTTCCATACGGTATAATGACCACATATAGTATATAATAGGCCCCATATATTGCTCCATACAGTATAATGACCACATATAGTATATAATGGGCCCCATATATTGCTCCATACAGTATATAATGGACCCCATACATTGCTCCATACAGCATAATGGACCCATATAGTGCTCCAAACAGTATAATGACCACATATAGTATATAATAGGTCCCATATAGTGCTCCATACAGTATATACTGGGCCCCATATATTGCTCCATACAGTATATACTGGACCACATATAGTATATAATAGGCCCCACATAGTGCTCCATACAGTATATACTGGACCCCATATATTGCTCCATACAGTATAATGGCCCCATATAGTATATTATGGGCCCCATATATTGCTCCATACAGTATATACTGAGCCCCAGATATTGCTCCACAGTATAATGGCCCCTTATAATATATAAATGGCCATTTTTTTTGCTCAATACTGTATATACTGGGCCTCATATATTGCTCCATACAGTATATACTGGGCCCCATATATTGCTCCATACAGTATAATGGCCCCATATAGTATATAATAGGCCCCATATATTGCTCCATACAGTATAATGGTCCCATATATTACTTCATACAGTATAATAGGCCCCCATATATTGCTCCATACAGTATAATGGTCCCATATATTGCTTCATACAGTATGATAGGCCCCATATATTGCTCCATACAGTATAATGGTCCCATATATTGCTTCATACAGTATAATAGGCCCCATATATTGCTCCATACAGTATAATGGTCCCATATATTGCTGCACAGTAAAATGGCCCCATATAGTATATAATGTGCCACATATTTTGCTCCATACTGTATATACTGGGCACCATAAATTGCTCAATACAGTATAAGGGCCTCATATAGTATATAATGGGCCCCATATATTGCTCCATACAGTATAATGGCCCCATATATTGCCCAGGGGAGGAAATTGTGCAACCCACCTCGGGGTCCTGGGATCCCCCAGTACCCCTGGAACACTTGTGTGCTGAAGATATAGCGGTAGCAAAACAAATGCTGAGAGAATAGTGTCATGTGTTCTCCAAAGATGACTCTGATATGACTCTGATATAGGCAGTATCCCGTCATTGCATTTGAAAATCAATTTGAAAGACACGACCCCAGTAACCAGAAGTGACATGTCTGTGCTAAAACCATTACATTGTGAAGTGAAAGAATATTCACAAGATCTCATCAAGAGAGGTTGGGTCCAAAAGTCGAAGTCATCTTATTCCTCTCCAATTTTCTGTGTTAGGAAGAAGGATGGTACGTTGTGACTCTGTTGTGATTACTGGGAGCTAAACCGAAAGTCAGTACCTGATCGACACCCGATACCAAAGATCCAAGATATGCTGGATAGCCAATCAAGAAGCACCTGGTTCTCTGTCCTCGATCAGAGTAAGGCATACCACCAAAGGTTTGTCGAAGAGTCCAGTAGACCTTTGACAGCATTCATCACACCGTGGAGATTATATGAGTGGATCTGCATACCGTTTGGACTCAGTTCAGCTCCAGCATAATTTCAGATGAGCATGGAGTCATGTTTAGAAGGATTGAGGGACGATATCTGCCAGCCGTACTTGGATGACAATGTGGTACACAGCAAAACCTTCCGGGAGCATGTTGAACACGTGAGGACCGTATTTCAACGATATCAACAACATGGAGTTAAGTTGACCCCAAAGAAGTGTGAACTGTTCAAAAGACAAGTCCGCTTTCTAGGGAAAATTGTGTCCAGAGAAGGATATACCATGGACCCAGCAGAAATCGCTCCTGTACTAACCTTAAAAGACAGGCAGCCCTCGACCGTCGGGGAGTTGATGCAGATATTAGGATTCCTCTCCTACTATCATACTTACGTTCGGAACTTCTCCAGGATTGTCGCCGTACTATACCTCCTCTTGGGGGGGATAACAGAGACAACAACACTCACGGAGAAAAAGAAGAACGCGGGTAGGACATGGCTTAAAAGAAAGAACGCTGTTTCATCCCATCAGCCCATTCTCTGGACAGCCGACCACCAGGAGGTATTGGAAAAACTAGTAGACTACCTGGTAAAACCTTGGGATATCCTGATTTCAATTTACCATTTGTTCTTCATTGTAACGCTTCTCAAGTTGGACTGGGAGCTGCCCTGTATCAGCATCAAGATGGAAAAATGAGAGTGATCGGTTACGGTTCTAGAACGTTGACAGATGTCGAGAAGAAATACCATCTACATTCCAGAAAATTGGAGTTCCTGGCATTGAAATGGGCTATCTGAGAACGATTTAGAGATTAGTTCTACTAGAGGAAAGAGTTTGAGGTATGCACTGACAAAAACCCTTTGACCTATGTCCTTACTACAGCCAAACTGATTGCAACGGGTCAGAAATGGGTTGCTGAACTAGCTGACTTCAATTTCAGCATCAAGTACAGGCCAAGAAAATGCAATGTGGATGCTGACGGATTGTCAAGAATGCCACTAGAGCCTGAGGAGTTCATGCAAGAATGCTCGGAGGAAGTCAGTCTGGAAGCAATTGAGATCAGTACCCAAGCAGTACAAGCTTATCAGGAGGAAGACACACAATTATGGTATCCGTTGATGGTGGAAAACACCATAAAAATGAGAGCACAAGATCACCCCCGGTCTATTCAACAATTACCAAAACGGCAGCACAACGGGAAGATTAGATAATTGGTAGAATACTACTTTATGTGGACCAAAATCGGTTTCCAAGTAAACGAGAGAGAGCCAATGAGTCATCAGCAGTATCTGTTTTAATTAAAGAGTGGACGAAGCTCTACCTCACTGAAGACGGTATCCTGTATCGTAAAGGAGGACAAAAACGGCAGTTGGTACTACCCAGAGTATTCCATAGGTTGGTCTTCAAAGCACTCCATGAAAACATGGGACACCTGGGAGTGGAAAGGACAACCAACTTGATCCATGAACGTTTCTTCTGGCCGTACATACAGAGAGGTATTGAGAGGTACGTGACCAGGGAGTGTGCGTGTCTGAAACACATCAACACATCAACCCGGGCACCTATGGGAAACATCCAAACTACATATCCATTTGAGATGGTCTCAATAGACTTTCTACATCTCGAGACGTGCAAGGGTGGTTACTAATACATCTTGGTGGTGATGGACCATTTTACACGATTTGCTCAAGCATATGCCACCACCAATACATCGGGTCGAACAGCGGCAGAGAAGATCTTCAATGATTTTGCTGTGAGGTTTGGGTTCACTACAAGGTTACGCCACGGCCAAGAAAGAGAATTTGAGAACCAGCTCTTTGCCAAGCTCGGAAAGTACTGTAGAATTCAGAGATCCCACAAAACTCCCTATCACTCAGAAGGTAATGGACAAGTGGAATGTTTTAACCAAACATTATTGTCAATGTTGCGCACTTTAACTGCTGATGAGAAGAAAGACTGGAAGAGTTCTCTGTCAAAAGTGGTACATGCCTATAACTGTGCAAAGTCCAACGGGTTGCTCACCCTTTTTCCTATTGTATGGACGGTCGCCAAGACTGCCAATCGACATCATGTTCCATACTCCGGTGTCAGAGACTTACAGATTGTATCAGGAGTACGTTCGGAAATGGAAGGAACGGATGGCAGGGGCATACAATATAGCGCCCAAAGTAGTTACGCAAGGACTGAGCAAGAGTAATGAGTACTATGATCGAAAATGTTATGGAGCAGAATTGGCACCAGGAAGCCAGGTGCTAGTCAAGAAAGTATGTGAGAAAGGCGGTCCAGGAAAACGTTCGTACTGGGAAGACGAGGTGTATGTGGTCGTAAGAAGAAAAGCTGATGACAGCCCAGTGTATGAAATCCGATTGGAAATGGGAGACAAGAAAACCAGAATAGTCCATCGGAATTTACTACTACCCTGTGACTATCTCCCACCACAACAAGACTTCCCAGAAGTAGACTGACATCGTCCGAGATTGACTAAAAGACCACCACAGACTGAAGCTCCGGAGGTGAATAGTGACCTTGAAAGTTCCGATGGAGAAGAACACACCATTGTATCTCTCGGACCAGCAAGGAGAGGGCTGTACCATCCTCAGGAGAGTTAACTAAACCCTGAGGCTCCAGAGTTCGTACCAAAGAGTATAGATGAAGTCCAATTCAGATCTGATGATCGAACACTGGCTCCTGAAGAGACCGATAGAGACTCAGGAGGAGCAAAATTACCAGACTGTGTGGAGACAAGCGACTCAGGAGAAGTACAGGAACTTACAGAGGCAGCTCCATGAGCATTTGAGGATGCACGGGAAATGAGTGCGGCGGAAGAAACTTCTGTGACCGAAGAACCCGTGGTCTCTGAGGAACAACCCACCAGGAGGATGTCGACGCGAGAAGTGAGGAAGCCCATGATGCTGACGTATGAGACACTTGCTGAACCGAGTCAAGTGCCAAGGACTGTCGACTGGAAACAGGTATCTCTGCCTGTGGACTAGGTAAGCCCACTTGAGTGGTATTCACCAACGTGAGGCAGTATTGAAGATGTTGCCTGGTGGAAAGACTTGTTTTCATGCTTTGATTTTCCTTAAAAGACTTTGTAGAAACAAAGAACTGTTAAAGCATAGAGAGAGAGAGCTGGTTGAAGACGTACGAAAAGCTCCAGCTGAAGAGATGCTGAGTGTTTTAATTGTGTTAATTGTTTATTTCTTATAGGCATCCTACAAGAAAAAGGTTATAAGATTAGGTTGTTATCAATGTTTATGAACGTTATACTAATTTCACAATGCCAATTTGCATATAAAGTTATTCAACTTTCACCACTGTCTCAGAATTGGTTAGATTGATCAATTAAGACGAATGTCGAGGACGACATTCAAAAAGGAGGGAAATGTGTGGCATGCAGAAGTAGGGCTGTTGCTTTAAAAGCATTCAGCAACTATTAGAAGTAACACAGGTACATGAGACAGGAAGTGTTGTGCTCCAGAAGCATCCAGCAACTAGAGGGTTTAACACAGTCACAGGAGAAGGGGAGTGTTTTAGCAGAGCCCCAGGGGGATTGTGGGGAAGTTGTGTACTGTCTGGCTGGAGCCAAAGAGAAAGGTGGTGTGTGTGTTCTGTATCTCACAGAAGCACCACTGCAAGTGAAAAGGATTCAAGTCAGGAGTGAAGCTAAGCACAGGTCAGGCAGAGTTCCTGAACTAACAGTGCAGAGTATTGTCAGGCAGACAGATAAGGACTGTAAGAAATGGTGTCACAGGGATCATCTCCCTCAGCAAACCCATCCCCCCTCCTCCATCTCCCTCTGCTGTAAAGAATGCTGTGTTCATTAATGTGCCTTTGCATTAGAACTGTGCTGTTCTGTACTACTGGGAAGACTGTGCACTGCTGTGCTGCTAAGGAAACTGTATTGTTTGTTACTGGAGTCTGTTGCTCATAAGACTTAACTTGCACTGGCTGTGCGGTTTCTTATTAAAAGATACTGTTCTACCGTTTATAAGGACTCTTGTCAAGTGTGTCTGGTCACCAAGTGAAACAACCTACGTGTTTGTGCCTGAGGGTCAATACCCCTGTGTGCCTGAGAGAAGCTGCAGCACATGGTCTATGGTCTCCCTGAGTAACTGTTCCCCCAGGATGTAACCTGTTTCGCCCCTACCTGAACCTAGAGGCGTGCGTGTAACATGTATATGTTAAAGGGTGAGAATTTCCAACAATCCCATGTCTCAAACAATATTTAATACTAAGTTCTATATGGCATGTGATACTGAATATGTTATCTATGTTTTACAATGCCCATGTAAATTGTTATATGTGGGGAAAACAACTTGGGATTTTAAAACTAGAATAAACCACCATCGATATACAATTAGGAAAAAGAAATTAGATTTACCTATGTGAAAGCATTTTGTGGAATTGGGACAAAAATGGAAGGATCTTATGTAAGCACTTTATATATGTAATTTTTATGATGTGCTGGAATGTTTATTTATTGATATCATTGCTGCACCTATTTAATATATCAATATATACCATTGCACTGCTTGAGAAAGTTCCACACTTGGAACGAAACGTTGCCTTTTCACTATACTGTATATATATGTACAGTATATACTGTATATATATATACACCTATATTAAAAATCAGGATGGTGGGCCATCCAAATCTTGCACCGGGGCCCAACTGCCTCCAATCACACCACTGTTTAGGGCCACACTGGCATCAACTATAAATCACAAGGTGCTTGAACATTATATTGCTTTTTGGGTGGTTTAGTGGAACAATTGTTATGTGGACTGATGGCAATTATATGGAGCCTGGTAACCACAGTATATAATTAATAGGAGGGGAAGGACATCTCATAATGTGAGTCAAATCATTCTGTATTTGCACAAGCTATTAAAATGTAAAAAACACATTTATGTATCTACAAGTGACATGGACGCCAGAACCCATCATATATAAAATGAGATGAAGGCCCACCATACTGGCTCCATTTATGTGGCCTAGCAGAGCTGATTGTGGACAAATCTCTTGGTTTGCTTACAGGAACGTTTTACCAAAAGACAGAGGCAAGCTTGTGAGGAGCCATAGCACTCCGCAAAGGAAGGGCGGCAGCACCTCCTTATAAATTAAGCACCACTAGAATCAAATCAAATGGCACAGTTTAAACTTACCTGAGGGCGATAAAAAGATGTTCCTCTACCGAAATACAACGCCTAATTGTTGTGTTTAGGAACTAAAGGCCAGGATGAAGCTCCTCCAACAGGCGATCAATGGTTACAAGGTGCATGCGGCAAAATGAGAACAATCTGTCAGGGTTGCGCTGTAGCTCCCCATACAGCCAGTAAGAAGTGGCCTTTAGAGACCCGTTGGCTAAGCAGAGGATAAACCCATAGGTTGAAACGCCTCCTTGGATCCACATCACTCTGCGTAGATCTCCAAATCACCTTGACACCACCCAGGTCTGAAGAACCTGCTCACCAGGGGTGAAGGAGAAATTAGCCATATTGAGAGCTTGGTCAATACATCAGACCAACAATGAGTATTCACTCTGGGATATCCCAGCAAAATGGATGTGGTCTAATCCTATGACCTTATTGGGGTTGTTTTTATAGGGTTAGGATCATAGAGGACCTTCATTTTATAGGAAATTGAAGCAAAACAGACTAGAAAATTAGACTAGAAAAACTGCACTCAGGGATACTGGAGGCTGTGACTCTGTTCACTCATGTGTTCAGGCTAATGAGGAAAGGGCTTTACATGACAGTAGATAAAGCTGAAGTCTTTCTGTAAAGCTGAAATCCCCCAGCATTCCCTGCTACTTCAGTGTCTGTGCGGAGCTTACTCTGATCATTTGCATTAATGAGATGTCATCAGCCTCTGTACATTCATCTGATATAGGAATAACAAAATACCTTTCTGCGTTACAAGAGCTCATCTGATTGGGAGCCATCAATCCATCCAGCTTTCTGATTGTTTCCAAAACTTACCAGCAGAATTATAAATGCAGTTATTCACGTTTGAATCATCATCATAATAATAATAGAATGTGCTACAGTGGTTTCTACCTCTATTTCCTTGGTCCATTTTGTCGACCGAAGGACTTGCCAGTTTTTTACAATAGTATCAGCAGGAAATTATCATTAGATGACTAGTAAACCTGTTGCCAGGTAATCCAACAAAGCCCCCACCACTGATTGGCAGCTTTCTGCCTATGCACAGTGTACACAGGAAGCTGCCAATCAGTGGTGTGGGCGGTGATATACAGAGCTCAGCATTCAGAGAACCGCTAGATCTGCCGCAGATAAAACAGTGATGTTATTAAGTAGTAGAAATAAAATACAGCACTCCTGGTAATTGTAGGTCCCCGGATAGGATCCCAATCCGTATCAATCAAATAGTAGAAAGAATCCGTCACTCTGAGGTGAGTAGAGTGAAAAACGTGAATCTTTTATTGCAGTGGTCCATATGGACAGTGTGTATTACATGTAACGTTTCCATCATCAAAGACCTTTGTCAAACATATACTGTAGAGGCAACTGAATCGCCCTTCCTGGGCTATGGGGGATACTCGGAGCCGGGCCTTGCAGATGTCGCGGGGATGCAGTCGTGGCCTTGGCCCGTTCCGTGCCCAGGGCTGTAACATGAAAAATATGGGCAATTGGATGAGTGGTTGTTTGACTTCGCCACCTGTGGTTTCTGGTGAAGGCCACGAGCGCTGCAACAGTCCTCTGAGGCTGATGTTATGGCAGCTCGGTTTGGTACTACTCCCCACAGGCGGAGTAGGCCTCAGGGCAGTGATCAATGAACGATCTGTGTGGAGGGATGGTGGGTGCAGTGCCGCGCAGGAATAAACAAGCGGAGGCGGTGGATGAAGTCATCCTGGTCTTTACTCACTTTAGATGTACTTTCAGCCGCAAAGCTTCTCTCTGCTACACACGGCGTACTGCGGCCACCGGGTACGGGGTTCAGCACTTCCCAGGTAGATCAAGAGCACCTGTCAAGACCCCGCTGGTGTGTTCCTCTCCTTTTTCTCTCCTCCCGCTTGTGTTCCTCCCTGGGATCCACTAAGCCGCCGGGCTTTTCCAACAGTGACGTGAAGTACACAGTCAGATATCGGGAGCCGGTCACCCCTCTTGCAGAAGGAATCCCTCTGGCTAAGCCAGAGTGAAGAATACAGGTGGCGACTCCGCTCCGTCCGTATTCCCCTGGGATCCTTTTGCCTGTGGAGCCTATCTCCTCTGCTCCCCTCCAAGGCCTTCTTAGAACAGGACCCTGGCCGGGCAGAGAAACTGGTTAACCCTGACCCACTCCTCGTCTCAAGGCCAGAGAACGAGGACCGTGAATCTTCAGCCAGCTGCAGACTCTTGCTGGACCCTGACAGAAGACCACAATCAAAAGACCTTGAACTAAAGATGGCCATTTATTATATATGGTTCTATAAGTGCTTCCTGTAAGTGTTTCCTCCACCCTCACCCACTACTTGGTTCCCCCTATCTTTGGTTACCCCCCATCTCCTCTATCCCGGGCCAGGGCAGCACCCTGGTGCATTTAGGCCCCCTACAGGACAGGAGTGGTGTAGTGTTGAGTGCGAAGTGGGGTTCTGAGTGATGCTCCATCCTTACCTGGGAGAGGAGATACCACATCTCTATCTGACGTGCAGTACCCCTGTGGCGACTGAACCCTCAGGGGCGCCACACAACAAATAAAAAAACAAAAGACTTAACATGAGAAATATAATACAGAACATGAAACTATAAAGATAGATATGACGTAATGCTTAAGTGAGGACCACAAGATCTGGCAGATACAGACACCAAGTCTATGAGCAATGGTGAAAAATATATATGTATTGCAGTTTGTAAGAGCCACCAAACAATATACATGAAGACCAGGGTTGGAGGTAGGCAGGTCCCTAACTCCAAAATATATATAGTGTAGAAGATACTATGTCTCCATGGGGAAATAAATATGCAGGGTACAACGCAAAATAGAAATAAGCAATACTTAACATGGGACTATAAAAAATGAAACAGATGGTACATAGAAGGTGGGGGGATTGAATGGTGGTCACAAAGAAGCCCCAAGTCCAAAGTCCACTGGAGAGTCCTGATCTAGAACTAATTTATCCCAAACTGTAAAATAAGATACAAAGCGGAACCTTATCATATACAGTACAGACCAAAAGTTTGGACACACCTTCTCATTGAAATATTTTTCTGTATTTTCATGACTATGAAAATTTTACATTCACACTGCAGGCATCAAAACTATGAATTAACACATGTGGAATTATATACTTAACAAAAAAGTGTGAAACCACTGAAAATATGTCTTATATTCTAGGTTCTTCAAAGTAGCCACCTTTTGCTTTGATGACTGCTTTGCACATTCTTGGCATTCTCTTGATGAGCTTCAAGAGGTAGTCACCGGAAATGGTCTTAGAACTATCTTGAAGGAGTTCCCAGAGATGCTTAGCACTTGTTGGCCCTTTTGCCTTCACTCTGCGGTCCAGCTCACCCCAAACCATCTCGATTGGGTTCAGGTCTGGTGACTGTGGAGGCCAGGTCATCTGGCGTAGCACCCCTTCACTCTCCCTCTTGGTCAAATAGCCCTTACACAGCCTGGAGGTGTGTTTGGGGTCATTGTCCTGTTGAAAAATAAATGATTGTCCAACTAAGCGCAAACCGGATAGAATAGCATGCCATTGCAAGATGCTGTGGTAGCCATGCTGGTTCAGTATGCCTTCAATTTTGATTAAATCCCCAACAGTGTCACCAGCAAAGCACCTCCACACCATCACACCTCCTCCTCCATGCTTCACGGTGGGAACCAGGCATGTAGAGTCCATCCGTTCACCTTTTCTGCGTCGCACAAAGACACGGTGGTTGGAACCAAAGATCTCAAATTTGGACTCATCAGACCAAAGCACAGATTTCCACTGGTCTAATGTCCATTCCTTGTGTTCTTTAGCCCAAACAAGTCTCTTCTGCTTGTTGCCTGTCCTTAGCAGTGGTTTCCTAGCAGCTATTTTACCATGAAGGCCTGCTGCACAAAGTCTCCTCTTAACAGTTGTTGAAGAGATGTGTCTGCTGCTAGAACTCTGTGTGGCATTGACCTGGTCTCTAATCTGAGCTGCTGTTAACCTGCGATTTCTGAGGCTGGTGACTCGGATAAACTTATCCTCAGAAGCAGAGGTGACTCTTGGTCTTCCTTTCCTGGGGCGGTCCTCATGTGAGCCAGTTTCTTTGTAGCGTTTGATGGTTTTTGCAACTGCACTTGGGGACACTTTCAAAGTTTTCCCAATTTTTCGCACTGACTGACCTTCATTTCTTAAAGCAATGATGGCCACTCATTTTTCTTTGCTTAGCTGCTTTTTTCTTGCCATAATACAAATTCTAACAGTCTATTCAGTAGGACTATCAGCTGTGTATCCACCAGACTTCTGCACAACACAACTGATGGTCCCAACGCCATTTAAAAGGCAAGAAATCCCACTTATTAAACCTGACAGGGCACACCTGTGAAGTGAAAACCATTTCCGGTGACTACCTCTTGAAGCTCATCAAGAGAATGCCAAGAGTGTGCAAAGCAGTCATCAAAGCAAAAGGTGGCTACTTTGAAGAACCTAGAATATAAGACATATTTTCAGTTGTTTCACACTTTTTTGTTAAGTATATAATTCCACATGTGTTAATTCAAAGTTTTGATGCCTTCAGTGTGAATGTACAATTTTCATAGTCATGAAAATACAGAAAAATCTTTAAATGAGAAGGTGTGTCCAAACTTTTGGTCTGTACTGTATGTCAGGCCACTAACGGATGGAGCAGAACATGAGGAATGGGTGGGAAAGCAGGAGGGGTAGTTTTATTGTCATAAAAAAACAGAAGAGAGAAAGAGGTGGAAAATGAAACCATGCTAGGAGCAGATAAAAAGTGTAGAGGAAGGGAAAAAAACATAGGAAAAGACTGAATAAGAGGAAAGAAAAATAAAATAAAAATGAAGATGAAAAAAAATAAAGGAAAAAATAAAATTAATAAAAAATAAAATAAAATAAAAAAATAAAGATGAAAAAAGGGGAAAAATAAAGATAAAAGATGAAAAATAAAGAAAAATAATGAAAAATGAACCATAAGGAATAAAAAATAATAGCTTATTCAGAAAGAATAAATAATAATAATCAAAGAAATTAAAAAATATGTAGCAGCCCGATGTGCTCCAGGTTCCTAAATACATGGGATGATGAGATTCCTGATATAAAATGGATCAAGAAGACTGTCCTCCTGTCTTGAATAATAAATACTTTGATCTCTGTAATATTCACATAATTCCGATACTTCAATGTCCTATATATTAATACTAGATGGTGGCCCGATTCTAACGCATCGGGTATTCTACAATATGTACGCGGCCGACCGGGCGCATTCAGCAGAGCGTTGTTTAAATTTGGCGCCAAAATCGCTGATTGGTCGCGGCCGGCAACCGCGACCAATCAGCAAAACGGTGTTTAAATTTGGCGGCAATATCGGTGATTGGTTGCGGGTGGCGGCCGCGACCATTCAGCGAACTGTGTTAGTGAGGACCGGAGAGCTTGTTTAAATTTGGCGCTAAAATCGCTGATTAGTCGCGACCGCGACCAATCAGCAAAACGGTGTTTAAATTTGGCGCCAATATCGCTGACTGGTCGCGGCCAGCGGTCGCGACCAATCAGCAGAGCGGGGTTTAGATTTGGCGCCAATAATGCTGATTGGTGGCGACTGCGACCAATCAGCAGAGCGGTGTTTAAATTTGGCGCCAATCTCCCTGATTGTTCGCTGCTGGCGGCCGCGACCAATCAGCAGAGCGTTGTTTAAATTTGGCGCCAATCTCGCTGATTGGTAGCGGCCGCGACCAATCAGCAGAGCGGTGTTTAAATCAGCGAACCGTATTACTGAGGACCGGGCAGCGTCGCCGTCCCTCCCTTCACACTTGCCGTCGGGAGATCAGCGGCCCAAGCCGCTGATCTCCCGACAGTAGCCGCATGGAGGTCAGCGGCGCCGCCCGTCGGGGTACTTGTGCTGCCAGCAGCGGGGAGATGAGCAGCTAGCGCCGCTCATCTCCCGGCTGCATCGCCGCTGACTTCCGTCCGGCAGATGAGCCGCTAACGGCCGCCATCTTTTTCTGAAATCCCGCGTCGCTGATTGGCCCAATCAGCGACGCGGGATTTCCTGGACAGACAGACAGGATAAGACGATTATATATATTAAATATTTTACTGTATTGCAGTTATCTATTGTTAAACGTGTGATACAATACCTGCAACATTGTTTTAAAATGGATATTTACTGATGTTTATAACAGGATTCGGATTTCTATCTTATTGCTGTATGTTTGTAACATTTATTATAAAGAATTCTTCAAGAAACGAGTTTAAAAAAAACAATAATAATTCTGCACACATAGATATTCTCATAAGAAAGACAAAACCTCACTTTTATTTTCCTAAATATTCAGGGTTCAGGTTTATTAACGTTTTAAATTGACCGACTGCACTGGAGTTGTTCAATATTAAAATGAATAATCAAAAATACAAATTGAACACACAGTGCATATATATGTATATTTATTTATTTATAAGCAAAAGTTTGGTTCATCATCCTCCAAATTTGATATCTATCTATCTATCTATCTATCTATCTAATCCAAAAATATGGAGGCAGCACACAGTTGAAGAATTTTTTTTTTTTTATTATTTAATAGCCCATGTGGCGACGTTTCGGTCCAGTATTGTGCACCTTTCTGAAGCTACATGGGCTATTACATAATATAAATTTTTCTACTTCATCTGTGTGCTGCCTCCATATTTTTGGATTATATAAGAGGACTGGTATATAACAGGGGGCTTTTCACCTAAACTTTTTGCTTGTGCTGTTTTTTATCTTATTTCTTATCTATCTATCTATCTATCTATCTATCTATCTATCTATCTATCTATCTATCTATCTATCTATCTATCTATCTATCTATCCATCTATCTCATTGTGAGGTGAGATCAGAATGAAAATGATGTCACAAGTGATGTGATGACATCACTGCATTCTATATCCCAGTGTTCCGGCCTAAGGGAAATCACTGCCTTACAGACTCCCAAGGGTGAGGCAGCCCCTTTTGTTTTTCGTCACGAACGAAGCAAAAATTGATTATAAAATGGATAAAGAGAGAAGAAGAGCCCATAGAGATCGGGTTCTCAGTGAGAGGAGAGGATTAAATGAAGAGCAGGTACCATTGTTCGCTATTGGGCGAAAAGGCTTTATACTACCGGACGTGGACACTGACGCCTCAGAAATGGCGTCCAAACGTCAAACTCTGGACAAAATGAGAAAGACCAAAAGACATGAGATCCTTACAGAGAGAAGGAAAATGGAGACCCTCATGGAGTCTCACTCTGCAGCCTCCGCTGAGCTTCAGAGGGCCATACTTATCGCCTTGAAAAAACTCGGAGATCTGGTCCCTGAAATAAGGAGGAGGAACAAAGATGTCATCCTCAATAAGAGGAGAAACATCAGCGCAGAGTTAGAGCTGGAAGAGGTTCTCCAAGAGACACCGAGACAAGTGACATCCTCCAGATCTGAAAGTCTGGAGGCACCGAAACTACAAAGAGCGGCAGCCCAGAAGAGGATCAGGAACAGCAGAGACTGGGTTGTCCAATGTAGAAGACGTCTCATCTACGCTAAATCCATTATAAATGGGAATGGTGCATTGCGGAGGTCGAGGTCATCAGCTGAAAACATCTCCATCCCAGAGAACAAACAGCTGAGTGTTTCTCCACCAAACACATCACTGGATACAGATGGACCAGGTAAGATGGATCTGCTCAGTGTAATAAGACTGGGGGTGAGGAGGATTATACTCCTAATATTATGTACTGGCATCAATTATCAAAAGTGCAGAAAAACTGTCCTTGTTGCCCATAGCAACCAATCACAATGCGGCTTTCATTGTTCCATAGAATGTTAAGAGATGGAATCTATGTTGTGATTCATTGCTATGGACAACAGGGACAGTTTTGCTATTGGACAGTTTTGATAAATGAGAGCCCAAATATTAGACATTTCCTGCTCATTTACATAATGCCATTTAAAATTATAATATTTTCTCTGGAGCTACATTTGTTAACCCCTTATTGACCAGGCAACCTTTTTTTTTCTCCCCCTCCTTTGAAAACCCATAACTATTTATTTATTAATTTTTCTGGCAATGTAGCTGTATGTGGACTTGTTTTTTTAGTGGCCGAGCTGTAGTTTTGAACATTATTTATTTTACCATTCAATGTTCTGGAACACGGGGAAAAAGATTTAATCTGTGGTAAAATTGTGGAAAAAAAGTGATTCCAACATTGTTTTTTTCTAGATGTTCATTGAGTGGTAAAAATGACCTGACAAAATGATTCTCCATGTCAGTTACAGCTATTGACGCGCCCCCTGGGACATATTCCTTTTTGAGGGGAATACCCGGCACCGGATCAGATGGGGGGTTGTAGTCTCCGAGCGGCTGTGACCCGGCCCGTGCCCAGGGCGTCAAGCTCAGTGTTATGTGGCAGTCCTACAGATGTTATTAAGAGTTCTTTTGTGTCGACTACGCCACCCGTTGTGATGCGGTCACTGTGGCCGCCGCTGCAGCAGGGTCCGCTGAGGCTGATGGTGGGTGCGCAGCTTGGTGGGATAACCCCCAACGGGAGGGGTATAGCCTCAGAGGGGACAGGTGCAGAGGATGGGGGTTGTGGTGGTGCAGTGCAGACGGCAATGAAGACAGAGTCGGGTTGTGCAGTTAAGGGTGTTTACTTACTGCAGATGTTGTACTGGTCACTCCAGCTGCGAGTGACCACCCGAGCCGTGCTGCGTCCACCAGGTCCTGGATCCAGCCAACCCCCAAACAAGTCCGGAGCGTGGCCCTGAGCTCTCCTTCTGTCCCGTTCTCTGGCCGTCCCCACCAGTGATCCACCTAGGTCCAGCTCCCTCGGGCCTTCTGTTGGGACACCCTTGGCCCTGGGTTCCCTGACCCTTCATGTGGTGTGCCTTCGGGGTGGATGTGATGGGTGACCGTGGCAAACGCTGCCCACGGTCTCCGGTCTCTGGCTGGGGAATGTTTTTACCCCCACCAGCTTGGGTTCCGGTACCCTGATGCCGACTCTTCACCCGGGGATTTTAGTTGGGATCTCAGAGTCCTTTTCTTCTGTGCCTCTGGGTCTCTCTCTTTTCTCCTCTCTCACTCTGGGTCTTTCTTCTCTCCTCTGCTCCTGACTTGTTCTCTGCAACTCACTGACTCTCTGCATCTGACTCTCTGCATCTGACCCTGTTCTTTGATGGTGCCCACCTTATATACACCCTCTATGTGTGAGCTCAGGTGACCAGCACCCAATGAGCTCCTATCTTTACCCAGGCTGCTCCCCCTATCTGCCCCTACACTACTTGGGATGTACCACCCCCCTCCCACTCCAGCCAGGAACAGACTCGGTCGTACCTGCACATTTCTAAGTGGGAGTACCGTCGGCCTGCTCCTCGGAAATGGGATGTATGTAGTGCATGCAGCCTACCGAGCTCAGTTCCACACTCCATCCTTACCCGGGAGTGGAATATCACACCTCTGGGTTGAGGTGCAATACCCCTGTAGCAGCCGAATCCTCAGGGTGCTACATTCCCCCCTGGTAAATCACAGCACGTCCTCGGGCTGTAAGACATAAATAACACCAAAACATACATTTTTTTTTTTTTTCATAAACATATAAAACATATAAAACATTATATATATAAAACTTTTCATATCAACATTCTCGTCGTCTCTCGTTTCAGGTTCCTCCTCCGGACACTGTGCAACGTGTGACCGGGTAAAGTGCGACAGTCTCTCTGGAAAACTGGTTTTCCTATAAAACCGGTAGGGGGCGCTTTAGGAAGCGCAACTATATACAGGGGAAGTTGGCCGCTCTCAGTCCTCGGCCAGGTAGAGGGAAGGGAATGGCTGCTCACAGTCCTCAGCCTGTGGGATTAAGGGGTTAACGGGTAAACAGTTCACTCAGCTGGTCCCAACGGGGACTATATATATGTAGCAACAGTTTCTTTATACCCCGATCGGGTAACTATTTACATCACTGCTCTGCCGCACTCAACGGCGTCTTCCTCCTGCTCTTTGCTTATAACTGGTTGTAACTTCAGACCCGTCCGGGTCCTCTTGCTCCTCCTCCTCACACTGCAACTCCTCCTCCGTCAGGCGGTGTACGTGGAGGGCGTAAGGTCCTTTGGCACACTTGTGCCGGGTAAAGGTGACCTCGTCTCCGATGTAGAGGTCACGACCTCTGTGCCCCTCCGGCAGATGGGACTCCACGTCTCTGCGCGTGACAAAGACGTCGCCGGGGGTGTTGTTGTCTCGAATGAAGCCCCACCCATGCTGCTGGTTGAACTTGATCACTGTCCCGATGGTGCGGGGACAATGCGCTGCACGGGGGTCCCTCCTGGTCCGGCTCTTCTGCTCGGCATTCCGTACTTGGGCCTGCTGTTCCCGGACCCGCCTCTCTCTCCGCTCCCTCGCAAACTCCTCGAGCTGCTGTCGGCAACACTCAGCGCGCTCTACTGCAGCTGCCCTGGTTTCCTGAGTGAACCCCATTAGATCTTCTCCGGTGGGGTCCCACTCAAACTGTGCTTCCGCTAGCGGGGGCGAGATCCGTGCCACGGGCTTCGGAGCCGGAATCAGGGGTTCATCCAGGGGTCTTAGTCTCTGCTGCCGTTCCAGCTCATGGTATTCTTCGGGCCAGATGAAGGGCCGCCCGTCCGGCCATGTGAGCTGGCTGAACAAGTCCTCCCCCAGGTGTGGCACCCTTGGTTTTACGGGCGCGGGCGCGGTGGTGGTGGCGCCCGGGTTGCCCAGGCCTTGCGGCCAGGCCTGGGGCACCTGGAAGGTGAAGGGCACCGTTAGGACGGCGGCGCCCTGGGCTACCTGGCCTTGCGACCAGGCCGGAGGCTCCGCGGAGGTAGGGGGCGCTGTTGGTGATGCGGCGCCCGGGGGTACTAGGCCTTGCGACCAGGCTGGTGGTATTTCCTGCTTTGTCACGCTCCGGGTCGAGGCGCGTGACGTCACAGGGGTCGCGGCGGCGGCTTCCGGTTGGGGCCTAGTCTGCGTCGGTGACATGGCGTTTTCGGGCACAGCAGGGGGACTTTCGGGCTCTGCGACGGGGAGCTGGGGCAGGTAAGCGGTGTCACGGCTTGGGGTATAGGCGTCCCCTTTACCTGCCTCCATGCGTTCGGCTCCCTCCTCGGCGCCGTCTCCGGCCTTGGGTCCTCCCGCGCCATCCTCAGAGGCGGTCTGCTTCCTCATCTCGGCTGGCGTGCTCCGGGTCTTGGTTTGCTGGGCCATCTCCCGGCTCCACTCCGCCAATGTCTCTCGCTGTACCCGGGCCATCCTCCGTGCGAGGCCCTCCAGGGCAGTCTGTGCACACTCCCGGTCTCGGGGGAGCTGTGCAAGGACCTCCACTAGGCCTAGTGGGGTCGTGGTGTCCAGCAGGCTCCTGACCAACGGGTCGGTGCTGCTCTGCTCTTCTTCCAGCAGGCTCCTGGCCAGCGGGCCGGTGCTGCTCTGCTCTCTGGACATCTCCGCGTGAGCTTCTCGGCTACTCCTCTCCAGACTTCTTGCCTCCGGGTGCGCTCGCTCCAGACTGCTCCAGGCGGCACCCATCTTCGTTCTTTTCTTTTGTCTCCTCCCACTTCGAGGGCGGTCCCGGGGCCACTCGGTGACTGTCAGCTCCAGGGGCAGTTCTTTCACGCTGACAGACACCTCCAGCATCACAGTCTCTGTTGGTGGGGGCGGTTTCCACTTTTGGCGCCATTTTCTGTCCTGGCCCACGATGGGAGGCGGCCTCCTGCCCTCCTTTGGCACGCCCATAATGGCGTCCGCTGCTCTTCCAAGGCGGGAAATCTTCGGATTTGGCGGGAAGCGTCGCCCAGTGGCGGGAAACTCTGCAGATGGCGGGAACAAGCTGGAAATGGCGGACAATCGACGGGAAACGACTGGTGATGGGGTCCGATGGCGTGGACCCTCCGGAACCGGCGGGAGACTTCTTTCTGAGGTAAACTTGCACTTTTCTTCAGGCACGCAGTACCCGGGTGTTGCGGGCACGTAATCCTGCCGACTACGCCAAAGTTGACGCGCCCCCTGGGACATATTCCTTTTTGAGGGGAATACCCGGCACCGGATCAGATGGGGGGTTGTAGTCTCCGAGCGGCTGTGACCCGGCCCGTGCCCAGGGCGTCAAGCTCAGTGTTATGTGGCAGTCCTACAGATGTTATTAAGAGTTCTTTTGTGTCGACTACGCCACCCGTTGTGATGCGGTCACTGTGGCCGCCGCTGCAGCAGGGTCCGCTGAGGCTGATGGTGGGTGCGCAGCTTGGTGGGATAACCCCCAACGGGAGGGGTATAGCCTCAGAGGGGACAGGTGCAGAGGATGGGGGTTGTGGTGGTGCAGTGCAGACGGCAATGAAGACAGAGTCGGGTTGTGCAGTTAAGGGTGTTTACTTACTGCAGATGTTGTACTGGTCACTCCAGCTGCGAGTGACCACCCGAGCCGTGCTGCGTCCACCAGGTCCTGGATCCAGCCAACCCCCAAACAAGTCCGGAGCGTGGCCCTGAGCT
This sequence comes from Phyllobates terribilis, assembly GCF_046119375.1. Classification (NCBI taxonomy): domain Eukaryota; kingdom Metazoa; phylum Chordata; class Amphibia; order Anura; family Dendrobatidae; genus Phyllobates; species Phyllobates terribilis. The sequence continues at coordinate 409,106 of NW_027363462.1, forward strand.
CTCCTTCTGTCCCGTTCTCTGGCCGTCCCCACCAGTAATCCACCTAGGTCCAGCTCCCTCGGGCCTTCTGTTGGGACACCCTTGGCCCTGGGTTCCCTGACCCTTCATGTGGTGTGCCTTCGGGGTGGATGTGATGGGTGACCGTGGCAAACGCTGCCCACGGTCTCCGGTCTCTGGCTGGGGAATGTTTTTACCCCCACCAGCTTGGGTTCCGGTACCCTGATGCCGACTCTTCACCCGGGGATTTTAGTTGGGATCTCAGAGTCCTTTTCTTCTGTGCCTCTGGGTCTCTCTCTTTTCTCCTCTCTCACTCTGGGTCTTTCTTCTCTCCTCTGCTCCTGACTTGTTCTCTGCAACTCACTGACTCTCTGCATCTGACTCTCTGCATCTGACCCTGTTCTTTGATGGTGCCCACCTTATATACACCCTCTATGTGTGAGCTCAGGTGACCAGCACCCAATGAGCTCCTATCTTTACCCAGGCTGCTCCCCCTATCTGCCCCTACACTACTTGGGATGTACCACCCCCCTCCCACTCCAGCCAGGAACAGACTCGGTCGTACCTGCACATTTCTAAGTGGGAGTACCGTCGGCCTGCTCCTCGGAAATGGGATGTATGTAGTGCATGCAGCCTACCGAGCTCAGTTCCACACTCCATCCTTACCCGGGAGTGGAATATCACACCTCTGGGTTGAGGTGCAATACCCCTGTAGCAGCCGAATCCTCAGGGTGCTACACTATGATACTGCTGAACTTGCATAGGGGTTTCTAAAAAATACTTAAGAATTTTATTTAAACAAATGGTTTGTGTGGCCATGTTCTGAGACATTGGAACTGTGTGATTGTGATCGCTGGATGGAGATGTGTGAGGGCTTGATGATTTTTTGCGTGGTGAACTGTAGCTTTTATTGATACCTTTCCTGGGTAGACAGGACATTGTGATATCTTTTTATTGCAATTTTTTAGGTGGATACAGCGCCCCCCAAAAATGCAATTCTAATGTTTAATTTTTTTATCATGTTAGTGTTCACTGTTTGCAATATTTAATTTTATATTTTTGTAAATCGGACTTATGCGGATGTCGTGATACAAGATGTGCTTATAAATATGATTATAATTATGTCAATTTGGTGATTCAAATATTTTTTACATTTTCCCTTTTTTAAACTATTTTTTTTATTTACTTCACTTTTTAGTTTCCTTGGGGGACTTAAACCTGTGATTTTCTGATCGCTTGTACTATATACTGTGGTAGAACTGTATATAGATAAATTCACATTCTCGTATGAAATTAAGCCAGGCTGGTCTTAACACTAGGCCAAAAGTGACAGACTGGGGCTTTCAGCAGTAGGCCCAGGTAGTCATTTTAAACAATTGACCCCCTGCAATAGTGTCCTGGGGGGTTAATAGGTGCTGGTGCACTCAAATCGGCAATAGCTTCATTTAAATATCACTGTCAGCATTGAAATGGTTAAACTACAGTAATTGGAGTGTGCTCCAGTCGCTGCAGTTATAGGCAAGTGTCAGCTATGTAATACAGCCAGCATCTGCCTGATATGGTGCATGCTCAGCTAATGAGCCCGCTTCATACATTTTATGCACAACATGACAAACATTTCCATTATGTGTTCGCAAAGGGTTTAATAAATCTTGTATTTTCTCAGCAGATGGAGGCCTTATGATACCCCCTGACATAGAAGACATGCCAGCAGAAGACCCCGGTGATGCTAGAATCTGTATTTCACCCCTGAGAGAAGTGGTCAACACTAATAATACTATTGACTTTGACAGCCTTGACTTCCAGAAAGTTCTTGGAAAGGGAGGCTTCGGAAATGTAAGTGTGAATTTATCCTCCACCATGTTCATCAATGTATCCTGCACCAGATGCACAGGAGGGTTGTACATATTCATTACAGGATTCTCATATGTAATGATATATGAGATAAACTAGTGAACTACTACACACTAATAGATGGGAGTTTGGTCTGATCTGTTGTGATTTTTCTCCAGGTCATCTTGGCATTAGATCTGGTTAATGAAGGACTTCAGGCCATTAAAATCATGGACAGAAGTTATTGTAGAGAGGACATATTCTCTACAGAGCTAGAAGTCCTGAGAATGGCAGCAGGATGCCCCTACCTAATGACTATGCGGGCGTTTATGGAATCACCATTGGAGTATGTGATAGCCATGGACTATATGGCCGGAGGAGACCTGTTTGACCACATGGCAGATTCAATGCTGTTTAACACAAGGACAACAAGGTAAATGTCTTATACTGAATATTAATAATCCGTTGCCCTCGCACTGTAGTCCTAGAGCAATGGACAACGACAACAGGAGAAAATAATGACATGAAAAGGACACGTGTGTGATCTCCTCATGTTCTCTGTATGATTGTGCATGTAACCACTGATCCATCCTTTCTACTCCACAGACTCTTTGCGGCAGAGATGGTGTGCGGACTCCAGTTCCTGCATGAACGCGGCATCATACATCGGTAATCATTTCACCTTCATAAATCTGTCACCTGTGACTCTCTGTTGTCTCCTTACATATCTATTGTAGAAAGTTCTTTCCATGAATTGTCCTCACAATCAGTGTCTGCTCCTTCTCCCTGCAGTGACCTGAAGCCAGATAATATCCTCCTCCAAGACACCGGACACATCAAAATCTCCGACTTTGGCTTAGCAGCCATGAATGTATTTGAGGATGGCATAGTGAAGAACAAGGTTGGCACTAAGGGTTACATAGCGCCCGAGGTAAGGAACATCTCTGTGTGATTGATGCCAATAGTAGGATTGAGGGATAATCTGATCCCAATGTATCCTGCTGATATCTAATCACAGACCGGTCCTCATAGTCTCTGTGTGTAAATCCCCTTCCCGGTATATTAAGCTCCTCTCCAATCTCATGTTTCCACAGATAATGGACAGTAAAGGCTACAACCATCTGGCAGACTCCTTTTCCTTCGGCGTCATCTTATATATAATGAGTGTAGGTGACCAGCCATTCTATTGCAAAGGCACAATGGATGAATACCACCAGTCTCTGCGTGATGACATCCCTTATTTTCCACCTGGGATCTGCTGTCATACCATGGACATCATAAAAGGGGTGAGTAAGATCAGATGGATAAGTATGATGGGGGGATTACTAAAAGAGATAGAAGATAAGATGGGAATAGTCCATAGACATTGTGTAAAAACTTGTCAGTAATAATACATAATATAATGACTAATGGTCTCTATCATTTTCTAGCTTCTCTGCAAATCTCCATCTGCCCGATCTGCCATTACATCATCCATCAGATCGCATCCGTTTTTCTATTCTATAGACTGGAGCGATGTGGAGTCCGGCAGAGCCGACCCACCATTCCCATATTGCTATGTAAGTACAACACATACAGACATCCATAGTGTTATCACTACCCAGTAACACACTTACCCACTATACACCTTATCGCTATATCCCCCTAGTACTGTATATACTGTATGTGAGGGGCTGATTCTCAGACGTGTATATTTCTCTTCTTACAGCAGGAGTATTAGGCTGATAAAAATCAGCCCCATTCCAGCAACATCCAGGAATGAAGATTTACATTAATCGGATGAGACAATTACACTGGACTTTCTTATTTACCGGACTGTGACAAACCTACCAAGCTTCCACCACATAACATCCAAGTAGATTTGAGCACCAAACATCCAGGGATTTATTCCGATCGCCATATTTGGGGTCAGGAAGGAATTTTTTTCCCTTGATATGAGGATGATCCAGCAACGAGTCCTCAGGGTTATTTTTCGCCTTCCTCTGGATCAACATAGCAAGTAATTAAAGGCTGAAATTGAAGGACTTCTTTCAGCCATACTTGCTATGTTACCATCTGGACGACTCATCTACAATGTGGTGGTAAGGAGACGACTACAAGATATGGACATAAAGAAGGAAGCGGCTTCTCCTTCTCCTACTTGGCCATGTACAGACACAAGGAAGCGGCTGCTCCTTCTCCTACTTGGCCATGTACAGACAGACACAAGGAAGCGGCTGCTCTTTCTCCTACTTGGCCATGTACAGACACAAGGAAGCGGCTGCTCCTTCCTCTACCAGGCCATGGTCAGACAGAAGGAAGCGGCTGCTCCTTCACCTTCCTGACCATGGTCAGACAGAAGGCCATATGGCTAATCGCGATGCTGAAGGAATCCAGGAAAACTCCAACTATACAGATCACAAGTCACACATTCCTGCTCTTCTCCTCTCTCATGTGTGATCCAGACCTGGATGTCCAAAAGCGGCAAAAGTGTAAGCCGAGGCCTGAGGAGCAGAATCATCTGCTCCTTTCTATAGAAAGTCACTGTATCTACACACTTTCTTTTATCATCATTGCAAATTTGTAACAACTTTATTGCACAAATATATATATATGTATATATAAAACATCTAAGTGTCTTTTGTGCGTTTGGTTAAATTCTTCTCATATACAGACCTGCTTTTTGTTATTTTTATTAATATCATGATAAGGACAAGGTATTTTGGTGCCTTAGGCAAATGAAGCCTATGGTGACCCCCACCAAAGGAATAGGCAAGAAACTGAGGTAACAGGACCCCTAATACTGCACCTCCTCCCTCCGATCAGCCCGATAATAATCTCTGACGACCACTTCCACTCAAATTATTACTTTTCTCACCAAAAAAATACCAGCACAAGTAAAAAAAATGTGGCGTACTTTAGGGATGAGGCTTAAAAGGGAGCGCAATGTCAAAGTTCTATATAGAATCGTTCATTGTGGACCAATTACACATTACAAGGGACAAATAGCGTTATTCATCCCTGACATTCTATATTTTAAATGTCCTACCCAAGGATAGTGATGGAAACTAATATAGCTGTTAGTATAATGGAGGCCGTGGGTTTCAGTTAAGGTCATGTGACAGATGCAACTTGTAACAAAACTGATGGCGTTTCTAGTGCCGTATTCCTGTGTGGCGCCATCCTGTAACAGAGAACACACCGGAAGTAGCCTGCGTCTTGTTGGAGTTACCGGCAGGGGAGGGAGCTGATTACAGCTCTTTTGCTCCTGTCCTGGGCAGCGCTCAGATTGTCTTAAAGAGGCAAATACAATTCAGTGCAGAGAGGGAGCGACAGGCGGTGAGCGGTGTTAGTGACTCACTGAATGCCTGTGACTGGAGGAAGGGGCCGAAACAATGTCATTTTTTTTTTTAAACTGAGCCCCCTCGGGGAGACAAGGGGTAGCGCCCTAGGCTAGTGCCTACCCTGCCTACCTGTCGAACCAGCCCTTATTATGAATCATGTTTGATCATTTTTTTGTGATCTTTATTAATTCATTCTTCGTTCACTTTTTTCCTAATAAATACTATAATCAATGTAGTCTTGACCTATATTTATATCTGTATATGGGCACTTTGTGGTGGTAACAAATCCACATTGTATCAATTTTTCAAAGACCCCGGTGCTGTCATCTTTTTCATATTTTTTTATTATTTTCAAGGAGCTTTTCCACCCTAATGGCAATGTGCCCAGGGCATTCTGGTTAATACCAGATGAAGGGGAATGCAGTCTCCATTATTTGATTGGACTACACATGATAGGATGAGATACACAGCTCAGCAGACTGTATTATTTGATTGAACTGCACATGATAGGATTAGATACACAGCTTAAAGGGAAACCGTCACCAGAAATAACGCTATTAGCCTGCACATATGGGGTTAATCTGCAGGATAACAGCGTTATTATGCTGCCCGGCGCCTGCACTCAGCCAAATACGTGCAGAATCAAAGCTTTCCTGTATTATAAAAACACATTTAAAATACAGCTTCAACATCTGCACCAAAAACACATCAAATAAGGGAGAAAATTCATAAAAAAGGCAGCGAAAATGCAATAATGAGTATTTACTCTCTGTGTGAACTCGGCCTTAAAGACACCAAAAAAGCCAGATGTCATATAGTGATGCTTATGTAAAAATGAAAGAGTTCTGACTAATGTGGCGTCCCTGCAGGTCCAGTTGCCACAGAGGTACTGCATCTCACCCAGAGGTGTGGTACCCCACTCTTAGGTAAGGATGGAGTACTACCCAGGACCCACACATCTACATCCAACACTACACCACGCCAGACCAGCAGGCGGTGCAATATGCACTTGTTCACTGCGGAGCCCTGTCCCTGGCTGGAAGGGGGGGAACCAAGAGAGGGGGAACCATGTAGTTTATGTGGATGGAGGAAGAAATTCAGTAGAGCACAGACTTGGAGTCAGGAGATAGAGTTGAGTGGAGAGGAGTCTGTGAGAGCTCAGGAGGAGCTCTGCTCAGGAGAGCAAGGAGGAGAGAGAGAGAGAGAGGAAAGAAGAGAGGAGCAGTGAGGAGGGTTCCAGGAAGACAGAAGGGATCCCAGAGGCACGGCGAGTGCAGAGGCAACCCGTGACCCCGAATTCACGCTGACATGGAGGGATGAGGCTGCAGAAGGGGACCGGCCCCAAACTAGTTGAGAACAACCACTCTCAGCTAGCCAACCGGAGGCAGCAGCATTTTCAAGGTGTTGCAGCCAAAATCCACAATTACATCGCCGAAAAGGTGGCCGCATAGGGTCCAGGGGACTGAGAGCACGTCGCCCGACAAGACCCGAGGCCACTAGCTTGGGACACTGATTGTGAGGTGCAGGGCAGGAGGGTGAGAGCCAGCGCAGTGAGACGACCGAAAAAGGTACATAGAACGGGGTCCCGTGTAAGTGCTCCTGAGATACCTGAGGGTTTGCTGGACCCCTACCCCGGAGGACACAGGACGATGTTACACACCGGTAACTGTAACCTGGAGTCTTGAACAACTGTGAGTAAAACCTGAAGACCCACTGTGTCCTTGAATAATTGATGCGCCATCAACTGCCCTGCACTACACTGCACCGACAACATCTACCTCATAAAATCACCATCTACACTGCCCTGGAGCTAAGCTCTGCCTGTGGAGAACTGAACCAACTTTGCTGCGTCACCATCGGCTCCAGTGGATCTGCACCGCGGCGGTAGCCCTATATAGCCGCATACCACAGGTGGCGTCACAAAATATTATTCTCCAAAAACTTTATTCCCGTTTTACTTTTCCTTTAATTAACCGCTCTGGGTCGCGGACCGGGTCACCGCCACCATGACATCCCCAGCATCGACCGACCCGGCTACCGAGTACCCCACGGCCCAGGGGGCGCTTCAGATACAACTAAAAATGACAAAAATAAATCCAAGTCCCAATTTGAGATGAGCGGATCGATTTGCAAGACTCCGGTTCATGTTCCAGGACAGTGGCACCTGGCAGGTAGACGGGAGGCCTGCGGATCTCTTACATTCGGAGTCTCTAGGACAGCCTTTGATTTGTCATGACTGTTATGACATCATCAGTCTGTGAAAAGTTGACTGTAAAAGTTTGAAGTTGTGAAATAGGACCTGCTGTACTATGAATGTTATGTGTTGTATTTAAGTTGATTTTCTCCCCTAGAATTAATGCAATCTTTTCCACTCTGATTCCTGCAGAATTTTAGAGAAAAACCTCCTTATAAATTGGAGTTGTATATACAGTTGACACCAGAAGTTTACATACACTATATAAAAAGACACATATGCATGTTTTTCTCAATATATAACTTGAAATCAGAATAAACCTTTCCCATTTTAGGTCAATTAGGATTACCATAATTTTTAATATTTGCCAAAATGCCAGAATAATGAGAGAGAGAGAATGTTTTAAGGCATTTTTATTACTTACTACAAAGTCAAAAGTTTACATACATTTCATTAGTATTTGGTGCCATTGCCCTTAAACTGAATGACTTGGGTCTGACTTCCACAAGCTTCTCACAATAGTTGGTCGGAATTCGGGCCCATTCCTCCTGACAAAACTGGTGTAACTGATCCAGGTTTGTAGGTCGCCTTGCTCACACCTGCCTTTTCAGCTTTGCCCATAAATTTTCAATAGGATTGAGATGAGGGTTCTGTAATGGCCACTTCAAAACATTGACTTTGTTATCCTTAAGCCACTTTGTTAGCATTTTGGCAGTATGTTTCTGTAACATACCTGGCGGCGTCCTTGCATAGTGGTCCATCTCTCACTGTGCAAGAGCGCGCACTTGATCTCCAGTCCAGTCTGCTAGCCTGGCTTCCCTCCATGCTGTTTGCTTGCCTCTGTGTCTGCTGCTTAAGGGCGGCGCCCGATCACTTCCTGTTTCTTGTACCTGCTGCAGGCACACCCCTTGTGTGTTCTCAGCCTATTGCTGTCTGTCATCTGCTATTTAACCCAGCTGCTCCAATGAATCCCTGCCTGAGCATTGTGTTTCATTCAGTGTGGTCTTTCACTCTGATTGTGCCAGGTCCCCTTCTGTGTTCTCTTGTCTGCCTATCCTGGAGGCTGTATTTCCAGGCCTGTCTGAACACGCTCCTTGCCTGTTTGTCTCGCCTTCTAGGGGCCGCATACCTAGACCCGCTCCTGTATCTTGTCTGTCCTGTCTGAACACGCTCCTGGCCTGTTCCTCCCACCTTCTAGGGGCTGCATTCCTAGACCCGCTCCTGTATCTTGCTACTGTGTCTGTATACTCTTCTAGCCTGTTTTCCCGTGTTTCTCTACGTCCGTACCTTTCCTTTTTCTGCACAGTCTGAACTCGTACCTAACTCCTGCTCGTTGTCACTGTACTCCCGGTTGTGAGTTTGTGGTCCACTCGCTACTTCACTGCAAGTACCCTGTGGGTATCTGGTTCTGCCTTTCCCTTCCTGTCTGTTCCGTGTGAACAGTGCCCTGTTCTAGCCTGCTCTGCCTTTGCTCACTGCTCCGGCGGTTCTAGCCTGCTCTGCCTTTGCTCACCGCTCCGGCGGTTCTAGCCTGCTCTGCCTTTGCTCACCGCTCCGGCGGTTCTAGCCTGCTCTGCCTTTGCTCACTGCTCTGGCGGTTCTAGCCTGCTCTGCCTTTGCTCACCGCTCCGGCGGTTCTAGCCTGCTCTGCCTTTGCTCACCGCTCCGGCAGTTCTAGCCTGCTCTGCCTTTGCTCACCGCTCCAGCGGTTCTAGCCTGCTCTGCCTTTGCTCACCGCTCCGGCGGTTCTAGCCTGCTCTGCCTTTGCTCACCGCTCCGGCGGTTCTAGTCTGCTCTGCCTTTGCTCACCGCTCTGGCGGTTCTAGCCTGCTCTGCCTTTGCTCACCGCTCTGGCGGTTCTAGCCTGCTCTGCCTTTGCTCACCGCTCCGGCGGTTCTAGCCTGCTCTGCTCTTGCTCGCCGCTCCTGGCGGTTCTAGCCTGCTCTGCTCTTGCTCGCCGCTCCAGGCGGCCTTGTCCTGCTCTGCTCTTGCTCCGAGCGGCCTTGTCTTGCTCTGCTCTTGCTCGCCGCTCCGGGCGGCCTTGTCTTGCTCTGTTCTTGCTCGCCGCTCCAGGCGGCCTCGTCCTGCTCTGCTCTTGCTCACCGCTCCGGGCGGCCTCGTCCTGCTCTGCTCTTGCTCCGGGCGGCCTTGTCCTGCTCTGCTCTTGCTCGCTGCTCCGGGCGGCCTTGTCCTGCTCTGCTCTTGCTCGCCGCTCCAGGCGGCCTCGTCCTGCTCTGCTCTTGCTCGCCGCTCCGGGCGGCCTCGTCCTGCTCTGCTCTCGCTCGCCGCTTTAGGCGGTCTCGTCCTGCCCTGCTCTCGCTCGCCTCTCTGGGCGGCCTCACTCTGCTGTGTTTGTCCGCCACATCTGTGGTTCTGTTCCTGAGTCCCACTGTGTACTGGGTCCTATCCCGCCTGTGTTCCTACCTGCTAGCGCCTCCCTGTCTGCACTCTAGCCGTGCTTGCCTGTACCCCCCTGCCTGCATACCCGCCTGCCTGCATACCAGTCGTGCCTGCCTATACCCACCAGTCTGTGTGCCAGCCTAACCTGTCTGTTCCTGTATTCCCCTGTGTGGGTCAACAGCTGTGTCCGGGGTCTGTCCTGGAGTAGCACCTGGTCCCTCTGCTCGGTTCCTCCTTGGTGCACTGGCGTCGTATGCCGTCGTGCGACCCTGGTCGGATCGGGTGAATACCTAGTTACGCCCCTCCAGGCATTCACTCTCCGGCATGGTCCAGTGGAATCGCACGCACACGCCGCTCAGCCCGGGCGTGTGCATTACAGTTTCAGGTCATTGTCCATTTGGAAGACCCATTTCTTACCAAGCTTTAACTTCCTGGCTGATGTCTTGAGATGTTGCTTCAGTATTGTCACATGATCTTCTTTTCTCATGATGCCATCTATTTTGTGAAGGGCACCAGACCCTCCTGCAGCAAAACAACCCCACAACATGATGATGCCACCCCCGTATTTCACAGTTGGGATGGTATTCTTAGGCTTCCAAGCTTCTCCCTTTTTCCTCCAAACTTAACGATGGTCATTATGCCCAAAAAGTTCAATTTTAGTTTCTTCAGACCACAGGACAAGTTTCCAAAAATTAAGGTCTTTGTTCCTGTGTACATTTACAAACATTAATCTGGTTTCTTTATGTTTCTTTTGGAGTAATGACTTCTTCCTGGCAGCATGGACTTTCAGCCTATGTTGATACAGTACTCGTTTCACTGTGGATATTGACACAATCTTATCAGCTTCTGCCATCATCTTCACAAGGTCTTTTGCTTTTGTCCTTGGATTTATATTCACATGTTGGACCAAAGCACGTTCATCTCTGGGACACAGAACCCATTACCTTCCTGAGCAGTATGAATGCTGGACATTCCCATCTTGTTTGTACTTATGTATAATTGTTTGTACAGATGAGCGAGGCACCTTCAGGTATCTTGAAATTGTACCCAAGGATGAGCCCGACTTGTGAAAGTCCACATTTCTCTTCCTGATATCTTGGCTGATTTCTTTACACTTTCCCATGATGCTACACAAAAAAGAAGTGTGTTTCAGGTGTGCATTAAAATACATTCACATCCAAATTGTTTTTGCTCTTAATCCTGATTATTTATATCTATAACGCCACTGCTTAAAACCGTGGTCAGACGTGATATGATATTACTTCAGTAATAATCGTGACATTTTTTGGAGCATGCCAAATATTACCCTCCATTTAAAGTCTGCAAGTTATGTGTTGTTCAACATATTCACACTTGGTCGCTGACCAATGCCACATCTATAAGGCCACTGCCTAAAACCATGGTCATCAGACATTATCCGATATTACTGCTGTAATAATCATGCCATTTTTTGGAGCATGCCAAATATTACCCTCCATTTAAAGTCTGCAAGTTATGTGTTGTTCAACATATTCACACTTGGTCTATGACCAATACCACATCTATAAGGCCACTGCCTAAAACCGTGGTCATCAGACGTTATCTGATATTACTGCGGTAATCATGACATTTTTTGGAGCGTGCCAAATATTACCCTCCATTTAAAGTCTGCCAGTTGTGTGTTGTTCATCCTATTCACACTTGGTCGCTGACCAATACCACATTTATAAGGCCACTGCCTAAAACCGTAGTCATCAGACGTTATCCGATATTTCTGAGGAGATAATTGTGACATATTTTGGAGCAAGCTACATATTACCCTCCATTTAAAGTCTGCCAGTTGTGTGTTGTTCATCCTATTCACACTTGGTCGCTGACCAATACCACATTTATAAGGCCACTGCCTAAAACCGTAGTCATCAGATGTTATCCGATATTTCTGAGGAGATAATTGTGACATTTTTTGGAGCAAGCTACATATTACCCTCCATTTAAAGTCTGCCAGTTGTGTGTTGTTCATCCTATTCACACTTGATCGCTGACCAATACCACATCTATAAGGCCATTGCCTAAAACCCTGGTCATCAGACGTGATCCGATATTACTGCAGTTATAATCGTGACATTTTTTGGAGCGGGCCAAATATTACACTCCATTTAAAATGGGCAAAGCGCTTGGCAAGGGACAGTGAAGTGGACATAATGGTGATGGTGCACGCAAAGGCCTATGCCATGGGCAAGCTGAAATTATGCCTGCTGAGTGAGCACAACAAGCACCCACATCATGGTCACCCTATCTTCCTGTCCCACTTTGTAGGGGGCAGCGGAACCCCACTCTTAAAGCCAGAGCAGTGTGAAAAGGTTGTTGGTTGGATAGCAGATAATGATTCCAGTCACTTTGCCATCACCACCACCGTCTTTCACACTGTCCAGTCTCAGTAGCCATGAGTATGTACCACATATTCCTCACCCTGATCCTCCTTACTCCCACTATGCCGAGTGCCCGGAGACAACTGATCCCACGCTTGAACGCTCAGAAGAGCTGTTTACTTTCCCATTTATAGATTTGGGCCTCTCTCCTGGCCCGTTTCAAGTGGGGCAAGAAGAGATCACATGTAGCTATGCCCAAATATTTGAGCAGCCATGGTTACATAAAGGCGACGGTCGAAAAGTGCAATTACTGTCGCAAGAGGTGGATGATGATGATGAGACACAATTGCCAGCGAGTCAGAAGGAGGCCCAGGGTGCATACGGGGAAGACGAGGTGGTAGACGATGAAGTCACTGACCCAGCCTGGCAAGTTGCATGCATAGCAAGAACAGCAGCACAGAGGGGGAGGGAGGCGTAACACCACAACAGGCAGGAACAAACAGTGGGGTGGCCACAGACACAAGGCGGGAAATTGTTCCCCGGAACATGAACACGAGGAAAGTTGCCAGTCCAACTGTTAGGTCTTCCAGAGTCTGGCTCTTTTTTAAAGGCTGTCCAGTTAGCCCAAAAAAAGGCTATTTGCAAAATCTGCCATGCCAGCATCATCAGGAGCAGCAAAACTACCAGCCTGACCACCACCAGCAAGCTCAGGCACATGACAGCAAAGCACTCGACTAGTTGGCCCGAATGCCAGAGTCCAGAAACAGTGTCTAAGGGTGACAATACCGCCTGTACCGCTGTTGTGCGTGCAAGCCAATCCTCTGTCCATGGTGCAGGCGAAGATGCCTCCCACCCTGCACCTGTAGTTTGACACTCACAACCACCACCATCAGCAACCACGTCCACATTCTTGTCCCAGCACTGCGTTCATTTGTCCCTGTCCCAGTCCTTTGAACGCAAGTGCAAATATGCAGCCAACAACCAACAGGCCATAGCACTAAACTGCCACATTTCTAAAATGCTTGCACTTGAAATATTGTCTTTTAGGCTCGTGGAGACGGAATCTTTCTTCAACCTCATGGTGGCGGCCATCCCTCAGTACTCGGTTTCCAGCTGCCACTATTTCTCCCTGTGTGGTGTCCCTGCCTTACACAAGCACGTGTCCCAGAACATTAGCCGTGCCCTCAACAATGCAGTTACAGGGAAGGTCCACCTACCCACGGACACATGGACAAGTGCTTGTGGCCAGGGACGATACATCTCACTGATGGCACAATGGGTTAATAGGGGAAGCCGGGACCCAGTCGGACGGAACACATCCTCCTGACGCCAAGGATTGTGGGCCCTGGGTCAATCAGGGTTGCCCCTACATTCTACAGCTCCTGCACCTCCTCCTCCTCTTCAGCCTCCATCTCCGAAATTACCACATCAGTAGGAAGCTGGAAGCACTGCAGTACTGCCTCGGCCAAGTGGCAACAGGGTGTGCTGAAGCTGATATGCTTAGGGGACAAACCGCACACCTCTACGACGTTGTTGACAGCTGTAACAGAGCAGGCCAATCTCTGGCTGTCACCGCTGAACCTACAGCCAGGCATGGTGGTGTGTGACAATGGCCAGAACCTGGTGGCGGCTCTGAAGCAACCTCGCACAAGTACCATGCCTGGTCCATGTGCTCAACCTAGTGATTCAGCGGTTTCTCAAAACTTACCCGGATCTGCCGGAGCTGATTGTCAAAGTACGCCGTCAGTCTGCCCATTTCGGAAAGTCAGCTACAGCTTCCGCCTCCCTCGCTGTGCTTCAGCAGCGCTTGCAGCTTCCAGCTCATCAACTGGTGTGTGATGTCACCATACAGTAGAACTCAACCTTGCATATGTTGGGGAGGATTTGTGAGCAGCAGAGGGCAGTCGTTGAGTACCAGCTTCAATACGCCTGTCGGTAATCAAGTCAGCCTCCACACATAAGAGCTGATGAGTGGGCATAAATGTCTGACATCTGTGCCATCCTCCAAAACTTTGAGGACTCCATCAAGATGGTGAGCGGCGATGACGTCACCATCCTTCTTCTCTGTCTAATGAAACGCTTGCTGCTCACAATTAAAGAGGAGGCATTGCAGGCGAAGCATGATATGGAGCAAGGAACTATACAGGTTGATGCTACACAGCCTAGCCTCATCTCATCTCAATGCAGATTGGGTGATAATGAGGAGAAGAAGGAACAGGAGGAGGAACAGGAGCTGGTTTCCTGCGCTACAGATGTTACTACCCACACAACATTCATACCGCCTGGTCAGCATGGATGGCGTGAGTAGAGGGAGAATGAAGAGGTGGAAAGGTGGAGGATGAGGAGGAGGAAAGCATGGACAGTCGTCCTTTTTGTCAGGACAGGGAAGTCTTGGCTGTTGGCAGTCTGGCTGTTAGAATCTATGTTGTTTTACTATCGGCCATCTTGTTGTGGTTTGCTGGCTTCTAGTCTTTTCCTCTGGTGCTGGGTGTCTTGGTCACGTGATCTCTTCACTCTTTATTACTTAGCACCTGTCTCCCATTCCCTGCTGGACATCAGTGTTGTTACGCTTGTGCTCTGGCTAAGTAGCCTTGCTAAGTTCTTTGTGCTTTGGACAATTGATTTCTTGGGACTTCTTGTTCCACCAGTTTTGTTCCCTTTTATCTTCGTTTCTACAACTAACTTTTCTGTTAGGAGGTCTCCTGTTTTGCTCCCAGTCTTTAGATCTTTTAGGGACCCCTTTCCCCCTCCTTCATGTCTTTGTTTGAGTTCAGTGCAGGAGTTTAGGTGCGGCTATTCATAATAGGGCACCCACTCCAGCGTAGGGTTAAGCTGAGTCTCAGTGCAGGGACAGCTTTTCCCTCCTATTCCTTAGTTCTAAGTTGCAGTACATAACAGTATGTCCCGCCCCGTTTAAAAAAAAAAAAAGTTGTTTTTTTTTTCCTCCTCTCCTCTTCCTGGGTTTTTTTCAGTATGTGTACCATCCAGGAGCTTGCTCAATGCTTGAAAGGATTGACTCTGGAGGTTGCCGATCTTCAGCAGTACATGAGTAAATACCCTGCAGAATGCTATGAAGAACCTAAGGTAGGATTACCTGAGTGTTTTCCGGGGAAACAACAGGATTCTTTTTCATTTAAAAACGCTTGTTTGCTGTATTTTCGGCTCAGACCTAAATCTTCTGGGAGTGAACTACAGTGTGTAGGCATTATTATTAGTGATGAGCGAGCACTAAAATGCTTGGGTACTCATTGCTCGGGTCGAGCACATTGGAATACTCGGGTGCTCGACCCGAGCAATGAGCCCAATGTAAGTCTATGGGAAACTCGAGTATTTTTCAGGCGGCTCCCCCCGGCGGTCTGCAGAGGGCCTAAAAATTTCCCAAATCGATAAGAACAGTGCTCAAATGACATGGGAACAGCATGGGGAAGACCCCTGGAAGCATTTCTGACTCCCAGGTCACTGCTGTCAACAACGTTGTCAGAGTATTATGCCACTTTTACGGACTCACAATAAAACATACAAAAACAAAACCAAAATGGATTTTCCTGGGAAATATATTAAGGAACATCCTTTCCAGGGTAATGACTTGTGTATATGGCAAAATAAATAACCAAAACCAAAAATACTCCTCCACATCTTGGGCTATGTTCACACGTAGTTTTTGATGCGATTTTGCACTTCTGCATTGCTTTCAACAAAGACAAATGCATTCACTGGGAAATGTAATTTTATCATTTTACAACCCTATCTGGCCATGTGGTGTGTGACACATCATCAGACACATGCATACAGTGCTGAAAAGAGATGGGAACAGCATGGGGAAGACCTCTGGAACCATTTCTGACTCCCAGGTTACTGCCTAAAAGTGTGCCCATCATAAGTGATCCTTGGCGCATGCGAAGATGCCTCCCGCCATGCACCTGTCGTTGCAGACTTGCAACAATCACCGTCCACGTCCTTGTCCCAGTGCAGCATTCAGTTGTCCCTACCCCATTCCTAGGAATGCAAGCGCAAGTATGCAGGCAGCCACCCACCCACCCACAGGCTGCAATACTATACTGCCAAATTTTTGACAGCTGCTTGCACTTGAAATGTGGCCTTTTAGGCTCGTTGAGGCGGAAGCTTTTCATAACCTCATGCCTGCGGCGACCGGGTGTACATACTCGGTCCCCAGCCGCCACTGTTTCTCCCGGTGTCGTCTCCGCCTTTCACAACATTACCAGTTCCCTCCCCAGTGCACTTACTGGGAAGGACCGCCTAACCACAAACACGTGGACAGGTGAATGTGGCCAGGGACGGTATGGAGCCAGTCCACAGCTTTTTTTGCTGAGAGTTGTATTTAGCTCGGTGAAAGGTCTGGCATAGAGGGATACCATATCTATTCTGGGTGTCATTTCTCCGTCACCAGGTTCCGGACATTGACACACACGACCATGCCTGGCTGTATGTTCAGCGGTGAGAGCCACAGATCAGACTGCTGTGTTACAGCTTTCAACAACTCTGCAGCGCTGGGCGGTTTGTCAATTAAGCATTAAGCATGTTATCTTCAGCACAGCCTGTTGCCGCTTGGTCAAGACAGTGCTGCAGTGCTGTCAGCTTGTGACTGATGTGGTCATTTCGGAGATGGAGGAGGCGGTGCATGAGCTGAACAATGTGATTACATTGTTGTTAAATTGGTGACGCTGTTTTTTATACTAAAGAAAGATCCTATTGTTTTGTTGTTTTTTTTATGTATTTTTTTAAGACAAATGCATTCACCGGGAAATGTCATTTTAACATTTTACAACCTTAGCTGGCAATGTGGTGTGTGACACATCATCAGACACTTCCTGTTTTATTTATGATGGAGGGACTCTGAAAGTCATAAAGCCTATTTTTATAGGGACATCAGACGGCCCTTACTATTCTTAAAAGGCCAGCAGTCGGCCCTAGCTATTGTTAGAGAGCCATCAGCCGGCTATGCTTTGTTGTTCCCATTATTAACAAGTGGGTCTCCTATACTGTTATAGCGTATCCAGTGACTGCAAGGGCTGCCAGAAATTTGGACGCAACCCAATACCCCTTTGAAGAGACATATAGGAGGGTCTCAGTAAAAAAATGTTCCCATTATAAAGGATTGGGTCTCCTATATGTGGTAATGCCCATGCTGTGACTGCAAGGGCTGCCAAAATTTGGGAAAAACACCATTAAGAATTTAAAGACACATAGAGCAGGGCCACAGTAACAAGGTACGACATGTTCCCATTAGAAAGGAGAGAGTCTGCTATACAGTTAGAGGGTATGCAATGAGTCCAATGGCTGACAATTTTAGGAAAAACCCCACTAAGAATTTATAGACACATGGCCCCGGAGCTGCGCTCACTGGGTGACAGGACACCGCTCCTAAGCTCAGCTCCGGGGCCCGCTCGCTGGTGCGGCTCATTATCCCTGGCTCCTCAGCGTCAGCGGTCAGAGAATTAAAGCTAGGGACACATAGGACATGTGAGTATAAGGATTTTATTATTTTATTCTTATTTTTACAGGTGGACACTGCGGGAGCAGACACTACTACCCTCATCATGGTCCCCTGCTGGTGCTGATCTCAGCACCGGTAGGAACCATGATGAGGGCAGTGTTCAGCACCCCGCGCTTTGGAACAGTGCTAACTGTACAGTATTTCCGAGGCACCGTTCCGCGTGATCTTGATGCTGCTCACGGGTGGCACATGGTTGCCACATGTGACACACAGGGAAACACGAGACACGGATATCTCTGGTACGGGTTTATACCGAAATATACGGACATGTGAAACCGGCCTAAATCGGCTGCGAGAAATCCTCCGAATAAACAAACTGCTCAATCGTCAGGTGAAATGATCTTTTGGGATGCACACAACATTATCATTCTTGGCACAAGACTTGTGCTGCCGAGAACAATGACAGCCAATGAACAATCGCCTAATACAGATCATTCAGAGTGTATCTGAAGCGCAGTATTCCTGTGTAAATTGTCTATTAACCCCTTAGTGACTGAGACAATTTGGACATTAATGTCCAGGCCAAATTTTTGAATTCTGACCAGTGTCACTTCATGTGGTAATAACTCTGGAACGCTTCAATGGATCCCGCTGATTCTGAGACTGTTTTTAGTGACATATTGTATTTCATGATAGTGGTAAAAAATTTTGATACGACAATTTGGTGAAAATTTTGAAAATTTTGCAATTTTCAAACTTTTAATTCCTATGCCTTTAAACCAGAGAGTTATGTCACACAAAATAGTTAATAAATAACATTTCCCATATGTTTACTTTACAACAGCACAATTTTTAAAACATATTTTTTTTTTGTTAGGAAGTTAGAAGGTTAAATGTTGACCAGTGATTTCTAATTTTTCCAACAAAATTTACAAAACTATTTTTATAGGGACCATATCACATTTGAAGTGACTTTAGGAGGCCGATATGACAGAAAATACCCCAAAGTGACACCATTCTAAAACCTGCACCCCTCCAAGTCCTCAAAACCGCATTCAAGAAGTTTATTAACCCTTCAGGTGCTTCACAGGAACTAAAGCAATGTGGAAGCAAAAATGAAAATTTTTTCATAAAAATTTTACTATAGCCCCAAATTTTTTATTTTCACAAGGGTAACAGGATAAAATGGACCACAAAATTTGTTGTGCAATTTCTACTGAGCATGTTGATTCCCCATATGTGGGGGAAAACTATTGTTTGGGCACACAACAAGGCTTGGAAGGGAAGGAGCACCGTTTTGACTTTTTGAACGCAAAAAAGACTGAATCAAGAGTGGATGCCATGTCACATTTGGAGAGCCCCTGACATGAAAAACAGCAGAAACCCCCACAAGTGACAGCATTTTGGAAACTAGCCCCCTCAAGGAATAACACATTTAGATGTGAGAACACATTTTTTTTTTTTTTTACAAAAACACTGTTTTAGCACCAAATTTGGACCCAACAATTTGTTCTGCAATTTCTCCCGTATGTGGCAGCATTCTATATGTGGATATACACTACTGTTTGAGCACCCGGCAGGGATCAGATGGGAAGGAGCGCTACTTGGCTTTTAGAACGCAGATTCCTTTTGAATAGATTATGGGCTCCATTAGTTTAGCCCCTGAGGTGCCAAAACAGCAGAACCCCCACCCCCAGGTCACCCCATATTGGAAACTCCACTACCTAAGGAATTCATCTAGGGGTGTAGTGAGATTTTGAACTCATGGATGCCTCACAGAATTTTATAACATTGAGACATGGAAATTTGTTCTCAGTAGCGATCTGGGAGTCAGAGATGCTTCCAGGGGTCTTCTCCATGCTGTTCTCCTTCCATTCACCACTTTTACCATCCATTTCATCATTTTCAGTGCCCCCCAGACCTCCTTGTAGGGTCTTCTGGAAAAATGCTTTGATTTCTCATTGACGCTCATTATACTCGTTACTTGAAATGAGCATCCAAGCATTAGAAATTGTTTAGGTCGAGTAACGAGCATCTGAGCATTTTAGTGCTCACTCATCTCTAATTTTTACCTGTGGATTTTCAGCATTTTATGCAATGCAATGCAATTCTGACTTTAAACTCTGAATGTCCACAAGAAAATTGACATGTTGAGGATTTCAAATACACACGGCTGGTCAGTTTACGCTATGTAAAAAAAAATTAAACAGTGGACCCCAGGATGGGGGACATTATACAAGGAAGGGGCCTAGGATGGGGGTTATTATACCAGCAAGGAGCCCAGGATGGGGGACATTACACCAGGAAGGGGTTAAGGATCGGGATTATTATACCAAGATGGAGGTCATTATACCAGGAATGGGCACAGTATACCAGGAAGGGGTCCAGGATGGGAGAAATTATACTAGGAAGGGGCTGGGAATTCTGGGACATGGTTATACAATGGAGGACATTATAACAGGAAAGGGTCCATGATGGTGTCAGGATGGTGTACATTATTACAGTAAGGGGCCCAGTACAGGAGACATTACACCAGGAAGCCCCCATGATGGGGGACATTATACCAGGATGGGTGACATTGTTACACGAAGGTACCAGAATGTGGAACATTATTACAATAAGGGGTCAAGGACAGGGGACATTATACCAGGAAGAGGCTCAGGATGGGGGATATTATTACTGGAAAGGGCTCAGGATGGAGGACATTTTACCAGAAAGAGTACAGGACAGGGGACATTATACAACCCCTGGCAAAAATTATGCTTGGTCTGAAAAAAATTACCCTTACTGAGTACCACATTTTTAATCTTGATTTCTTTTAGTGTTTCTTAAAGCCCTAAAGTTGCCATTTGAAATGACTTTAGTTTTGTGCCATGTCTGTGATCTGCTTGTTCTCAACAACATTAAACAACTGAATGAACATCCTCCGAGCCCGGTGATTCCATAATTTTTTCCAGGGGTTGTAATAGGAAGAGGCAAAGGATAGAGGAAATTATACCAGGAAGAGGTGTAGGTGGAGGTGACGCGCCCCCTGGGCCGTGGGGTACCAGGTGCTGGGCCTATGGATGCCGGTATGGGGGATATCACGGTGGCTGGCCCGGTCTGTGACCCAGGGTGGTCAGTAAAAGGGGGAATATGTATAGGGGATTTGGAAAGTTCTGGAGCCGTCCTCTGGAGCTGGTGTTACGGCAGCAGGGATGGTGTGGCTCTCCACAGGTAGAGCTAGCTCCAGGGCAGCGTGAGGTGTAATGGATGGTGGTGCAGGGAGAGACGGCAGGATGGTCCCGGAGGAAAGAAGGACACTCACACGGGGGTAAGCTTCTGTACCTTTACTGGTGATGTTGCAGGCACGGTCCAGGGTACTCCGGACAAGGGCGCACTTTTGGACTCTCCCTAGTGAGCGGGTATAGGGCCTCCTGATCCGTGGCTTTACTCGCTAAGCTTCTGACCTGCCTGGAGCTAGGCCTAGCTTGGTTGCTGTCTCTCTTTTGCACCTGCTGACCTGGTGGTAGGGCCTACTCTTGCAGATCACTCTCCCTGGATGCTGGGGCCTCCGTGACTCCTAGCCCTGGTACTGCAATCAGTATTTGGTGAACCTGGGACCTGTAGTCCTCCAGGTGTTCCGGTGGTTCCTACTGGGTATTGAGGGTCCCTGTAGGCGCGGACCCGGTGTCCGGTATATATCTCGGGGTGAGCCTGGTAAGCTCCTCTGCCCCCTTGGCTACTTCTTCCTTCTCCTCTATCCTTCGGCCACACTCAGGGCCCTCACTAGGCCTTCACACGTGCTGTAGGCCTTGGCTCGCCTAAGCACAGCAGCCAGCTTGCTGCCTCTTCGCTGCTCTCTGAGCGTCAGCACGCTCTCTGCTCAACTCTGAGCTCTGTCCCTCTCTGTGTCTGAGAGACTCACTAACTAGACTGAGCTGCCTGGCTCCACCCTCCCTTTATATATCCCTGAAGGACTCCCTCTGGTGGTCTGAAGTGGTAGGGTGGAGGTGTGTGAATGTGTGAGGGCCTCTTGTGGAGAAGTCCATCCATGCACCCTTCTGGGTTCTGTGGCACCAGTGCACAGCAGGGCGCCACAGAGGGACATTATTACAGGATGGTGGTCAAGATGGGGGACAATATTAAAGAAAGCGGCCAGGATGGGGAATATTGCAAAATCATTGCAAAATGAGCAGAAATGCAGACATGCATTGCACACTTAGGTATAGTTGTGAGAAGAACCAAATTTGTTTATATTATGTGATGTATTGGAATTTATGAATGTGTCTATCATAATGCAATGGCAATCTGAACTGTGGGTACAGTATAGAAAGTATAGAGTAGTAAAGGCACAGACAAGTGATGCGAACAAAGGATGATTATTTCCTCCATCAACAGATGACTTATGAAATAATAATAATAATAATGAAACAATTTATATAACATAACCATTATATCCCTAAATGTATTACACTGTAGTAAAACAGATAACCTTTCCTAAGGCTAGGGTCAAACAAGCATATATGTCTCATCCAAGGGAATTGGGTCGATTAGACAAATCACACTCTGATAAAACTCTAATTAGAGTTTTATCAGAGCATGATCATAGTGTGTTCCGATTCTGTTGGATGAGAAGATGGAGAACAAAATTTCTCCATCTTCTCCATTATGTCAGTCCATGAAAATCGGACTGCACTCAAATGTAATCTGAGTGCAGTCCAATATTTTCCTTCGACTCATAGACTTGCATTGCCAAGTGCGCTCCGAATTTTGGATCAAACTAGGACATGCTGCAATTGTTTTCCTCGGACCATCTCTGTCTGAGAAAAAAATCTGACATTTGCACAGCCCTATACAATAATAATGATCTAAGTGCAATCCTATGTTTTGTTGGATCACACTAGGACTGATAATACTGTTGTCTGCTCAAGCCCTTAGAATAGGTCATCAATGTAAGAGTGATTGGGGTCTGACACACAGAAGCCCCACACAGGGCCAATTGTAGCTTTTCTGCAATCTAAAGGTCCGTTTACATGAACTGGCCAGTGGCACTATATGAACGCTGATCAATAAACTAAGTATCAATGGTTGTTTCAGTGGCAGTTTACGCAGGCAGACCAAAGCAAACGATGAAAACTGAGTGATCGATCATAGTTCTCGGCAGTGTGAGACCTGTTTATCCAGGACGATGCCAAGCTGAGAATGATGATCTTTTGTTTTGCACAAAATATAATTTCCCCCGATGAATGAGTGTTTTACTGATTTATGGAATGATTGGCAGCCTGATTACACGTCAAGAGAACAGTGAAACCAGCGTTTTGAACAATGCTGCTTGCTCCTTACTAAGTGGTTTGTCCCTCACTTAGGGGCATCTCCATTTAGACTGTGATTGATTCTTATAATTGTTATTATTGTTTTTGCCGTTTTCATTTAAGGTATTTATTTCTATCATAATTCTGGATGATTACATCGATATGAAATGTTTTGCTGTAGTTTAATCATGGTTCTTTGAATTTCCCCATCATGTCTGGTGTAAGTAGTGACATTTGTTGTCCTATATTGCAGCCCTGTCTGCCTGTGAGATGGAAGCTGAGAGGAAGCTGCAGACGTGTCAGTTATAAGCGCACACAGCTCTGCAGTGAGATCAGGAGAGCAGAGAGCGGCCATCACACATCACACTGGGAACTCCCCTTCATGTGAGATAAGGAGGCAGAGTTATCTTCCAGGCAGCGTCGTCCCCAGAGCCAGGAAGAGGTCATTTACATAAAGTGATAAAAGATGATTTATCAGCAACAAGGCATCAGATATGAGGCATACAGGCATCACTCTCCTCTGCAGTCCATAACCTATATGCCCATATTAATAGTTTACAGCAGGCCAGAATTGCTAATCTGGTGCACCAGGCATTTTCCCAGTGGTCCACGGATATGTGCATCATAGTGGGCAGCAGGGCCCGCTGATCCGGCCACCGGCCCGCTCATCCGGCCACCGACCGGTTTTTCTGGCCGCTGGCCCCTTAAATCTGGAGGCACAGCCGGGATTGGGGCACTCTGCGCCTGCACGCAGGGTTCAGTATTTGAACCGCTGCATGCGTCACATATAAGAACACATCAGCGTTCTCTGTGGGAGGAGAGCGCGATCCTCTCTCCCGCCTTTACAACACCGGCTGCAGCTGTTGGTGCAGCGCAGCCCGGTGCCGTACCGAATCAGGAAGCGGATCTCTGCAGCTCTGCTCCTACCTGGCGTGAGTACAGTGGCATGATGATGTATGCTGTTGTTTAGCCAGTAAAAAACATGTTTCTGGTACCCAGGGGTGGGGGATGATCTCTGGGGCTGGGGGCTTACATATGGGGCTAGGGGCTGACCTCTGGGGCTGGGGGATTACTTATGGGGCTGACCTCTGGGGCTGGGGGCTTACATATGGGGCTAGGGGCTGACCTCTGGGGCTGGGGGATTACTTATGGGTCTGGGGGCTGACCTCTGAGGCTGGGGGCTTACTTATGGGGCTAGGGGCTGACCTCTGGGGCTGGGGGATTACTTATGGGGCTGGAGGCTTACTTATGGGGCTGGGGGCTGACTACTAACTTCCGGGGCTGACTGATGTGTTTATGGATCTGTGATACATATTCAGCAGTTGCTGTGTGTCCTTTGTGATGTATATGTGTCTCCTGTGATGTGTGTTTCATAATATAGTATAATGTGGTCTTAATTATAATGTAAAGTTGTATATATACAGTACAGACCAAAAGTTTGGACACACCTTCTCATTTAAAGATCTTTCTGTATTTTCATGACTATGAAAATTGTACATTCACACTGAAGACATCAAAACTATGAATTAACACATGTGGAATTATATACTTAACAAAAAAGTGTGAAACAACTGAAAATATGTCTTATATTCTAGGTTCTTCAAAGTAGCCACCTTTTGCTTTGATGACTGCTTTGCACACTCTTGGCATTCTCTTGATGAGCTTCAAGAGGTAGTCACCGGAAATGGTTTTCACTTCACAGGTGTGCCCTGTCAGGTTTAATAAGTGGGATTTCTTGCCTTATAAATGGGATTGGGACCATCAGTTGTGTTGTGCAGAAGTCTGGTGGATATGTGTCACCCTGGCCTGGATGCCACAAGTGTAATTAAAGCTGTGTCTGAGAGCAAGGGGGAGGTTCTTTAGTCAGGGGAACATTAGCATGCAGTACCTCCTGTCTCAGGCCAGTAGGGGGAGCAGGCTGCCCCTATAAAAGCTGTTACTGGGGCAGGGTTAGAGAGAACTGGATGGCCTGTCTCAGCACTGAGACTTGTCCCAGAGCAGAGCAGGGACAGAAAGTTGTATTGCACCTAAGAGGAAGTGTGGCAGGAGGAGAGCCACAAGCCAGAGACAAGAGGCGAAGAGAGCCTGTCTTGGCAGATAAAAGACTTACTTTACCAGACTTTGGTGTCTGAGGCTGGGAGGATTCTACATCCTCCAGCAGATAACCAGTCCGCAAGGGACTGTATATTCCTTGGCCTAAGAAGCTTGGAGGCCCTGCCACAACCGAAGGGACCAGTAAAGCCGTACAAGGCTGGGAGCAGAAAGGAACCCACGTCGCAGGCCAAACAGGTGAGAATACACGGAAAGCTCGGAAACGTGGGCTGTTACCCTATAACGAGGAGATAGCCAGAAGGAGCGCAGAAAGCACGGTAGGCCTACACCCTCACCCTGACCAGGGCCAATTTCCCCGTTGCTCTCAGACATCCAGGTCCCCTCCTAGCTGGGACTGTTTATGAGTCAGTTTACCTGTTTCAGTAAAGACCCTGGACTGCAACCTATTGTCTGTGTGCTCCTTCGCGCCTCCAGCACTACCGGTACTGGGACTCTCACCACCATCACTCCCGCCATCCACTACACTGCCCTGGGCCGCACTCTTCCCGTGGGGAGTCACACCACCCCAGCTGCACACATCATCAGCCCCAGCGGTCTGCCTTGCAGCGGCGGTTCCTAATGACCGCAAATCCACGGGTGGCGTAGTCGGACATAATCAACAACACATAACGGACTACCACTGGCCTGACCACCCTGAGCCACGGAACCGGGTTGCCACTACTACTCCCATCGTTCCCCCTATTGCCCGGATCCGAGTGCCCCACGGCCCAGGGGGCAAGTCAGATACACAGCTGATAGTCCTACTGAATAGACTGTTAGAATTTGTATTATGGCAAGAAAAAAGCAGCTAAGTAAAGAAAAACGAGTGGCCATCGTTACTTTAAGAAATGAAGGTCAGTCAGTCCGAAAAATTGGGAAAACTTTGAAAGTGTCCCCAAGTGCAGTTGCAAAAAACATCAAGCGCTACAAAGAAACTGGTTCATATGAGGACCGCCCCAGGAAAGGAAGACCAAGAGTCACCTCTGCTTCTGAGGATAAGTTTATCCGAGTCACCAGCCTCAGAAATCGCAGGTTAACAGCAGCTCAGATTAGAGACCAGTTCAATGCCACACAGAGTTCTAGCAGCAGACACATCTCTTCAACAACTGTTAAGAGGAGACTTTGTGCAGCAGGCCTTCATGGTAAAATAGCTGCTAGGAAACCACTGGTAATGACAGGCAACAAGCAGAATAGACTTGTTTGGGCTAAAGAACACAAGGAATGGACATTAGACCAGTGGAAATATGTGCTTTGGTCTGATGAGTCCAAATTTGAGATCTTTGGTTCCAACCACCGTGTCTTTGTGCGACGCAGAAAAGGTGAACGGATGGACTCTACATGCCTGGTTCCCACCGTGAAGCATGGAGGAGGAGGTGTGATGGTGTGGGGGTGCTTTGCTGGTGACACTGTTGGGGATTTATTCAAAATTGAAGGCATACTGAACCAGCATGGCTACCACAGCATCTTGCAGCGGCATGCTATTCCATCCGGTTTGCGTTTAGTTGGACCATCATTTATTTTTCAACAGGGCAATGACCCCAACACACCTCCAGGCTGTGTAAGGGCTATTTGACCAAGAAGGAGAGTGATGGGGTGCTACGCCAGATGACCTGGCCTCCACAGTCACCAGACCTGAACCCAATCGAGATGGTTTGGGGTGAACTGGACCGCAGAGTGAAGGCAAAAGGGCCAACAAGTGCTAAGCATCTCTGGGAACTCCTTCAAGATTGTTGGAAGACCATTTCCGGTGACTTCCTCTTGAAGCTCATCAAGAGAATGCCAAGAGTGTGCAAAGCAGACATCAAAGCAAAAGATGGCTACTTTGAAGAACCTAGAATATAAGACATATTTTCCGTTGTTTCACACTTTTTTTGTTAAGTATATAATTCCACATGTGTTAGTTCATAGTTTTGATGCCTTCAGTGTGAATGTACAATTTTCATAGTCATGAAAATACAGAAAAATCTTTAAATGAGGTGTGTCCAAACTTTTGGTCTGTACTGTATAGTGTAGAGATGTTTATATGGTATGGTGCTGTGTACATAGTGTAGTATATAGTTTGGAATCCACACTATATACACAGGCACATCCCTACACTATATAATATATATAGTATATAAACAGCTCGACTCTATATTCTTTTGCACAGTATATAGTGTGGAGCTGGGTATATAATTGATTGTAGAATATATTGTGGAGCTGTGTATGATTTGTATACTTCCCCTGCCCTGTATACATGGTGTCATTCTCAGTATCTGCTCTTATTATGTTTGCGTGTGTGTGTACATACATACACGCATAATATAATAATATATATATCTCAACAATCTGATTAATTGTCAAAAAAATGGAGGACTCTTCTTTATTAGCCCATGTGGTTATGTTTCGGATTCATGTTCTGTTATGGAACTGAATTGTCGTCATAGAGGCTGGCATCTGCAGGGTACAAATGTATATATACAATGCACAGTACCACTCCTCCTGTCCTGTATATATACAATGCACAGTACCACTCCTCCTGTCCTGTATATATACACTGCACAGTACCACTCCTCCTGTCCTGTATATATACACTGCACAGTACCACTCCTCCTGTCCTGTATATATACAATGCACAGCACCACTCCTCCTGTCCTGTATATATACACTGCACAGCACCACTCCTCCTGTCCTGTATATATACACTGCACAGTACCACTCCTCCTGTCCTGTACATATACACTGCACAGTACCACTCCTCCTGTCCTGTATATATACACTGCACAGTACCACTCCTCCTGTATATATACACTGCACAGTACCACTCCTCCTGTCCTGTATATATACACTGCACTGTACCACTCCGCCTGTCCTGTACATATACACTGCACAGTACCACTTCTCCTGTCCTGTATATATACACTGCACAGTACCACTCCTCCTGTATATATACACTGCACAGTACCACTCCTCCTGTCCTGTATATATACACTGCACAGTACCACTCCTCCTGTATATATACACTGCACAGTACCACTCCTCCTGTCCTGTATATATACACTGCACAGTACCACTCCTCCTTTATATATACACTGCACAGTACCACTCCTCCTGTCCTGTATATATACACTGCACAGTACCACTCCTCCTGTATATATACACTGCACAGTACCACTCCTCCTGTCCTGTATATATACACTGCACAGTACCACTCCTCCTGTCCTGTATATATACACTGCACAGTACCACTCCTCCTGTCCTGTATATATACACTGCACAGTACCACTCCTCCTGTCCTGTATATATACACTGCACTGTACCACTCCTCCTGTCCTGTATATATACACTGCACAGTACCACTCCTCCTGTCCTGTATATATACACAGCACAGCACCACTCCTCCTGTCCTGTATATATACACTGCACAGTACCACTCCTCCTGTCCTGTATATATACACTGCACTGTACCACTCCGCCTGTCCTGTATATATACACTGCACAGTACCACTCCTCCTGTCCTGTATATATACACTGCACAGCACCACTCCTCCTGTCCTGTATATATACACTGCACAGTACCACTCCTCCTGTCCTGTATATATACACTGCACAGCACCACTCCTCCTGTCCTGTATATATACACTGCACAGTACCACTCCTCCTGTCCTGTATATATACACTGCACAGTACCACTCCTCCTGTCCTGTATATATACACTGCACAGCACCACTCCTCCTGTCCTGTATATATACACTGCACAGCACCACTTCTCCTGTCCTGTATATATACACTGCACAGTACCACTTCTCCTGTCCTGTATATATACACTGCACAGAACCACTCCTCCTGTCCTGTACATATACACTGCACAGTACCACTCCTCCTGTCCTGTATATATACAGTGCACAGTACCACTCCTCCTGTCCTGTATATATACACTGCACAGCACCACTCCTCCTGTCCTGTATATACACTGCACAGTACCACTCCTCCTGTCCTGTATATATACACTGCACAGCACCACTCCTCCTGTCCTGTATATATACACTGCACAGCACCACTCCTCCTGTCCTGTATATATACACAGCACAGTACCACTCCTCCTGTCCTGTATATATACACTGCACAGCACCACTTCTCCTGTCCTGTGCATATACACTGCACAGCACCACTCCTCCTGTCCTGTATATATACACTGCAGGTCTTTTTTTTATTGATAGAATAAGTACAGTACATGACAGAACAATAATACATTACAGGACACCAAACATATGAACAAAACAAGACGACAAATCACAGAAAATAGAAACAAAATAAATCCCCCCAGTAATATATACATATACAAGAAATAAATATTATAAAACCTATAAAACCTCCGGCCCAGCTTCATTCATACTACTATATACAATCCCACACAATGCTCACACTGTCCTATATACACATAAAACACCGTCCTATATACAAGATTATATACAATAAAACACTAAACCTAATATAACGTATATACAACCGGAAACTAACACTAACCTACTGGTCCCACTGCCTGACCTTACAGTCACACCCTTACCGCACCTCATTCACACCACAGAAAACCAAAAATAACAATATATACAATAGTGACATGAACAATTTTAAACCTTTTTTTGTTTTGTATATTTTTTTTTTTTGTATTTTTTTTTTTATATTTTTTTTGTAATTTTTTAATATATATATAAAACACACACCTACACTAACTATCCCGCCACCCCTGATCCAGCTCTGGCCACAAAGTTCAGGATTACTCCGAGCTAGGATCAGACCCCAAAGTTTTTCCCCAGGCGGGGCCTGGACCAGGCCAGATCAGTCCTCTTATCACCGCCCACCCAACCTAACTAAAACCCCCTATTATACATTATATACAATATATACAGAACACAACCTACACACTCACCATCCAAGGCTCAAGTTCGATGCCGGCAAACCTTCTATTCAGGAGACAGAAATACAAAACTAAAATCTAGGGTGGAAAGACATCAGCCCACCACCAGGATATAGGAGTACTACCGGACTAAGGCACCCTGAAGGAAAAGCCCCTCCAGAGACGGGCCGCCCTCCGAGCACCCAGTCTTTCATACTCCAGAGAATGTACCTTCACCAGGTCACCTAGGATGTTCCTACAGACTTCATCTACATGGAGGAT
Organism: Phyllobates terribilis; assembly: GCF_046119375.1. Classification (NCBI taxonomy): domain Eukaryota; kingdom Metazoa; phylum Chordata; class Amphibia; order Anura; family Dendrobatidae; genus Phyllobates; species Phyllobates terribilis. The sequence continues at coordinate 439,199 of NW_027363462.1, forward strand.
TTTACTCTGCGTCGAAACTAAAACTCGTGCGTTCCACGTGAAATACCTGACCACTGCGCTGACTATGAATAAAGTGTCTCGGTCCCTTCTCCCAAGGTCTCCGAACGCTCCATAGGCCCACCCGGGGTAGGACAGAGTAGCCAGCCACAGCCAACCAATGGAAGTCCCCACCCTGTTGTACACCTCTGTATTAAAGGGACAATGAAGCAGGAAGTGCTCCATGCTTTCCAGCACGTTAGCACAAGCCTCACAGGGGCAATTCCTGTCCTCGGAGCTCCTGTACTTCAAATTGTCCCTCACATACAGCTTACCATGGAAGCAGCGCCAAGTCAAGTCCCAGTACTTCTCGGGGATCCTGCTAGAATTTAACAAACTCAACCCAACCTCCAGATCCCGACTTGGGCAGTCTTTGAGGGCCAATGGACTCTGAAAATGAGAAAGCAAGACCCTCATATCGAGGAGTTTCCTCGGGAGGGACCTCACCTCCCACATTCCCAGACCCCACCGGCGGATTATTTTCAGAACCGGGGTAACATAAGCCGGGAGATGCCCGTGTGGTGTGCGAAGATCCTTCAATCTTCCCCCTGTCTCCCATTCCTGGAAGAAAGGCTGAAACCATCCCTTGCAGGAGAATACCCACGGAGGAGCCCTCTCTTTCCAGAGGTTTGACACGTTCACTTTCAAGAAGGTGTTCACTAGGAACACCACGGGGTTCACCATATTCAAACCCCCTAGTCTCCTCGTGTGGTAAGTGACCTCCCGCTTGACTAGGTTCAGTCTGTTACCCCATAACATCTGGAAGAACAGACTGTAGACCCGTGTCCAGAGAGGCTCTGGCAAGACACAGACGCTGCCCAGGTAGATTAGCAAGGGGAGCAGGAAAGCTTTGCACAGGCCAACCCTTTCCCTCAGGGTCAAAGAACATCCCCTCCATTGGTCCACTCTTTGGGCGACACCTTTGATTCTGCCTTCCCAGTTTTTCGTGGAGTAATCACCCTGGCCGAATTCGATGCCCAGGACTTTGGCATGTTCTTGGGGTTCGGGGAGGGTGTCCGGAAGATCAAACCCGGGATCTCCGCCTCCCAGCCAGAGACTCTCACACTTATCCTGGTTGACCTTGGACCCGGATGCTCCGAGTAGCGCTCCACTCGCTGCCTCCCCTTGCGAAGAAACAAATACGGTGACATCGTCCGCGTAGGCCACCACCCTCAGGATAGCCTCCGGTGCCGCCCCGCCAACGGTCCACAATCGATCCTTCTGAGGAAGGGATCGATTGGAAACGCGTAAAGCAAAGGGCTAAGAGGACAGCCCTGACGGACATCGGATCCTACCCCGAAAGGTCGTCCAATCCACCCATTCACCAGAGGGAAAGTCTCAGCCCCTGCATATAAGGTCTTAAGCCTGTCCACAAACCCTCCAGGCAGACCATACCTCAAAAGAGTGGACCAGAGGTACTCGTGGTTAACCCGATCAAAGGCTTTTGCCTGATCCAAGGTCAGCAAGAACCCCTTCCAGAGGCCCGCCCTGCCTTGCTCCACGGCCTCTCGGACACCTAGAACAGCACTAAAAGTGCTACGGCCAGGAACGCAACAGTGCTGAACCTCCGAAAGGAGCCGGGGTGCAAACTTCACCAGCCTGTTGAAAAGTATCTTAGCCAAAATCTTCCTGTCCACATTGAGAAGTGCTATGGGACGCCAGTTCTCAATGCGTGACGGATCCTTACCCTTTGACAAAATGATCAAAGCTGACCTCCTTAACGATCTCGGCAGAGTGCCCGAGGAGAGACACTCGTTAAGCACCTGAGTCAAGAGGGGGACCAAAGAGTCCCTAAAGGTCCTAAAGAACTCGGATGTTAAGCCATCCGGACCTGGCGACTTTTTGGGCCTAAGCCCATCGATCGCCAGTCTCACTTCCTCTTCTTTGATCGCTTCTGCCAAATCGCCCAGCGAGAGGTCAGCCCCTGGCTCAGGAACAGATTCAGTCAGGAAAGCCGACATCCCGTCACGATCAAGCTCCCTCTTTCCCAAGAGGTGCGAGTAGTAGGAACTGACGACCTCCAAGATCACTGACCTGGACCTTCTCAGGGACCCCGTACTGTCCACCAGCCCCGTCACTATCTTACTATTCACTGACATCTTACAGTTTCTGTAAGGGTCGGGCGAGCAGTACTTCCCGTAGTCCCTCTCAAAAACCATAGATGCGTGCCTATCGTACTGACACCTCTTCAGCAAGGACTTCACTCTGGAGATCTCCTCGCGGCTACCTCCAGTCAAAACAAGATGCTCAAGTTTCCTCCTCAGGCTCTGATACAGGCGATCCCTGTTCAGGCTTCTGAAGTTCGAGAGCTGCCGGAAGAATCTCGCCACCCGATTTTTGAACATCTCCCACCACTCTGACTTAGTGTTACTTAGGCCCAGCAATGGTACCTGGCTCTGAAATAATTCCTCAAAAGAACGTCTTACAGCTTCTTCCTCAAGGAGTGATGAATTCAGCTTCCAATAACCTCTTCCCATCCGAGGAGTCTCTGTAACGTTCAGAGAAAACATAATCAAACAGTGATCGGAGAACTCCACCTCCACAACCGACAACAGTGAAGAGACGGCCTCCTCCTTCAAATAAAACCTGTCTAGCCTAGACCTGCACTGACTACCTCTAGAAAAGGTGAATCCCGTGTTGCCCGGGTTGTGCCGGATGTGGACATCCACCAGGCGAGCCTCACTCACTATCCTGTTTAACGCGACCCAGTCATAAGACAGCCGGTCTCCGGAACCTCCTCTATCACAGGATCTCGTGACATTGTTGAAATCCCCTCCGAAGACCACCTGCCGACTCGAAAATAAAAAAGGTTTGATCTTCAGGAAGAGACATTTGCGGTCCCACTTGGACTGGGGACCATAGATGTTAATGAGCCGAAGCTCTTGTCCCCCCATGGAGACATCTAGGATCAAGCATCTCCCCATTTCTAATTCGATCACTCGTCTGCATTCAACCGCTGCGGTCTTAAAAAGGACCGCCACCCCGCTATACGGCTCGGCCGCAAGAGACCAGTAGGAGGGCCCATGCCTCCACTCCCGCCTTGCTTTATGCAAGGTTGATATATCGGTCAACCTGGTCTCCTGCAAAAATAAAATGTCGGCGTCAAGTTGGCCGAGAAAATGAAAGGCCGTGTACCTTGCCGCATCTGACTTTATGCTGCAAACATTAATAGTTGCCAACGTCAAAGGGGTGGGTGCCGCCATCATGAATGGTTGAATTAGATAGCCTTTTTCTTCCCACCACTGACAGTCCCAACCTCTTCCTCCGATAATGACGGGTTTTTAGTGCGCTTAAGACAAACAGACTCGTCCATTCTCTCCTTACATACATTCTTGCCCCCGTCTGGTGGTCCTGGGTTAGTCGTCCCCCCAGAGGGCTTTGTATTTGCCCCCGAGAGGAAGACCCAGCCATCTCCTGTGCCCCAACCACCTTGTCCGCAACCTCCGGCCCCGGGTCCCCATTTCCCCCCTGCAGAGGGAGGTCCTGGAGAGCCCCAAACCGGTTGGAGAGATCCACCAGAGGGGGGGCGGCTGAACCCTCCAATGGCGCTTGGATCACGGCCAGAGAGTCAGAGGGGTCGCACTCCAAAGAGGCAGCTCGAGACCTGGTCCCCCTCCTACCTCTGGCCGTTTTCCTGTTACCCTTTTTCTTTTTCTGTGACCACTCCCCCTCTCCCTCATCTAGACTGTCACCAGAAGAGGGTTCCTGGGAAGACGTGGCGTCCTCTCGCTCTTCCCTTTCAAGTCTCTTGACCTCCTCGCTCAATTCACTGTCTTTAGGATCCTCAGCTGCAAGTGAAGTACCTGGGTCAGAGTTTAGGGACATTACTCCCTGCCCCCTGTCCCCACGGCGCTGCTCCTGCCGCCTGATGGTGGATGGCGGCAGCTTGCTCCTCACCGGTTCCCTGCCTCCCCGCCTCTACTGGTCCCTTCACCGGCAAGATTAGTCCTGGCTTTCGCCTGTCCCGCACTCGCCGCTTTCAGGACAGCATTGGTGAAGGAACGTGGAGAGCGACTGAACGGGTGACCGAGGTCACCACACAAGTTACACCTAATCCTGCGACAGGCAGCAGCAAGATGACCAAGGTCCCCACACAGTGCGCATTTCTGGGTGGTACACTGCGCACTGAAGTGTGTGGGGCTACCGCACCTGTGACAGACCTTAGGCTGCCCCCGGTAGAAAATCAAGATCCTATCCCTCCCCAAAAAGGTTGAGGAGGGGATATGGGTAATAGTGTTTCCCGAAACCTTCAATCTCACCATGAAGGTCCAGGCTCCTGACCAGATACTATGGCCATTCAGATTCTTTTCGGGAATATTGGTGACCTCTCCGTATCGACTCACCCAGGTCGTAATGTCCATACAGGAAAGCGACTCGTTACTAGTCAAAACGGTCACTTTCCTGACTGAATCTTGGCGGGTTACTGCCAGGGGAAAGAGACCATGCCATTCGGGGCGACTCCGAGCCAGCTCATGGCGAGACCAGAAAAGCTCAAGGCCCTCCGGTCTCACGAAGCTGACATCGAAGTAGGAGGTCCCGTAGGGATGGATCAAGGCAAAGATGTCATATGCCGCAAAGCCCATCCCCAGCAGGAGCTCAACCACCTTCCACCTATCAGGACAGGCATCCTTGCTTACCCACTGGAGACGGACCACGTTCCAATGTTACTCCTCTGCCCCGTTGTCGACAGAGACCAGACAGTCTCTGCCCCTCTATCTCGGAAGGCTGAAAGACCATGTCTCTCTATCCAGAAAGACAGATCAACCTCCCTCCCCTCTATAGTGATGGAGCTCTGCCCTCTCCTCAGGGCGTCCAGGAGCTGCTGTTGCAAGTCACCATCCCCAGGGCCACCAGACGAGGGCGCACTACTACCCCCAGCACTGACAGCTCCTGAATAGCTTTGGGCTGAAGCCCCCGCCAATGCTGGGGGGGCAGCGGGACCAGCACCTACTTTCCCCCCACCAACACCAATGCTGCTCCCACCATTCACTTCACTACTACTCCCACCATTCGCAGGACCATTACTCCCATCATTCACTCCACTACTTCTCCCACCATTTGCTGCATCACTACTCCCACCATTCATTCCACCACTACCCCCACCATTTGCTACACCACTACTCCCACCATTCCCACTACTCCCAGCATTCATTCCACCACTACCCCCACCATTTGCTACACCACTACTCCCACCATTCCCACTACTCCCACCATTCACTCCACCACTACTCCCACCATCTGCTCCACCATTACTCCCACCATCTGCTCCACCACTACTCCCATCATTCACTGCACCACTACTTCCATTCCCTTTACTTGTCACCCCATTACCTCTTCTGTTCTCTGCACCTTCCACAGTCACCTCCATTCCTTCCTCCCTTGTGTCTGGTGTCTCTGCACTCACACCTGCTGGGCCGGGGGAGGGGAGCACTTCCAGAGACTCCTTTCCCTGCAGCACCACACCCTTTTCCCTTTGGTTGCTGCTGGCTTTCTGCAGGTCGTCTCCTGGAGCGCCCTGCCCCCCTACTGCAGCATTTTGGTCCTTGTGCTGGGCAGACTGTTTGTTGGGCACCGCTGCCCGCCCTGCACCCACAGACTTTGGGGTCTTAGTGTCCTTTTTGGGCGCTGGGGCACACTGCCCCCCTGTCGCAGCAGTGTGCCCAGTGTTCCTCGCAGATGTGTTTTTCACATCCCTCCCGGCCCCCCCAGCCCCGGTGATAACTGGCTTAGCCGCAGAGGGCAGGGAGGGAAACTCCACAGAACTTCCTATGTCCGGCGCTGTGAGTACCTCCACAGCCTCGCCCTCTGCACTGTTCCCTGCACAGATGGCAGCATCGCCGGACATCCTTCTCCTCTCCCCACCTTGCCTCTGCCTCGAGCCCACTGCAGAGCCCGTGTCTTTAGGTTTGGTGGGGTTTAAACAGAAGGTGGCAGGCACAACATCAGACATTGGTACATACTTGTAACTCACAACCTCCTGTGCGGCTCCTCCGGTCTTCCTCTTCCTCCTCTTGGTCTCCTCCACTGGTTTGTTCTCACCGAAGGAAAACCGCGTCAGGTCCACTGGAAACTCCAGCAGTCGGATCTCCCTCAGCAATCCTCCTTCCTCCTCCTCCCCCAACACTCCAGCCTCTGCTGTCGGAGTCCTCTGCCCTGCAGGGAGACCACTTGGGCTCCGGCTCTGCCCCTCACTGGCTCCAGCAACTGAAACTCCAGTCACCTCTTCATCCTCCTCCTCCTCTTCACTAAGGACGCCGGTTGGCGGTTCTCCTGAGGTGTTTGTAACGGGTCTGGGAGGCGGAACCTCTGAGCTACTATACAAGGAGGCGGTCCTTGTAAGAGAGCGGGTGGCGACCAGAGTAGACGGGCAGACAGTCACAGCAGGTGACCGGGACAGTCTCTGAATGAACGGACAGGAGGTCACGGCAAGTCACCGGGGCAGTCTCTGAATGAACGGACAGGAGGTCACGGCAAGTGACCGGGGCAGTCTCTGGATGAACGGGCTGGAGGTCACGGCAAGTGACCGGGGCAGTCTCTGGGTAAAGGATTGGTACGACCTGTGGCGGCTGATGATAGACGTGAGCTCCCAGGTGAGTAGGCGAGAGTCTCTGGATAAACGGGTGGTCACAGCATGTGACGGCGGAGCCTCCAGGAAGACCAACAGACAGGTAGCAGATGAGCGCTCCCAGGTGAGCGGGCAGGAGTCTCTGGACAGGCGGGTGGTCACAGCACGTGACGGCAGAGCCTCCAGGAAGGCTAGCAGACAGGCAGCAGATGAGCGCTCCCAGGTGAGCGGGCAAGCTGGTCCATAGACAGACTGACAGGAGTTGGAAGGCAGACCGTCGGATCTCAGGCAAGCAGGCAGGTAGCAGATGAGCGCTCCCAGGTGAGCGGGCAAGCTGGTCCTTAGACAGACTGACAGGAGTTGGAAGGCAGACCGTCGGACCTCAGGCTAGCAGGCAGGTAGCAGGATATCAGGCAGGAATAAGACAGCAAGCTGACAGGAAACTGGCAGGTATCAGGCAGGTAACTGGCAACGGGACCTGAGGGCTGAAGCAGAGCAGTGAACAGTGCTACAACATTGCTCGGGCACCTCCATTTTGGAGGAGGTGCCTTTTATATGGGAGGTCCTCCGGCAATTGGCCGGGGACTCCTTAGGACGGCGCGCGCGGTCCCTTTAAGAGAGGGGGAGCGCGCGCGCCCTAAGCACACTGCCGGGGAAGGAGCGCGTGCCGGAAGCAGCGGGGAGAGAAGCGCAGGAGGACGCCGCGCCAGGAGCAGGGAGGTGAGAGGGACGGCGTCTCTGCCTAGAACGGGGCAGAGACGCCAATGCTACAGTACCCCCCCCTTTAGGCCCCCTCTTTTTTTGGCCAGAAAGAAATTTTTCAAGGAGAAGCGGGGCGTTGATGTTCTCCCTGGGTTCCCAAGTTCTCTCCTCAGGACCAAACCCCTTCCAATCTACCAGAAAAAAGGTTTTTCCTCTTACCCTCTTGGAGGCCAGAATACTCCCTACCTCAAAGATGTCATCAGCGGAAACCGGAGCAGGAGGGGCACCTGGATTTTTGGAAAAAAAGTTAAAGACAACGGGTTTGAGGAGAGATATGTGGAAAGAGTTGGGGATCCATAGGGTGGCCGGGAGTTTTAATTTGTAGGCCACAGGGTTAATTTGCCTGAGGATTTCGAAGGGGCCGATGAATCGAGGACCCAACTTGTAGGAGGGTACTTTGAGCCGCACATGTTTGGATGAGAGCCAAACCTTGTCTCCCGGACGGAATTGGGGCGGATCCAGACGTCTCTTATCAGCATATCTCTTCATCCGCTCAGAGGAGAGAAGAAGAGCGGACCTGGTGCTCTCCCAAATAGTAGAAAATTCGCTGACAAGAGACTCCGCAGCAGGGTTGTCCACAGAAACGGAGACAGGAAGTGGAATCCGGGGATGTTGGCCACCGACTATAAAGAACGGGGATTTGGAAGAGGATTCGCTCTCATGGTTGTTATAAGAGAACTCGGCCCATGGTAGGAGATCCACCCAGTCCGAGTGGTGAGCATCAACGAAGTGCCGGAGGTAGCTGGTCAAGATCTGATTGATCCGCTCCACTTGACCATTGGACTGAGGGTGGTAAGCGGAGGAGAAGTCCAGGGTAATGTAAAGCAGCTTACATGTGGCTCTCCAGAAGCGTGAGGTGAACTGAACCCCACGATCCGACACGATGTGGAGGGGCAGACCATGGAGACGGAAGATGTGGCGGATAAAGTCTTTAGCCAGCTCGGGTGCAGACGGGAGACCAAGCAGGGGAATGAAGTGGGCCATCTTAGAAAAACGGTCAGCGACAACCCAAATGACAGTACAACCGGCAGAAACAGGAAGGTCGGTGATAAAGTCCATAGCGATGTGTTGCCAAGGAGCACCAGGTACGGGAAGGGGCAGGAGATGGCCGGCTGGTAGATGTCGGGGAACTTTGTTACGGGCACAGGATGAACAGGCCGCGACGAAGTCTACCACGTCCTTACGCAGGGTAGGCCACCAGTAATGCCGGGTAATAAGTTGGAAGGACTTCTTTTGGCCAGCATGGCCAGCTAATTTAGAAGAATGTCCCCAGCGAAGAACCCTCTCCCGATCTGGCACAGCTACGAACGTCTTACCGGGTGGAAGACGAGTCAGATCCAAGGGGGCCACATTCATCACCTTGGAGGAGTCGATGATGTGCGTAGGTTCCTCCTCTTGATCGGAGGACAGGAAGGACCGGGACAAGGCATCAGCTTTGACGTTCTTGTCCGCCGGACGGAAATGAAGAATGAAGTCGAAGCGGACAAAAAATAACGACCACCGGGCCTGGCGAGGATTGAGTCTCTGGGCATTTTGGAGATATGCCAGGTTTTTGTGATCCGTGTAGATAATTACCGGGTAGAGAGCCCCTTCAAGCAGATAGCGCCACTCCCCCAGTGCCAATTTGATGGCTAGTGTCGGGGTCGTAGCGACATTCCACTCGTCCTCCAGTCACTCCAAATTAAGGCTATGAGCATGGGTCAACCATTCAAAGAATGAGTCAGACAACAAGCTGGTTCAAATTCAGAGCATGCTCAGAAGGCTACTGGCAAGCCACGATGTCAGCAATGTTCTGCTTTTATTTCCGCATGCACAAACCTAAATACACTACATAATGGGGAGGGGAAAGGGGTTGTTCGGGGCGGGGTAAGCCATAAATGGATTGTTCGGGGCGGGGTAAGCCATATATGTCTAGTATCCGGCCACTCCTGATTGGTCCACGTCTCCTTAACTCAGTCTCTGTTTTGGTTTCATTTCTCTGAAACAGGTGCTGGCTGATACCGGCGCCATCTCTGCATAAATTTCGATCTAAGTAACACGTAGCAAGGAAAGCTTATTGTTATAAGACACAAAATGGTGGTTAGTACATAAGCAAAGCGTATAAAAGTATAAAAGTAGAGAAAATATATATTCTTTCTTACCCTGACATTCCCCCCTAAACACTAAGCTTTCCCTTGCTTCGGGGCCTTTGAGACTGTCCATGTGTGGGGAGAGGGGAGGTGGATTTCTTCACCCAATTATCTTAGAAGCTGCCCCCTTATGGGACGCCCCCAAACAATTGAGCCCTACCCTAAATAACACATGGAGTTCTCCCAACTGACCCTAAACTAAATCTCTCAATTGGACTCTGTCATGGGGGGTCTGGTCAGGCTTGTTCAAAGGAGTGTATTTCTCCATATCTTCCTTACTGGTATCATCATGTAACAGATGTGGTTTCTTGATTCAAAAAGGTCCCGGAGGTTGGAACAGCATTGTTTATAGCTTTCCTGTATGAGGGGACTATGCAGCATACCATGTCATTCCTGCGCAATTCACTATGTCACAGTAATCAAATTGATACGTCTGGATTTTTGCGTGAGTATCTACCCAAAATGTGGTAGCTGTCCACCCTGGGACAGACAGTAAGCATATGGAAAGGATATAGAAGAAGGTAGTCATCTTTTATAGGCTCGTTTTGTCTCTCTTGCAGTGGGAGGCGTGAATCCAGGTGCTCCTGCCCTCAAGCTTCAGAGCTGTAGGAGTAGTCAGGATCACAGTGTAGGGGCCCTCAAATCTGGGTTGGAGACAGTCTTTCCGGACAAACTTCTTTACGTACACCAGGTCGCCTGGGGTGAAATCATGTACCGCATCACCTGTGGATTCTGGGAGAGAAGCACATACTGTAGAGCGGGTGTTAGTCAATTCTTTAGACAGAGCAATCACAAATTTTACTACTCTATCATGTGTTTCAGACAACTCTTGGGGCCTAATTTCTCCTATTTCAGGTGGGGTCCCAAACAAAATTTCATAGGGAGTTAGCCCATGTTTAGCTTGTGGGGTGTGTCTGATATGATGCAATACTATAGGGAGTAGGTCGGGCCAGGGGAGGGGATGATCTTAGGTCATTTTCAAGAGCTGGGTCTTGAGTGTGGAATTCATCCTTTCCACTTTGCCTGAACTGGCAGGATGGTATGGAGTGTGGAGGCCCAAATCTGTTCCCAACATGTTCCAAAGTTCTTTGTAGATATTTGCTGTGAAAGCTGGTCCTTGATCCGATTCTATGACTTGGGGAACTCCAAATCTGCAGGCAATTTCAGTGATCAGTTTCTTGGCTGTGACTTTAGCAGTCATGTTGACAACCGGGTAGGCCTCGGGCCAGGCTGAGAACATATCCACGGCTACCAAAACGTACTCATATTTTCCTGCTTTAGGCATTTGGATATGGTCGACTTGTATTCTCTGCCAAGGGTAGTCTGGTTTAGCCAGGTGTTGGAGAGGAACCCGTGCCGTACACGTTGGGTTGCAAGTAGCGCAGACAGAGCAGGATTTTGAGTATGCAGTCACAGTGGAAGAGATTCCGGGTGCAAAGTACAGTTTCTTGATACATGCCAAGGCTTGATTCTTTCCTCTGTGTGTAGGCCCGTGAGCCCATGCTGCCACGGCTGAGTACATGCGCGTGGGCAAGCAAGGTTTTCCGTCCACTTGATAAAGAGTTGAGTCGACCTTTAAATCTTTGCGACCTGCCAGCACGGCTCCCACCGCTTTCCATTGCTTGACTTCTTCAGTGGGGGTCTCCCTTTGTTCTTCACACAATTTTTCTTCAGGCATCCTGACTCCCCTGGATTCCACTCGTGTCTCCGCTGGACTTGTATGGTCTTCCGCCGGCTGTTCTTTGGCTCTTGCTCTAGTGAGCGCCACAGCTACGGTTTGCAGGGTCTCCCCCATCTCTTCTTCCTTTTCCTGCCACTTTGATGACACATTCTCCACTGCCGAAGTCTTGGCTGCTTGGTCAGCTAGGTGGTTGCCCCTGGCTTCCCTGGAATCTAGTCTTCCATGAGCCTTGACCTTGATAACAGCAACCTGAATGGGTAGTTCCAGGGCCTTCATTAGGGCCTTAATCCATGAGGCATGTTTCACTGGTGTACCTGCAGCTGTGATGAATCCTCTAGACTTCCACAAGAGTCCAAAATCATTGCGAATTCCATGTCCATACCTAGAATCGGTATATATGTTTGCCGTTGTTCCAGCTGCCAGGTGGCAGGCTTCTGTGAGAGCTACAAGTTCAGCTTCTTGTGCAGACATGTATGGTGGTAGAGCTTCAGCCTTGAGGACTGTTAGGTCTGTTGTGACAGCATATCCCGTGTGGAACTTCCCTTGAGGGTCTGTGAAACGGGATCCATCAGTCCATAGGTGCAAGGCAGGGTGTGCGAGCGGATGTGCCACCATATTCTCTGGAGCAGAAGTCTCTTCCTGCAAAATTTTTATACAATCATGAGATTCCACCAATGGACCTTCACCCTGTTCGTCTTCCCCCCTAGAAGGTGGAAGCAAAGTGGCAGGGTTGATAGTCAGACATCTGGTAAATGTTATATTGGAGGGCAACAATAGGGAACACTGCAGCCGCAGGTGTCTTTGGTTGGTTAGATGTTTCGGAGAGGTTTGTTGCAGAACAGCCGAGAGATCATGGCCAGCCTGTATAACTAGATCATGTCCAAGGACGATATCAGCTGACTTGTCAAGGAGGATGTGAGCAGCGTGGACCGCCTTAAGGCACGTGGGGGCAGTTCGAGCGACAGGGTCCAGGCGGGCTGAGTAGTAGCCTAAAGGCCGATACTTATGATCATAGCGTTGTGCTAGAACTCCAGAGGCATGACCTTCCGATTCAGAGACAAAGAGGTGAAATGGCTGAGTATAGTCTGGTAAGCCCAAGGCCGGGGCAGAAACAACAGCCTGTTTAAGGCGGTCAAAACATAGTCTGCGTTGGTGAGAAACTCGTGGATCTTCAGCATGAAGCCAGACGGAGCCTTCGTCCTTAAGACAGTCATACAGGGGTTGCATAAGCTTTGAGGCATCCGGGATCCATTGCCTGCAGTAAGTGATGAGGCCAAGGAAAGTCTGCATAGCGGAGTAGGTGGTTGGGAAGGTGATATCCATGATGGCTTGTTTTCTTTCTTCAGTCAGATGTCTAGCACCTTGTGATATACAATGTCCGAGGAAAATGACCTTGGGCAGACACCATTGGACTTTGCCTTTCGAGACTTTACAGTTAGCTGAGTGAAGAAACCAGAGAAGGGATGCTGACATCTCTGGCAAATTTTCTTCAGTGCCGCAGAGTAAAAAATCATCCACATATTGTAGAAGAGTGACCTGAGGGTTCTCTTGAACCCATGGCTCCAGAATAGACTTCATAGAATGAATGAATTGGTTAGGAGAGTCCTGGGCTCCTTGTGGAGTCCTGGTCCATGTAAGCTGTGCTCCTTGAAAGGTAAAGGCAAAAAGAAACCACGAATCTTCATGCAAGGGTATACTGAAGAAGGCGTTGGCCAGATCTAACACCGTAAACAAGGTGGCCGTTGGAGGCACCTGAGACAAGAGGGTGTTTGGGTTGGGTACCACTGGAGTTTCTAAAATGGTAGCTGCATTGACGGCTCTGAAATCCTGAACCAACCGGTATCTTGGAGGCTCTCCCGGAGCGGTTTTCTTTTTTTACAGGAAAGAGGGGTGTATTGCATGGAGATACACATCTGACAAGGACTTCTGACTCCAGGAGGGAAGCGATTTGGATACCCAAGCTTTGTTCTTGTGCCACCTTGATGGGGTATTGTGGCAACCGTGGGTACCTGTGTCCAGGCTTGAGGTGTACTTGGACCGGGGGAACCTGCAGGAGGCCAACATCCTCTGGCCCGCTGGACCACAGAGAGTGAGGGAACTGTGAGGTTTCAAGAAGAGTGTGAGGTTGTATGGTCATCATCATGAGAGGGAAGGCTTTGAGAACGCAGCGGTCTTCAGTGCCTTGTTCGGAATGAGGATCTCGCAGAAGAAGCTCCATACCATAGTTTCCGAAGGTAATAGTTGCCTTCATCCGCTCTAAGAGATCGGCTCCCAACAAATTAACGGGGCAAGTTTCTGAGACCAAGAATCTTGTGAGTACTCCAGTGAATGGTCCTGCAGACACAGGGACTGTGAGTGGAGAGGAAATATGTTGGCCTTCCACCCCAACATAGGTGAGGGTATCCGGTGATAGGGATACCGAGGGAGGGAGCTGTGTGGAAGAAATGACAGATGTGGTCGCCCCAGTGTCCACCAGAAACTTCAATGGTTGATGGTCCACTTGTAAAGTGACAGTCCCACAGGCGGCCGTGGGGTGCGTAGCCGGGAAAGTGGACACTGGTTGACCGGGCCGTCATTGGCGTGGGTGAGATGGTTCACGGGAAGGTCCATGGTTGTGTGGACCGTCATGAAACGAGCGGTCATGGTACTGTCTGCGGGTTGGACAGTCTCTGAGAATGTGATTAGGGCTACCACATTCCCAACACAGCATGCGTCCTTCAGAATCACGAGATTGTCTCTTGTCTCTAGGTGGCCCCCTGTCATTTCTTCTGTCTTGTTTTCTATATGTGGAAGGAGTATCATCACCTGTGCCTTTAACCATTGCCCACTTGATTCCATGTTGGTTGCCAGGGGGTGGGTAGCTTTCTTGAGCTTGATATACCATGGCAGGAGCGGCTTTCTTCTTTGGCTTAGTATCCTTTTCCATTGTCAAAGCTTTCCAAAAAGCCATGCTAAAAATGGAAAAGGATACTAAGCCAAAGAAGAAAGCCGCTCCTGCCATGGTATAGTCCTCACGTCAAGACGCAGGCCGCCCTGTTGGTTCAGCATTGTCCAAAACGCATGCTGAGTCTTGCAGCATATCTTTCCACAGATTCATCAGGGTCTTGTTGAACATCTTGTACAGACCCAGCTTGATCTGACAAGCGATCCTGAGCCCAGGCTTTTAACTGTTTCATGTATTCTAGGCCGGATTCATACGTACTAAGGGATCCTGCTTTTGTGGAATCCATGGCCTTTTGAAAGCTCTCCGTTTTCGGCTAAGTGAGCCTGGCATTCTGCAGCCAGAGTAGAACCAGCAGCAAGGGCAATTTTACGAGCCAATCCTCCAGCATGGCTCATACGGGTGTTTGCAGGTTTGACTATGGCCCCCACCCGATGTGTAAGGATGTCACCATAGCCTATTGACAGAGTGACGGTCGCGTCCTGATGGGTCTACTAGGTTCCGGGAGCAGCAGGGGTCCCAGACTTCTGAGGGACTGGGGGGTGGTGCTCTTTCAGCAGTTGCTTGGAGCAAGGGCCGGAGTATGGGTAATGAATGTGGGGTGGAGGATGCCATAGGAGACGTATGGGGTAAAGGGGGGGGGGCTGGAGTATCTTGAGCCCATCCCTCATCTGGCTCCGTATCGTCTTGAGTAACAGTATGTTGGCGGAGGGAGAGCAGTCTGGCCTGAAATTCTGGGGAGTTGAGGAGGATATCCCCAGAGTTATGGGCGACCCCCATGGGGAACAGAGGGAGCGCCTCAGCATCGTGGACTGGAGCAGAGGGTATCACATTAGTTTCAGATGGGTGCTCTGGGACTGCGGGCTTTTCCACCCGTGCTGGCGGCTGGTAATAAGCACCGGACGGATCTAGTAGTGGATATAGGCCGGATTGGGGTTTCCCGGGCCGCCCACAACAAGTAAAAGGTGTAGTAAGATGGCTGTTGGAGGGAGGAGTTGGAGTGGGAGTGGGATTGTTCTTGGGGGCAGGGAAAGGTGTAGTAAGATGGCCGTTGGAGGGAGGAGGGGGGAAGAGTTGGAGTGGGAGTGGGATTGTTCTTGGGGGCAGGCTGGGCATCGTGCCATGGGCGGCCCGCCCCACAGACACAGCAGAACTTCGCCCAGGGCGGGTTCTGCTCTCAGCACATACGACACGTCCATCCTTCCGATGAGTTAGCGTCGGCGCCATTATAGGGTGGTGGCTGAGGGCTCGGTGTAGTGACAGGCATCAACGGGGTTACGGCCAATTTAGGGTCACATAACAAATCACATTCTGCAGCTTTCATGTATCCGAACAAAGGCTCGGCATTCTCTGTCCCCCCTGCACCATCTACTCTTAGATGTGTCTGAGCCTGGTGCAGGTGTCCTTCATCACTCAACTTCCCTTATTTTGTATAACGCATTCCTTCTACACTGAAGGCTGAAGTCTGCCCGAACTGGGTAGTCTTATCATTTTATACAGATTCCTAACATTCTTAACAGCCTCCTTGCTTTCCCGTGACTCTAGTAGCTGGATAACTCCCACAGCACCATCCGGCAACTTGCCAGGTCTTTCAGATTTGAACATACGCAACATTTTCTTATAGAATGCAATGATCTGTCGCGACTCAGATCACTGATGCAGTCCACAGGTCGCCACCGGTCAGTGTAGAGCACTCCTCAATACACTGGTGAGATAGAGAGACACCTCAATCTATCCCCTTCTCTAACCTTGAATGGCGACTTTACAGTGCGACTCACCACGGCACCCTGATTACAGGTCACCACCCGTTAGTGTAGAGCACTCCTCAATACACTGGTGAGATAGAGAGACACCTCAATCTATCTCCTTTCCTAACCTTGACTTTGCAGCAGTCTCTGTGGTAGACGAAGAGCACTCCTCAATTCGTCACAGATTCTTTCTTCCTTACACTACAATCTAGGGATGGCTTGGAATCGACTATCAGTCACGGGAGGCAGCTATCTAAGAAAAGAACAGTGACCGGGGGAGGAGGAGGTGGTGTGCACACGAGCACGCGCAGGCATGCGACGTCACTCGGTCTCACAGTTGCTGGTACGGGACGTGGCGCGGGACGCCTGAGGTCTCACCACTCGACCGGTCACCCACCCAGATCCAACCTGACAACCCCACAGGAACCGCTGCGGCTGACACACAGGCAAGTGAGACATATAAAATACATCTCGACTTACCGTGTTCGATGGAGGTTGATCAGGCCTCAAATTCAGCCGTCGCGGTTACCACCAGGGAAGTCAGCAATATGGGTCCGGGAGGGCGGCGTACCGCTAGCCACGCCCCACGTTGGGCGCCATTTGTCGGGGTCGTAGCGACATTCCACTCGTCCTCCAGTCACTCCAAATTAAGGCTATGAGCATGGGTCAACCATTCAAAGAATGAGTCAGACAACAAGCTGGTTCAAATTCAGAGCATGCTCAGAAGGCTACTGGCAAGCCACGATCTCAGCAATGTTCTGCTTTTATTTCCGCATGCACAAACCTAAATACACTACATAATGGGGAGGGGAAAGGGGTTGTTCAGGGCGGGGTAAGCCATAAATGGATTGTTCGGGGCGGGGTAAGCCATATATGTCTAGTATCCGGCCACTCCTGATTGGTCCACGTCTCCTTAACTCAGTCTCTGGGCAGACAACAGTCAGTTGATGTTTTGGTTTCATTTCTCTGAAACAGGTGCTGGCTGATACCGGCGCCATCTCTGCATAAATTTCGATCTAAGTAACACGTAGCAAGGAAAGCTTATTGTTATAAGACACAAAATGGTGGTTAGTACATAAGCAAAGCATATAAAAGTATAAAAGTAGAGAAAATATATATTCTTTCTTACCCTGACACTAGCAATTCACGGTCTCCTATGGAGTAGTTGCGCTCCGACGAGGAGAAGATTTTGGAGAAGAAGCCGCATGTTACCATTCTCCCGGTAGAAGATTTTTGGGTGAGCACCGCTCCGGCTCCGGAGGAGGAGGCATCAACCTCCAAGTAGAATTGTTTATTACAGTCCGGACGGTGCAGGACGGGAGCAGAGGCGAAGGCTTTCTTTAGGGAAAGGAAGGCCTCCTCGGCTTCAGGCGACCATGTCCTGGGGTTAGCCCCCTTACGGGTAAGTGCAGATATGGGAGCAGTCCGAGACGAGAAGTGTGGGATGAAAAGACGATAGTAATTAGCGAAGCCCAGAAATCGCTGTATCGCCTTCAAACCTTCAGGACGAGGCCATTTTGGAACGGGAGAGAGCTTCTCGGGATCCATTTGCAGACCTGTTTGGGAGATGACGTAGCCCAAGAACGGAAGGGAGGTCTGATCGAAGAGGCACTTCTCGTATTTGGCATAAAGGTGGTTCTGCCGAAGCCTAAGCAGGACCTGACGAACATCCCTCCGGTGTGTGGGGAGATCCGGAGAGAAGACCAAGATATCGTCCAGGTATACCACTACGCAGGAGTACAAGAGGTCACGGAAGATGTCGTTGACTAGTTCCTGAAAGACCGCGGGAGCATTACAGAGACCGAAGGGCATCACAAGGTACTCATAGTGACCGTCCCGGGTATTGAATGCCGTCTTCCACTCGTCTCCTTGACGGATACGGACCAGATTATACGCTCCTCGTAGATCCAGCTTGGAGAAGATCCTGGCACCCTTGAGACGGTCAAACAATTCGGAGATGAGTGGCAGGGGATATTTGTTTTTTACCGTGATGAGATTGAGTCCTCTGTAGTCAATACAGGGACGTAGCGAGCCGTCTTTCTTTTTGACAAAGAAGAATCCGGCTCCAGCCGGGGAGGTAGATTTTCGGATAAATCTCCTAGCCAGATTCTCTTCAATGTACTCAGACATGGCCCGGGTCTCGGCTGCAGACAACGGGTAGATACGCCCACGGGGAGGAGAGGTACCAGGTACCAGGTCGATCGGGCAATCGTATGGCCTATGTGGTGGCAACGTCTCAGCTTCCTTCTTACCGAAGACGTCCGCATAGGGCCAGTAGGGAGCAGGGAGACCAGGTAAGTTAGCTGGAGTAGGCTGAGGGCGAAGTGGACGGACCGGGACCAGGCAGGTCCTATGGCAGTCAGGACCCCATCGGAGTACTTCACCGGACCGCCAGTTCAATACGGGTTCATGTGTCTGGAGCCAAGGTAAACCTAGCAACAGGGAGTGAGAAAGTCCGGACAGCACATGGAATGAGATCTCCTCAGAGTGCAGCATTCCCACCTGCAGGGTTATGGGTTCAGTGTCGAGCAGGATGGTCTCCGAGAGAAGTCTTCCATCCACGGAGGCGACTGACAATGGTTCAGCCAGGGACTTGGTGGGAATATGGTATCTCTCTACCAGAGACTGGGAGATGAGGTTTCCAGCAGCTTCAGAATCCAGATGGGCGAGTTCAAAGAGACGGTTCTCTCCCCAAGCAATAGAGACCGGTAAGGTCAGAGACGGAGAGGGCTTACTCTTGTCTAGGACGACCTCTCCGAGTGGTCCTAGACACTGGCGTTTCCCGGCTTCTCCGGGCAGGAACGGATAAAGTGCTTCATACTGCCACAATAGAAACAGCTTCCCTCGGCTCGACGAGATTCTTGGCGAGAACCGACCATCTTGGTCTGGTCGACCTGCATAGGCTCAGGAGAGTGTACCTGAGGAGAGACGGAGGGAGTGACGGGTTTCTGAAAAGTAGGAGCTAGACGTGGAAACCTCCTCTCATGGGTGACCTCTTTGGCACGCTCCTGGAACCGTAGGTCAATCCGGGTGGCAAGAGTTATTAGGTCATCGAGAGTGGTAGGAATGTCCCGGCCGGCAAGTTCATCTTTAACACGGCCGGACAGACCCTCCCAGAAGACGGATACCAGAGCGTCATTATCCCAGGCCAGCTCCGAGGCAAGGGTACGGAACCGTATGGCATATTGGCCCACGGTGAGACTTCCCTGATGGAGGCGTAGCAGTGATGATGCGGATGAGGTCTTCCGTCCGGGTTCGTCGAAGACTTTCCGGAAAGCCGTGAGAAAGGCAGGCAAGTCGGACACCAGGGGGTCTCCTCTCTCCCATAGAGGATTTAGCCAGGCCAGGGCCTCCCCGGTGAGATGGGACATGATGAAGGCAATTTTGGCCCAGTCGGAGTTAAACTGGTGAGACAGGAGTTCAAAGTGCAGGGTGCACTGATTTATGAAGCCCCGAGCCTGGGCGGAGTCGCCTCCGAAGCGAGGGGGTGCAGAAAGCCGGGGTCCGGGGTAGGATACCATGTTATTAGTGGGCAGTGGAGCTGCCGGATTGCGAGTCATGGCGCTGGCGGTGGTTACAGGCGGAGCAGTCAGAGTGTCCAGGCGAGAATTGACATTCCGCAGGTGACCCAGGATGGACTCCTGTTGGGACCTCTGACGGGACAGTTCATGACACAGGTCCGAGAGCGAGGGAGCTTGGGTGCCACCGGGTTCCATGGCCCGAGCAAACTGTAACGGGTCTGGGAGGCGGAACCTCTGAGCTACTATACAAGGAGGCGGTCCTTGTAAGGGAGCGGGTGGCGACCAGGGTAGACGGGCAGACAGTCACAGCAGGTGACCGGGACAGTCTCTGAATGAACGGACAGGAGGTCACGGCAAGTGACCGGGGCAGTCTCTGAATGAACGGACAGGAGGTCACGGCAAGTGACCGGGGCAGTCTCTGGATGAACGGGCTGGAGGTCACGGCAAGTGACCGGGGCAGTCTCTGGGTAAAGGATTGGTACGACCTGTGGCGGCTGATGATAGACGTGAGCTCCCAGGTGAGTAGGCGAGAGTCTCGGGATAAACGGGTGGTCACAGCATGTGACGGCGGAGCCTCCAGGAAGACCAACAGACAGGTAGCAGATGAGCGCTCCCAGGTGAGCGGGCAGGAGTCTCTGGACAGGCGGGTGGTCACAGCACGTGACGGCAGAGCCTCCAGGTAGGCTAGCAGACAGGCAGCAGATGAGCGCTCCCAGGTGAGCGGGCAAGCTGGTCCATAGACAGACTGACAGGAGTTGGAAGGCAGACCGTCGGATCTCAGGCAAGCAGGCAGGTAGCAGATGTGTGCTCCCAGGTGAGCGGGCAAGCTGGTCCTTAGACAGACTGACAGGAGTTGGAAGGCAGACCGTCGGACCTCAGGCTAGCAGGCAGGTAGCAGGATATCAGGCAGGAATAAGACAGCAAGCTGACAGGAAACTGGCAGGTATCAGGCAGGTAACTGGCAACGGGACCTGAGGGCTGAAGCAGAGCAGTGAACAGTGCTACAACATTGCTCGGGCACCTCCATTTTGGAGGAGGTGCCTTTTATATGGGAGGTCCTCCGGCAATTGGCCGGGGACTCCTTAGGACGGCGCGCGCGGTCCCTTTAAGAGAGGGGGAGCGCGCGCGCGCCCTAAGCACACTGCCGGGGAAGGAGCGCGTGCCGGAAGCAGCGGGGAGAGAAGCGCAGGAGGACGCCGCGCCAGGAGCGGGGAGGTGAGAGGGACGGCGTCTCTGCCTAGAACGGGGCAGAGACGCCGATGCTACAGTGTTTAACCCCTTCATTTCTGAGAACCACCGCTGGTTCTTAAACCTTTCCAGGAAGGGACCTGCACTTTTCTCAATCCCCTCCCGGAGGAGCACTAACCTGACCACCTCGTCTCTGAGGGCTTTAAACCTCTGGGAGGTCGCGGGTCTTTCCTTGTTGGACGCCCGGGTGTTCAGGACCCAGGCCTCCCTCAGCTCCTCTTTCAGCTGGGTTAGTGCTTTGCCGGCGTCCTCGTACTCTCGCAACGTGGCGACCACTCGGGAGGAGAAGGAACTTGTGGACTCGCAAGAGCTCATCTCCCCCCAGGATCTTGCTGGGCTCTTGTTCCTGGGGCCTGGGGTGCCCCGGTCTCCCTCTCTGGGTGGGCGGTGAACAGTCTCGGGGTTGGAGTAGGTGGATGTACTCTTCCTCACCCTTCCCGATCTCCTCACTCCCTTCTGGGCCGGTTGTTGAGGCTCCTTCTCCCCCGCCGGCATAGACCGGGGGATAGGAGGCTGGGAAGCCATGCCGGCCTCCCAGTAGGCCTGCCTCTCCCTAGGGAGAAGAGAGGCAGACGACGACCCTCCTCCTGGAAGTGCTTGAGCTCAGGAGGCAGGTGCTACTCTCAGCACCACTCCTCCTGTCCTGTGTACTGTATATATACACTGCAAAGTACCAATTCTCCTGTATACAGTATATACACTGCAAAGTACCTGTATATATACATATATACAGTATAAATACAGTCCTGTATATATACAGTCCTGTATATATACCTGTATATATACAGTATATATAGACTGTATATATACAGTCCTGAATACAGTCCTGTATATATACACTGTACATATACACTATATATATACACAGTCCTGTATATATACACTGCACAGTCCCATTTCTCCTTTCCTGTATATACTGTATACTGCACAGTACCACTTTTCCTGTCCTGTGTATATATGACTCGCCCCCTGGGCCGTGGGGCACTCAGAACCGGGCAATAGGGAGACGATGGGGGTAGTAGTGGCGACCTGGTCCCGTGGCTCAGGGTGGTCAGACCAGTGGCAGTCTTTTAGATGTTTTAGATAATGTCCGACTACGCCACCCGTGGATTGCGGTTATTAGGAACCGCCGCTGCAGGGCAGACCGCTGGGGCCGATGATGTATGCAGCTGGGATGGTGTGACTCCCCACGGGAAGAGTGCGGCCCCAGGGCAGTGTAGTGGATGGTGGGAGTGATGGTGGTGAGAGTCCCAGTACCGGTAATGCCGGAGGAGTGAAAAAGCACACAGACAACGTACTGCAGTCCAGGGTCTTTACTCACGGTTAATATCCAAGTCACTTCTGCGGGGAATGACTGCCCGAGCCGTGCTGCGTCCACCAGGTGAGGGGCTCGGTCAACCCCCAGACAGCTCAGGAGTATGGCTCAAGACCCCCTTTTGTCCTTTCTCTGGCCTGCCTCACCAGTGACCCACTTTTGTCCAGCTACCGCGGACTTGTGCGGTTAAACGTGGGCCCCGTCCTCCGCTGTCCTATATGGTGCCTTCCTAGCAGGTTTGATGAGGTGTCGCACCAATAAATGATCACGACCTCCGGTCTTTGGCTGAGGGTTGTTTCTCCTCCACCAACTTGGGATCTGGTACCCTTAATCTGCCTGACCCTGCACCCTGGATTCTCGTGGGTTCTTAGGGTCCCTTCCACCTTCTTGTTCCTGAGCCCTTCTGTTTCTCTCTCTCTCTCTTCTTCTCCTTTTCTGTTCCTTTCTCGTGGAGCTGGGATGAGACGTAATCTCAGCTCCACTTCACCTCCTCTCTCTCTCTCTCCACTCTTCTCCTCGGCCTCTCACTAGGCCCACTCTGGAGTAGAGCTCCTACAGAGCCTCTACTCCCTGTCTTCTCTTCTCTGGACAGAACCTAGATCTAAGATGGTGCCCACCTTTTATACCTCCCTCTAGCCATGAGCCCAGGGGACCAGCAACCAATGAGCTCCTATCTACGCTCAGGAACCAACCCCTATCTGCCCCTACAGCACTGGGTGTTCCACCCCCCTCCCCACTCCAGACAGGGACATAGTTGGTCGTGCCTGCACTTCTGTCTAGTGGGAGCACCACTGAGCTGTCCCTCGGAAATGGGGTGTGTGTGCTGTATGCAGCTAACTGAGCCCTGGTCCATACTCCATCCTTACCCGGGAGTGGAATATCACACCTCTGGTCTGAGGTGCAATACCCCTGCAATACCGAACCCTCGGGGCGCTACATATACACTGCACAGTACCAATTCTCCTGTATATATACACTGCACAGTCCCACTTCTCCTGTCCTGTATATATATACTGCACAGTACCACTTCTCCTGTCGTGTAAATATACACTGCACAGTACCACTTCTTGTTTCCTGTATATATACACTGCACAGCACCACTCCTCCTGTCCTGTATATATACACTGCACAGTACCACTTCTCCTTTCCTGTATATATATACTGCACAGTACCACTTCTCCTGTCCTGTGTATATACACTGCACAGTACCACTTCTCCTGTATATATACACTGCACAGTCCCACTTCTCCTTTCCTGTATATATATACTGCACAGTACCACTTCTCCTGTCGTGTAAATATACACTGCACAGTACCACTTCTTGTTTCCTGTATATATACACTGCACAGCACCACTCCTCCTGTCCTGTATATATACACTGCACAGTACCACTTCTCCTTTCCTGTATATATATACTGCACAGTACCACTTCTCCTGTCCTGTGTATATACACTGCACAGTACCACTCCTCCTGTCCTGTATATATACACTGCACAGTCCCACTTCTCCTTTCCTGTATATATATATACTGCACAGTACCACTTCTCCTGTCGTGTATATATACACTGCACAGTACCCCTTCTCCTGTCCTATATATATACACTGCACAGTACCACTTCTCCTGTCCTGTGTATATACACTGCACAGTACCACTTCTCCTGTATATATACACTGCACAGTCCCACTTCTCCTTTCCTGTATATATATATACTGCACAGTACCACTTCTCCTGTCGTGTATATATACACTGCACAGTACCCCTTCTCCTGTCCTGTATATATACACTGCACAGTACCACTTCTCCTGTCCTGTGTATATACACTGCACAGTACCACTTCTCCTGTATATATACGCTGCACAGTACCACTTCTCCTGTCATGTAAATATACACTGCACAGTACCACTTCTTGTTTCCTGTATATATACACTGCACAGCACCACTCCTCCTGTCCTGTATATATACACTGCACAGTACCACTTCTCCTTTCCTGCACAGTACCACTTCTCCTGTCCTGTGTATATACACTGCACAGTACCACTTCTCCTGTTTATATACACTGCACAGTCCCACTTCTCCTTTCCTGTATATAGATATACTGCACAGTACCACTTCTCCTGTCGTGTATATATACACTGCACAGCACCACTCCTCCTGTCCTGTGTATATACACTGCACAGTACCACTTCTCCTGTATATATACGCTGCACAGTACCACTTCTCCTGTCGTGTATATATACACTGCACAGTACCACTTCTTGTTTCCTGTATATACATATACACTGCACAGTACCACTTTTTGTGTCCTGTTGTCGTGAGGCAACATTAGACTTTGGTTGGGTTAATATTGGTTTATTATTTTCAATATTCCTATGATAAAATAAGAATAAATATTGGAAAACTAATTTAAACATCCCAAGTATCCCCTATCCTGAGAACTTTCCAATCACTGGGGGTCCGTCCACTGAGACCCCCATAATCCCGAGATCCAGAGCTCTGAAGAGCACCATGTTAGTGGGGCTATGGTGGATCATACACACTGCTGCACTATTCACATGTGGCTCATCAAATAACTCCTTAAAGGGAGTGATGAGGGGCACGACTAAGTAAAGCCAAATTTACTGATCTGGGGTAATGAGTGTTACAGTATGTGGGCTGGTGGGGTTTGTCTTGCAGGGCTGCTTTTTTGTCCCAGTCCGGCCCTGGTTTACAGAGATCAAATGGAGTTTTTTAAATTAATTTTCTCATTGTAATATTAATAGAATTCATATGAAATGAAGTGAAATATGTTGCAAAAGTTATTTTTATTATTGAAAAAAATATAAGATACTGATATTCAACTGTGAACTGGATACAAGGCACAAGATAAATACATGAATACAGTGCAGGTTGGATTACTTTGCCTTATTTCGGCTTTGTGGAATTAAGTTCATAAAATAAGCACCTAAAAGAAGAAATCACACTAACAAACATGTGATGGGGCATCTCCTTAATGTTCAAAAGTGATCTGGTTTCCCAATAGTATATATTTTCAACCAGTTTATTTTTTAGAGAAAGAACTAATGCCAGATCCTTCTTCTGGAGGGATTGAAATGCCAGATCCTTCATTTTGATCAATTATTGTGTGCCAGATCCTTCTTCTGGAGGGATTGAAATGCCAGATTCTTCATTTTGATCAATTATTTTGTGCCAGATCCTTCTTCTGGAGGGATGACAATACCAGATCCTTCATCTTGACCGATTATAGTGCCAGATCCTTCTTCTGGAGTGATGATTATGCCAGATCCTTCATCTTGACCAATTGTTGCACCAGATCCTTCTTCTGGAGTGATGACAATGCCAGATCCTTCATCTTGACCAACTATTGCGCCAGATCCTTCTTCTGGAGTGATGACGATGCCAGATCCTTCATCTTGACTGATTATTGTGCCAGATCCTTCTTCTGGAGTGATGATAATGCCAGATCCTTCATCTTGACCGATTATGTCGCCAGATCCTTCTTCTGGAGTGATCACAATGCCAGATCCTCATCTTGACCGATTATAGCGCCAGATCCTTCTTCTGGAGTGATGACAATGCCAGATCCTTCATCTTGACCGATTACAGAGCCAGATCCTTATTCTGGAGTGATGACAATGCCAGATCCCTGATCTTGACCGATTACAGAGCCAGATCCTTCTGGAGTGATGACAATGCCAGATCCTTCATCTTGACCGATTATTGTGACAAATTCCTCGCCAGATCCTAATCCAGATCCTTCAAAAACTAAAAAATTCAATAGTTAGCAGCCATCAATTTCATAATTAGTTACTAAACAGCAAAAAAATATTAAAACTACAAAAGAACAAGCAGATTAGTATCCAAGAGCAACTTTGTGTGTTAAGGAACACAACGCGCTGGGGTTTATTCACGTGGGAAGAATTAGATTATAAAACAGCTCAATTGGGGATATTTATTAAAATTATCAGAGAGAGGGCATGAATTTACTAGTCTTTAAAAATGTCACTAATTGCAGCAAATGTATCACATTGGTGTATGTGCAACCATGGTAGAAATGCAAAAATTCAGCCATTTTGTTCCTTATGCCACTTCATAGATAGTGTGCACATGAACATCAAGTTAATATATATCACATTATAAATTTGTAATTACTTGTTAAATTATTACATTTGTTCTTAGCAGTAAACTATAATATATACAGTAATTATGTTTAGAATACTCTAAATATTATAATATATACTATTACGATTACAATACAGTTATATGAAAAAGTTTGGGCACCCCTATTAATCTTAAACTTAATGTTTTATAAAAATTTGTGTTTTTGCAACAGCTATTTCAGTTTGATATATGTAATAACTGTTGGACACAGTAATGTTTCTGCCTTGAAATGAGGTTTATTGTACTAACAGAAAATGTGCAACTGCATTCAAACAAAATTTGACAGGTGCATAAGTATGGGCACCCTTATCATTTTCTTGTTTTAAATACTCCTACCTACATTTTACTGACTTACTAAAGCACTTTTTTTGGTTTTGTAACCTCATTGAGCTTTGAACTTCAAAGCCAGGTGTATGCAATCATGAGAAAAGCTACTTAAAGTGGCCACTTGCAAGTTGTTCTCCTGTTTGAATCTCCTCTGAAGAGTGGCATCATAGGCTCCTCAAAACAACTGTCAAATGATCTGAAAACAAAGATTATTCAACATAGTTGTTCAGGGGAAGGATACAAAAAGCAGTCTCTGAGATTTAACCTGTCAGTTTCCACTGTGAGGAACATAGTAAGGAAATGGAAGAACACAGGGACAGTTCTTGTTAAGGCCAGAAGTGGAAGGCCAAGAAAAACATCAGAAAGGCAGAGAAGAAGAATGGTGAGATCAGTCAAGGACAATCCTCAGACCACCTCCAGAGAGCTGCAGCATCAACTTGCTGCAGATGGTGTCACTGTGCATCGGTCAACTATACAACGCACTTTGCACAAGGAGAAGCTGTATGGGAGAGTGATGCGAAAGAAGCCGTTTCTGCAAGCACGCCACAAACAGAGTCGGCTGAGGTATGCAAAAGCACATTTGGAGAAGCCAATTTCTTTTTGGAAGAAGGTCCTGTGGACCGATGAAACCAAGATTGAGTTGTTTGGTCATACAAAAAGGCGTTATGCATGGCGGCAAAAAAACACAGCATTCCAAGAAAAACACTTGCTACCCACAGTAAAATTTGGTGGAGGTTCCATCATGTTCATTGAACATCTGTGGGGTCATTTGAAGAGGGCTGTCCATGCTCGGCGACCATCAAACTTAACTGAACTGGAAATGTTTTGTAAAGAGGAATGGTCAAAAATACCTTCATCCAGGATCCAGGAACTCATTAAAAGCTACAGGAAGCGACTAGAAGCTGTTATTTTTGCAAAAGGAGGATCTACTAAATATTAATGTCACTTTTCTGGTGAGGTTCCCATACTTATGCACATGTCAAATTTTGTTTGAATGCAGATTGCACATTTTCTGTTAGTACAATAAACCTCATTTCAAGGCAGAAACATTACTGTGTCCAACAGTTATTCCATATATCAAACTGAAATAGCTGTTGCAAAAACATCAATTTTTATAAAACAATAAGCTTAAGATTAATAGGGGTGCCCAAACTTTTTCATATAACTGTATATACTATTACTATTACCTATGGTACTGACCAATAGAATTATTGGAAAATAAGTTACACAATGTAAACTATCTACATTATGTGGAGGGCGACAATCGCAGAAGCCGTTCTTGTAGCAAGATTCATCAACAGATAGAAATATCTAACTGCTTGGTGTGTCCAAGAATGCTATCACACATAAAGACACATAATGCCGCCTAAGCTGTGCCCAAAGTAAGGTCTACCCAGGGATTCCCCATAGAAGAGTCTGTAATTAATAGTGGAATTAAATGAACACATTGATGTTGGATTTATATTCTTACAGGATTACAACAATAGAGCATAAGATATTACCATACAAATATTACATATAATAAGAAGCAGTAAGAAGTCAGACAATAGATACATATAATGGAACATTGTGCATTTGAGTGTTTAATTAATTGAAGACATTGATGTTGGATTTAGATTCTTACAGGATTAAACCACTAGAGCATAAGATATTATGATATAACTATTACATATACTAAGAAGCTGTAAGAAATCAGACAATAGATAAAGGAACTGGACTTACGAGGTGCAGAAAATATGGGGGTCACGCAGCAGAGGAGGAGAAGGTAAGTGGCCTGCATGGTGGTCCTCGCTTCTGTATGACTACAGGTAAGAAGTGAGGAGCAGATGGAAGAGGCCTCTTTATATAGGACTGGGACACTACATTTGGGGGAGGGGTCAGTGGTAATAGCTCCGCCCCCTTGTATCTAATGTAAATGACACTAATGGTTACATAGTAACATCAGATCTGGTGGTTACACTTCACATTACACATCGTCATAAATTATTTTATTTAAGTAGTAATTTATATTATTTATATTGTTGGTGACTTTTGTAAGTTTCTTCTGTTTTCTTCTGAATATACGGAGATGTATTGTGTAGCTCCAGCAATGTAATGATCTGTATAATTTGATTACTTTAACAAATATATATATTAGACTAAAAAGCATCAGGGCCCCTGCACACTATAGTATTACAGATCTGTACAATACAGCGACGTCCATAGAAAGTAATAACCAATCCTGAATCTGAAGCCTCATTCCTATATTACTATACACTGCAAAATACAATCCTATAACACTACAATCCTATACACTCCATAATGGATAATGTCTACTGTATATATCCCCTAAGACAGACAGATTTCCCCACTATGTATAACAATGCGGATAAGGTGAACGATACAAAATCCATGGAAAATAACAATCTTTATTAGAGCATAAAAATATATAGATATACAATTAGAAGTGATACTGCACAAAGATTAGGAGGAGGAGGAGGATTGCAGCCCAGTTATAGTATAACAGAAGTAATGTGCATTTTATCCATAGTGGGCATAAACCAAAGTGGGACTAAGTAACCAAAATCATAAGTGCCCACTAGGTACACAATGAGAAAGATCAATCAAATGTGATCAAGTGGAAATGATGGAGATCGGGCAGCCACCCACAGCTTGATGCGTGTTTCACCTATCGCTTCCTCAGGGGGGCGTTGTCATATACTGCAAAACAAAAGCCCAATAATTGCAAAATATCCTACTAATACTTCCATTCTATTAGTCCAAAAAGTAAAAAGCCTATTTGGTACAATACTTCTATTCAACAAACACTCAATCAGGTCAAAGAAGTATAGATGCACAAGTTTGATAAAAAGATTTGGAACTTTTATTGAATTATTTAAAAGAAATTTATAAAACACACATAAAGGGGAAGTGAACCAATGAAGGTGCCTGCAGTGCTAGTAACAAGGGTAGTCAATCATTTATTCTGTTTAACAAGACTTACAAAAGGAGATCATATCAATGAACCCAGTGATAAATACATGAAGAATTAAATAAATAAATAAGTAAAAGGATCAGTATCCAAAATTCATTCATCTAGTAAGCATTAGTGGATAACAAGTACATACCTTAAAGTATCCAGCATAGATAAATGTAGTCAAAATGCCATGAAAGTATATATCTATAAATATGTCAATAGGTCATATAGAGAGAAGCCATAAAGCCCACAAGTGGTAGACAAGTGTCAATATAGGGCAAAGTCAATCATGGCCCACAAAATACAGATGGTATCACCAAGCATAGAGATGAACAGATGGTATCATCAGGCATAGAGATAAACAGATGGAATCATCAGGCATAGAGATAAACAGAATGTAAATAAAGACAATACAGCTGTCCTTACCTGCAGTTGAAAGGTTGTATTGTCTTTATTTACATTCTGTTTATCAGAACAGAATAAATGATTGACTACCCTTGTTACTAGCACTGCAGGCACCTTCATTGGTTCACTTCCCCTTTATGTGTGTTTTATAAATTTCTTTTAAATAATTCAATAAAAGTTCCAAATCTTTTTATCAAACTTGTGCATCTATACTTCTTTGACCTGATTGAGTGTTACTCCCATTCTAGTAGCCACAATAACAACGTACAACTGAAGCAATAAAAAAATGCCTTTATTAAAAATAAATATAAAAACATAACAAAAGTAATTTCTAAAAATACCCATTAAATACCATGGGAAACAATTGAACTCCACAACAATAAATAAAGCTCATAGGATATGATGAAGGAGTCTATATATCATCTGATGTCTATACACATAGTATAGCACCTGCAGTATACAGGATAATATATGACTGGTATATGGTATACAGTGATTACAGAAGTCAGATATCATATACAGGATAATATGTGACTGTTATCTATTGTATAATTCCCAAATTTAACAGAAAGGAAAAAGGGACAAATTATTTGGCTTGCATAGTAGCAGAGTGCTTTGTGGAAAATTAATGACCATGCCTCGAACCATTTATTTCTATACAGATAAATGTACAAGGATGACCTGCATCTTCTAAAGCAGCAGAAGCCAAGGCATCCCGAAACAACTGCTGGGGTATCGGCCTGGGGGACATCCGTATACATAGCTAGTGTGACTGTGGATTAATTGATCTGTGATATACTGCAGTAACTGCACCTTAATCACAACATTTATTTAATCATCACACACTGGAATTACAAACCATGAGGGCTATGTCCTCATTAAAGAATACTGACACCTCGGATTGTTGTTGTTTTTTTTTTGTTGTTTAATACAAATCACAAATCTACAGAATCCAGAAATGTAAAATCAACTATCTACCTAAGACTAGCATCCTCTGTAATCGAAACCTTCTACCCCCATCTTCAGGACTTCTCTTGTGCTGCAGCAGTTCTCTGGAATGCACTATCCCACAGAATATGGTTAATCTAACTATGCCCTGTTCTCCCTTCCTTAATTTTCTCCAGAATCTGGTCCCTTCACTCATCTGTATCCACAGCCTCCATGCACTCTACAGCTCCTTGTATCTGTACTTATACAGATTCTGGCTGATGACTGGTTCATGTAATGGTATTTGAATTCCCCTGTTTATAATAATCATGGCCGGACCATACATGACAAGCACCTTTTTATCTTTTGTGTCACTCCTATATCTTCATAGACTGTAAGCTTGTTAGCAGGGCCTTCACTCCTCTTAGTATGTCATGAATTATGTGATAATCTGTATTGTCTTATTCAGTTTGTACATGTCTCTACTAAATATAGAAATTAAATAAAAAATATTATTATATATAACTCTCTTTGGCCCCCTGTAGTACAATGTCTCTCTTTTTGGTCCTCATTTAGAATAAAGTCCCCTTCTTTGGCCACCATTTATCATAATGTTCCCCTTTTGCTCCCATGGTATGATGCCCCCCTTTTTAGACAAAATTTACAATAATGTCCCCTCTTGGGGCCCCCATTTAAAATAATGTCCCCCTCCTTGGACCCCAATTAAAATAATGTCTCCCTCTGTGGCCCCTACTTAGGACAATGCCCCCTTCTTTGGCCTTTGGCTCCCATTAGGTGTCAAGTATTATACATATATATATATTTATATATATATGTATATATATATATATATATATATATATATATATATATAAAAGTATGTAGACCACTCTTCTTTTGCAAACTGTCCCAGGTCTCCCATATGTGAAGTGTGTCTCCTCCCAAGAGCAATTTTAAGAGCAATTTAGATCCGGACTAAGCAATGAGTCCGGATCTAAATCCACAGGTGTTCAAAAGGATTTAGATCCGGACTCATTGCTGCCACTTCAGAACTCTCCAGCACTTTGTTCCCATCCATTTCTTGGTGCTTCTTGAAATATGTTTGGGGTAATTGTCCTGCTCGAAGTCCCATGACCTAGGACGCAAACCCAGCTTTCTGACAATAGACACTACATTGTGACCCAAAATCCTTTGGTAATCTTCAGATTTCATGATGCTTTGCACGCAGTCAAAGCAATGAGTGCCAGAGGCAACAAAACAACCCCAAAACATCTTTGAACCTCCACCATATATGACTGTAGGTACTGTGTTCTTTTCTTTGCAGTCCTCATTCCATTTTTGGTAAACAGTAGAATGATGTGCTTCACCACAAAGCTCTATCTTGGTTTCATCTGTCCACAAGATGATTTCCCAAAAGGATTTAGGCTTACTCACGCACATATTGGTAAATTGTAGTCTAGCTTTTTTATGTATCTATGTCAGCAGTGGGGTCCTCCTGGGTCTCCTGCCATGGTGATTCATTTCATTCAAAAGACTACATATAGTTCACGCTGACACTGATGCACCCTGAGCATGCAGGACAGCTTGAATATCTTTGGAACTTGATTGGGGTTGCTTATCCACCATTTGGACTATCCTGCGTTGCAACCTTTCATCAATTTTTCTCGGCTGTCCACATCCAGAGAGATTAGCTACAGTGCCATGGGTTGTAAACTTCTTGATAATGTTGCGCACCATGGACAAAGGAACATCAAGATCTCTGGAGATTAATTTGTAACCTTGAGATTGTTGATATTTTTCAACAATTTTGGTTCTCAACTCCTCAGACAGTTCTCTTCTCCTCTTTGTGTTCTCCATGCTTAGTTTGGCACACACAGTCATACAATGCAAAGAATATGTAAATTTCTCAATTTTTTATCTGATTTCAGGTATGATTTCATATTGCTCAAACCTGTTACTTGCCACAGGTGAGTTTGAATGAGCATCATATGCTTGAAACAAAGTTGTTTA
Organism: Phyllobates terribilis; assembly: GCF_046119375.1. Classification (NCBI taxonomy): domain Eukaryota; kingdom Metazoa; phylum Chordata; class Amphibia; order Anura; family Dendrobatidae; genus Phyllobates; species Phyllobates terribilis. Next base: position 471,929 of record NW_027363462.1, read on the forward strand.
CCTACAACTTTGGAAAAGTGCCAACATTTTGGTGTGGCCCATTTTGGGAGTTTTGTGTGAAATTATGTCCAATTTGCCTTTTTTGTTTGTTTTTTTGTGTTGTTCCATTACATACAAATGAAATAAACATATTGTAGCATCGACGTCTCTGCCCCGTTCTAGGCAGAGACGCCGTCCCTCTCACCTCCCCGCTCCTGGCGCGGCGTCCTCCAGCGCTGCTCTCCCCGCTGCTTCCGGCGCGCGCTCCTTCCCCGGCAGTGTGCTTAGGGCGCGCGCGCGCGCGCTCCCCCTCTCTTAAAGGGACCGCGCGCGCCGTCCTAAGGAGTCCCCGGCCAATTGCCGGAGGACCTCCCATATAAAGGGCACCTCCTCCAAAATGGAGGTGCCCGAGCAATGTTGTTTGCACCTGTGTCTCACCTGTGCTTCAGCCCTCAGGTCCCGTTGCCAGTTACCTGCCAGATTCCTGCCAGCTTGCTGCCTTTGTCCTGCCTGATATCCAGTCACCTGCCTGCTAGCCTGAGGTCCGACGGTCTGCCTTCCAACTCCTGTCAGTCTGTCTATGGACCAGCTTGCCCGCTCACCTGGGAGCGCACACCTGTTACCTGCCTGCTAGCCTACCTGGAGGCTCCGCCGTCACGTGCTGTGACCATCTGCCTTTCCAGAGACTCCTGCCCGCTCACCTGGGAGCGCACACCTGTTACCTGCCTGCTAGCCTACCTGGAGGCTCCGCCGACACGTGCTGTGACCATCTGCCTTTCCAGAGACTCCTGCCCGCTCACCTGGGAGCGCCCACCTGTTACCTGCCTGCTAGCCTACCTGGAGGCTTCGCCGTCACGTGCTGTGACCACCTACCATTCCAGAGACTCTCGCTTGCTCACCTGGGAGCACACATCTACCATCTGCCTGCTAGCCTACCCGGAGGCTCTGCCATCACAGGTCGTACCTACCCTTTACCCAGAGACTGCCCCGGTCACTTGCCGTAACTCCCTGCCCGTTCATCCAGAGACTGCCCCGGTCACTTGCCGTAACTTCCTGCCCGTTTATCCAGAGACTGCCCCGGTCACTTTCCGTGACCTCCAGCCCGTCCACTCAGAGACTGTCCCGGTCACCTGCTGTGACTGCCTGCCCGTCATCCCTGATTGCCACCCGCTCCCTTACAAGGACCGCCCCCTTGTATAGTAGCTCAGAGGTTCCGCCTCCCAGACCCGTTACACATATCTATACCAACACATGTGTAATTACATTAATTTTCCAGGAGCAATACTTCATTTTCTGGAACAAATTCAAGGGTGAAAAACACTATGAAAAAAGCTTGAAATCTATGACGCTTTTTAACAATGGATAAAAGATGTTAAGTGTGTAAAGTGAGGGATCCTTTAAGCTTGGCCATGGACCCCGGGGCCCCGGGCGGTAGCCCAGATTGCCCTCATTATAATCTGCCTATGGTCCTAAGTGTTCCCCGGATAGTGGCCCCGGAGCTGCGCTCACTGAGTAACAGGACACCGCTCCTGAGCTCAGCTTCGGGGCCCGCTCGCCGGAGCGGCTCATTCTCCTCGGCTCCTCAGCGTCAGCGGTCAGAGAATTACAGCTAGGGACACATAGGACATGTGAGTATAAGGATTTTATTATTTTCTTCTTATTTTACAATGGATCCCACTGATTCTGAGATTGTGTTTAGTGACATATTGTACTTCATGATAGTGGTAACCAATTTTGATACGACAATTTGGTGAAAATTTTGATAATTTTGCAATTTTCAAACTTTTAATTCCAGAGAGTTATGTCACACAAAATAGTTAATAAATAACATTTCTCATATGTTTACTTTACATCAACACAATTTTTAAAACATTTTTTTTGTTAGGAAGTTAGAAGGTTTAAAAGTTGACCAGCGATTTCTAATTTTTCCAACAAAATTTACAAAACCATTTTTTTAGGGACCACATCACATTTGAAGTGAGTTTGAGGGGCCTTTATGACAGAAAATACCCAAAAGGAACTAAAGCAATGTGGAAAGAAAAATGAACATTTTACTTTTTTTCACAAAAATTTTACTATAGCCCCAATTTTTTTATTTTCACAAGGGTAACAAGATAAAATGAACCACAAAATTTGTTGTGTAATTTCTACTGAGCATGTTGATACCCCATATGTGGGGGAAAACTATTGTTTGGGCACATGACAGGGCTCGGAAGGGAAGGAGCACCGTTTCGACTTTTTGAACGCAAAAAAAGACTGAATGCCATATCACCATATTAAAATGAATGCCGTAATGCCATTATGAAAACAAAATGCCATATGAAAAAAGTGGATGCCATATCACATTTGGAGAGCGCCTGACATGCGAAAACAGCAGAAACCCCCCACAAGTGATAGCGTGACGTCTCTTACTCGAAAAAGCCCTTTTCTTTACCCTGGGAGATGGGGGACTCGGAGTCGGGTCCTGTGATGGAGAGATGGGGTGCAGCCGTGGCCCGGACCCGACCCGGACCCGACCCGTGCTCAGGGCCGTCACATTAAAAGAGATGGTGTGGGCTTATCCGGGTTGAGTGGCTGATTTACGACTACGCCACCTGTGGCACCTGGTGAAGGCCACCAGCGCCGCTGCAGTCCGCTGAGGCATAGTGTTACGGCGGCCAGAGTTATTACTACTCCCCACAGGCGGAGCAAGGCCTCAGGGCAGAGGGACAGGAAGGATGGAGGGGGTAGTAGTGGAGGAAGAACGGATGCCACGTCGCGCGGTGTAGCGCAGAATAAACAGTCCGGAGGCCATAGGGGTGAACTTCCAAGGCTTTACTCACATTAGAGATGGCAGAAGGAAGGCGACTCCCTGATCCCCACGGAGTCCTGCAGTCACCAGGGATGGGGGTCCGACAATCTCCGAGCAAGTCCAGCATTCAATCGGGACCCCGCACCAGAGTGTTCCTGAACTACAGACCGTATCCTCTCCTGTCTGTGTGTGTAGATAGGCCGGGTCTCCCTCTGAACTCCTCTCAGAACAAGGGCACGGGTGGCAGCTCCGCTCCTTCCGATACCCGATGGGATCCTCTGGGCCTACCGCGCTTTACCAACCAGGACATGGAGAAGCAAGGTCGGATGTCGGGGCCGGTACCCCTCTTGCAGCCGGACTCCCTCTGAATATATCAGATGGTGAGGACAGGTGGCGTACACTGCTCCGTCTGCATCCTCCCCGGGATCCATTAGCTGTGGAGCTACACTCTTAAGCTCCGGGCCTTCTTGGTCGTGGTCCTTGACCGGGTTGAGACATTCCTCGTCTGCAACCTGCCCCCCGTCCCAAGGCTGGGGTATGAGGGCTGTGTCTCCATCCACTGCAGGTCCACACAGGATCCACGTTCAGGGTGGGAGATCACAATACCTCACAGTAATTAACAGCACAAAGACCAAAACCAAAGATGGCTTTTTATTAAATATGAAATTTAAAGTGTCACTAAATTGTAAGTCCTCAACCCTCATCCACTAACTGGTTCCCCTCACTCTTGGTTCCCCAGTCTCCCTGTAACCAGGAGGGCAGCACCTGGTGCATACTAGCCCCCCTGGTGGAGAAATGTGGTGTTGGATGCAAAGGTTGGGTCCCGACCATCACGCTGTTCTTACCTCGGAGGAGGAACACTACACTCCATTACAGAAGTGCAGCATCCCTGTGGCGGTCGAACCTTCAGGGGCGCCACAGTTCTACAGTGGGATGTGCTACATAATGAAGTTTCTCTTAAGGGGCACTTGGAAGATGTCCTTATCACCCCGGTCAGTAAAATCTTTATAGTGGTGGCAGGATGAGCCTAACCTATCTCGAGGGGTTCCCTGGGTACTTAGGGTCACTAGAACAATTACCACAGATGCGAGTCCGAGAGGGTGGGGAGCCCATCTGGGAGATATGGTAGCCCAGGGGACCTGGTCAGATATTGAAAAGGGTCTCTCCTCCAATTCAAAAGAACTTCTGGCGGTAGACAAGGCGGTGAATAATTTCTTACCTTTCCTTCAGGGCCAGAATGTAAAGATCCTCTTGGATAATCTAGTTGCGGTAGCATATGTGAACCACCAGGGGGATACATGGTCAAGATCGCTGATGAGAGTGACAGATCATCTCTTCCAGATTACAGAAAGTCACCTCCTTTCCCTGATGGCCCTCCATATAATGGAAAAAGAAAACATGAGAGCAGATTTCCTAAGCTGCTATCCTCTGATGCAAGGGGAATGGGAACTAAATCAAGGAATTTTTACCCAAATAGCCGAAGATGGGGGGGCCTCCGGTCAGGTAGATCCGTTTGCCACAAAACTAAATCGGAAGACAAAGATCTTGTGTTCCCTAAATCCTCTAGCTGTGGACGCTTTCCTGATACGTTGGTATTTCAGCCTGGCGTATGACTCCTCCCCCCCTGGTTGGCTGTTCTTCTCATGGTAATAAGAAAGATCAGGGAGGAGAAGGCCAGGGTTCTGCTGATCGCACCCTTTTGGCCCAGGAGGCCCTGGCTCTCATGCCTGAGGAACATGTCCATCTCTGATCCTTGGGTTCTTCCAGAGATTCCATATCTCCTTCTCCGGGATCCGATATTCCATCCTCAAGCAACTGGCCTCCACTTGACGGTGTGGAACTTGAAAGGACACTGCCAAATCAGAAAGGTTTTTCCAAAGGTCTAGTAACCATCCTGCACAGCAGAAAACCTGTTACAACCCAGATTTATGCCACAAGTTGGAGAAAGTTTTTGTCTTTCTCTGGTTCTGGGGTTGATGGGGAAGGGGTGCCAATAGGACAAATCTTTGGAGTTTTTACAAAAAGGTCTTGAACTAGGGTTATCCACCAGCACCCTTAAAGTACAGATTTCTGCCTTGGGTGCCCTATATAGCTGTGATGTAGCTTGTAGCTACTGGGTTTCTCGGTTCATTAAGGCAGCTTTTAGATCTAGACTCATTATTAAAAGCAGCTTGGTTCCCTGGGATTTAAATTTGGTTCTAAAGGCCTTGACTAGCTCGCCGTTTGAGCTAATAGTCAGCAACCCTTAAATCCCTCTCTCTTAAGACCGCTTTAATATCTTTAACCTCGGCCAGGAGCATTAGTGACATCCAGACCCTGTCTATGGCCTCGCCGTTTACTCAAATTCTGGATGATAGGCAGGATCTGGTCTAAAAATCACTCTCTCTCCCTAAGGTAGCTACTCGTTTCCACAGACTTCAGGAAGTCCTCCTACCCTCCTTTTGTCCACATCCTAGTAACCAGAAAGAGGTGGAGTTACATACGTTAGAAGTGAGGAGATGTGTGGTTAGGTACAATTCAGTTACCAAAAGCTTTAGGAAAGATAACTCGTTGTTTATATCCTACCAAGGGGCTAGGAACGGTCTAAGGTCACGAAGTCCACCATAGCTAGATGGAATTAGGAGGCCATTTCTCTATCATATACAGTATAGACCAAAAGTTTGGACACACCTTCGCATTTAAAGATTTTTCTGTATTTTCTTGACTATGGAAATTGTACATTCACACTGAAGGCATCAAAACTATGAATTAACACATGTGGAATTATATATTTAACAAAAAAGTGTGAAACAACTGGGTTCAGGCCTGGTGACTGTGAAGGCCAGGTTATCTGGCGTAGCACCCCATCACTCTCCTTCTTGGTCAAATAGCCCTTACACAGCCTGGAGGTGTGTTTGGGGTCATTGTCCTGTTGAAAAATAAATGATGGTCCAACTAAACGCAAACCAGATGGAATAGCATGCCGCTGCAAGATGCTGTGGTAGCCATGCTGGTTCAGTATGCCTTCAATTTTGAATAAATCCCCAACCGTGTCACCAGCAAAGCACCCCCACACCATCACACCTCCTCCTCCATGCTTCACGGTGGGAACCAGGCATGTAGAGTCCATCCGTTCACCTTTTCTGCGTCGCACAAAGACACGGTGGTTGGAACCAAAGATCTCAAATTTGGACTCATCAGACCAAAGCACAGATTTCCACTGGTCTAATGTCCATTCCTTGTGTTCTTTAGCCCAAACAAGTCTCTTCTGCTTGTTGCCCGTCCTTAGCAGTGGTTTCCTAGCAGCTATTTTACCATGAAGGCCTGCTGCACAAAGTCTCCTCTTAACAGTTGTTGAAGAGATGTGTCTGCTGCTAGAACTCTGTGTGGCATTGAACTGGTCTCTAATCTGAGCTGCTGTTAAACTGCGATTTCTGAAGCTGGTGACTCGGATAAACTTATCCTCAGAAGCAGAGGTGACTCTTGGTCTTCCTTTCCTGGGGCGGTCCTCATGTGAGCCAGTTTCTTTGTAGCGCTTGATGGTTTTTGCAACTGCACTTGGGGACACTTTCAAAGTTTTCCCAATTTTTCGGACTGACTGACCTTCATTTCTTAAAGTAATGATGGCCACTCGTTTTTCTTTACTTAGCTGCTTTTTTCTTGCCATAATACAAATTCTAACAGTCTGTTCAGTAGGACTATCAGCTGTGTATCCACCAGACTTCTGCACAACACAACTGATGGTCCCAACCCCATTTATAAGGCAAGAAATCCCACTTAATAAACCTGACAAGGCATACCTGTGAAGTGAAAACAATTTCCGGTGACTACCTCTTGAAGCTCATCAAGAGAATGCTAAGAGTGTGCAAAGCAGTCATCAAAGCAAAAGGTGGCTACTTTGAAGAACCTAGAATATAAGACATATTTTCAGCTGTTTCACACTTTTTTGTTAAGTATATAATTCCACATGTGTTAATTCATAGTTTTGATATCTTCAGTGTGAATGTACAATTTTCATAGTCATGAAAATACAGAAGAATCTTTAAATGAGAAGATGTGTCCAAACTTTTGGTCTGTACATCTAGCGGCGAGGAAGTGCCAGAAGGGCTGAAGGCTCATTCCACCCCACCCCTCCTGGGCTGAGAAGACAGGTGTCTCGATAGAAGACATATTTAAGGCTGCTACCTGGTCCTGTCCCTCTACATTCCATAGACACGATAGGTTAGATATGGGTGTATCGGCTGACCTCACCTTTGGGAGAAGAGTGTTCCAGGCTGTGGTCCTTCAATAGATTACTTCATCTCTGTAATTCTCTCGTGGTGCTGTCATGGTCGACCGATAAAATCTTAAATTACATACCAGTAATGGAATTTTTCGGAGACCATGACAGCACCCTTATATTTCCTCCTTTCACGTTTGTGGGAACACTCCCCTTTTATTAATTATAATATCACACTCAATAGGTGTCGTCTGGTATGGCAATTTTGTGATTGTTTGCTGTGTTTATTAACCTGGCAGTCCTCTCAATGCTCTGTAATCCCAACTGAGGCGGGAGAGAGGTGGCGCCCTTTTAAGCCTGTAGGTTTCCTCTCCTTGGTGGGCGGATCCCCTCTCTCGTGGTGCTGTCTCTGAAAAATCCCGTTACCGGTAAGTAACTTACGACTATACATTTGATGGAGCAATCAAAAAGTTGTACCCCAAAATGGTATTAAAAACGGTCTTAGAAAATTGAAACACAAGCCAAACAATTTGTTTGCAAAGTTTAGAATTTTTTAAAAGCAGTAAAATGTTTTCGTTTTCTTCTGCACCATTTCACTTTATTTGGAATTCATTGCCCTTTTTTTTTCTATATGTTGCACAGTAAAGTGAATGGCGTCTTTCAAAAATGCTGTAATTTTGTCCCACAAAGTACACCTCAACCCTGCTGTATTGAATAGTGTCTGTGTTATTCACTATGTGATATGTGTTTTTTTATTGTATACTAATGTATAGTGACTAGTGATGATTGAGCGTGTTCTATGAACCCATTCAGCGAGCACGCTAACAGCCGTGACACTTGCAGGCACGGCGACCTTAAAAGAAATGCCGAGCATGCCAAAATACTCGGCGAGCACCTGAGCGTGCTCGCCGAAGGGGTTGATAGAACACGCTCGATCATCACTAATAGTGACCAGATGCCTCTAAGGAATCTTTTTTGGCCTCTGTTTTACTGGTGCTTGAAGTGCAAATTTTTGTAGCTCTAATGATTAAGTAATATGCAACTATGTGAACTGCAATTGCCAATTAACAATTTAAGGGTATCCATCAGATATACCCCTCCCTCCAATTCCCATTCATGACCATGCAGGATTTGGAAAGCTAAATCCATAGACACCTCTATATCTTTTATCTGTTGCTGCATTTCTGAGTGCTCTGGGTGTAACGGAGCACTAACCAAGCCTCAGCCTTCCAAGGTTGCTTCCCTGCCCAGCACCAGCCTCTTTATCTTGATTGATAGCTCACTGTCAGTTTTTTGGGACGTCAGGCACCAAGCAAGGAAAATCAGTGAGCTAGACACTAGCACTGGGAACTTTCCCTCCGTACATAAACAAAACATAAACCAAAAAAAAAGCAATTTGGCACGTTACTTAATTTATGTAGATTTATAGAATGAAATGTTGGATTTCGTACGAGCTCGATCCATGTTTTTTCACAGAGCTCATATCTATTATAGTCTAGGGCTGTTCACATATTTCTGTGGACCGCGTATTTTTCACCGAAACACGTTGACCTGTCGGACTTTGATCCAAATCAAAGTTTAGAGCTTCTCGGATGCAAAACAAAGCTGATGAAAGTCTGAATGAGGCCTTACTCTATTATTTATTTTTTAAGCAGCGTTCATTCCAGGCTGCTGTACACATGAAGAGGGTTTACACACCTAAAATACATATATAAAACACAGAAACAAGCTACCATTGACAGACTAGTATGGAGGGAGACACTGCCACTACGAGCTAACAGTGTGGATTCTGGTGTCTCGCTCCTTCCCTCAGGGTGTATTCCAAAAGCCTCCTCCAATAAGCAAGTTCTGGACAAGCTGCAGGTGGAGAGGGAGTGCGGGATTACGGTGAAGGCCCTGACTGCGTCTCTGTTTTACACTTACGAGGGAAAGAAGTATCTCCTGAACCTGATCAACACTCCGGTGAGTGTGACGTTTCTTCTTGATTTGTTTCTCTGTGGTCTTGTTGCGGATGTTCAACTGGTCACGGCGGTCGCGTGACCTGTCACATAACTAAATGATGTCATGGAAGGTCCTTTCACACCAACGCGAGCCGTACAAGAGACCGGACGCAGTGGAGAAGACCGGGGGCCATCAGAAGGTAAGTATAATGTTATTTTCTCCAATCCCCTCCATGACAGCACACCTGGAGGTAGCCTCCCCATCCTAACTAGGGACAGGAAAACAAGAGGTTAAATAGCCCCTTCCCGCTACAATCCCCAGTGTTTTCCTGTCCCTATGGGATGAAGAGGTTACCTGGGGTGCCTGCAGCCGGCAAGCAGGGCCCTATTAAATTTACCTGCCGGGCTGCAGCTCCCGTGTCTCCTTGAGAGCGGGACCCCCCACACACACACTCGCCTGCGTGTAAAGCCGAGTAGGGTTTTGGGGGCTGGGGGCCTCCTGTAGCTCCCCGGCCGGAGTCTCCTCTGTCCTCCATGGCGGCGTGCCGGAAGTCAGGCTTTTGGCCAGCGGGACGTCACTTCTGGTGCGTTCCACCGTGGAACGCATGGGGCCGCGGCGGGAAATTCAAAAGGAGAAGCCGCGGTTTGCCCTGAAAATGAGGATCCTTCACCAGATAGGTGAAAATTTGGCACTGGATCTCGGTCTCCCCTATAAAAGACCCAGATGAGAAGACTCCATTAAGGTAGGACAGAATATTCTGCTACTATGGAGGGTGCTGTTCCAAAGCCTGCGTCTGCAGAGCCCAGCGCTAACCCGGCCCCAGTAAGTACTAGGTCCTAGGTTATTCCCCACTCTCTTTTGAGCAGGATCCTAAATATATTTTAAATCTCCCCTTTTTTATTTTTAATTTAGGGAGACAAGGATCCGGCACCGACAGTGGGAGAAAGCACTACAGTTTGCAAATGTGCCATCTGTATAAAAAAGCTGGCTTCAGGGCACAAGAAACCCATATGCTGGAAATACACTGACAACATTGTGAAGGAAGAACAGCCTTCCCTTATGGAAGAAGTCAGGGGAATGGTTCGGCAGGAAATACAATCTTCCCTAGCCTCCTTCTCACAAGCCAGAGCTGAAGGTCCATCTCCCCCCAAAAGGAGAAAATATACGGTTAGGGAGACCTCTGATTCAGAATTACAGTCTATGGAGGAACCGGAAGAAGGGGTCCTAAGTGAAGATCATGAGGAAGATAGGAAATATTACTTTTCGTCTGAGAATATGGAGGAATTGTTGTCGCAGGTGAGAGACACGATGCAGGTGGAAGAGGAGAAGGAAACCCGTACAGTTCAGGATGAAATGTTTGGCGGTCTGAAATCCAAGAAGAAGGTAGTGTTCCCTGTGCATGACAACATTTGGAGTCTTATTTTGGATGAATGGGAGTCACCTGAGAAAAGGCTTAGTATGGCAGGAGAAATGAAGGATAGATTCCCTCTAGATGAAAAGGCGGCTAAGCTATGGATGGAAGTCCCGAAGGTTGATGTACAGGTGGCAAGGGTTGCGAAGAAAACAACCCTTCCCTTTGAAGACTCGTCACAGCTCAAAAATCCTATGGATAGGAAGATGGACAGCCTTCTAAGGAAGGCATGGGAAACATCGGCGGCTTCACTGAAGACTAATATCGCTTCAACTTGTGTAGCTCGTTCCATGTTCCTCTGGCTCCAACAACTAGAGGAACATCTCTGGAAAGGTACCACTCAAGAGGACCTCCTAGCATCTCTTCCTTTTCTGCAGAAGGCCACTGGATTCCTAGCGGATGCCTTGGCGGAGTCGGTCAAGATTGCGGCAAGATCGGCAGCATTATCAAATTCTATGAGAAGAGCTCTGTGGTTGAAGATGTGGAGTGGGGACAACGCATCAAAATCTAAGCTTTGTTCCATTCCATTTAAAGGAGAGTATATGTTTGGGGCGGTGCTAGACGAGTTGTTGGAGAAAGCATCCGACAAGAAGAAGTCTCTGCCAGAGCCAAAGAATCCAAAAAGTTTCAGAAAGAGACCATTTCTTCTCCCTCAACAACAACAGCAGCAAGCATTTCAGTACAGAGGCAAGGGTAAAACTGGTCGCTGGAGTTACACAAAAGGGGGAAGATTTAGGAATATCTTTCAAGGTTCTAGGCAGGACAGACAATGACGCCAAGAAGGTAGGAGGCAGAATTGCGAGCTACCTTCCTCAATGGCAGCTTATTGTTTGGAAAAGGATTTGTCGTGGCAACAGTAGACCAGCCAGAGGCTTACTACCACGTGCCAATTCATCCGGATTACAGAAAATTTCTCAGATTTGCTGTAACTCAGAACCGAGAGGTACTTCATTTTCAATTCAATGTACTCCCCTTCGGCATTTCGTCAGCACCCCGCCTGTTTACAAAGATCATGGCAGAGGTAGTAGGTTTATCTAAGGAAACTGAATATCTGCATCGTCCCATATTTAGACAATTTTTTGGTGATGGTTCCCTCGGTTTCAAGTTTGGAAAGAGACCTCCAGATGACCCTCCAGATCCTGGAATCCTTGGGATGGTTGATAAACTACCAAAAGTCAGATCTGATTCCCTCCACCAGGAAGACCTCCTTGGGAATTCTCCTGGATTCTCAGCAACAAGCCTCTTTTCTGCCAAAAGAGAAGCAGATTCAGTTGAGGTCGAAAGTTTATGCACTAAGAGAGGAGTGTCATTAAGATTCGCCATGTCCGTCCTCGGGTCCATGACCTCATTTATTTAGGCGGTACCTTGGGCTCAAGCGCATTCAAGGGTCCTTCAAAACTACATCCTTTCCTGTTGGGACAGATCTCCAAGTTCCCTCTCCAACAGAATTCATCTGCCAGAGAAGGTGAAAGCATCTTTAAATTGGTGGCTCTGTCCAGGAAATCTGGAGAAAAGTTCAGCATGGATTCAACTTCCCTTGTTATCCATCAAAACAGACGCAAGCAAAAGTGGATGGGGAGCAGTAGTCTCCCACATGGCCTTCCAAGGGGTCTGGTCGCAAGAAATAGCAGAGCAGTACTCAAACTTAAGAGAAATGAAAGTGGTGGAAGAAACCCTATGGGCAGCCACTACTGTGCTTCAGGGGTCGAATGTCAGAGTCTACTTGGACAATATGACAACTATAGCCCACTTGAGACATCAGGGAAGTACAAGAAACAGGAGGTTACAGATGATCTCCGAAAGGATCTTCCACTGGGCGGAGCATAATCTACTATCCTTATCGGCTCTGCATCTGAGGGGCTCCGACAACTATCATGCAGATCTTCTGAGCAGAAAATACATTCATCCAGGGGAGTGGAGCATGAACTCGAAGATATTTCAGATGATTGTTCAAAAGTGGGAATACCCAGATGTGGACCTGTTTGCGAACCAGGAAAACACAAAAGTAAGAGCCTTTTTCTCTTTGAAACCCGAGGATTCAGCAACAGGGATAGATGCATTCGCTCACCCTTGGAAAGTTGGGCTCGCTAATGCTTTTCCCCTGATTCTGTTAATACCAAGGACTTTACAAAAAATCAGGTCGGAAGGGCTCAAGACTATCCTAATAGCTCCAATGTGGCCAAAAAGAGCATGGTTCGGAACATTGAGCAGTCTAAGAATGGATGATCCATTGATGCTTCCTCGAATCCACGATCTGCTGCATTAGAGCCAGATTTTCCATCCGGCCCCTCAGAATTTGGCTCTAGCAGCTTGGCTTCTGAGACCACCCTCTGAAAAGCCAGAGGTTTCTCAGTACAGGTGATCCAAATGTGGCGCCCTGCTGTGCATTGGTGCCACAGAACCCAGAAGGGTGCATGGATGGATTTCTCCACAAGAGGCCCTCATTAGATACAAACACCTCTACCTTCCAACTCATACCAGCAGAGGGAGCCCAGATAGGGATATATATAGGGAAGGTGGAGCCAGGCAGCTCAGTTGATTAGTGAGTGCTCAGAGTCAGAGCAGAGCAGGCAGGCTGAGAGAGAGCCTGAGAGCGTGCCGACACTCAGATAGCGGTGAAGACGCAGCACGTCAGCTGCCTAGTAGTGAGGGCCCCGAGTTTGGCCGACGGCAAGGAGAAAAAGGGGAGTGAAACCAAGGGGGCAGAGAAGCACAATAAGCTCACCCCATTATATCTACCGGACACCGGATCCGCGCCTACAGGAGGACTACAAGTCCCTGACAAACCTGAAGGCTAGACACACACAGGATCAGGAACCACGAAGGCCCCGACGTCCAGGGAAAGTGGTTACCAACCAGAGGTCCTATTTCTGAGCATCTGGTGAAGTAAAAGCAGGACACATAAGCTAGGCCCAGTTGCAGGCTGGCCAGGAGCATACATAGGGACAGACACGGATCAGGAGGCCCTATACCTGCTCCCTGGGGAGAAGTCCAAAAGTGCGCCCTTCATCTGGAGTACCCTGGACCGTACCTAACAGCTGTACCAGTAAAGGAAATGAAGCAAATCCCCTGTCTCTGTCCGTTACTCCTGCTGAGCCATCGCTTTCCCTGCACCACAATGCTCAGCGCAACCTGCATCATTTATACTGCCCTGAGGCCTGCTCCACCTGTGGGGAGCCGTTCCATCTCAAGCTGTCCTGACATCTGCCTCAGAGGACTGTTGCAGCGCTGGTGATCCTCACCAGACACCACAGGTGGCGTCACAACAAATTCCCTACAAATAATTCCTTTTGGCACTGACCGCCCTGGGCCAGCCACCGCGATAATCCCCGCAGGCAGTCTTAGGCCCGGCTGCCGGGTGCCCCGCGACACCCCTGGGGGCGAGTCACATACACTGCAGAAAAGCAGAAAACCAGTCACAATTTCCATCTATGGAAAAATCTAGAAAGCTTTCAAGCTATGGTATGAGCCTCGTCCATTAGATCCCTTTCGGCCTGACGTGGCCAGAATCTTGGATTTCCTACAGAACGGTCTGTCTAAAGGATTAAGACCAAGCACGCTGAAGGTCCAAGTCTCGCCTTTAAGTTCCTATTTTGATGCTGATTTGGCCCAAAACAGATGGATTAAGAGGTTCATGATAGCTGCTTCTTGGATTAATCCAACAAGAGCTAAAATAGTTCCACCTTGGGATCTCAACGTAGTTCTTAGAGGCCTAACTATGCATCCTTTCGAGCCAATAGCCGAGGCACACATAGACAAATTGTCTTGGAAAGCGGCATTGCTTATAGCTCTGACTACAGCCAGAAGAGTGAGTGAAATCCAAGCCCTGTCTATCAGAGAGACTTATTGTCGTATTTTGGAGGACAGGATCATCCTCCAGTTGGATCCTTCTTTTCTACCTAAAGTGTCGTCTAATTTTCATATGTCTCAGCCAATAATTCTTCCGTCATTCTGTCAAAATCCATCAAATAGCAAGGAAGAAGAATTCCACGCGTTGGATGTAAGAAGGACTATAATCCGCTATTTGAGGCAGACTGAAACCTGGAGGAAGGATCAGAACCTATTTGTCCAATATGGAAGCCCCAATAAAGGAAAGAAAATTGCAAAAATATGCTAACAAATTGGATTAAGAAAGCAATTTGTGAAACATACATAGTTCAAGATTTGCCTCCTCTGAAATCTTTGAAAGCTCTTTCTACTAGAGCTATGTGGGTCTCCTGGGCGGAAAAAGCTAGTGCATCCATTGAGCAGATTTGCAGGGCAGCTACATGGTCGTCTGTCCATACCTTTGCTAAACATTATAGACTAGATGTAATATCTAATAGAGACTTAGCATTTGGAAGGAAAGTCCTTCAGGCTGTTGTCGCTCCCTAAAATTCATTCTTTGGTATTACTCCAGGTGTGCTGTCATGGAGGGGATTGGAGAAAATAGAATTAGACTTACCAGTAATTCGGTTTCTAAGACCCTCCACAACAGCATGGGTAGTTCCCTCCATTTCTTTGATTGGAAAAATCCTTAGTGTTAATAAATATTTAGAGCATTCATACTGTGTGGTCCTTTGAAAACACTGGGGATTGTAGCAGGGAGGGGCTATTTAACATCTTGTTTTCCTGTCCCTAATTAGGATGGGGAGGCTACCTCCAGGTGTGCTGTCGTGGAGGGTCTTAGAAACAGAATTACCGGTAAGTCTAATTCTATTTTTTTTTTTTTACCATTTTTATTCTTTTTTTCAACTATTAACTTGTTCACACTATATAAATACATGCCGGTTGCAAGGATTTATATAGTGTGACCAAGTTGTCAAGCACTTTCCAAGTGATGCTAAAATCGCTTGGAAAGCGGTTGACAACCCGCATGCGGACATGCATGTGAAAAATGCTTCACTTACGTTTGTCCCTGGCAGGAAAAACGCATGTAAAATCTGCATGCGTTTTTTCTGCCAGGGAGATGCAGAAACACTCAGGAAAAATCCGGAGCATTTCTGCATCGTGGGCATGTGGCGCCCCTGAGGGTTCAGTCGCCACAGAGGTACTGCACCTCACCCAGAGGTGTGGTGTCTCCCTTCACTCAGGTAAGATGGGAGTGCTGCAGAGAACCCCCCAAAACACCTGCATCCAACATTACACTGCTTCAGACCGGCTGGAAGGGCAACATGCAGAGCGCAGCTGCTGAGCCCTGTCCCTGGCTGGAGTGGGGGAAACCCAAAGGTAGGGGGAACCAGTAGTGGGTGTGGGTGGAGGAAGCAGTTAGAAGGAGCACACAGTAGGTATATAATGGGAAGCAATCTTAGGGTGGCAGTTCAGAACAGAATGGTCAGTCAGTACAGTACAGACGGTCAGTGAGGACTGTCTGGGAGCAGAGGCTCAGCAGGAGCTCTGCTCCACAAGAAGGGCCCGGGATAGAGGCCCCGGAGGGGAGAAGGGAGTAGGCTCCATTCTAAGAAGGGATCCCAGGGGTACGGCGCGTGCAGGACAGCACCCATACGCCCCGCATCTGTCAGAAGACAGAGGGACCGGTTGCCCCATTCTAATCTCCAGGGGGTCAGGTTGGTCCCGGATCCGACGTACAGGAAGGACTTCAGCATACCCGAGCGGGATTGAGAGTGGGCAGCGCAGGGCAGCAGGGAGAAGGACCTAGTGTGAAGACGGTCAAAGTAGGAACACGAGAAAGTGGGGTTCTGCCAAGCATTCCTAAACTTCCTGAGGAAGGATTGAACCCCTGCCAGGGTGAACACGGCGCAACGTGGGAGGCCTTCACCTGTAACTTGCACTTTTGTGTTTCCTGAAGAACTGTGAATTAAAATCTTGGACGACTGCACTGAGTTGCCTCCGTCTATTCCTTCACTGGTGCCATTTCCCTCCCTGCACTACAACGCCCAGCGCACCCTCCATCTATTTACACTGCCCTGAGGCCCGCTCCACCTGTGGGGAGCCGTTCCATCTCTAGCTGCCCTAACATCTGCCTCAGAGGACTGTTGCAGCGCTGGTGATCCTCACCAGACACCACAGGTGGCTTCACGACAAATCCTATAAATAATCCCTTTTGCACTGACCGCCCCGGGCCAGCCACCGTGATATTCCCCAAAGCAGCCATACGGCCCGGCTGCCGTGTGCCCCGCGGCCCAGGGGGCAGCGAGTCACCACTTGGCGTCACGAACAGGATACGTGACCAGCCTGCCATCTGCGGGTAATGTGCGCCTAAAGAAGTGTTTTCTGCCTTGAATGTGGCGCCCGCCCCAGAAGAACGGGCGTCATTATGTGCGTGTGTGACACCCCAGGGGTCTGGTTGTCACAGTGATAGAGATATTACGTCTGAGAGCAGGTGGGAGGTCCTTTGGTCAGGGATCCTGTGCATGCCACACCTCCTGCCCAGCCTTGGGAGGGGAAGAACTTCCCCTGTATAAACCCGGGGCTGAGGCAGGGTTAGGGAGTCCAGGAAGAGTAGAGACAAGAGCAGCATAGGAAGCAGCAGAGTCACAAGGAGTCAGGGGCTGGCAGCTAAAGAGCTCGCCCTGACTAAGAAGATTCTTTACCGGACCCGGAGTCCGAGGCTGTGGGGACTAACTTCTACCCAGCAGCAGAATCCGTCAGGCAGGGGATTTCAGGTCCCCTGGCCCAGAAGCCCGAAGGCCCGGTCACACGCGTGGGACCAGCACCGCCATCGTGGAGCGGAAGCCATTAGAAGGCCCCGAGTCACCGGCCATACGGGTGAGCACCACACGGTACACTCAGGGACGTGGGCTACTTACATCAGCTTCTAGCAAGGTAGCCAGAAGAGTACAGTCAGTTTGGGAGGCCTACAACTACGCCTGGCCAGGGGAGATCCCATCTGCTCAAGGACTGACCAGGCCCCGTTCGCTAGCAAGTACTCCGGGAGAGTCTATCGTTGTTACCAGTAAAGACCCTGAACGCTACCATACCGTCTCTGAGTGGTTCCTGCTACCCCCATCATCCACGTCGGCTGCCCTGAGGCCATACCCCTCCCGTTGGGGGTTATACTATCACGCTGCACCATCCTTCCACCGGCCTCAGCGGTCTGCCCTGCAGCAGCAGCCCCCTGGCTGCATTCAACGGGTGGCGTAGTCATCAACCATTTTCTACCGCTAACAGACTGCCGTCCAGTTTGACTCCCTGGGCACGGACCGGGTCACCGCCACGAGACTACAACCCTAAACAGATCCGGCTCCGGGTAAGCTCCCGCGTGCGCAACGCAGCGCGACACAGGCCCAGGGGCGCGTCACGTGCTAAAGAACAACAGAAAGGAACCTCCCGTCGTGGGCCGGGTCTCAGAATGGCTCCAAAAGCAGGCCCTGCCCCTTGCAACAGTGACTGTCCGCATAGATGTGTCCGTCAAAGCGGGGAGGCCGACACAGGGAGTGACCGACAGCAAAGTGCCATGGGACCGCCCCCGAAAGAGGAGAGGTGGTGGAGAGAAGCTGCGTAAAGACCGGGAGGTGTCAGGCCGAGCTGACGCAGTCGCGGGAGCAGGTCGGAGTGATGTCCCTGTCCCAAATGCGGCTGGCGCTGCTCCATCCCTGGTCCCCCTGCAGCCTGAGGCTGATGACCAGGCTGGGTCAGCCTGCAGAAACCAGGGGTTCCCCCGGAGGGGGCCCCACTGTTAAACTGTTTTAGTTAACTGGACTGTACATAAGTTGCCCGGAAGGGTGCAGTTGACTTCATGTTTGCTACCCAGTTACCCATCAGGGTACAGAGACTGACAGGCTGAGGACTGTGAGAAGCCGGACGTTGACATTGTACATAGTTTAGCACTTCTTAAAGTGCATCCTATTGGTTTTATAATTACAAATATACCTCAGAACAAAAACCCGTTTGGCGTGGCGGAAGACGAGGTCCAGGATTGGATCGTCTATGCCCTGCAGCCATGCCTAGGGCCTACGTTGAGGGTTTGTGGACGGGTCCCTCATGCTGCTACTGTTGCACCCTGGTGCTGGAACTGTCTTGAAAATTGTTTTATATGACAATACTCTTATGATGTTTTATAATGTAACCAGTAACGTTAAAAGAAATGTGCCTCCCATAAAGGGAAGAAATGTTGTTTTATGGTCAAATATGCTGATGCATCTTAAAAATTTTGCATGTCAGTTATGACTGGTTTTGCTCTGTTCCAGCCCGCGGACGTGCTGTGTTTTACCGGGGGGGGGGAATGTGGCGCCCCTGAGTGTTCAGTCGCCACAGTGGTACTGCACCTCACCCAGAGGTGTGGTGTCTCCCTTCACTCAGGTAAGATGGGAGTGCTGCACAGAACCCCCCAAAACACCTGCATCCAACATGCAGAGTGCAGCTGCTGAGCCCTGTCCCTGGCTGGAGTGGGGGGAACCCAAAGGTAGGGGGAACCAGTAGTGGGTGTGGGTGGAGGAAGCCGTTAGAGGGAGCACTTATACAGTAGGTATATAATGGGAAGCCATCTTAGGGTGGCAGTTCAGAACAGAATGGTCAGTCAGTCTACCATTGGACCCTATAAGACGTTCTTCATCTCCCGTTGCAGTGGGGTTTTTATTTGTAAAAAAAAAAGACTGGGGGTTGCGCCCCCGCCTTGATTTTCGCGAGTTTAATCGGATCACGGTCTGGGATGCATATCCTCTCCCTCTCATCCCCGACCTCTTTAGAAAAAACTTTGGCTCCTACGATTTGATTAAACTAGACCTCAGGGGGGCTTATAATCTCATTCACATTGAGGAGATGAGTGGAAGATGGCCTTCAATACTCCTGAGGGGCACTATGAAAAGCTTGTGATGGCATTTGGGTTGACTAATGCTCCCGCTTTCTTTCAACACTGTTAGTGACATTTTTAGTCATCTGGCAGGTAGATCACAACAAACCAATCTTGATGACATATTAATTTACTTACCTCCAGTCACATCAGGTACATATCAGGCAGGTCTTACAGATACTCAAAGATAATAAATTATTTGTCAAACCAGAGAAATGTATGTTCTCCATTCAGGGTTAGTTCTTATCATTCACCGTTTTTGCATGGATCTGGCCAAAGTCCGGACGGTACTGGATTGGTATTATATTCAAGACTTAAAGGCATTACAAAGTTTTTTGGGTTTCGCCAGCTACTACTGTAAGTTCATCAAAAACTTTTCGGTAGTGGCCAAACCTCTGATGGACGATTTTGCCAAATAGAAAAAAAAAATTAAGATTTTATTATTTTACTTTCCATTCTTGTAGCTAAACACAATCCAGCTAAGTTTAAAATTGAAATGAAGCCCCTGTACCCCCCTCTCTAGGTGCTTCTGTACCAAGTCTTCCCTGGTCCAGGATGGTCTCTATATCACAGGCTCCAGCAATAACCTATTGACACATGATTGTGGCAGCCCTCACGTGCTGATATATCACAGTGCCAATAGAAGTGGGAAGCGGCACAGAAATCACAAAATAAAGGCAGTGTTTGTGGTAATGCAAGAATCCAGCAAGCAGAGTAATCCACACGTCATACAACAGCCCAACATGGATGATGAAAAGCTGCGTCTTCAGGCGTCTGTGTAAGAACATCATATTTTTGTTTTCCTTCCAGAATAAGCACCAAATGGAATAGCTGAATGCCAGGATACGGAGACCGGCGGGGGACAGGGAAGCGCTGTCCGCTGGATTTTGTGCTGGTTTCACAAGCGGTCACCCTGCAGTTTTCTCCGGATAATGCTGTGGAGACTTTTCACAACACATCTAATAATTGTGAACCTTCCACTCACATGTTTATTATCTTGTCCGCTGGTCAGACTGGGGGGGATGAAAGCTGGACAAGGGATGAAGAATGATCCTTATTACATATAATGGGTGCACTGAGCGATTGTGAAAAGTCGCAGAGGACTGAGAGCAGAAGGGCAGAGGGTTTCCTCTTCCTCACAGGGACCAGCACAGAAGCCGGAGCAGAAGGGCAGAGGGTTTCCTCTTCCTCACAAGGACCAGCACAGAAGCCGGAGCAGAAGGGGAGACAAGGGCTGAGCCACTTACACAGACAGAAAGCTGAGGAGAGGAGGGCATGTTATTACTCCAGGATCCGCTCCATTCATTCCCTATGTGGCATTCAAGCGCTGAGCTCGGCTTTTCCGGAGCCCCATAGAGAATGAATGGAGCAGCAGTTGATCCCTGACTTTCCACTCCTTCCCGATCAGACGATGGCTCGCAGCGGTCAGACCCCACGATCAGTAAGTGATCACCGAGCCTGTGGATAAGTGATAACTTGTTTTCTACAGACATCCCCTTTAAGTAATGGAGCATGCCAGCAGAGAAGGTGGGAGGAGGCGCTGGTTACAGGGGAAACTTTACCTCTGGAGGCCGCATTTAGGGCATGTGAGGGGCGGACACTTCCAATATTCATCATTACTGAACCCCCGCTCTGTGCGGCTCTTATCTGAGCTGCAGGGGACGCAGCAGTTACTAATCAGCCGCTCTCTGTTCACTTGCAGCCGTCCGAGCTCTGCTGTGCCTGTTAGGGGTGAAGTTCGGGTCCTTCGAGGCATCTACTATGCAGCCTGCACAGCAGATCACAGCCCGAGCACAGCGTCTCCGGGTAAATCTCCACCTTGTGAGTTGCTTCTTGTGCAGCAGCCCCATGCAAGTTGCTCTGCTCTCCTCGGCCAGCTCCTGCTGAATACTGAGCTCCTCTGCCCAATCTAGGAGCTCAATAGCCCTGATCACGTCAGTGGCAGCCCAACGCTGCTGGATCAGATTTACAAATGGCAAACTAATCAGCCCTAGGTATTTCTAATAAGTGCAGAGCAGGCGCCATAAGTCTGACCGGTGTCCTCATAGACCTTTCCTCAGCCGGGGTCTAATAGGAGCAGTAAAATGGCCGTCATGGGGTCCATTGTTAGATCTCAGCTGCCATAGAAACTCATTGGCACCATGATCATGCCTCCCTCTCCTGTCTAAAGTGCCTAAATGCTGTGGAAGCCCCCTACTGTGTCATACAATGGATTAAGCTGCCAGGATCAAGGTTGGCTCCACTGTGGGCAGCTGAGGCAGGAGCAGGACTGTGTTACACAGCCACACTTCTGCCGCAGATCTTGTAAGGACCTGCCTGATGATAATGTGTCCTATAGAGCAGGTCTTGGTACCGGACTGCCCTGTACATATTTACCACTAGCTGGGAACCAGTTACTTACAAGGTCTAGTTTCGAATGTGTTTCCAGGATCTGTAGTTATCAGCATTTTATCCTTAAGGCCGAGTTATAATATCACTGTAACACTCTCGCCCTGTACCTGTATACCTGCCCTGTGTGCTGCACAAAAGTATATAACAAAATGTGTGTACACATATCTCCTGAATGGTATTACTGCTAGATCTCCTGTACATAGAAATATGAGGTTCTTAGCGCACATTTTGAGCAAATTGTGCGAGCCCATCTGCCAACGTCAAGGCGACCTCTTCAGATGGGTCCCTACACTAACATTACACTAACTTACTAACTGGGACTAGTTTTTTGTATTATTATTATTACCACCATTTTTACTATTTATTATTATTGCATTAATGCAATTAATTGTAACTGTTATAAAACGAATTAAAAAAATGTAATTCTAATTTTTTTTTATTAATCTTGTGATTCTAATAATGGTATTACTAAAATCCCTATGCCTAAAGCTGTTGATCCAGAAGAAGGCAAAAACCCCAGGACACCTTCAGCCAATTTGTGTCACAGGGGAAAAATTCCTTCTTGACCCCGGGAAAAGGCGATCAGTCCTAGGACCCTGGATCAAACCTAATAATGTTATTACAAGTTATATAATATTACACTAATTATTGTACTACTGGAGTTATTTTAATTTGTTTTTATAAATCTATTTGATATGGTTATTATTACATTGTGCTATCTTATTACAGTATTATTCTTCTTTCCTTTCACTACTAATACTGCCCTATACCTACAGTGTTGATCCAGAAGAAGGCAAAAACCCCAGGACACCTTCAGCCAATTTGTGTCACAGGGGAAAAATTCCTTCTTGACCCCGGGAAAAGGCGATCAGTCCTAGGACCCTGGATCAAACCTATTAATGTTATTACAAGTTATATAATATTACACTAATTATTGTACTACTGGAGTTATTTTAATTTGTTTTTATAAATCTATTTGATATGGTTATTATTACATTGTGCTATCTTATTACAGTATTATTCTTCTTTCCTATCACTACTAATACTGCCCTATACCTACAGTGTTGATCCAGAAGAAGGCAAAAACCCCAGGACACCTTCAGCCAATTTGTGTCACAGGGGAAAAATTCCTTCTTGACCCCGAGAAAAGGCGATCAGTCCTAGGACCCTGGATCACACTGCTATTCTACCTACTACTATTACTACTGTTATTTTATTACTTTCTTACTATTATCACTAGTATTATTACTCATATTACACTAATACGGATATACTACCACTATATTACTACCATCCCTTTCCCCCTAGGGATCTTAAGGTGCAGTTCTGTCCTCCTCCTCCTATTCTGTCCTCCTCCTCTTCCATCCTCCTCCACTTTCGTCCTCCTCCTCTTCCGTCCTCTTCCTCTTCCGTCCTCCTTCTCTTCCGTCCTCCTCCTCTTCTGTCCTCCGCCTCTTCCGTCCTCCGCCTCTTCTGTCCTCCGCCTCTTCCGTCCTCCGCCTTTTCTGTCCTCCGCCTCTTTCGTCCTCTTCCTCTTCCGTCCTCTTCCTCTTACGTCCTCCTCCTCTTCGGTCCTCCTCATCTTCCGTCCTCCTCCTCTTCCGTCCTCCTTCTCTTCCGTCCTCCGCCTCTTCCGTCCTCCGCCTCTTCTGTCCTCTGCCTCTTCCATCCTCCGCCTCTTCCGTCCTCCGCCTCTTCCGTCCTCCTTCTCTTCCATCCTCCTCCTCTTCCGTCCTCCTCCTTTTCCGTCCTCCTCCTCTTCTGTCCTCCTCCTCTTCCGTCCTCCGCCTCTTCCGTCCTCCATCTCTTCCGTCCTCCGCCTCTTCCGTCCTCTTCCTCTTCCGTCCTCCTCCTGAGACGTAATAAATAGCATTAAAGCTGCAGTAATTATTTATATTATATATACACACTGCTCAAAAAAATAAAGGGAACACTCAAATAACACATCCTAGATCTGAATGAATGAAATATTCTCATTGAATACTTTGTTCTGTACAAAGTTGAATGTGTTGACAACAAAATCACACAAAAATCATCAATGGAAATCAAATTTATTAACCAATGGAGGCCTGGATTCGGAGTCACCCCCAAAATTAAAGTGGAAAAACACACTACAGGCTGATCGAACTTTGATGTAATGTCCTTAAAACAAGTCAAAATGAGGCTCAGTATTGTGTGTGGCCTCCACGTGCCTGTATAACCTCTCTACAACGCCTGGACATGCTCCTGATGAGGTTGCGGATGGTCTCCTGTGGGATCTCCTCCCAGACCTGGACTAAAGCATCCACCAACTCCTGGACAGTCTGTGGTGCTACGTGACGTTGGTGGATGGAGTGAGACATGATGTCCCAGATGTGCTCAATGGGATTCAGGTCTGGGGAACGGGTGGGCTAGTCCATAGCTTCAATGCCTTCATCTTGCAGGAACTGCTGACATACTCCAGCCACATGAGGTCTGGCATTGGGCACAACCCCCATCTGTGGACGTCTGGCCCTCATCCCACTCTCATGGAGTCGGTTTCTAACCGTTTATGCAGACACATGCACATTTGTGGCCTGCTGGAGGTCATTTTGCATGGCTCTGGAAGTGCTCCTCCTGTTCCTCCTTGCACAAAGGCAGAGGTAGGGGTCCTGCTATGGCCCCCTCCACGTCTCCTGGTGTACTGGCCTGTCTCCTGGTAGCACCTCCAGCCTCTGGACACTACGCTGACAGACGCAGCAAACCTTCTTGCCACAGCTCGCAATGATGTGCCATCCTGGATGAGCTGCACTACCTGAGCAACTTCTGTGGGTTGTAGAGTCCGTCTCATGCTACCACGAGTGTGAAAGCACAACCAACATTCAAAAGTGACCAAAACATCAGCCAGAAAGAATTGGTACTGAGATGTGGTCTGTGGTCTCCACCTGCAGAACCACTCCTTTATTGAGTGTGTCTTGATAATTGCCAATAATTTCCATCTATTGTCTTCCATTTGCACAACAGCATGTGAAATTGATTGTCAATCAGTGTTGCTTCCTAAGTGGACAGTTTGATTTCACAGAAGTTTGATTTACTTGGAGTTATATTCTGTTGTTTAAGTGTTCCCTTTATTTTTTTGAGCAGTGTATATTTTCTCATGTCATGTATTTACTACTAAAAGTAATTTTTTACATTTAGGTTTCATTAAGTGTTTTACACCGACTATTACAGACTTATTGTTTCCCTGCACATTCAAGTTTTGTGTTTTCTTTGGGCATAGATCAGCTAATAGGCACTCAGGAAAAAAAAACAGATTAAAGATCTACAAACTCTCCCTTAAGACTAAGGAGCTCACTGATAGATTCTCAGTTAGCTAATTTTGCAGCCAGCAATAGACAGTGCAGCACAGATGCTACAGAAGGCAACATTTTTAATGAAACTCAATTACAGAAATAGATTTTAGCCCCAAATACTTGCATTAAAGTAAAAAAAATGGCCCCAAAGCTGGACAACCGCTTTAACTCCTTACCAACATCTGCCGTACATGTATGGTATAAGTCAGTAGCGGGTGTATGGAGCAGGGTCAGCTCGCCCCGTACATGGCAGATAATGGCTGTGACAAACAACCAGGACCTGCCTCTAACAGCTGCGAGTGGAGTGAAGATCTGCCCACCACTGTTAACCTGTTCAGTGCTGCTGTCAATCTCTAACAGCAGCATTAACAGTGCGCCAGCATTGGGACGCGTCGTTCCATACGCCCACCGGCGCTCCTGTGACGCGATCATAGGGCGCCGATGGACTGCTATGACATCCGGGGGTCTGCTGAAGCCTCCGTGCCTGTCATCATAAAGCTTCATTTGGGCTGTAAAGAAGACCGTGGTTTTGCTATATGGAGCATTACTGTGGTATCGCTGTATATAGCACAAGCAATCAGATGACGTATACAAATACAGTGAAAAAAAGTATATATACATTTATTAAAACCCCACACGTTCAACTCACCTCCCACTAAAAATAAAGATAATAAAAATATACACATTTTGTGGTTTGGTCTCTTTCAGAGAAATACAATCTATCAAAATATAAAAAAAAAACGATCAGTGAACACAGAAAAAAATTCAAAAAGACAAAATTGCATTTTTTCGTTCGCCTCAATACTGCAGAAAATCCTGTAAGAAGCGATGACCATGACATATGTGTCCCAAAATGTTATCAATAAAGTCCTCTTGCCCTTCAAAAAATAAGCCCCCACACAGCTCCATCAACCCGGAAACTGAAAATGTTTCGGGTCTCAGAAAAAATGGTGACAGCATCAAAAAAAAGTTTTTTTCTTTTGCCAAAACTATTGGAGAAGTTTGGTCTTGCTGTAATCACACTGAGGAGTAGGATCCTATTACCAGGTCATTTTTACCACACAATGTGCGCCGTTAAAACCGTTCCCAGAAAAACAATGTCAGGCTTTTTTTTTCGCACTTTTACTGCACTTGGAATGTTTTTCCCGTTTTCTAGGACTATGTGGTAAATGAATGGTGTCATTTATAAGGACAGCTCATCCTACAAAATAACAAGACCTCACACTATGTGGACAGATATCAAAAAGTTAGAAAAGTTGGAAAAAGCGGAGGAAAAAACAGAAAAAAAACATAAATTGGTTATGTCGGGAAGGGGTAAAGCTGAAGAAACGCATGTAAGAGCAGAATATGGAGGAAGGTCAGATATCACAGACTGGTGGATACTACCTGCTCCATCGCTGGCAGAATACTCCACCCCCATGGTGTCCGCTGATATCTTCTCTTGTAGCAACGTCTCCAAACTCTATAAAACATCGGGAACAGTCAGCAGAGGGTTTGATGATTGGCTCATATTGGCGATATACTCAGGGGCATTACTGGGGCCAGGGAAGATTGGGAATGAATAGCGTATTGACTGTTAGAGATGTGATCTCTTCCATTAAAGGGGATGTCTAGTTGGAACAAGTTATCACTGATCTCTGGATAGGTGATGACCTGTCCCAGTGGGAGCACCCCTTTATTATGTGGTATATATGGAGGATGTGATATCATGCAGAGTTCTAGCAGTATTACACTTCGGTCCGTTCTGCGTGCATCTGGGCCATTCCCTATGGAGGAGCGGAGCTGGGGGTAAATATCAGGATCTCGTCGCTGGATCCATCCAGATGGGAGATGTAACGAGTGCGGCGCCCCCCACTGGTGTCTCAGCGTATTATGTGTTGGGGAATAATAACTTATTGTCTGGTAAATGTGCTGACTCCTGTCAGTTGTGGTCGCTGAGTGCGTGTGATGGGATGTGGCTCCGTCCGTTATATTATATCACGTCTTATACCTATAATCTCTCGCTGATCGCAGGTGTCTGTCTTCACACTCAGATGAGAAGGAACAAACTGACGATATAGGACTTTTTTTTTTTTTTCCAAATTCAAACCGAGCAATCCTATTGGCCGAGTATGAATGCAGTTACCATGGTGACAGAAGTAGCAGCAGATTTAAAGGGACAAAACACTAATATTGTACTAAAGTGTATTTTATTATATATTTCACATAACTGACTGGGTACACCTTGGTGTGGGTGGGATGGCTTTTTTTAAATCAAAAACCATGTTTACTAAGTACCCTATATTATATATATTCACCTGTCCGGCGTCTTCTCTCTGAATGCCAGCAGCGCTGAAGGACCTTCGGTGACGTCACAGTCATGTGACCGCAGGTCCTTCACCGCTCTGTCTCGCGATATGCCGGCAGCCGGGAACCAGCCAGGAAGCAGCGCTGCAGCCACGCCGGGGCCTCGGGGGTGAGTATAGCTTTATTTGTTTTAATTTTTACGGTTCACACTGTATAAATCCATGCTGTTTCCATGGATTTATACAGTGTGACCTAGTTGTCAAGCACTTTCCAAGTGATGCTAATCGCCTGGAAAGTGCTTGTCAATCTGCATGCGGAAATGCATGTGAATCCGCATGTGGATCCGCATGTATTCTGCAGGAAAAACGCATGCACAATCTGCATGCGTTTTTTTCTGCCAGGGAGATGCAGAAATGCTGCAGAAATTTTCTGCTTCATTTCTGCATCGTGGGCACATAGCCTAAAACACAAAATATCTTCATATGGTGAGGAGTTGTGTTGTGTTTTCATCATTTACATTCTAGCGTGGTGATCACATAAAATGTAAAATTCCTATTAAATAATTACTGAATGACAGTAGCCTGTATCCCTGGAGGACAAGTCATTTACCGCTTCACCAGGTTTGATGTTCTAATGCATTTAGATGTTTCAGTATTTGTATATATGTATATATATATTTTTTCCCCTCTTAAGGGTATTCAAGCGCAGACAGTGACCAACTTCTTCCTCGCCTTTGAAGCACAGCTTTCAATTATTCCTGTCGTAAACAAGGTAAAAAGCTTAGAGCCGAACACTATCAGACTCCTTCAGTCCCACAGCAGGTAAATCTGTGAACATCGCCGGCACTGCTGCTGTTCCTAGTACCGATCCCTCTATGAGCGGCTGTGCAGTAATGAAGGCAGGATTCACCCCAAACTTGCTCGTCTTTTTTTTCGATTTCCAGTTCTGGTAATTAGTTATACACATGTATATATCCAGTGGTCAACTCAAAACCTGTGTATGGAAAATGAATTGTTTGCTGTATGCATCGCATTTGTAGGATGCACACTGTTCATTTCATTATGGAGCGGAGTAGGAGGAGACTTTCATTACTGTTCCCTTTACTTCCTCCCTGCTGATAGGAAATGCCATGCTGTTTGCTTGTGTCCTGTGATTACAGCAGCCTGCAACAGTTTTCAAGCGTGCACTTCCCGTCTCAGGCATCAAGCAGTAAATGATAAAATTAAAACGCTGCTATCCCTTTGTTAGTCACTTTTTTATCTTCTTCCCCCTTCTATGAATGCTGTAGTCCGTTATTCTAGAACTGCTCTAAAATGGTTCTCTCTGGAGTGTTGGGATTTGGGTTTAGGGTGGGTTAGGAAATTGAAGTTCAGATACTTTGTTCATGTTTTATACTATGGAATTACTATGTCATGTATGTTATTTGAAAGATGGAAAATTTGTATTTGGAGTTTTTCAATAAAAATTATTTGATTAAAAAAAAAATCATGAAATTAAAATTCCTCCCGTTCTTGAGAAAGAATAGGATTTTTACTAAGAGGTAAATTGCACGTTCCTTGTTTTACAGGCACTTTACATTTTTGCTAGTTTTGTGCGATTACACAATCCCTTTTAAAGGCCAGTGCCAGTTGTACATCTCTCCCTAAACTCTTGCTCAGCACTATATTTTATGCCAGTTTTATTATATGGTTTCTAGATTTTGTCCAGCTTTGATAAATAATTAGTATTTATACTTTTGCTTTTAGGCTGCGTGCCCACGTTGCGGATTACAAGCGTTTTTGATGCGGAATTTCCACAGCGGAAATGCTTGTAAAACGCATGGTAATCCGCACCCCATGGTCCCCAAGGGGATTCCGCAAGTTCTATGCACATGCTGCGGATTTTTCCGCAGCTTTTATGCTGCGTTCAAAAATCCGCAGCATGTCAATTAATTTTGCGTTTCCGCAAGCAAGCCTTGTGCAATGCATTAAAAACGCAAGGCAATTCCGCATGTGGAAAACGCGAGATAAACGCATGAAAAACGCGCGATAAACGCGTGCGGAATTCCGCATGCGTTTTTCCGGGAGAGGACTTGCAGAAATGAAGCAGAAATTTTCTGCTTCATTTCTGCAACGTGGGCACATAGCCTGAGGCTGAGTTCACACGATGCGTTTTTCATGCGTTTCCGCGGCGTTTTTGCAGTTGCGTAAACGCCGCGGAAACGCATGAAAAACGCATGGTAGAAGGGCAGCAATGTTCCCCAATTGAAATCCGCATGTGCAGGTTTGCCTTGGTTAAAACTGCACAATCCTTTACTGGACTGGTCTACTAATGAGATTAAGTCTTGGAGTCCTAAGTGTTATGATAAATGTTGTAATGGTCGCATTGCTGCTGTGGAAAAAGGGGAATTATCTGTACCTATTCAGGATTTTTGGAAGGTTTTTTCAGAGGAGGAGTCGCAAGTTTTACCTCCTCATAGGGACTATGATTGCACCATTGAGTTTGTTTCTGGAGCTACTCTTCCCAAGAGTCGCTTATTAAATCTGACTATCCCTGAAAGAAAGGCCTTGGAGGAATACATACAGACGAGCTTGGCTGCTGGTCACATTAGACCTTCTAAGTCGCCTGTGGCCGTTGGATTTTTCTTTGTTAAAAAAAAAGACGGTGGTTTACGTCCATGTCTGGACTTTCGTGAAATTAATAAGATAACCGTACGCAATTCCTACCCATTGCCGTTAATTCCAGACTTGTTTAACCAGTTAGTGGGGACCAAGTGGTTCTATAAAATTGATCTCCGGGGGGCATACAATTTGTTACGAATGAAGGAGGGTGATGAATGGAAAACTGCTTTTAACACTCCGGTAGGTCATTTTGTGAATCTGGTGATGCCCTTCGGTCTTACCAATGCACCCGCGTTTTTTCAGAACCTTATTAATGACATCCTGAGACCTTTGATTGGCAAGAATGTGGTTGTGTATTTGGATGACATTCTGATTTATTCACCAGATCTGGATTCCCATTGGCAGAGCGTACGTGAGGTGTTGCAGTTATTGAGTGATAATTCACTTTTTGCTAAGCTGGAGAAATGTGAGTTCGCTGTGCAGAGAATTAGTTTTTTGGGCTACATTATCTCCAGCGAGGGCTTTGAGATGGACCCGGTGAAAGTTCAGGCTGTGCAGGAATGGCCTAGGCCTATTGGTTTGAAATCGATACAGAGATTTTTGGGTTTCGCCAATTATTACAGGAAATTCATTAAGAATTTTTCTATAATTGTTAAGCCACTGACTGATCTCACCAGGAAAGGTGCGAATACGGTCCAGTGGACTACTGAGGCCATTGAAGCTTTTGTGTATCTCAAGGAGAGGTTCAGTTCTGCCCCTATCCTTATGCAGCCTGATGAGACCAAGCCTTTTTTGGTCGAGGTTGATGCTTCTTCGGTGGGGGTCGGTGCAGTTTTGTCTCAGGAGAACAAGGATGGAGTACATCCCTGTGATTTTTTTTCAAAAAAATTTTCAGAAACCAAACTTAATTACGATGTTGGTAATCGGGAATTGTTGGCTATTAAACTTGCGTTTGAACATTGGCATCATTTCTTGGAAAGTGCTAAATTTCCTGTTCAGGTTTTCACAGATCATAAGAATTTGATCTATCTGGATGCTGCCAAACGCTTGAATGCCCGTCAAGCTAGGTGGGCACTTTTTTTTTCTCGGTTTAATTTTTCTGTTACCTATATCCCTGGTACTAGGAATGTTAAAGCCGATGCTTTATCTCGCAGCTTTTCCCCCATGGTTGGTACCGAGGAGGAGGAGAGCATTTTACAGGAAGGAGTTGTGGTAGCAGCATTAGACTCTGTTTTGGAAGAAGGGATTCTGAAAGCCCAAGAGGATGCCCCATCTAACACTCCTCATGGGAGATTGTTTGTGCCTAGAACCTCTAGGAGAGATTTGTTTGTGGGGTATCATGAGTCTCGGTTGGCAGGTCATCCAGGAATTTCTGGGACTAAGAGACTTATCAGTCGCAGTTTTTGGTGGCCCGGGTGGCAGAAGGAAGTCATCAAGTGGGTGTGTCAGTGTACGGTGTGTGCTAGGTCAAAAGCTTCCCATACCCCTGCTGCGGGGTTGCTTTGACCTCTGGAGGTTCCTAGTGCGCCTTGGACGCATTTGGCAATGGATTTTATTACTGACCTTCCTGTGTCCGAGGGTTTCACTGACATCTGGGTGGTCGTGGACCGTTTTAGCAAGATGTGTCATTTGGTTCCATTCATTAAGCTACCCTGCGCTAAGACACTCGCTAAGGCGTTTGTTAAGGAAATTGTCAGGCACCATGGCGTTCCCACCAACATTGTTTCTGATAGGAGACCTCAGTTTGTGGCTCGCTTTTGGCGTGCTTTTTGTGACAGGTTGGGAGTCCATTTGTCATTTTCGTCTGGTTATCATCCTGAGTCTAATGGACAGACTGAAAGAAAGAACCAGGATGTGGAACAGTTTTTGCGTTGATTTGTGGCAGACAATCAAGAGGGGTGGTCTGAGTTTCTGCCACTCGCAGAATTTGCTCTTAACAACCATACATCCTCCTCTGCTGGGTGTTCTTTTTTTGTTGTACTGGGAGACATCCGTCTTTTGGTTCTTTCTCCAAATTGCGGTCGGCGGTGCCGGAGGAGTAGAATTTTTCCGGTGTCTTGGAGAGAGTTTGGACTAATGTACGTTGTAACCTTCAAGAGGCTAACAAAAAGTCCAAGAAGTATTTTAACAGGAAATGTAAAGAGGTTTTGTTTACTGTGGGTGACATGGTTTGGTTGTCCTCAAAGAATCTGCGATTGAGGATTTCCTCTAAAAAATTGGGTCCGAAGTTTGTGGGGCCTTTTAAGGTGCTTCAGGTGGTTAACCAGTCTGCTGTTAGGTTGGAGGTTCCCTCCTCCTGGAAGATTAATCCTGTGTTTCATGTTTCCTTGTTGAAAAAGGCTGATGTATCGGATAGGGAGGCCACTGTCACAGTTCCTCCGGTGGTGGAAGACGGCGAATATGAAATTTCTCGTATCCTGAATTCCAGAGAGGATAGAGGGAGATTGCAGTATCTCGTCGCTTGGAAAGGTTTCGGTCCCGAGGAATAACTCCTGGGTTAAGGCGGATGATGTCTCTGCCCCTAGACTTGTCAGAGCTTTCCACAGGAGATTTCCAGATAGGCCTGGGCCTGGAGGATCCGGAGGATCCTCATAAAAGAGGGGGTACTGTTAGAACCCTCCTGTTTGTTTTTGTTTCTATCTTGTGTTTTGCGGTCACGTGACCATCTTCCTATTTATTCCAGCTCCACCCTTCTGGCCTTGCTAGACTTCAGTGTTGTTTAGACTGTCTTTCTAGCCAGGTGCTTTTGTGCCTATCTATCTCTAGTTTGCTTGGTCCTCTGGACCTCTAGTACTTTTGTCAGTTTTTCTTTTGCTCTGCAACAACTTCTGTTAGGAGGTGTCCCATTTTTGTCCCAGTCCTTAGTTCTTTTAGGGACCCCTTCCTTTCTCTATAGGTCTCCGTTCAGACTAGCCGAGGACGAAGGCGGGTCTGTTCACAAGGAACAGGTTGCCTGCTACAACGTAGGGACTCAGCTTAGTCTTACTGTGGGGACAGCTCTCCCCTTCTTTCCCTAGTTTATGTTGCAGATCATAATAATCTTGGATCTACTCATACTTAACAGACAGAACCTTCAGTGTTTCTCACTCACACACCACCTCCTCATCTCGCATCCTATCTGTCAGTGTTCCCCAAGGTTAAGTCATAGGACCCCTGCTCTTCTCCATCTAAACCTTCGGCCTGGGACAGCTCATAGAGTCCCACGGCTTTCAGTATCATCTCTATGCTAACGACACACAGATTTACCTCTCTGGACCTGATATCACCTCCTTACTAACCAGAACCCCAAAATGTCTGTTCGCTATCTCATCCTTCTTCTCTGCTAGATTTCTAAAACTTAACATGGATAAAACAGAATTCATCATCTTTCCCCCATTTCACTCAGCCTCCCCATCTGACCTATCCATCAAAATCAATGGCTGTCCACTTTCCCCAGTCCCACAAGCTCGCTGCATCAGAGTAACCCTGGACTCTAACCTCTCCTTCAAGCCACATATCAAAGCCCTTTCCTCCTCCTGCCGACTCCAACTCAAAAACATGGATCCGCATATTCCTCAACCATGAATCTGCAAAAACACTAGTGCACGCCCTCATCATCTCCCGCCTCGACTACTACAACCTCCTGCTCTGTGGCCTCCCCGCTAACACTCCCGTACCCCTCCAATCTATCCTAAACTCTGCTGCCCGACTAATCCACCTGCCTTCCGCCTACTCCCCGGCCTCTCCTCTCTGTCAAATGCTTCACTGACTCCCCATTGCCCAGAGACTCCAGTTCAAAACCCTAACCGTGGCATACCAAGCCATCCACTACCTGTCTCCTCCATACATCTGTGACCTAGTCTCCCGGTACACACCTACACGCAACCTACGATCCTCACAAGATCTCCTTCTCTACTCCCCTCTTATCGTTTCTTCTCACAATTGCATACAAGATTTCTCCCGTGCATCCCCCCTACTCTAGAACTCTCTACCCCAAAACATCAGACTCTCGCCTACCGTGGAAACCTTCTAAAGGAACCTGAAAACCCACCTCTTCCGAAAAGCCTACAACCTGCAGTAATCATTGCTCCACCACACCGCTGCATGACCAGCTCTACCCTCACCTACTGTATCCTCACCCATCCCTTGAAGATTATGAGACATCGCAGGTAGGGTTATCTCTCCTCCAGTACCAGTTTGCCATTGCGTTTTTGTTCAAGATTTTTGCAATTGTGTTTGCTATGTATAACCCCTTTTTCACATGTAAAGCACCATGGAATAAATGGAGCTAGAATAATAAATAATAATAATAAAGTGCCACACACAGTGTCCTGGTATCTCATCCATGCTCTTTCTATTTTATCTTTCATTTGCAGAGATATTAGCAATGAAAGTATTTGGCACCTAATGAGTTAAAAAAAATTAAGTCCAAGTAGATGTTATCAGAGTTTTCACTGGGGGTGCGAAATTCTTCTCCCTGCATGATGCTGACCAATTATAAGCAGACGACAACACTGAAAAGAAAGATGATCACATCCCCACCATAGCTTAGAGCAGATTTCTCAGTGTCTAAGATGTAAGGATACAGACCTGGTCTCCTGGGCTAACCTCCTGCATGATTAGAGCACACAACTGACTAATACCTTTCAGTTAAGGTCTCTGTGGGTGAAGGGGCAGCACAAGAGAGTTTAGTTGTGCAACATTACAAACCTTTCTAACAGCTTTCCTCCTCTTATGGCACTCTCACCTCTGCTGTTCTGCGCCTATCCCAAACTGCCTGTCCAGAAATGAGAGCACAGTGTCAGTATCACACTTAGATCCGTTGTGCTCAACTTGTACTCATTCTGCAGTGAGATTAGAGCAGACTGTCATTGCATTTCACCATAGAAGTAACCCAGAACACACTGCTCCTGTGTGAGGTGTAATAACAGCCTAATATCACTGCAGAAAGAATACAAGTTGCTTGAGCACAGAAGACATAAGTGTGATACTGGCACACTCCATAATCAGGAGAGTCAATAAAAGGGTTTGTAATGTGACACAGAGAAACTCAGCTGTGCGGCTCCTTCCTTGTCTAAGAGCTGTTACCTCTGCTTTCTAATCATGCAGAAGGGTAGACCAGGAGATCAGGACTCTCCATCATTACACATCTTAGGCTAGGTTCCCACGATGAGCTTTTGGTGAGTTTTTGATGTTGCAGAATTTCTGCACCCATTAAGATAGGTTACTTGCATTATTTCTAAAATATGCAGCGTAAAAACTCACTGAAAACTCATAGTGAGAACGTAGCTTTATACCCTAAGAAACCCGCTTTGATCTATGGTGGGGGCGTGTTCTTCTTTTCTTTGAGTGTTGCTGCTTGCTTATGATTGGTCAGCATCATACAGGAGAAATCTGCTGCATATTTAAGGATTTCTCACAAGCCTCATTCGGGTAAGGCTGAGTGCCCACGTAGCGTTTTTCAAGCGTTTATGCTGCGGAATTTCGCTTGTGAAACGCTAGGTAATCCGCACCCCATGGTCCCCAAGGGGATTCCGCATGTTCTATGCAAAAATCCGCAGCATGTCATTTAATTTTGCAGAAGCGCAGCGGAACTCCCGCCATTGACTTGCATTGAGACGCATAGAAACCGCGACTGTACATTTTTACAAGCGGCTTCTATGCGTCTCTATGTGCGGATGGTACCCAGTTCTGGAGGAGAGAAGACAATCCTCCAGACCTGGGTACCATTGTACCTTTGTACCTGTAAAAAAAGAATAAAAAAACAAATAAAGTTTATATTCACCTGTCCGGCGGCTTCTCTCTGAATGCCGGCATCGCTTGAGGACCTGCGGTGACGTCACAGTCATGTGACCGCAGGCCCTTCACCGCTCTGTCTCGCGATATGCCGGCATCCAGGAACCAGACAGGAACGAGCGCTGCAGCCACGTCGGGCATCAGGGGTGAGTATAGCTTTATTTGTTTTCATTTTTACGGTTCACACTATATAAATCCATGCTGTTTGCATGGATTTATACAGTGTGACCTAGTTGTCAAGCACTTTCCATGTGATGCTAAAATCGCCTGGAAAGCGCTTGTCAATCTGCATGCGTTTTTTCTGCCAGGGAGATGCAGAAATGCTGCAGAAATTTTCTGCTTCATTTCTGCATCGTGGGCACATAGCCTAAATGCAAGAAGGTAAATAAAATTACCAAAATTTCCACAACAAAAGTGTAGCTCTACCTACAGCGTATTCACACCCAGACTATAAGATTATGGCAGGTCTCTGGGTGGGTGTTTTTTTACACAGTAGTCAGAACCTACAACATTGTGGTGCCGTGCATTACATGAGCTATACTAAGGGAGCGCCTGTCAGCATAGAGCGAATACGTCCATATACCGACCAGCAGAAAGTGTAAGAGAAGAACTATAGAAGGATGGACCATAGTGGAGCATTCCGGACTGGAGCAACATAAGGAGCCAGAAGGCTTCCCCCCGGTATTCCATGCTATGTGCTCCTTATAAAGTGACATCTCTCCATAGACCCCTCTGTGAAGACCACCCCCTTATCCAGATGATACATTCTCACTTCCACCATATATAATGCAGACTGGACATTTTATTTTATTTTTTCAGAAAATCACCAATTTTGGGTCGTCAGCTGTAGAAGAAGAAATGCTTTACACCAGTGCTGGGAACCTATGGCAGCGTGCAGAGGGGGCAGCAGAGCCCTCCTGGGGGGCACCATGGCCGCAGCACTAGCGCTACTGGATCGGGCCGGCGGGGAGAACTCTGAGCCGCCGAGTGCCGGCACCAGCTCCGCTACTGCAGCTAGATGTGCGATCTCTCTCGGACGGAAACACATCGAGCTGAAGTGTATTGCAGCGCACGAACTAGCCAGGCCCGAGCGCTGCAATACACGCTGCCGGCCAATCAGAGGCCAGCGGCTGCCGGCCAATCAGATGCCAGCATGACGTCGGCCGGTCAATCAGAGGCCAGCATGACGTCGACCGGTCAATCAGAGGCCAGCGTCTGCCGGCCAATCAGAGGCCAGCATGACGTCAGCCGGCCAATCAGAGGCCAGCGGCTTCCTTCCAATCAGAGGCCAGCATGAATTCGGCCGGCCAATCAGAGGCCTGCGGCTTCTGGCCAATCAGAGACCAGCATGACGTTGGCCGGCCAATCAGAGGCTAGCGACTTCCGGACAATCAGAAGCGGCTGCCGGCGAATCAGAGGCCAGCATGACGTCGGCTGGCCAATCAGAGGCCATCGGCCGCTGGCCTCTGATTGGCCGGCAGCGTGTACTGCAGCGCGCACGGACCTGGCTAGTACGTGCGCAGCAATACACTTCAGCTAGATGTGCCGACTACAGGAGAGGACGCTGCGCGGGAGAAGAAGGAAGGTGAGGAGGAGGGTTTATTATGTGTTTTTTTTTTTTTTTAATATGGGATGCACAATGGCTGGGGGGGGGGGTAGAGGAGCATATATACCAGGATTGAGGGGAGGGCCAGCATATATACCAGGATTGAGGGGAGGGCCAGCATATATACCAGGATTGAGGGGAGGGCCAGCATATATACCAGGATTGAGGGGAGGGCCAGCATATATACCAGGATTGAGGGGAGGGCAGCATATATACCAGGATTGAGAGGAGGGCAGCATATATACCAGGATTGAGGAGAGGGCCAGCATATATACCAGGATTGAGGGGAGGGCCAGCATATATACAAGGATTAAGGGGGGGAGCATATATACCAGGATTGAGGGGAGGGCCAGCATATATACGAGGATTGAGGGGAGGGCCAGCATATATACCAGGATTGAGGGGAGGGTCAGCATATATACC
This sequence comes from Phyllobates terribilis, assembly GCF_046119375.1. Classification (NCBI taxonomy): domain Eukaryota; kingdom Metazoa; phylum Chordata; class Amphibia; order Anura; family Dendrobatidae; genus Phyllobates; species Phyllobates terribilis. Next base: position 509,372 of record NW_027363462.1, read on the forward strand.
AGGATTGAGGGGAGGGCCAGCATATATACGAGGATTGAGGGGAGGGCCAGCATATATACGAGGATTGAGGGGAGGGCCAGAATATATACCAGGATTGAGGGGAGGGCCAGCATATATACCAGTATTGAGGGGAGGGCCAGCATATATACCAGGAATGAGGGGAGGGCCAGCATATATACCAGTATTGAGGGGAGGGCCAGCATATATACCAGGATTGAGGGGAGGGCCAGCATATATACCAGGATTGAGGGGAGGGCCAGCATATATACCAGGATTGAGGGGAGGGCAGCATATATACCAGGATTGAGGGGAGGGCCAGCATTTATACCAGGATTGAGGGGAGGGCCAGCATATATACCAGGATTGAGGGGAGGGCCAGCATATATACCAGGATTGAGGGGAGGGCCAGCATATATACCAGGATTGAAGGGAGGGCCAGCATATATACCAGGATTGAGGGGAGGGCCAGCATATATACCAGGATAGAGGGGAGGGCCAGCATATACACCAGGATTGAGGGGAGGGCCAGCATATATACCAGGATTGAGGGGAGGGCAGCATATATACCAGGATTGAGGGGAGGGCAGCATATATACCAGGATTGAGGGTAGGGCCAGCATATATACCAGGATTGAGGGGAGGGCCAGCATATATACCAGGATTGAGGGGAGGGCCAGCATTTATACCAGGATTGAGGGGAGGGCCAGCATATATACCAGGATTGAGGGGAGGGCCAGCATATATACCAGGATTGAAGGGAGGGCCAGCATATATACCAGGATTGAGGGGAGGGCCAGCATATATACCATGATTGAGGGGAGGGCCAGCATATACACCAGGATTGAGGGGAGGGCCAGCATATATCCCAGGATTGAGGGGAGGGCAGCATATATACCAGGATTGAGGGGAGGGCCAGCATATATACCAGGATTGAGGAGAGGGCCAGCATATATACCAGGATTGAGGGGAGGGCAGCATATATACCAGGATTGAGAGGAGGGCCAGCATTTATACCAGGATTGAGGGGAGGGCCAGCATATATACCAGGATTGAGGGGAGGGCCAGCATATATTCCAGGATTAAGGAGAGTGCCAGCATATATACCAGGATTGAAGAGAGGGCCAGCATATATACCAGGATTGAAGGGAGGGCCAGCATATATACCAGGATTGAGGGGAGGGCAGCAAATATACCAGGATTGAGAGGAGGGCAGCATATATACCAGGATTGAGGAGAGGGCCAGCATATATACCAGGATTGAGGGGAGGGCCAGCATATATACCAGGATTGAGGGGGGGGCAGCATATATACCAGGATTGAGGGGAGGGGCAGCATATATACCAGGATTGAGGAGAGGGCCAGCATATATACCAGGATTGAAGAGAGGGCCAGCATATATACCAGGATTGAAGAGAGGGCCAGCATATATACCAGGATTGAAGGGAGGGCCAGCATATATACCAGGATTGAGGGGAGGGCCAGCATATATACCAGGATTGAAGGGAGGGCCAGCATATATACCAGGATTCAGGGGAGGGCCAGCATATATACCAGGATTGAGGGGAGGGCCAGCATATATACCAGGATTGAAGGGAGGGCCGGCATATATACCAGGATTGAGGGGAGGCCCACCATATATACCAGGATTGAGGGAAGGGCCAGCATATATACCAGGATTGAGGGGGGGCAGCATATATACCAGGATTGAGGGGAGGGGCAGCATATATACCAGGATTGAGGGGAGGGGCAACATATATACCAGGATTGAAGGGAGGGCCAGCATATATATCAGGATTGAGGGGAGGGCCAGCATATATACCAGGATTGAGGGGAGGGCCAGCATATACACCAGGATTGAGGGGAGGGCCAGCATATATACCAGGATTGAGGAGAGGGCAGCATATATACCAGGATTGAGGGGAGGGCCAGCATATATACCAGGATTGAGGGGAGGGCCAGCATATATACCAGGATTGAGGGGAGGGCAGCATATATACCAGGATTGAGGGGAGGGCCAGCATTTATACCAGGATTGAGGGGAGGGCCAGCATATATACCAGGATTGAGGGGAGGGCCAGCATATATACCAGGATTGAGGAGAGGGCCAGCATATATACCAGGATTGAAGAGAGGACCAGCATATATACCAGGATTGAAGGGAGGGCCAGCATATATACCAGGATTGAGGGGAGGGCCAGCATATATACCAGGATTGAGGGGAGGACCAGCATATATACCAGGATTGAGGGGGGGGGCATATATACCACGATTGAGGGGAGGGCCAGCATATATACCAGGATTGAGGGGGGGGCAGCATATATACCAGGATTGAGGGGAGGGCCAGCACATATACCAGGATTGAGGGGAGGGCCAGCATATATACCAGGATTGAGGGGAGGGCCAGCATATATACCAGGATTGAGGGGAGGGCCAGCATATATACCAGGATTGAGGGGAGGGCCAGCATATATACCAGGATTGAGGGGAGGGCCAGCTTATACACCAGGATGTGGGTGAGCACATTCTCTATTTCTGCAGTCTCTTACCCCTGCTCCTGTCTGTGGCTGCTCTATGCTGCCCTCGCCTGCTCTTTGTATCAGTTGTTTGTATCAGTAAAACCTCAATATTTAGGATAAATTGCCGTGTTGGCACTTGGCGATAAATAAGTGGGTTTTGGATTGCAGTTTGGGCACTCGGTCTCTAAAAGATTCGCCATCACTGTTTTAAACCAATCAATGTGCAAATATCAACATTTTTGAGAAAATACAATACATTTGATCAGATGTCAAAAAATATTCCTGAAAAAAAAAATTGTGATCAGAAATCATAAAGAAAAATTAACTCTTTAATACCATTTTTACCAAAAATACATTGTAAAAAAAAAGAAGTGTAATTTTCTACAGTACAATATTTATTTCTATTTTTCTCAAATGAATTTTCATTTTAGGCCCCCCAAAAATTGAAAATCAATGTAAAAAGTGTATTTTAATACAATAAAAAAAATCAGGGTAATTGTTCAGTTGTATTGCCAGTTTTACAGCACGACCCGTAGCGATTTACGATCCCACAGGCCGATGAGCTACAATCTTCCTGAGAAAGGATTCATCAATGTATCAGATGCTTTCTTGCATGTTTCTACATGGAGCAATACACATATGTTCCATGTCCCTTCCTCTAAGAAACCTTCAATGAACCCTGATAGGATCTACAGAGAATAGACGTCCTTTACAGTGTTACACACTTACTCCATACTCAGTCTAATTTCATCATTCATTTTACTTTCTGCTTATAAATGCATTCATTAAAATAATGAATATCTGCATTGAGGACAGTAGAAGAACTAGTTTGTGTTTGTTCATCAAGATGCATTATCTTGGTCTCGTCTTGGCACTGTAACTGTTGGTAGGTAGGCAGAGTACTGGAGAGGTTGCTCCCGTCATTCAGAGAGTTGCTCCGATGCGGTGTTCTGTTGGTAGACTGACCGCTTTGTTGGTTTGCTATCAGGTGGTGAATCATATCGGTTATGAGATTGAGTTTATGATCCATTTGAGTTACCTACAAATATATAAAAAAAAATTCAAACAAAGAAAATAGCATAGATACAGACCACACTCCATACACATTTTACACTACCCATGAGCGCTGCCTGATATTGTAGCTTATCCCTAACCAAATCAATGGGGCACTGAGTTGCAATACCAGACACACCCCATGGACAAGAGAGGCACAGTTTTGGGGAGAAATAAAGTAGATAGATCCTTTAATGCAATATTGGTTAGCCATTTAGACATTGTTGTTTTAATTGAAAACTATAGTTGGTGCGATTCTTTTCGCAGCACTGGGTCCATCAGCCACGTCAGTAATCTTTGGATGCTGGACAGGAGCCTCAAGACCTGCCTTCTACCTTCCAAGATTCCCTGCTTCTCTTCTGATTAGCTGCATCTTTATGGTTACAGCATGATGCATATGTGACATTGCATCAGGCCGGCTAATCAGTAGAACAGCTGTGGATGCCGGGATGTAGGAGGTGGTTCTCAGGGCTCCGATGCAGCCGTCACAGATTATGGATGTGGCTGATGGACTGGGTCCTGCGAATTGACTCGCACCAACTCTATTGGAAACCTTTGTCAGATTGAACTACTTAATGAACTCAGAAAGAGCTTTCTGTCCACATCCATGAAAGTAGTAGCCAACACTTAAAGGGGTTTTCTACTACTCGGACATCTCCTTCTCCATATATATATTTTTGCCCTCAGTAAAATAATAACACCTATATTCCCTTCCAGTGTTCCAGCCGTGTCGGCATTGGCTCTCCTTGGGATCACGTGACATTGTTATGTCAAGTGATCCCTGCTGCCAATCAGCGCTGGCTTCACTCTTCCTGCCTCCAGTTATAGCACATACCTGTACATCCGGAGGAAGTAAGAGCAGCAACATCTCTCACTTCCTCTGGATGTATGCAAGTTGGCCAAAGGCGGGGAGAGTAAAGTCAGCACTGATTGCCCCTAGGAATCATGAGACATAATGTCATGCTGTCACGCAAGGTGTGGGAAAGACTAAGTGCAACACAAAGGGAAAACGGAAAGGGAACCCAGACTAGGGAAAGTGGGGAGTGGAGAACTCCTAGGCTGATCTAGTGTCACCCTGTCTCCACTAATGTCCCTTTATTGGTTCTTCACCAATCGCCGCACGCATACCTCAGCCTGTCTATCCCTGGCATTAGGCTCAGGCTAGGGAACAGAAAGGATGAGCACTAGTTGATCCCCACTGAACACTAAAGACAACAAGGGGGGATAAACAAGGGAAAATCGCTTAGCTTTACTCGACTCCAGACAAATGCGCACACGTTCTCTAGCACCAGAGAGATAGAAGTACTGCTCTTGCTCAAGCCTTCACAAGGGGCAATGAATATCGCTGGCACCTCCCTCTGGCTCACAACAGGTATTTATACATCCAGGCCAGGGTGTTAATTAGCCCGAGGAAGCTAGCCCCTGGGTCCTAGAGATACATATTCTAAGAAGTTGTCTGTAAGGCCAAATGAAGAGATCTCCTGCAACCAACTGCAGGATGACTGTCTGTCACTTCTGACACACCCATGACACACGCAATCCCCAGGAGAGCCAGTGCAGACACCGCTGGAATAGTGCTGGCACTGGAGGTGAGTATAGGTGTTATTATTTTACTGGGGGACACACATATGGATTGAGAAGGAGTTGTCTGAGTAATGGAAAACCCCTTTAAGCCTCCATACACAATAGACTAAGCTAATAGTCTAAGGGGACATCCAGACTCTTCCCTGACAGATGAGGTCAGAGGAGGTAAAATTCAAACTGCCTGACCCTTAATGCCTGACCCTTTTGTTATTCAGGTGATAAGCTGCTGCCAGAGCCGTTTGGCAGTGATTTTCACAGTTCTCCACTTTGAAAACACATGAACATTTAACCAAGCCAAACCTTCTCGTGTATGAGAGTTGGGAGAGGTAGTGGACGGCCGAACCAGCAATCAACGTTCAGTTATTGTGTGTGGCCACCTTAACTTGTATGTGCAAGTCACAGATGACCACAGGTATTTAGACTCTCTGCAGTGTATGAGCAGCACTGTAGAATTGGTGTCTGGATGCACCATTATGTATTTTACACTTTTTCAGAGAGTGAGGAATATTCTGTATGTAGTATGTGGTAATTGTCTGTATATCCTGTACTCCATGTGTGTATGTGTAAGTAGTAGCTGTGCATAATATAAATATATATGGTTTTATCTTATTTTCTTACCTTGTCCTCGACACGGTTCAATCTTGACCCAATTGTATTAGAGCCTCGATCTTTCACTTTATCTGGAAATAAATAAAAGTAAAAAAAAGTCATTTTTAAATTTACTATTAGAAATTAGCATTTTTTGGGTCCACTGGCATTCAACCAAATTTGTGAAACCGTTTATGATTTACAGTTCAGAGAATATAACATGAGAAACGATTTACCTATTCTTCCACAAAGCGATGAAATATGGCATCCTTATTCTGGACAACCTCTTAAAAAAGGCTTTCCCATTGTTACAAATGACGGCATGTTGCTTGGATTTGCTATCATATGGTGTCAGATTATTACCATTACTATTGTTAATTTCTCTAAAACATAGCATTTATTCCATTTCATAGTGGTAGGAAGTGGAATCTATCCAGAAAGAAACAGTGAGGGCTTCCCCAATGACTGGTCCAGTCTGTAAGAAACTAGAATCTCAATTTGCAGCCAGGGTGTTTCGGGGTGTTGCCCCTCAGCAGTGCAAAGCATGAGATCTGATTTAGCTGTGTGAGAGACTTCAGAAGGAAAAACTTTACCCCTTAGATCCTAGTGAGGAGAGTGAAATGCTAGAGTAAGGAGGCTTATAAACCATGCAATGGCTCCCCGGGGAGCTTACGAGCCTCCTTACACTGGCATTTTTTAGACAAATCATCTTACTTTTCCTCTAAGGATTCAATTTTCTTCCTTTTTTTCTATTATTTTATCACTGTTGATGACTCCCACTGATTTGCTATAGCAATGAGATGTGCACATATATACAGTACAGACCAAAAGTTTGGACACACCTTCTCATTTAAAGATTTTTCTGTATTTTCATTACTATGAAAATTGTACATTCACACTGAAGGCATCAAAACTATGAATTAACACATGTGGAATTATATACTTAACAAAAAAGTGTGAAACAACTGAAAATATGTCTTATATTCTAGGTTCTTCAAAGCAGCCACCTTTGCTTTGATGACTGCTTTGCACACTCTTGGCATTCTCTTGATGAGCTTCAAGAGGTAGTCACCGGAAATAGTTTTCACTTCACAGGTGTGCCCTGTCAGGTTTAATAAGTGGGATTTCTTGCCTTATAAATGGGGATGGGACCATCAGTTGTGTTGTGCAGAAGTCTGGTGGATGCACAGCTGATAGTCCTACTGAATAGACTGTTAGAATTTGTATTATGGCACGAAAAAAACAGCTAAGTAAAGAAAAACAAGGGGCCATCATTACTTTTAAGAAATGAAGGTCAGTCAGTGCGAAAAATTGGGCGAACTTTGATAGTGTCCCCAAGTGCGGTTGCAAAAACCATCAAGCGCTACAAAGAAACTGGCTCACATGAGGACCGCCCCAGGAAAGGAAGACCAAGAGTCACCTCTGCTTCTGAGGATAAGTTTATTCGAGTCACCACCCTCAGAAATCGCAGGTTAACAGCAGCTCAGATTAGAGACCAGGTCAATGCCACACAGAGTTCTAGCAGCAGACACATCTCTACAACAACTGTTAAGAGGAGACTTTGTGCAGCAGGCCTTCATGGTAAAATAGCTGCTAGGAAACCACTGCTAAGGACAGGCAACAAGCAGAAGAGACTTGTTTGGGCTAAAGAACACAAGGAATGGACATTAGACCAGTGGAAATCTGTGTTTTGGTCTAATGAGTCCAAATTTGAGATCTTTGGTTCCAACCACCGTGTCTTTCTGCGACGCAGAAAAGGTGAACGGATGGACTCTACATGCCTGGTTCCCACTGTGAAGCATGGAGGAGGAGGTGTGATGGAGTGGTGGTGCTTTGCTGGTGACACTGTTGGGGATTTATTCAAAACTGAAGGCATACTGAAACAGAATGGCTACCACAGCATCTTGCAGCGGCATGCTTTTCCATCCGGTTTGCGTTTAGTTGGACCATCATTTATTTTTCAACAGGACAATGACCCCAAACACACCTCCAGGCTGTGTAAGGGCTATTTGACCAAGATGGAGAGTGATGGAGTGCTACACCAGATGACCTGGCCTCCGCAGTCCCAATCGAGATGGTTTGGGGTGAGCTGGACCGCAGAGTGAAAGCAAAAGGGCCAACAAGTGCTAAGCATCTCTGGGAACTCCTTCAAGATTGTTGGAAGACCATTTCCGGTGACTACCTCTTGAAGCTCATCAAGAGAATGCCAAGAGTGTGCAAAGCAGTCATCAAAGCAAAAGGTGGCTACTTTGAAGAGCCTAGAATATAAGACATATATTCAGTTGTTTCACACTTTTTTGTTAAGTATATAATTCCACATGTGTTAATTCATAGTTTTGATGCCTTCAGTGTGAATGTACAATTTTCATAGTTATGAAAATACAGAAAAATCTTTAAATGAGAAGGTGTGTCCAAACTTTTGGTCTGTACTGTACATGTATACAGTTGAAACCAGAAGTTTACATACACTATATAAAAAGACACATATGCATGTTTTTCTCAAAATCTGACATGAAATAAGAATAAACCTTTCCCATTTTAGGTCAATTAGGATTACCATAATTTTTAATATTTGCCAAATGTTAGAATAATAAGAAAGATAATGTTTTAACCACTTCGCTCCAGAGCCTGTTTTTGCCTTCGTGACCGGGCCAATTTTTTCAATTCTGACCACTGTCACTTTATGAAGTAATTACTCTGGAACGCTTCAACGGATTCCCCTGATTCTGAGATTGTTTTTTCATGACATATTGTACTTCATGATAGTGGTAAAATTTCTTTGATATCACTTGCGTTAATTTGTGAAAAAATCGGAAATTTGGCAAAAATTTTGAAAATTTTGCAATTTTCAAACTTTGAATTTTCATGCCCTTAAATCAGAGAGATATGTCACACAAAATAGTTAATAAATAACATTTCCCACATGTCTACTTTACATCAGCACAATTTTGGAACCAAAATTTTTTTTTTGTTAGGGAGCTATAAGGGTTAAACGTTGACCAGCGATTTCTCATTTTTCCAACAAAATTTACAAAAACATTTTTTTAGGGACCATATCATATTTGAAGTCACTTTGAGGGGTCTTTATGACAGAAAATACCCAAAAGTGACACCATTCTAAAAACTGCACCCCTCAAGGTGCTCAAAACCACATTCAAGAACTTTATTAACCCTTCAGGTGCTTCACAGGAATTTTTGGAATGTGGAAGAAAAAAATTAACATTTAACTTTTTTCACAAAAATGTTACTTTAGACCTAATTTTTTTTATTTTCACAGGGGTAACAGGAAAAAATGGACCCCAAAATTTTTTGTGCAATTTCTCTTGAGCGCGCTGATACCCCATATGTGAGGGAAAACCACTGTTTGGGCGCACTGCAGGGCTCGGAAGGGAAGGAGCGCCATTAGACTTTTTGAATGTAAGATTTGTCTGAATAATTAGCAGACGCCATGTTGCGTTTGGAGAGCCCCTGATGTTCCTAAACAGTGGAAACCTCCCACAAGTGACACCATTTTGGAAACTAGACCCCTTAGGGAACATATCTAGATGTGAGGTGAGCACCTTGAACCCCAAGGTGCTTCACAGAAGTTTATAATATTGAGCTGTAAAAATAAAATGTTCACATTTTTCCCACAAAAACGTTTTATATCCCTTAATTTTGCATTATCATAAGGGTAATAGGATAAATTGCACCATGAAATTTATTGTGCAGTTTCTCCTGAACACGCCGATACCCCATATGTGGAGGCAAACCACTGTTTGGGCGCACGGCAGGGTTTGAAAGGGAAGGAGCTCCATTTGACTTTTTGAATGTAAAATTTGTTTGAATAATTAGCGGACGCCATGTTGCATTTGGGGAGCCCCTGATGTGCCTAAACAGTGGAACCCCCCCACAAGTGACACCATTTTGGATACTAGACCCCTTAGGGAACTTATCTAGATGTGTGGTGAGCACCTTGAACCCCAAGGTGCTTCACAGAAGTTTATAATATTGAGCTGTAAAAATAAAATTTTCACATTTTTCCCACAAAACCGTTTTTCATCCCTTAATTTTGCATTATCATAAGGGTAATAGGATAAATTGCACCATGAAATTTGTTGTGCAATTTCTCCTGAACACGCCGATACCCCATATGTGGAGGCAAATTACTGTTTGGGCGCATGGCAGGGTTTGAAAGGGAAGGAGCGCCATTTGACTTTTTGAATGGAAAATTTGTTTGAATAATTAGCAGACGCCATGTCGCATTTGGGGGGCCCCTAATGTGCCTAAACAGTGGAAACCCCCCACAAGTGCCACCATTTTGGAAACTAGACCCCTTAGGAAACTTATCTAGATGTGTGGTGAGCACCTTGCACCCCAAGTGCTTCACAGAAGTTTATAATATTGAGCCGTAAAAATACAATTTTCCCACAAAAAATGTTTTTCATTCCCTAATTTTGCATTATCATAAGGGTAACAGGATAAATTGCACCATGAAATTTGTTGTGCAATTTCTCCTGAGTACGCCGATACCCCATATGTGGGGGAAAAGCACTGCTTTGGTGTACGGCAGGGTTCGGAAGAGAAAGGAGCGCTATGTTGGCTGGGATAGGTGGCAGACACCATGTCACATTTGAAGAGTCGCTGACATGCCTAAACAGCAGAAACCCCCACAAGTGACCCCGTTTTGTAAACTACATCTCTCAAGGAATTCATCTAGGGAAGTAGTGAGTATTTTTTAATTTTTAAATTTATACCATTGGGCAGTGAAAAAAGCATAATTATATTTTTACCACAAAAAAATGTTTTACCCTCAGATTTTACATTTTCACACAGGGCAATGGGTAAAAATGGTGCCGAAATGTGTCACACAATTACTTCTAAAAGTGGCAATACCCCATATGTGGCTGTATTGTACCGCTCAGCCATACGGCGAGATCTGGGGGGACGGAGTGCTATTTGACAATTGGAGAACAAATTATTGTAGAATAGGCATTTGAATTTGGGAGCACAACATTTTCTGAATTTCTTTTGGGGGGCAAGGGCCATTTCGCTTTTCCAGAGCCTTTCTGCTACCAGTAACTTGGAAGTCCCTTATATTTTTAACAGATGACGGACCTGAGTGGGGACTAGCTTTTTTTGAGGACTGAGTTGAAGCTTTTATTGGGAACATTTTACGTAACATTTATCCGGCGCTCTAGGCTGAGCACTTACATCGGGGTTTCCATCTAAATTTCCAAGTGATGTAATTCAGATGAAACCCCTGCGGGATCCATTCACTATAATGAGGCAGCAGAGTTACTCTGGACTCCGTCTGGCCTCTGTTTAGCGGTGTCCTTTTTTTCAGAAGTGCACAAAACTGTGGCCAACCGCACTTTTATGCACGCCTAAAACAAATGACACCGTGGGATCCCAGGCCAGACGGCATCCACAGTGGCCTATATCTGCCTCATTAGAGGGAATCTTCCGTCATGGGTTTTGTCTGAATCACGTATTTCAGAGATTTACACGGAAACTCTTGTGTAAGCGCTCAGCGCAGAGCGCAGGATAAATGTGGGCAGAGCCTTACTGCGATCTTTGGGAGACATAATAAACAAATCAGTAGCCGGTGAAGAATTGGTTTTATTTATTTTTTACTCCTTTCCTCGTGTGATATAACTGATTAGATTACTTTATTCTTCGGGTCGGTGTGATTACAGCGATACCAGAATCATATCGGGTTTTTATGATTGACAGCTGTCACAGACTAAAAGACGCTTTTTTTTGCAAAATCTAGTTTTTGCATCACCATATTTTGAGAGCTATAATTTTTCCATATTTTGGCTGACAGAGTTATGTGATGGCTTGTTTTTTGCGGGACGAGTTGACATTTTTATTGGTACCATTTTTGGGTACGTGACATTTTTTGATCGCTTTCTATTCCGTTTTTTGGGAGGTAAAATTAACAAAAACCAACAATTCAGGAATTGTTTTTTGAGGGTTTTTTTTTATGCCGTTCTGCGTGTGGTAAAAGTGATCAGGCAGCGTTATTCTTCGGGTCAGTACATTTACAGCGATGCTACACTTACTGTATTTTTTTTATTTTTTGGCGCTTTTACACAATAAAACAATTTTATAGAAAAAAATATTTTTTTTGCATTGCTTTATTCTGAGCGCTATAACTTTTTTATTTTTCGGCTGATGGAGCTGTATGGCAGCTTTTTTTTTGCGGAACAAGATGACGTTTTCAGCGGTACCATTTTTATTTCTATTTTGCTTTTTGATCGCATTTTTTTCCACTTTTTGTTTGGCGATATGATGAAAAAGCATATTTTTTTGCCCCGTTTTTTATTTATTTTTATTACGGTGTGCACAGAAGGAGTTAATTAGTGTGACACTTTTATAGCTTGGGTTGTTTCGGACGCGGTGATACCAAATATGTGTACTTTTTTTGGTTTTGTAAAAATATACGGATTTATTGGTTTAATATTTTATTTATTTTGTGATTTTTTTTTAACAGTTTAAAAACTTTTTTTTAACTTTTTTTTACATTTTTACTTAGTCCCTGTATGGGACATTAATTTTTATTTTTCTGATCACTGATCTCATGTAATGTAATAGACATGTATTACATTACATGAGATCTTTGCTGACTGTTTCACACCGTGTCTCCTGCCAGGCTTCAGCTGCAGGCTGAGCCAGGCAGGACACCATATATGGCAGATCTGGAGTTGGTCATGTGACCTCCAGCTGCCATAGCTACCCCAGGTCCTGGAAGGTATCAGGGGTCGTTGGAGAGGTAAGTAAGACGACCCCCTCTCCTCTGTCTATCTTCTATATGCCGCGATCACTATAGATCGCGGCATATAGAACATAGCAAAGGGTTAACATCACTGGGACCTGATCCAATCAGGTCCCGATGATGTCCCCTGTCAGAGCTAACGCTCTGCACCGGAATCGCAGCGCTTGCAGGACCCTGGGGGTCCTGAGCGCTGCGAGACCACCCACCGTTTTTAAACGTCGGCGCTGCACAGAGCCCAGCAAGCGCCGACGTTTATCTACAGTGGGCGGTCGGGAACCGGTTAAATAATTTGCCTGCTCCAGTGGTTTTGGGGTTACCTTGGTTAAAATTGCACAATCCTGTACTGGACTGGTCTACCAATGAAATTAAGTCTTGGAGTCCTAAGTGTTATGATAGATGTTGTAACGGTCGCATTGCTGCTGTGGAAAGAGGGGAATTACCTGTACCTATTCAGGATTTTTGGAAGGTTTTTTCAGAGGAGGAGTTGCAAGTTTTGCCTCCTCATAGGGACTATGATTGTACTATTGAGTTTGTCCCTGGAGCAACTCTTCCCAAGAGTCGCTTATTTAATCTTACTATCCCTGAGAGAAAGGCCTTGGAGGAATACATACAGACAAGCTTGGCCGCCGGTCACATTAGACCTTCTAAGTCACCTGTGGTTGTTGGATTTTTTTTTGGAAAAAAAAAGGACGGTGGTTTAAGTCCATGTCTGGACTTTCGCGAAATTAATAAAATTACAGTACGCAATTCCTACCCACTGCCATTAATTCCTGACTTGTTCAACCAGTTAGTGGGGGCCAAGTGGTTCTCTAAGATTGATCTCCGGGGGGCATACAATTTGTTACGTATGAAGGAAGGTGATGAGTGGAAAACTGCTTTTAACACTCCAGTGGGTCATTTTGAGAATCTGGTTATGCCCTTTGGTCTTACCAACGCACCAGCTTTTTTTCAGAACCTTATTAATGACATCCTAAGACCGTTGATCGGTAAGAATGTGGTGTTGTATTTGGATGGCATTTTGATTTTTGCGCCGGATCTGGAGTCTCATTGGCAGAGCGCACGTGAGGTATTGCAGTTGTTAAGCGACAATTCACTTTTTGCTAAGCTGGAGAAATGTGAGTTCGCTGTGCAGAGAATTAGTTTTTTGGGCTACATTATCTCCAGTGAGGGCTTTGAGATGGATCCGGTGAAGGTTCAGGCGGTGCAGGAATGGCCTAGACCTATTAGTTTGAAACCAATACAGAGATTTTTGGGTTTCGCCAATTATTGCAGAAAATTCATTAAGAATTTTTCTATAATTGTTAAGCCGCTGACCGATCTCACCAGGAAAGGTGCGAATACGGTTCAGTGGACTACTGAGGCCATTGAAGCTTTTGTGTATCTCAAGGAGAGGTTCAGTTCTGCCCCCATCCTTATGCAGCCTGATGAGACCAAGCCTTTTTTGGTCGAGGTTGATGCTTCTTCGGTGGGGGTCGGTGCTGTTTTGTCTCAGGAAAACAAGGATGGAGTACATCCCTGTGCTTTTTTTTTCAAAAAAATTTTCTGAGACCGAACTTAATTACGATGTCGGTAATCGGGAATTGCTGGCGATTAAACTCGCATTTGAACATTGGCGTCATCTCTTGGAAGGTGCTAAATTTACCATTCAGGTTTTTACTGATCGTAAGAATCTGATCTATCTTGATGCTGCCAAGCGCTTGAATGCCCGTCAAGCTAGGTGGGCACTTTTTTTTTCGCGGTTTAATTTTTCTGTTACTTACATCCCGTGTACCAAGAATGTAAAAGCTGATGCTTTATCTCGCAGTTTTTCTCCCATGGTTGGTACCGAGGAGGAGGAGAGCATTTTACAGGAAGGTGTTGTGATAGCAGCATTGGACTCCGTTTTGGAAGATGGGATTCTGAAAGCCCAGGAGGATGCCCCATCTAACACTCCCCATGGAAGGTTGTTTGTGCCTAGGAACTTTATGAGAGATTTGTTTGTGGAGTGTCATAAGTCTCGGTTGGCAGGTCATCCAGGAATTTCGGAGACTAAGAGACTTGTAGGTCGCAGTTTTTGGTGGCCTGGGTGGCAGAAGGAAGTCATTAAGTGGGTGCGTCAATGTACTGTGTGTGCTAGATCTAAGTCTTCACATGCTCCTGCTGCGGGGTTGCTTTGCCCTCTGGAGGTTCCTAGTGCTCCTTGGACGCATCTTGCTATGGATTTTATTACTGACCTTCCTGCCTCTGAGGGTTTCACTGTTATCTGGGTGGTCGTGGACCGTTTTAGCAAGATGTGTCACTTGGTTCCCTTCATCAAACTGCCCTGCGCCAGGACACTCGCTAAGGCTTTTGTTAAAGAAATTGTCAGGCTCCATGGCGTTCCTTCCGACATTGTTTCCGATAGGGGACCTCAGTTCGTGGCTCGTTTTTGGCGTGCCTTTTGTGACAGGTTGGGAGTCCATTTGTCATTTTCGTCTGGTTATCATCCTGAGTCTAATGGACAGACAGAAAGAAAGAACCAGGATGTTGAACAGTTTTTGCGTTGTTTTGTGGCTGACAATCAAGAGGGGTGGTCTGAGTTTCTGCCACTGGCTGAATTTGCTCTTAACAACCATACATCCTCTTCTGCTGGGTGTTCTCCTTTTTTTTGCTGTACTGGGAGACATCCGTCGTTTGGGTCATTCTCCAAATTGGTATCGGCTGTGCCGGAGGAGGAGAATTTTTCCGATGATTTGGAGAGAGTTTGGACTGATGTACGTCGTAACCTTCAAGAGGCCAACAAAAAATCCAAGAGGTACTTTGACAGGAAACGTCAAGAGGTTTTGTTTACTGTTGGTGACATGGTTTGGTTGTCCTCTAGGAATCTGCGGTTGAGGATTCCTTCTAAGAAATTGGGCCCGAAGTTTGTAGGTCCGTTTAAGGTGCTTCAGGTAGTTAACCAATCTGCTGTTAGGTTGGAGGTTCCTACCTCCTGGAAGATTAATCCGGTGTTTCATGTTTCCTTATTGAAAAAAGCTGATGTTTCTGATAGGGACGCCACTGTCTCTGTTCCTCCGGTGGAGGAAGAAGGTGAATATGAAATTTCTCGCATTCTTAATTCTAGATGGCATAGAGGGAGATTGCAGTATCTCGTCGCTTGGAAGGGTTTCGGTCCCGAGGATAACTCCTGGGTAAGGGCGGATGATGTCTCTGCTCCTAGACTTGTCGGAGCGTTTCACAGGAGGTTTCCTGATAGACCTGGGCCTGGAGGATCCGGAGGATCCTCATTGAAGAGGGGGTACTGTTAGAAAAAACTAACAGGAGGGTTCTATTTTGCTGGTCACATGACTTTTTGCCTATATTATCCAGCTCCGCCCTCCTGGCCTTGCAGGACTTCAGTGTTACATTTACTCTTAAGCTAGCCAGGTGCCTTGTACCTTACTCTGTATTTTGCTTGGTCTTTTGACCACTAGTACTTCTGTTTGTTTGTTTGTCTTTGCTCTGCTACAATTTCTGCTAGGAGGTGTCCAACTATATCCCAGTCCTTAGTTCTTGTAGGGACCCCTCCCTTATATCTATAGGTCAGCGTTCGGACTAGCCGAGGACTTAGGCGGGTCTGTTCACAAGGAACAGGTCCCCCGCTGCATCGTAGGGAATCAGCTTAGTCCTATGGTAGGGACAGTTTTCCTTTCTTTCCTTAGTGTTTGTAGCAGTTCATAACAGCTCCCTGCATTCCACCGGTATGGGGCCACTCAATATTCCCACCGCGTGAAGGAGGAAGACTTAACAACCATCATGATCAATCCCCTACCTCACCACAGCTGGGCCAAGACCCAAGATAGTGACCCTGCAGTCCGCATGGTGAAAGACCTGCTGACCCGAGAAGACGTCCGTCTAGATCCGGATGCCCCAGAGGAAGCCAAGCAGCTATGGAAAGAGAAGAGCAGGCTGTTCCTCTATGAAGGTAAGCTGTGCAGAAGACTCGTCAACCACCGGACGCACGAGCTGACCTGGCAAGTCGTCCCAAGGCGAGATGCAGCTGTGGTCCTGGAGGCTTACCATGACAGAGCGGGGCACTTCGGCTGGAAGAAACTGGAGTTCCTGCTAAGAGGACGGTTCTTCTGGATCAGCATGAGAGGGGCTGTAGAGAAGTGGTGCAGAGACTGTGGCCCTTGTAATCTAAGGAGGAAGGACCGCACCAGCCAGAAGACACCCTTGAGGCCCATCGTCACCAAGCAGCCTCTTGAGCTGGTAGCTCTGGACCACGTCAAATTGGCTCCAAGCCGGTCAGGATACGTTTATGCCCTGACAATCATGGACCACTATTCCCGATTTCTAGTGGTGGTCCCGGTAAAAGACTTGACAGCTCAAACGGCGGCCAGAGCCTTCCAGCAAACCTTCTGCCACCCACACGGGTATCCAGAACAGGTCCTGACAGACCAAGGTCCTGCATTCGAGGCCAAAATCTTCCAAGAGTTCTGCAACCTCTATGGCTGTAAGAAGATTCGGACAACGCCTTACCACCCACAAACCAACGGGATGTGTAAGAAAATGAACAATATAGTCATTGATCTCATGAAGACGTTGCCCCTGGAGGAATGCAGCCTGTGGCCAGAAAAACTGCCGGACCTGATAGACTTATACAACCATATCCCGGTGAATGCTACAAACTGCACCCCGGCTTACCTGATGAGAGCCAGACCAGGTAAGCTGCCCATAGACCTGGAGATGGGAGTCCTAACACCCAAGGACACCTTCCCAGATGCGGACTGGGATACGGAAAGGCGACTGCAGTACAAGAAGGTACAGGAGAGTGTGGAGAAGAGCCTGGCCCAGGCGAGACAAAAGCAAGAGAGGCTCTTCAACCAACACGTCCCTGCTTGTCCCCTGGAACCTGGTGAGCAGGTTCTGAAGCGAAAGAGAAGGCTACACAAGCTGGATGACCAGTGGGAAAGGGAACCCTACACAGTACTGCAGTCTGATCACGACAACCCGAAGGTGTGCGTGGTCACTAAGGATGGAGGAGAAACCACTAGTACCGTCTCCAGAGACCACCTAAAAATGTGCCCCGAGCAACTCCGTAGTGCAGAAGAGGATCAAAGTGACCTTGAACCCGCAGAGGACAAGGAAGAAATGATCAGCACCATTCTCGGAGAATTCCCTCAGTCCTGGACTCGAATAAACGGTGCCATAGTGGTACCCGTCCTGCATTTCCTGCAACCGGCTCAGCAACAACCTACACCAGAGCAGGAAGGTGGAGAAGAACAAGCAGTTCCAGAGGCAGAAGGGCCTGTACCAGCAGCCCAGGAGAGTCAACCCTCTGCTGACAGTGAGCCTGCCATGCCTGCGGTAAGCCAGAGGACCCGCAGACAGCTGCCTGCCCTGCCTGTAAGTTTAGCCAGTGACTGCACCCCGAGCGCTAGTGAGAAAAACCAGGTTAGACCACCACCAGACAGTGGGTTACGTAGGTCAACCCGAAGCACTAAGGGGCAAATGCCAGCTCGCTGGAAGATCTAAGTGGATAATGTATGTATTTAATGTGTTATGTTGTACCCTGGTTATTAATTATGTTTTTCTAGTTTTTCTAGCTCATGGACTGACAGGTTATGGACGATGAATAACCAGAACTATCATGTAGATAGTTGCAGTTGGTGCCTCTTGCGAAGACGGCCACGGAAGAAAAACCTGTCTGGCGTGGCCCCGTGTGGTCCAAAGTAGGTAGTTTTGCCTTGCAGCCACGCCCAACGTTTGGGGTTTGCTTTGGACAGGTCCCCACATCGCTCAAAGACTTCGCCTTGTTGGGTGAAATGGATACCCGGTCGCGGAAGCGCCGTTTCCTTAAGGACAAAATGCACTTGTACATATGTTATGTTGTTGTTTATAACCTATATTTGTGTTTCCTGTTAGTCCCGGAGTACTAAGTTTTACTAGGGGGGAATGTGTCACCCTGGCCTGGATGCCACAAATGTATAATAAAGCTGTGTCTGAGAGCAAGGGGGAGGTTCTCCGGTCAGGGACCATTAGCATGCAGCACCTCCTGTCCCAAGTCAGTAGGGGGAGCAGGCTGACCCTATAAAAGCTGGAACTGGGGGCAGGGTTAGAGAGTTCTGGACGACCTGTCTCTGGAGTGAGAGGTGTCCCAGAGAACGGAGAGCCAGTTCAGCTGAAGCTGAGGAGGTCGTGTGGCAGTAGAGGAGCCACGAGCCAGGGACGGAAGGCGAGGAGAGCCTGTCCTGGCTGAGAGAGAAACTGATCTACCGGACTTGGTGTCCGAGGCTGTTAGGAATCCAAGTCCTACAGCAAATAACCAGCCTGCAGGGGACTGTATGTTCCTTGGCCTAAGAAGCCCGGAGGTTCCGCCACAGCAGAAGGGACCAGCAAAGCTGCACCAGGCCAAGAGTAGAAAGGGACCCAAGTTGCAAGCCATACGGGCGAGAAGACACGGTGAGCTCAGGAACGTGGGCTGTTACACCACAAGGAGGGAAATAGCCAGAAAGAGCGCAGAGAGCATGGTAGGCCTTCACCCTCACCCTGACCAGGGCCAGCTTCCCACTTGTTCTCAGACATCCAGGCCCCCTCCTAGCCGGGACTGTTTTTGGGTCGTCTCACCTGTTCTAATAAAGACCCTGAACTGTTTAAGAGGCCTCCGTTTCCTGGCTATTGCGGTCAGAATCATCCCCTCCATCATCCATCTATATACTGCCCTGGGGCCACACTCCTCCCGTGGGGAGTTATACTACTTAGTGCTGCACACCTACATCTGCCCCAGCGGTCTGCACTGCAGCGGCGGTTAACCCTGACCGCAATCCACGGGTGGCGTAGTCGGACATTTAAAACCCTACAAATAGACTGCCACAACATTTGGTATGACCACCCTGAGCCATGGACCGGGTTGCCACTACTACCCCCATTATTGCCTTATTGCCCGGTTCCGGGTAACCCACGGCCCAGGGGGCGAGTCATATCCATAAGATAGGGCATCAATGTATGATCGGCCGGGGTCCTGCACGCAGCACCCCTGCCGATCAGAAGTTATCGGTGCTGGCGGCGGCGGCCACCGGCCGGAAGTACTTGCCTGCGGTGTTTGGCCATCCATCTGTAGTGGCCGCCGCGGGGTACTGCACATCCGCCTCCCATTCAATTGAATGGCAGTTTGATGTGCACTAACAAGTGCCGACCACTACAACATGGCGACCAGTCACCGGAAGGTAAGCACTTCCGGCCGGCGGCCACCGCCGGCACCGATAACAGCTGATGGCGGGGGTGCTGTGTGCGGGACCCCGGGCAAACATAAATTGATGCCCTATCCTATGGATATGGCATCAATGTGAAAGTAGTGGACAACCCCTTTAAAGCACAGTGGCCATGAGGTTTCTATAAAATCCCATCCACTTTGCTTGAACTGCAAAACACTCTGTTTTTGCCACAGCAAATAAATATTGTCAAAAACAAACCGAAAGCTCATTGTGGGAACATAACCCACAAGAGTACTATGGGGCCTGTGACTTCCTCCTCTATCATTCTTCCTCAGCGTCTGACGTCTCAGCACAGCGGGCCTGATGACATCACTACATGGCACCCACTGCCCTGAGATGTGCAGGCGCTTCAGAATGCTTGCTGCATAGACCGGAGCAGCGGGGAACAAGGAGGAGAGGTGAGTATTTTTTTTTTTTAAATCAATGAGCACATTTTGGTAGTCATAGTAATGTATAGAGGACCATGGGGAATTCATTATACTGTATGGAGGACGATGGAGGTGCATTATACTATATGGAGGACTATGGGGAGTGTATTATACTATATGGAGGACTATGGGTAGTGCATTATACTGTATGGAGGGCTATGGGTAGTGCATTATACAATATGGAGGACTATGGAAGTGCATTATACTACATTGAGGACTATGGGGAGTGCATTACACTACGTGGAGGACTATGGGAGTGCATTATACTATGTGGAGGACTATGGGGAGTGCATTATACTATATGGCGGAATATGGGGTGCATTATACTATATA
The DNA here is from genome assembly GCF_046119375.1 of Phyllobates terribilis. Taxonomy (NCBI): domain Eukaryota; kingdom Metazoa; phylum Chordata; class Amphibia; order Anura; family Dendrobatidae; genus Phyllobates; species Phyllobates terribilis. Next base: position 529,848 of record NW_027363462.1, read on the forward strand.
GAGTATGGAGGACTATGTGGATTGCACTATACTATATGCAGGACTATGTATGTGCGTTTTTACCTGCAGATTTTCGGCATCTAATGAAAATCTATGGGGAAAATCCACACATAAAACTCAGCATACTCACAAGAGAAATTGACATGATGTGGATTTGATACACACACCGCAGCTCAGTTTACGCTGAATAAAATTAAAGCACAGTGGCCATGAGGTTTTTATAAATTCCATCCACTTTGCTTGAATTGTAAAACACTCAGTTTTTGCCACAGAAAACAATTAGTGTCAAAAGCAAACCAAAAGCTCATTGTTGGAACATAGGCCACGCGAGTACTATGGGGCCTGTGACTTCCTACTTCGTCATTCTTCCTCAGCATCTGACGTCTCAGTACAGCGGGCCCTATGACATCATTACATGGCATCCACTGCCCTGAGATGTGCAAGCACTTCAGAATGCTTGCTGCATAGACCTGAGCAGCGGAGAACATGGAGGAGAGGTGAGTATTTTTTTTTTAAATCAATGAACACATTGTGGTGGTCATAGTACTGTATAGAGGACTATGAGGAGTGCATTATACTGTATGGACTATATAGGACCATGGGGAGTGCATTATACTATATGGAGGACTATGGGGAGTGTGTTATACTATATGGAGGACTATGGGAGTGCATTATACTATATGGCGGATTATGGGGAGTGCATTATACTACATGGAGGACTATCGGCAGTGCCATATACTGTATGGAGGACTATGGGGAGTGTATTATACTATATGGAGGACTATGAGGAGTGCATCTTACTGTATGGAGCACTATGAGGAGTGCATTTTACTATATGGAGGAGTGCATTATGCTATATGGAGGACTATGGAGAGTGCATTATGCTATATGGAGAACAATGGGGAGTGCATTATACTATATGGAGGATTATGGGAAGTGCATTATAGTATATGGAGGAATATGGGGTGCATTATACTGTATGGAGGACTATGTGGATTGCATTATACTATATGCAGGACTATGGGGAGTGCATGATACTATATGGAGGACTATAGGGTTCAGCACACTATATAAAAGACTATGATTTTGCATTATACAATATGGAGGAATATGGGGCCCATTATAGTATATAGAGGGCTATGTGGGGGCTATTATAAAATTTCAAGGGCTATGTGGGAGCCTTTATACTTTGTGGAGGGCTATGTGAGGGCCAATATACTGTATGCAAGCAATTATACAGTGTGAAGGTTTGAGTGGGGACCATCATACCATGTGGAGGGCCGTGGGGGTCATTGCACTGTTTGGTTGTACTGTTTGGAGAGCTAGTGGGGGCCATTATACAGCATGGCGAGGTGTGGGGCCATTATACTGTATGATGACCTATTATACTTTATAGAGGGCTGTGTGGGGGCCAAAGCTGGGGGATCACACTGTGTCACGGTCACCATACTTTGCCGGGGGAGTTGAAGTCGAGTACAGTAGGGTCATCATTATGTGCATGTCCAGGGTACTGTGAAAGAATTCACATACTGTGTTTGTTGGGCACTTTTGTTGGTATCATACTTTAAACATGCAATGAAAGAGGAATCTGGGGCTTCAGTAGGAGGAAAATTACTTTCTAAAGGCTGGAAAGTTGTGAGATATGCTCTTCTGTGACCCCGTCGAATGTTATTTTTTTTGTTGGGTGGGGGGCAACTAGCACTTCTGCTATGGGATCCCATGATTTCTATGTACACCCATGTCTATGGGCCTGTTTACATGCCAGTGTATTTTCACAGTCTTGGGGCTCATTCACCTGTTAGTTTCTATGCTATTTTTTATTTTTTTCACAGGCAGCATGTGTACCTATGACAGTCTATGGGGATGCTCACATGTCCATGATTTTTCATTGAGATATGTTTTATATTGATTCAAGTGTCAGATCAAATTCATCAATGAAAGTGTCCGGGTCTGTTAAAAGATGGGCCAGAACTCGGATGAAGTTTGTCCGTTTTTGACTGACCGATGGGAAAAGTACTGATGTAATTCTGACCAACCTAAGGTAAAAATCACTGATTAAACTCGCTCCATTTTTCTCGTACATGAAAAAACCTGATGTCTGAATGAGGCCTAAGTGGTCCACACAAAATTATATACAGTATCACCAATGCAAGTCTATTAGTCCGCAAAAAATGTGGACAGCATTTGGATGTCATCTGTGTGCCAGTCATGAAATGGACTGTTGGTTATGAGAAGGGGGAGAAACATTCATCAGTTTTATTTTCAGCTGAGAAAAGCTAATGAACCCTGACCAAACTGTGATGAAACTGATCAAAAACACTCATCACACTTACACCATTTTTGTGAGTAGAAGACATATCACTGTTGTATAATTCAGCACTTTACACACTACAGGGTTAACCCAACAGATTAGCTATGTAGCATCCAGAAGGCGGGAGGAGAAGAGTTAATATAAAGCTCAGTCACAGGTTTGCCTTTAGAGTAATTAGCTTGGAGGAGTAGAGCAGCATGGAGCAGGGTGATGGCTCCACATTCCCTCTTATCCCTCAAGGAGGAGGATAGGAATTTGTCCTGATCCTCCTCCGCTGCAGCCGGCTGTGCAGGATGGGAAAGCATGAAGATGATGGGAATGTGCACTACACGGAAGGAAGATGTGTAAGGTAACTGGAACAATGAGGCCCACAGGGGAGTTATTGCCCTGTATGGAGGGGAACATACTATAGGTAAAACTGCCACCAATGGATAATGACCGATCAGTAAAGATGAGCAAGACTTTTGAAACTTACATTTGCAGAGTTTTCCCAGGAAATTCCATTCTCTGCAAATGTCTTCCAAAGCCTCTACTTGCCCTGAAAAACATGTATGACGCCATTCCCTTTTTTCCTTAACACACTAATCCCCTTCACTGCATTGATGTCGCCCTCTCTGTCTGTCTGTTTTCTATCATGTTTCATGGCTTTCTCTCCCTATTTCTATGGCTAGGCTGTGAGCTGTGATGTACTTTTCTCTATCCAGGTTCACCACAAAATGGCTGCTTCCTTTCCTGCTTCTGCTTTTATACTTGCTATAATAGTCCTTCTTAATTGTCTGAGCTATACTATGTTAGGCCTCATTCACATGTGCAGGGTTTAAACCTGTACGTGAAAAAATGGTACCGGTGTCCTCAGTTTTCGATCAGTGTTTTTCACCGATGGATAAAGAAATTACAAAGCTTCTCCTATACAATGTTAAACTTGTACAGGACACTGATGGCACACTGACAGACCCATAGACCACTATTGGACCTCTGTGTCATCCGTGCTGCCGGAAAAAAAATGGACATGGCTCTGTGTGTTCTGTATGGACACAAGGGGTGTGTAAAAACACTGGCGTGTGAATAGCACCATACATTGAGTACACGTTCTATCCATTAAAACTGCTACAACTCGTGCGTGCAATGCAGATGAGACCTAATATGATGGCAGCAAGGCATTCTGGGAAAGCCCGTCTTCTCTGACTGATGCAATCTTCTGCAATGTCTCAAAAGGTGACATTCATTTTAGGCACAAAAATTCAACATGAACTTGATTCCCGTTGAATGGATTCGCTCAGATCTAGTCATCAGAAAATGTTTCAATTAGTTTGTTTTCTGTGTGTTTTTTTAATGTTTTCATACTTTCTTCTCACAATCTTGCAGTTTTCACACTGGCCACCAGGGCTATTTTAGACATTTACTTCTGTCCTTTCAGGAAGAATTTTCAGCAAAGCTTTTTATCAGAGGCCGGATTACAATGACCGGTAACATACAGCTGATAACGCAGGTTCCACCAATCACAGTTGATGTCACACCTGACCTTACTCCCCTTCACCCAATGATCTTTGTACAAGCTCATTGGACGCTTCAATGCAAAACAGAGGCCCTGACTTCAGACCGGTGGTGTTCATGCTAATCTTGATGAGGTCGGTGTGCTAGAGTCATGCAGAGGTCAATGAATCAGGACTATCCGAGAACTAGCGAGCGCCTTGTGTGTCTCCATGTGTGCCTTGCCAATAATCTTACTCCAGTCAGTGACTGGAGTAAGATATGTCGCACAGAGAATGCCACAGCTTATAAAATTTTGCTGGTGCCCACTTTATCAGGGCTGGGTGAAAATGGAGTGTGAACGCTAAAAAGTCACAATTTCAGCCCAGCTTCGAGTTGTGCTAAAACTTTGTGACTTTTCAAAGCTTTTTACACTAGTATTCTGGCTTTGAATGAGGCCCTTAGTGTCTAAGTGAGTTTATTGCTGTTAATGTAGATTTCCTGAAAGAACAGGACATATGAACATAGAATAGCCTCAGGGGTCAGTGTAAAAAATTCTAAGATTTCTAATTTTAAATATAAATTTTGATATGGGAAAATATTGCCAACTTTTTTGAATGCATTTAAAGAAAACTTTTTTTATGATGCCTCCCCTTTAATTTTGCTTATGAAAATTTGGAGCTCTGAATCTGAAAAACTGAGCACCAACTACTATGAGGATTTACTGTTAGAAATGAATGAAAGGCAGATAAATTCAGAATAACATTTAATGTTTTATATGAATTTGACCCCTTTGCATATATGGGCGTAACTGTACGTCCGCGCTGAGGTGAACGCATGTGGAGGCGGCTCAGGAGCTGAACTCCTTCCACACGTGTCTGATGCAGACTGAAATAAAGGGGTTGTCCATTACTCAGACAACCCCTTCTTAATTACGGTTTCAATCATGTGAAATAGCAGCTATGCTCTCCTCTGGTGCGGGCGCCATTCCAGTGATGTCGGCGTCTGGTCTCCTGGAGCATGCATGACATATCACGGGAACCCTGCAGCCAACGCCATTCCAGTGATGTCTGTGTCTGGTCTCCTGGGGCATGTGTAGCACCCTGAGGGTTCGGTTGCTACAGGGGTATTGCACCTTAACCAGAGGTGTGATATTCCACTCCCAGGTAAGGATGGAGTGTGGACCAGGGCTCAGTTAGCTGCACACGCACACACTCCCCATTTCCGGGGGAAAGCTCGATGGTGCTCCCATTTTTGCAGGCACAACTGACCATGTCCTTGGCTGGAGTGGGGAGGGGGTAGAGAACCCAGTGGTGTAGGAGCAGAAGGGGACTGTTTCTGGAGCATAGGAAGGAGCGCATTGGGTGCAGGTCACCTGAGCTCAGCACAGAGAAGCAGATATAAGGTGGGAGCCATCTCAAGTCTAGGAGAATAGTAGGAGTAGTAAGAGAGAGAGCTGACAGGGAGCAGCAGCTCAGCCTGAGCTCAGCTCCATGAGGCAGGCCTAGAGAGAAGGCCGGGACCAGAGAGAAGAAGAGAAGGAAGGAAGGAGAAGAGACAGAGGAGTGGAAGGGCTCCAGAAACAAGAAGGCAGGAGGGATCCTAAGAGTGCAGAACGGCCAGCAACCATTGCAAACCCCATTATACCGGGTGAAAGGGTCAGGCCGTGGAAAGGTACCGGATCCCTAAGTTGGTGGAGGCGAATCTACCCTCAGCCAAGAACCGGAGGTTGTGACCATTTATTGGTGCGACCCCCCCCCCCGCTAAACCTGCTAGGGAGGCACCATATAGGATAGCGGGAAGTGAAGGCCAATGCTTACCCGACACGGTCCGCGGTAGCCGGACAGAAGTCAGGACACTGGTGGGGCACGAGAGGCCAGAGAAAGGACAGAAGGGGGTCCTGTGCCATACTCCTGAATTGCCTGGGGGTTGACCGAGCTCCTCACCTGGTGGACACAGCACGGCTCGGGCAGTCCTTGCTGACAGAAGTGACTTGGATATCAACTGTGAGTAAAACACCCTGGACTGCATCATTGGACTCTGTGTCATTTATGCTGCGCCTGCACCATCACGCCCAGCATTCACTTTCACTGCCTTGAGGCTACACTTTTCCCATGGGGAGTTATCCTATCCCTGTGCTGCACACTAATACCAGCCTCAGCGGTCTGCCTCGCAGCGGCGGTTATCTCTGACCGCAATCCACGGGTGGCGTAGTCGGACATTCACAAAACTATAAATAGACTGCCACAGCATTTGGTCTGACCACCCTGAGCCACGGGATCGGGTTGCCACTACTACCCCCATCAGCACCGTACACTAGAAGGCCTAGTTCCGGGTACCCCACGGCTCAGGGGGCGAGTCACATGCATGACTAATCATAGGATCCCTGCAGCCAATCAGTGACTGTGACTCACCCCCTGGGCCGTGGGGCACTTGGAACCGGGCTTCAGTGTGATGATGGGGGTAGTAGTGGCAACCTGATCCCGTGGCTCAGGGTGGTCAGACCAAATGTTGTGACAATCTATTTGTAGGGTTTTGAATGTCAGACTACGCCACCCGTGGATTGCGGTCAGGGAGGACCGCCGCTGCAAGGCAGACCGCTGAGGCTGATGTAGATATGCAGCACAGGGATAGGATAACTCCCCACGGGAAGAGTGTAGCCTCAGAGCAGGTAATAGGATGCTGGGGGTGATGGTGCAGGCCGCAATAATAAAGGTCCAGAGTCTACTTCAAACAGTCCAGGGTCTTTATTGAAGGTGGTACTTATGACCCAACAGGAGTACAGGGTAGGAATGGGCCTGGGTGTCTGAGAACATTCAGGTGAGCCCCACTGGTCAGGGTGAGTGGGTAGGCCTACCGTTCTCTCTGCCCTTGCTGACTATCTCCCCCTTTAGTGGTGTGATAGCCCACGTCCCTGAGCTGGCCGTGTACTACGCCTGTATGGCTTGCGACTCTGGCCTTAGGTACATGTTGCTTCTCTGTGCTGTACCAGTCCCTCTGTGTGGCGGAGCCTCCAGGCTTCTCAGGCCCAGGGATCTAAAATCCCTCGCAGGTAGGTTATCTGCTGCCGGGCTTGCAATCCTGACAGCCTCGGATCCCAGTGTCCGGTTATGTAGTTCTCTCTCTCAGGGTCCCTTCTGCCTTCTTGTTTCTGGAGCCTTTCTACTCCTTTCTCTCCACCTTCCTTCTCCTTCTCCCCTTCTCCTTCCTGGCCCCGGCCTCTTCTCTAGGCCTGCCTCGTGGAGCTGAGCCCAAGCTGAGCCTCAGCTCCCTGTCAGCCCTCTCTGGCTGAACTTCTTCCCTCTCTGAACTAACCGACTGAACACTCTCCTAAGATGGCCCCCACCTTTTATCTGCTTCACTGTGTCTGAGCTCAGGTGACCTGCAACCAATGAGCTCCTTCCTATGCTCCAGAAATCGTCCCCTTCTGCTCCTGCATCACTGGGTTCTCTCCCCCCTCCCCACTCCAGCCAGGGACATGGTCAGTTGTGCCTGCAATAAATGGGAGCATCTGCGAACTGTTCCCCAGAAATGAGGAGTGTGTGTATGCAGCTAACTGAGCCTTGGTCCATACTCCATCCTTACCTGGGAGTGGAATATCACACCTCTGGTTAAGGTGCAATACCCCTGTAGCGACCGAACCCTCTGGGCGCTACAACTGCATCACTCTCTCATCCTTTGAACAGAACTGACAGCCAGAGAGCAGCAGCAGATTACACTTCTTTAGGGTGTCCCTTTCGTCTGAAGGAAGTGAGAGTGAAATGGCTACTGACTGCGTGATATGAGGTCACTCGAGTCCTGGGAGACTAAGCGCAGACTTGGGTAGAACAGCAACAGCACAAAAGGTGATTATAGCTGTTTTATATGTAGGAAATATTGTGATTGAGAGCTGTTTGAGTAGTGGACAACCCTTTCTATATAGCTGACATTTTATCTCTAACAGTCGCAGTCAGAGCTTCGTTTCGGCCGCAGCTGTTAACCATTTAAATGCCGCTGGCTCCCATTTGCACTCTGGGATGAGGCCGATGAGTTAAAATGAAAGCTGGTGGCATGCTGAAGGTCCCTGTCTCGACTATATTTGAACTGATCTGAATCAGAGCTTTGAAGGAAACTGGTATTTTCACTATATAGCATAATAATGTGGTATTGCACCGTGTCATAGAAAATATTGCAATTTCTGAAGCCACTAGTAAAGGAGCATTCCTTCACCCCTCTCACCTCCTCTTTTGCAATAGGACAAAAGAGGGCAATCTAAGCAGCCCATATGCAGAATGCCCAGTTGACAAGTAGGAAAATTAGATGTAGCTGGATAGTGAACTATGGGGGAAGGCATCGGCGAGATCTTACAATATCCCACCGCTGCCACCAATTTGTCAGGGATTTGCACACACAGACTATCCTGATTACTCACTATGTAGTTACCGGCAAGCAAGCCGTGAGCGTATGGCGTACACGCCTCCGAATTTCAACGCATTGAATGTGTATATGCCCCCATACGATCATTGCCAGCTTCACGATAACCCAATTAATAGTATTCACTGCCACCACCGATCAGTTCTAAATACAGGCCTGATCGGACTCCTGCTTTCTGGTAGCGTATGGCTTCGGGGGAGGAACGATTACAGAACAGAAGAAACAGGACTAATACATTTTATATTTAATCCAAAAGGAGGCAGGGTTTATGAAAAAATATACAAAGGATTTTACAAAGAGGGACAGTACAATACATATACAGTTACACAAAATAAAAGGTATTAATGGAAGAACTTACTAGACAGATCAGAGACTATTCAATTTACCTGGAGGAGAGGTGCTCCAATGGACTGTTATGGAGCAGGACCTGTGCTTACAAATATGTATCTCACGGCATGAGTATAGACCAATATTCAGCTGGATCTTTTATGCTGAAGGGGTGGCCCTGCCCACACACTCCCCTGTGATGACCTCACGTGGGCTCATCTCTGTCCATCATGGTTTTATGAAATCTATAATTTCTGCATTAACTTCTCACTGGTTGATCACAGAAGTTAGCAAGTGATGCCATCTTTTTTTAATGTGATTTTTGCCTTGAGAAGAATATTGAAAATTTAACCCCATGTCAATCATTGTGCCCTGTTTGGCGGGATTATAGAGGTCTACAGCATACAGTTGTAACTGGACACTTCTGCAGCTAAGAAGGGAGGGGGCAGAGAGGCAGCGAGTGACAAATGTCTCACAGCAGCTCTCAGCCAAGAAGCTGCCACAGCAAGACCCCCTTTGGACCCCAGCCATGCAGCATGCCCTTTGTGTCAGATACAGTATTCCCATAACTCGGTATTGAATTATAGCATGTCCTAGTTATTCATAATCTAGATTTTCGAGATCCCAAGAGAATGGGAAATGTCACGGTCATAGAAATATTGAGAATCTTTCTCCCCCTCCGAAATCCCACTCACTCTTCCCTCCTCCCCTATCTACCATTTGTCAAAGGAGCAAGAGCTTACACTCTTCCCAATTGCCCATATGCAAATAGCGGGATCCACCAAGTGTTCAGGCTAATCACCATATAAAATGGAGACAGGAGTGATGAATTGACACCTGGGTGAAAAGGATACAGCTCCTAGAATTCCTTTGAAGCTTAGCTCATCTCCATTTGCACATGTATTCAAGCTGCAGTCTGGTAGGCACTGAAATGAAATATGGAATATCAGAGTTTCTATAACACTGATTGTGATAGGATACATATTTTTAGTGGCAGGGTTAGCTAAGGAACAATATACATATTTTTCCTTATCTGAGAACAGTACGGGTGCGCTATGATGCAAGAAGGCAGGAATGACCAACCGAAGATATGTCATGTCTAGTCTCTAAAGAAAGGTAAATTTGTAATAAGAAATGTGATATTACATGGAAACTTCTGCGATCAACCAGCGAGGAGTTATTGTGGAAGTTAGAGATCTTAATAAAACCATGAAGTGGTGCCAAGCCCACAGTGAAGTCATGACAGGGGAATGTGTGGGCAGGGCCCCTTTCAGCATAAAAGTTCCAGCTGTAGTTGAGAATATAGTCATGCCGGGAATTATATATTTTATAAGCAGAGGTCCCATTGTCTGTGTAGAACTGTACCAATCTGACCTTACACGTCCTCGAGGGGGTGCGGAATGTCACGATGGTGCAAATGACAGATCCGTACCACGTGCTCCGTCTCACGTAATTGTGACGTCAGGCAGGTGGTGGGGTGTGGATTCATCAGTTCCGGCAGTGGTAGGATTCTGCGGGGTCCCTCCTGCTGCCAATTTCTTTGCATTGGTGGCAAGCGGTGGGATCAAGATAATAGTGTGTGTGTGTAACGCATACTCAGACACTTAAGATCAGCTCAGCACTAGACAGTCCGAGTGCAAATACTGTAAGGTGTGTGTGGGTGCATCAGGTGGCAGTTCGGTGTCACTGACCATAGAGTGCAAGGATGGCCAGTGGCACCAGGGCCAAAACCAAGGAGATGGCCAATGCACCATATGGTGTTGAGGAGGTGGAAGACCATGTTACTCTAAGAGAAGGGGAGTCCAACTTAGGCCCCCCAGAGAGAGATTCACCAGTGGTCGGTCCCGCAGTGGGCTACCCACCACCTGACCCCCTCATACAAGTTTCCCTAGCCAGTCTCCAGGTTGGAGACAGGGCCACCTATGAGACCCTCATGGCAGAACGTCAGCGGGAGCACGAGCACCAGAAAGATGTGTTCCAGCTCCAACTGCAGGCCCCAGCCAGTCGCAAGTCACCTGAGATCCGAGTCCCGAAGCTATGGACGAATGACTTCTCCCTTCTGCACAAAGGAGGGGGCTTGGACACTTTCTTGCTGGCATTTGAAAAAAACTGCCATCAGTACCATCTGCCTGAGGAACAGTGGGTCCGGTTCCTAACCCCTCAGCTTAGGGGTAAGGCCCTGGAAATCTTTGGGTACTTGCACAGTGAGACCACCCTGAGCTATGAGGACTTCAAGCAGGCTCTGGTCTGGCAGTACAACTTGACTCCTGAGTCATACCAGAAGAAGCTCCAGAGTATGCAGTGGTGTCCTGCTGGGTCTATCACATGTGGGCCCTAATGAGAGCAGTTGATCCTCGTCCCAGAATCTGTCCACTGTTTTGTGTGTGAGTGGGGGTGGTGGGAGGTCCCTTGACAACTTTCAGACTGTTACCATAGGCCACGCCAGAGCAATGGGACTGTGAGACACCGGTGCTGAGATGACCCTTGTGCGGCCCGAACTGGTGTCACCCTAGGATTTGATACCTGATAAAACTTTCGCCGGCTCCGGGATTGGAGGCATCAAGCCGGCGCTGTCCATCGCCAAGGTGTATGTGATCAATGCTGTATGAAGTTGTATTCAAACGTTCAAGTAAAGTTCTTTTTTATAAAATGGAGTGGAAGTTCCCTAATGTGTGTGCGGTGGTTCCTGAGGTGGAAGAACCGAAGACAGCAGAGATCTGCGACCAAAACGTGAGTGTTACACACCACATACAGAGCACAGGAGAATTGGGACATGTGTCTTTATCAGGGAGCCAGAGTGTGGGAACACAGCAGCCCCTCACCACAACTACCACCCTGAGCCCCTAACACCTGTCTCCCCATGGGGGACGAGATCAATCAAGTCAGCTGTGATGAGGCCTCAGAATGTGGCCATACGGCAGGCTGGAGAAATTTGTCCTGTGAGGTTGTTGCAGAGGGGGCAGACAAGGGGCAAACAGCTGCAGAGGGGGAGCATGCCATGGAGGGCGGGGCAGTTCCAGGAGAGATAGGGCTCCCAGGTAAGGCCGCATGGTAGGGTTCCTCCACAACCAGGATGTTAGAGGGCCAGGGTAGTCCTTTTAGACCAGATGCTTGGTCAGAAGCAGAGGAGAAACGGGCGCTACCCGCGGTCTCAGCGGCCGTAGCCACTGTTGCTTGCAGTGGCGGCACCCGGGCCCTAGTGGCCCCTCGGGAGTCCGACGGCTTCTCCCCTTCCGACCAAGTGGCTGCCGGGTCAGACGGAGGCCAGGAGACGTGGCAGGTTTGTCTATTCTGGCCATGTCCAGTCAGGGGTTTCAGGTGGCGTTAGAGACTGACAGCCTGAAGCCTCGTGAGGAGCGGGCGGCACAGCCTCCCTCGAACTCGGTCCTCCAGTGGGTGGTCTGGGACCAAGGATGGCTATACCGGGTAGCAGTCCAGCGAGGCTCACCGGAGGCGTGGCCCAGGGATCGACAGTTAGTGGTACCCTATCCGTTCAGGGTGGAGTTTGTTGCAGATGGCACACGAAATTCCGATGGCTGGACATCTAGGGATCCATAAGACCAAGGCCAGGCTAGCCCAGCATTTCTAATGGCCAAGGTTGGGGGCTGAGGTAACTGTCTACTGCCGTTCGTGTTACACCTGTCAGAGGGTGGGGAAGGTGGGGCGGTGGCCCAAAGCCCCACTGGTAACTCTGCCCATCATCGAAGAGCCTTTCAGGAGGGTGGCTGTGGATTTGGCTGGCCCGATGGCCACTCCCAGCAGCTCAAGGAAACGCTTCATACTGATGGTAGTAGACTATGCCACCCGGTACCCGGAAGCGGTAGCCTTGTCATCCATTCGGGCAGACAAGGTGGCTATCGCCTTACTGAAGATGTTCTCCAGAGTGTGTTTTCCCCAGGAAATGCTCACCGACCGGGGAACCCAGTTCATGTCGCAGCTGATGGAGACCCTCTGTAAGCAAATACAGGTGCAAAATCTGGTGACCAGCCCATACCACCCACAGACCAATGGCCTGTGCGAACTGGCACTCTGAAGCAGATGCTTAAGATGTTGGTTGACTCCTAGGGGCACGACTGGGCGCGGTACCTCCCACACCTGCTCCTTGCCTACCGGGAGGTTCCACGGGCCTCAACGGGGTTCTCCCTTTTGAGCTCCTGTACGACTGGCGTGCGCGGGGCGCCTGGCTCTGGTGTAGGAGGTCTGGGAAGGGGACTTGGCCTCCCCTGGAGTGTCAGTCATTGAATGTCTTACGCTACCATGACAAAATGCAGGCCTTGGCACAGCTGGTGCACGACAATGACGCGAGCCCAGGCCGACCAGAAGTGATAGTACGACCAAAATGCTTGTGAAAGGACCTACCAGCCCTCCATGTGCTCGCCAGAGGTAGCCTGACCGCCATTAGGTACCGAGATGAGATCCTCAGACCCCTTGTGAGACCTTATGCTGGTGCCCTGGGTGAAACCTAATGCAGAACAATGCCAGACCTCATGTGGCTGGAGTGTCAGCAGTTCCTGCAAGATGAAGGCATTGAAGCTATGGACTGGCCCGCTCATTCCCCAGACCGGAATCAGATTGAGCACATCTGGGACATCATGTCTGGCTCCATCCACCAACGTCACGTTGCACCACAGACTGTCCAGGAGTTGGAGGATGCTTTAGTCCAGGTCTGGGAGGAGATCCCACAGGAGACCATCCGCAACCTCATCAGTAGCATGCCCAGGCGTTGTAGGGAGGTCATACAGGCACGTGGAGGCCACACACAATACTGAGCCTCATTTTGACTTGTTTTAAGGACATTACATCAAAGTTGGATCAGCCTGTAGTGTTTTTCCACTTTAATTTTGGTGTTTACTCCATATCCAGGCCTCTATTGGTTAATAAATTTGATTTCCATTGATGATTTTGTTGTCAGCACATTCAACTTTGTACAGAACTAAGTATTCAATGAGAATATTTCATTCATTCAGATCTAGGAGGTGGTGTTTGAGTGTCTCCTTTATTTTTTTGAGCAGTGTAGTATAAATATGCTCCAAGATAATTCTGCAGTATTTCACAGTCAAATCCAATGGGTGTAAAATATAAAAAATAACCTTTATTCAATATTTTAAAAAGATTTTAAGTGTCCAAAATCCGTCACAAATTTCCTAAAATTATCCTAAACATAGGACTATTGTGAATGGTTTTAATTTATCTCACCGGCTAACCATTTATATATATTGTCTTGTTGGGAGGCCAGGGATTAGTCACAATTCCTAGGGGTATCTCTTTATTTATATGTATAACTCCCTTTTCAATTTGGCCTCTGGCTATTAGAAATCATGCCATCTCATTTCTCCTCATTGAGTCTGCAGTCTGATAATGGCATTAATAATCTTCATTTTACCATGTCCTGTGCTATTCTCTTCAGAACGGCTTTATAGTGCTGCCGTCATATCCAGGTGCGGTGCTTGTTTCTCCTGATCTAGGAGCTTTATATTGAGGTAGCCTGGCTAATCATCTCTTGTAGTACTTTCTATAGAAATGCTCAGCCCTACGCGTTTCATCATTCTTATATGAGACTCTCATGGTCATCAGGGGCTCACAGTCTATGATCTTTTTTTGGTTTGATAGTACGATAGTTTTGTAATAAACTTATCGGCAGGGTTGCCGGCAGCGTCTGGCGGCTAAACCAGCGTGACTTTATAGGAAAGTTGGTGCCCCCTCTTGTGCGCCCCCCCCCCTTCTGTCATCCAATCGAGTGACTCGGGTGCGTTGCAGGCGTATCATGTTGCGATCATATAATCATGCAGGGACTCGTCTCATTCTTCCAGTAGGATCTTTTTCTCACAGAGATGTCTTGGCTGCACTGCGATCTCACAGTATTAATATGTCTTTTATATCTAGGGAAGGAGACTGGTATATTGCATTGCATCTTATAATGTCGTCTCTACGAGTTTGTTGCTATGAGTTGTTAATAGTGTTTGTTCGGAGTTTGTCATTTGTTTGGTTTACAGACAGATCTGCCTGTTTCATGTGCTACCTCGTCCAACCTACACTTAGATCGATGCAGAACTTCCTTTCATCGTGACAAATGCCATCTGGCTATGTCACTGCTTCCGCACCAGCAAACGCTTGCGGACGTCTATTTCCTCAAAGTTCATTTCATTTGATCGTATCAATATGTCCATAATAATAGACATTGGGATGACTTTTATTCTGATTGTATCAGTGTCTGATTGTATCCATGTATCTGTATTATTAAGTCTTCAGATGAGTATTTTATAATATAAAAACAAAGGAAGAAATTCTGATGAAATTTGTCCTATTGTTATTGAACTTCAATTTGTTCAAGAGGTCATTTTTAGTGTTGAGCGAGCATGCTCGACACTGCTCAGTACTCGCCCGAGCATCTCACTACTCGGGATGTTCGGCGAGCACCGAGCATTTCCGGGTTACTCGGGTGGGAGCTCGGGTCTCCGCCCTGTATGTTTGGCGCTCTTTACAGAGCCAATGAACATGCAGGGATTGCCAGCCAGTCACTGTAATGCCGCAGCCATGTTTGTGGGCATTACAGTGATTGGTTGGCCGCACAGCGTCACCTCGAGTATTTAAAACCGGGCGCCGCCATCTTGGACACAGTCGCTCCGGATCAGACAGTGCAGAGACAGCGCTGCTGATTTAGGGAGAGATATAAACTGCGAAATAGTTAGTGTAGGGTCTGTAAAGCCAGCAAAAGCAAACAAACAGTCCTTCTCAGGACTAATATCCATCCCAGATACCAGGCAGGCAGGCTGTATAGGAGACACAGTGGTTATACCAGCAAACGCTGCATTACAGTCCTGTGTGCTCCTGTTGCTGAAATTGCTGGACTTAGCTCCAGGTCTCAGGGGACAGGAAAAATACTTTTTTTTTTTTTTTCCTCCTTCACACTGTACAAATACCCATCTTATTAACCTTTTGTTCCCCCCCCCCCCCCCCCAAAAAAAAAGCGTGTCTGATTTTTCAGACACAAATATATCTGTTGAAAATAGTCAGGTGTAGGCTAGAGAAACAGAAGTGTTGTTTTGCACTTCCACGGTTCAAACCTCTGTATTATCCACTTTGGCCCATTTGTATCTAAAAAAAAAAACATGGTTTGAGTGTGTCGCTCACTGTTCAGCCGCAATTATATCTATTTAAAAAAGTCTGGTATACCCCAGTAAACAATAACTGTGGTTTTGCCATCCCACGGTAAAAAATCTCTATTCAGGTTTTAGTAGTTTTTACGTAAAGAAAAACAGTAATAGTTTCTCCCTGATTGTTCAGATTGTTTAAAAGAGTCGGGTGTAGACCAGAGAAATAGAACTGTGGTTTTCCTCTTCCACGGATCTAATCTACTTTTTATTACCCTTTTTCCATTGATAGTGTGAGTGTAAGCTATTTTACTTCCTTTACAATGGGCAAGGCGCGTGGCAAGGGACGTGGAACTGGACGTTCTGGTGATGGTTCGTGCAGAGGACGGGGCCGTGGCCAAGGTGAAAACGTGCCACAACCAACGCCACATCTTCTCGCTCCCACTTCTTGACCGAATTATTAATGAAGCACAGAACAACACCAGTATTGAGAACTGATCAGTGTGCACAGGTTATTAATTGGATAGCAGATAATACTTCCAGTTACATGGGCACCACCACCTCCGCTCTGTCTTCCACACGGTCAGCTCTTAGTAGCCGTGAGTCTCGACCGCATACTCCTCCTCACCCTGATGCTCCTTCCTCCCACCATGCTGAGTGTCGTCAGACAGCAATTGATCCCACACTTGGACACTCTGAAGAGCTGTTCACTGGTCCATTTCCATATTTGTGCCCCTCACCTGATACGCTTGTGGTGGAAGAGGAGATCCCATGTAGCGATGCCCAAATATTTGAACAGCCACGGCCAGAGGAAGTCGACGCTGCCAATTTGTCACAAGAGGTGGACGATGGCGAGACACAATTGCCAGGAAGTGAGGAGGAGCATCGTGGTGCGCAAGTGGAAGAGGAGGAGGTGGTGGATGATCTAGTAACTGACCCAACGTGGCAGGAGGACATGCAGAGTGAGGCCAGCAGCACACAGGGGGAGGGAGGCAGAGTACCTCAACAGGCAGGAAGAAGCAGTGTGGTGGCCGCAGACAGAAGGCGGGCAACCGTTCCCCGTAACACCAACACGAGGGACGTTGCCAGTACAAGCGGTAGGTCTTCCAGAGTCTGGAATTTTTTTAAAGACTCTGCTGATAGCCCCAAAAAGGTCATATGTTCCACCTGCCATGCCAGCATCAGCAGGGGTGACAAAACTACCAGCCTGACCACCACCAGCATGATCAGGCACATGGCAGCAAAGCACCCGACTTTGTGGGGCGAAACCCAGGGTCCACGACCAGTGTCAGCGGGTGTCACCACTGCTTCTTCTACTGTTGTGCGTGCAATAGAACCCCCTGTTGTGTGTGCAAGGCAATCCCTTGTCCATACTGCATGTAAAGATTCCCCCTCCTCTCAGTCTTCACTTGTTATGGCAGTTTCTCAAGAAACAGCATCCACGTCCACGTCCCACCGCAGCGTTCAGTTGTCCATATCCCAGACCTTTGAACGAAAGCGGAAATTCGCAGCTAACGCCCCACAGGCCACAGTCCTAAATTCGCACATTTCACGACTGCTTGCGTTGGAAATGCTGCCTTTTAGGCTGGTGGAGACGGAATCCTTCCGCAATCTTATGGCGGTGGCCGTCCCTCGGTACTCGGTCCCCAGCCGACACTATTTTGCCCGGTGTGCCATCCCCGCACTACACAAGCGCGTGTCCCAAAGCATCTGCCGTGCCCTCAACAATGCAGTTACTGGGAGAGTCCACCTGACAGACACATGAACAAGTGCTTGTGGCCAGGGACAGTACATCTCTCTGACGGCACACTGGGTAAACATAGTGGAAGCTGGGACCCAGTCGGACCTTGGGACGGAACACATCCTCCCCACACCGAGGATTGCGGGCCCTATGTCAGTCATAGTTGCCCCCATAGTGTATAGCTCCTCCTCCTCCTCCATCTCCGCCTCCATCTCCTCCTCCATCTCCATCTCCTCCTCCTGTTCAGCCTCCTCCTCCATCTCCTCCTCCTGTTCAGCCTCCTCCTCCATCTCCTCCTCCTCCATCTCCATCTCCTCCTCCTCCTGTTCAGCCTCCTCCTCCATCTCCTCCGCCTCCATCTCCTCCTCCTGTTCAGCCTCCTCCTCCATCTCCTCCTCCTGTTCAGCCTCCTCCTCCTGTTCAGCCTCCTCCTCCATCTCCATCTCCTCCTCCTGTTCAGCTTCCTCCTCCATCTCCATCTCCTCCTCCTGTTCAGCCTCCATCTCCATCTCCTCCTCCTCCTGTTCAGCCTCCTCCTCCATCTCCAGCTCCTCCTCCTGTTCAGCCTCCAGCTCCTCCTCCTGTTCAGCCTCCATCTCCTCCTCCTGTTCAGCCTCCATCTCCTCCTCCTGTTCAGCCTCCATCTCCTCCTCCTGTTCAGCCTCCATCTCCTCCTCCTGTTCAGCCTCCATCTCCTCCTCCTGTTCAGCCTCCATCTCCTCCTCCTGTTCAGCCTCCATCTCCTCCTCCTGTTCAGCCTCCATCTCCTCCTCCTGTTCAGCCTCCATCTCCTCCTCCTGTTCAGCCTCCATCTCCTCCTCCTGTTCAGCCTCCATCTCCTCCTCCTCCTCCTGTTCAGCCTCCATCTCCTCCTCCTCCTCCTGTTCAGCCTCCATCTCCTCCTCCTGTTCAGCCTCCATCTCCTCCTCCTGTTCAGCCTCCATCTCCATCTCCTCCTCCTGTTCAGCCTCCATCTCCATCTCCTCCTCCTGTTCAGCCTCCATCTCCATCTCCTCCTCCTGTTCAGCCTCCATCTCCATCTCCTCCTCCTGTTCAGCCTCCATCTCCATCTCCTCCTCCTGTTCAGCCTCCATCTCCATCTCCTCCTCCTGTTCAGCCTCCATCTCCATCTCCTCCTTCTGTTCAGCCTCCATCTCCATCTCAGATATCACCACATCAGTTACAAGCTGGAAGCACTGCAGTACTGCCTCCGCCAAGTGGCAACAGGCTGTGCTGAAACTCATAAGCTCAGGTGATAAACCTCACACTGCTTGTGAGTTGTGGACAGCTGTGAAAGAGCAGGCAGATCTGTGGCTGAGACTGCTGAACCTACATCCCGGCATGGTCGTGTGTGACAATGGCCGTAACCTGGTGGCGGCTCTGAGGTGAGATCACACACGTACCATGCCTGGCTCATGTGCTTAACCTCGTGGTTCAGCGGTTTCTTAAATCATACCCCGAGGTGCCAGATCTGCTCGTGAAAGTACGCCGGCTGTCAGCTCATTTTCGCAAGTCTGCTACAGCTTCCGCCGCCCTTGCTGTGTTGCAGCAGCGTTTGCAGCTTCCAGCACACCGACTGGTGTGTGATGTCCCCACACGTTGGAACTCTACCCTCCACATGTTGCAAAGGATTTGTGAGCAGAAGAGAGCAGTTGTGGTGTACCAGATACAACAAGGCCGTCGATGTTCAGGTCAGACTCCACACATAAGACCTCAGGAGTGGACCTGGATGTCTGACATATGTACCATCCTGACAA
The DNA here is from genome assembly GCF_046119375.1 of Phyllobates terribilis. NCBI lineage: Eukaryota > Metazoa > Chordata > Amphibia > Anura > Dendrobatidae > Phyllobates > Phyllobates terribilis. Next base: position 548,958 of record NW_027363462.1, read on the forward strand.
ACTTTGAGGAGGCCACCAAGATGGTGAGTGGCGATGACGCCATCATTAGTGTCAGCATCCCACTTGTCTGTCTTTTGCAACGCTCTCTGCAGAGAATTAAAGAGGAGGCATTGCAGCCAGAGTATGATGAGATGGATCAAGAAGCCGTAGTGGGCGATTACACACAGCCCAGCCTCATCTCATCCCAACGTGCATTGGGGGACAGAGGGAGAGGAGGAACAGGAGCTGCTATCAAGCGCTGTAGATGGTAGTACCTGTACAAGTGTTATACCGTCGGTTCAGCGTGGGTGGCCTGAGGACAGGGGGAGGAGGAGAGCATGGTCCGTCGTCATCTTGGTGAGGACAAGGAAATCTTGCCCATTACCAGTCTAGCATGCATGGCTGACTTTATGTTGCGCTGCCTTAACTGTGACCCTCGCGTTGTCAAAATGTTGGGTGACAGTCATTACTGGTTGGTGACACTTGTAGACCCCCGCTACAAGGAGAACTTTCACTGTCTTATTTCTGAGGTGGAGAGGTCTACAAAAATGGGCCTGTACCAGAAGGCCCTTGCTGCAGAACTGTTAAAAAAAAAAAAAAAAAAAATTCCCATCTGAACACGCTAGCGGCAGAGGTCACAGTTCGTTGACCAACCAAAGCGTACAAGCGAGAGAGAGGCAACTCCAATCTAGTAGAGGCAGGGGAACACTGTCAACGTTCTGGGACAGTTTTCTCAGACCCTGAGGCGTGGGGTACTCTCACAAGGAGTGGAAAGTTTCAAAAGATGGTGAGGGAGTACCTTGCCGACCGTACCAGCGTCCTTCGTGCCTTTTAATTATTGGGTATCCAAGCTGGACACTTGGAATGAACTCTCTCTGTACGCCTTGGAGGTACTGGCCTGCCCTGCCGCTAGCATGTTATTGGAGCTTGTTTTTAGTGCCGCTGGGGGAATTATAACTGAGCACACTCTCCTGTCAACTAACAATGCTGACAAGCTGACCCTTATCAAAATGAACAAGGGCTAGATTGGGCCAGACTTCTCATCACCACCAAATGACAGCAGAGTAACATAAAGTCAAATCCATGGTGTTATTTCGGGAGGTGTATTCCCATGCACCACTTCACACCCACACATGGGTATACGCTTCCTCATTTCGGCTGTTTTATGTTCTCCTTATCCTCAGCCTCCACCACCACTATACCACCAGGGTGACCGTGGTCCGTGTTGCCATTATTGAAAGTTCCTCCGTCCTTATTTTTGTCAGCTTTTGCTTGGAAGGCATAAGCAAAGACTGTGGGAGACCCACTCCCCAATAATGGGAATACTATTTTTAAGATGCTGTACTGTCTGGCTCTTGTAAGGGGCATTAAAAGCATCTTGTTATACCACTCTGACCTCCACGTCTCTTGTAAGGGGCATTAAAACCGTCTTGTTAAGCTACTGGGACCTCCACGAGTCTTTGAACGGGCTCTGCACTTCCTCCTAATTTTTTGAAGCTTTTGCTTGGAAGGCATAAGCAAATACTATGGGAGACCCACTCCCCAATAATGGGACTTATGTTTGTAATATGCTGTGCTGCATGGCTCTTGTAAGGGGCATTGCAAGTTCCTCATAATTTTTGGAAAGCCTTCCATTCACTGCTTAGGCTAACAGTGTACAGGAGACCCAGTTGGTATAAATGGAAAAAACAGTTTAGTTAAGGCCCTCTGACCTCCATGTCATTTCCAAGGGGCATTGGAGTGCCTCAAAATTTTTGGTAGGCATTGCACTCACTGTATGCCCTATAACTGTGTAGCCGAACTGCTCCTTTTTGTTACAGAAACATATCCTACAAGACATATGTGGTTGACTGGCCTGATATTGATGTGAATGGTCCCTGTTCCTCCTGCTCCTTCTCCTTTGCCACTACCTCATCCATCATTTATCACCTGAAGCTTTGTTTTAATGGGAGTCATAGAACTGTGATAGTAGCAGGAAAACATCCAGAAATCCTCGGAGGAGGTAGGATATGCGCCAAAACGCTGACCACCTCAGGCCTAGCCGCTACTACATACATGCGCTTGCATTCCAAGAAAACAAAGCAGATGCTAACTTGTATCATCATCATCATGGTCCTCACCTTGGCACTCTCAACTCCCCTGATGGAGAAGCCAGGGCCCACCAGAGGAGTCTGGTTCTCTGGTGGTCTCGTCCAATGCTGCCCTAAAGCAGGCCGGGCTAAGAAAAGTGTGTGGGGGGAAGTTGACAGGAGAAATAGGGGCGGCTGGGGACCGTTTATGCAAGCAAGCAGTATGGTATTGCAGCCTGGGGGTGGGTGGGTGGCAGGTTGCATACTTGCGCTTGCATTGCAAGGAATGGGAGAGGTACAATTGAACACTGCCCTGGGACAAGGACTTGAACGGGTATAGTTGCAAGTCTGCAACGACAGGTGCAGGGTGGGAGGCATCTTCACATGTATCATGAACAGGGGTTTGGCATGCACACACTACAGTGGAATAGGCTGTCCTTCCCACTAAATGCACTGGGGAGGGCACAGGTAATGTTTTGGTATACGCGCTTAATCTTATGTATAAGGCACAGAGGGACAAATAGGGGCGGCTGGGGACTGAGTTTGAATACCTCGCTGCCGAAGCAGCCATGAGGTAGTGGCCAGCTTCGGCCTCCTCCAAACTAAAAGGCCCCATTTCAAGTGCAAGCTAGCAGTATGGCATTGCAGCCTGGGGGTGGGTGGGTGGCAGGCTGCACACTTATGCTTGCATTCCAAGAAAACAAAGCAGATGCTAACTTTCATCATCATCCTGCTCCTCACCTTGGCACTCTCAACTCCCCTGATGGAGAAGCCAGGGCCTACCAGAGGAGTCTGGTTCTCTGGTGGTCTCGTCCAATGCTGCCCTAAAGCAGGCTGGGCTAAGAAAAGTGTGTGGGGGGAAGTTGACAGGAGAAATAGGGGCGGCTGGGGAACGTTTATGGACACGCGGCTGGGGACCGTGTGTGGACACCCGGCCGCGGGGCGGCTGGGGACCCAGTGTGGATGCCCGGCTACCTGGCGGCTGGGGACTGAGTATGGATTCCAGGCCGCCAACGCAGCCATGACGTGGTGGCCAGATTTCGCCTCCATATGCCTAAAAGGCCCAATTTCAAGTGAAAGCAAGCAAGCAGTATGGTATTGCAGCCTGGGGGTGGGTGGGTGGCAGGCTGCATACTTGCGCTTGCATTGCAAGGAATGGGGGAGGTACAATTGAACAATACCCTGGGACAAGAACTTGCACGGGGATAGTTGCAAGTCTGCATCTTCTGACGCGGCAAGGATCATTTCTGATGGGCACACTTTTAGGCAGTGACCTGGGTGTCAGAGATGCTTCCAGGGGTATTCCCCATGCTGTTCCCATGTATTTTCAGCACTGTATGCATGTGTCACACAGCACATGGTCAGATAAGGTTGTAAAATGTTAAAATGACATTTCCCGGTGAATGCATTTGTCACGGTTGAAAGCAATACAAAAGTGCAAAAACGTCTAAAAAATGCTACTTGTTAACATAGCCCAAGGTGTGGAGGAGTATTTTTTGGGGGGGGTTATTTATTTTACCTTATACACAAGTCTTTACCCTGGAAAGGAAGTTCCTTAACATATTTCACAGTAAAGCAGTTTGTTTCATTTTTGAATGTTTTAAAAGACTGCCGTCAGTGCCGCGCCAAAAATGCTCAGGTCTCCCATAGACTAACATTGGGCTCGTTGCTCGGGTCGAGCACCCGAGTATCACGGCGAGCTCGGCCCGAGATTTGAGCACCCGAGCATTTTAGTGCTCGATCAACACTAGCGTGCACGGCTGCTGGTCCTCAAACCGGGTGGACCAATCGAAGCCCGGCGCGCCGTACACCCACTCAGGTGCCGGAGGTGGAGGCTCCGCGAGGGAACCCAGCAGAAGGTTCCTGACTTCAGTGCCCGGGAGTGGAGGTTCCGGGAGGGCAACAAGTGGAAGGTCCTCAGTCAGTGCCCGGGGGTGGAGGTTCTGGGCTGAGCAGCTGCTCCAGGGAGGGCATGGCGGGGTACGGAGAGTGTTGGTGTAGGAAGCCCAGGAGCAGGTCGGCGCTTGCAGCGCCCGGGACAGGGGATTTCTTCCCACCTGCTCCTGTGCTGCACACGGCCTCCTGGTATTCAGCGGGTTCCGCTGGGTTGCCGCTGCTGGCATCCTGTGCTGCTCTACACCGTGCTGCAAACTTCTCCAACAGCTCGCTCCTCCACTTGGTAACTGCTGCTTGCTGGGCCCGGTCCACTTGTTGGCTCAGCTCCAGAATCTCACTCTGGAGGAACTCCGCATCCTCCGGGGATAACTTACTGGCTTCTCCCTCCAGGGTGAGGGGGGTCGCTTGCCACGGCAGCAGGCCAGAGGCGGAGGCTTGATCCTGACTTCCGTCCATGTTGTCTGCCGGGTGCAGTCTGTCTAGACTGGTTAAGACCACACCCTGTCTCCATTCCTTCTTTCCTCCTCCTCCTCCTCTTTCGGGGGCGGTCCCATGGCAATCTGCTGTCGGTCACTCCTTGTGACGGCCTCCCTGCCTTGACGGACACATCTATGCGGACAGTCACAGTTGCAAGGGGCAGGGTATGCTTTTGGCGCCATTCTGGGACCCGGCCCACGATGGGAGGTTCCATACTGTTGTCTTTGATCACGCACATAATGGCGCCCGTTCTTCTGGGGCGGGCACCACATTCAGTATCATTACACAGTTCTTTAGGCACACTTCACCCACCGATAACGGGTTGGTCACTTATCTTGTTCATGACTCCAGAGCTAACGCGCCCCCTGGCAGCTGGGCCTATGGATGCCGGTATAGGGGATATCACCGTGGCTGGCCCGGTCCGTGACCCAGGGCGGTCAGTAAAAAGGGGAAGATATTGGAGGATCTGGGGAAAGTGTTTGTGACGCCACCTGTGGAATGCAGCCAAAGGGAGCTGCCGCTGCGGAGCAGTCCTCTGGAGCTGATGTTACGGCAGCAGGGATGGTGTGGCTCTCCACAGGTAGAGCTTGCTCCTGGGCAGTGTAAGGCAGTGAAAGTTGCACTGGGCGTTGTAGTGCAGGGAGGGAAAGATGGCGCAGATAAAGAATGGACGGAGGCAGTGTGATGCAGTCATCCGAGTCTTTTCTCACAGTTCTTATGACAGTTCCATTGGTGCACTGTACAGTTGTCAGCCTCCCCACGTCGCGCTGCGTTCACCAGGCAGGGGTTCAGCACTTCCTCAGGTAGATTAGGAGCACCTGACAGAACTCCACTTTCTGTGTTCCTAGCTAGACAGTCTTCACACTGGGTCTGTCTCCCTCCTGCCCTGTGCTTCCCACTCTCAATCCCATTTGGGTGCTCTGAAGCCCCTCCTGTACGTTTGAGTTCCCGGACCTGCTTGTCCCTCACGGGGATTAGAATGAGGCTTCAGCAACTGACTATATAAGCCAGAAGCCTCCCAGCCAAGACCTGGAGTTACACGGCTGGACCAGGGGTCCGTCCCCTTCCTGCGGCTTACGATCCCTGTCTTCTGACAGATGCAGGGCATACAAGTGCCGTCCTGCACTCGCCGTACCCCCTAGGATCCCTTCCTTAGATCGGAGCCTACTCCTCTGCTCCCCTCCTGGGCCTCTAGCACTGGGCCCTGCTTGTGGAGCAGAGCTCCTAAAGAGACTCTGATCCCTGACTGTTCTCCACTGACTCCTCTACCGAACTCTCCTGCCACCCTAAAATGGCTCCCCTTTATATACCTACTACTATAGTGCTCCCTTAAACTACTTCCTCCACCCACACCCACTACTGGTTCCCCCTACCTCTGGGTTCCCCCTACTCCAGCCTGGGACAGGGCTCAGCAGTTGCACTCATGCATGTTGCCCCTCCAGCCGGCCTGGAGCAGTGTAGTGTTGAATGCGGGTGTTGGGGTTCTGGGCAGCACTCCCTCCTTGTTATGTTCTGCTACCAGAGCTAAGGAAAGAGAGGAGATCTGTCCCTACGATAGAACTCAGCTGAATCCCTACGATGTAACAGGGAACCTGATCCTGCGATCAGACCTGCTAAAGTCCTGAGCTAGTCTGTACGGAGACCTATAGATGTGGGGAAGGAATCCCTACAAGTACTAAGGACTGGGAGGAAAATGGGACACCTCCTAACAGAAATAGTAGCAGACAGACGAACAAACAAAATATATAGAACATAGAGGTCCGTAGACCAAGCAAACTAACAGTTAGATACAGAGCACAGGCTAGCTAGAAAGTAGTTATACAATGAAGTCCAGCAAAGCCAGAAGGGCGGAGCAGGATAATATAGGCCAACAAGGTCATGTGACCAGCAAAGGAAAAAACCTAAGAGCAAGGTTCTAACACTCCTCACCTGAGAGAAGGAGACTCCACACCTCTGGGTGAGGTGCACTATCTCTGTGGTGACTGAACCATCAGGGGCACCACAATTACAAGTCCCATTGTTTTCTGTTTGATTAAAGTGGGCTAATATCTGGCTAATCTAGCTGCCCTAACAAATGTTCAGTTCAAATACCCGCTCCTTGTTCTCTAGGCACAAATTGCTTAGAGGCAGGCGATTACCCTCCTCCCCACAGAACACATGAGAACTCATCTGTATGTTGGGAGAGATGGCTGCTAGCCAAATAGTGTATGGCCAGGCCACAGCTATGCCACAAGGACTTGGCTGACTCCTTTTCAGTAGAGAGGAGCGGTGTTCGACTCGAACTGTTCGCCAATCTCAACTTCGAGCTGTTTTGGGCGGTGTTCGAGCCGTTCGGCGAACACGAACAATTTGAGAAAAATTCGGCTGTTCGAGGTTATGTTCGATAACTGTTCGTGCACCAAAATCATAACTGGATTTTTTCTCAGTAATGCTGAAAATTAATGTTAATACGCAGTTTGAGTGTACAGCGGGGTGGGGGGAGGGGCAGGGGATGGATCTCTGCATAAATAATGAAGATCTCCATTTTTTTTTCTCTTTCCCGCATTTACAGTAGGGAGGTGCAATCTGTCAGCCTATCAGCAGCGCACACACGGAGCGAACTGCTTTTTTTCACACAAGCAAGGGCATGTGTCATTGGCAGTGTATGTCACATGTCCTTGCCCTATAAGACCCAGCCATTTTCCCCGTCACCACCATTTTCTCACTGCTGCAGCTGCGTGTTAGACGGCACTGCTGTTGCTGTGTGCGCTATACTTTGTGTTAATTTCAAGCCAATTTTCGCACAAATCTACAGATAGCTTGGGAGTAGGGAATAGTTGTGATTGCAGTCCTTTTGAGGACTAGGTTACATCAGTTCCTATCACTTTTTGCCAGGCAGGTCTGTACTAGTGCTGTGCAAGTTTTTTTCACAGCATTTGGCTAAATCTAGCAAAGCAAATCCTTTTTGGCCTCTTGCAGTGTGTGTTAGTCAGTGGAGTAGCCTATCTGTGTTGCAAGCTACACCACCTGTGTATAGAATGCAAATTTTTTTACTGCACTTAGTGAAGGAAAACCTTTTGGGCATAGCATCATTCTATTAGTCCATCTATACTTACCTACACCAGGTTGGAAATTCAAAATAATTTTTATCTGCATCTAGCTCTGAAAAAAATGTTTGGCTTCGGCTTGTAGCAGCGTGTGGGACTTGTTCTATTAGTCCATCTATACTAACCTCCACCAGGTTGCAAATTCAAAATAATTTTTTTCTGCATCTAACCCAGCCAATACTTTTGGGCTAATACCACAGTTTGGCCACTCAGCTCTGCTCGGTTCCCATTCATTGTTTTTTGTGCAAACCACTCCAGAGTTGTCAATTAGTTCAGAGGTCCCCAACCGCCGGTCCGCGGACCAGGACCGGGCCGTTGGGGTTTTTCAGCCGGTCCGCGGGGAGAGGGGGCCCCTCCAGCAGGGCCGCCATCAGGGCATGACTGCCCTGACTCCAGTATGGGGCCCGGCCGGTAGGAGCCCCCTCGGAGCCCCCCTCTTGTGCGTCTCTCTCCTCATGGGGCCCCCGGCCGCATGCTAAGCGCCGGGTCCGGGACATCTTAGCGCTGCGCTGCTGCGGCAGCACCTTCATGATTCCCCTGACTTCCGGTCATGTGACGGCGCCGTCACATGGCCGGAAGTCAGGAGAACCTGGTGTCAGCGATTTGGACGAGCGCCAGGATTCTGCAGGGATCGCATGGGGGTAAGTATAACAAGTTTTATGTTTTTTTAAATACAATTAACTAGGAGTGGGGGGAATGGGAGATGCACATGGGGGGAGGGGAGAGATCCACATGGGGGGGAGGGGAGAGATGAGAGATCCACATGGGGGGGAGGGGAGAGATGCACATGGGAAGGAGGGGAGAGATGAGAGATGCACATGGGAAGGAGGGGAGAGATGAGAGATGCACATGGGAGGGAGGGGAGAGATGAGAGATGCACGGGGGGGATGAGAGATGCGGGGGGGTGAGAGATGCACATGGGGGGGTTATGTTTACATAACTTTGTTGCCTTATGAAGGGCGGGGGGGGCCCCCAAAAATTTCTTGCACAGGGGCCCACTACAGTCTGTGTGTGTCCGCCCCTGGGATGAAGTAAATGCAGCTGAACAGCAGCTGTCAGGACAGCTGCCCTGTCCTGCTGCAGGGCGTGATGGGGACTCAGTGATGCGGCTCCTGGCACAGCACATTATGTGGGGCTCCTGGCATAGCTCCTGGCGGGGACCTGGTCTACACTATATGATAAGTATGCACTAAACTCCAAATCCCTCCATTACCCCGCCCCCATATGACCAAAGCCCCGCCCACCCCACCCCCTCCTTGCTGGGCCATGGAAAAATGATCTTGCTTCAAGCCGGTCCCTGGTGCAAAAAAGGTTGGGGACCACTGAATTAGTTAACCACCAAAATGAGTGGAAAAAGGCCTGCTGCTTGTGGAAAGGGGAATAGGCATGTTGGGAAGGGAAAGAAAGGTTGTATCCATGGGGTAGGTGTTAAAGCAACAGTAACATCTGCTGAAGAAAGACAATCTTCCAGCCAAACTAAGATGTCTACTTCTTTTAGCGGACAATGTGAGAAGATCCCTTTCTTACGGCCACGCCAATCGCTACAAATTCCAGATGAGGCACAAAAACAGCATGTGCTTCAACAGATATCAAGTGCTCCTTTAAGTGGGCTCTCCTCCACCTCAACTTCAACATCACAAATACTCCAGTCCTCAGAGGTGTCACCCCAATCGCACTTGCTTCCTCACAGCTCCCAAGTCTCCAGCTGCCCGTCTTAGTATGGGGTAACACAGATGGTGGAGTCTGCAGAGCTGTTTACTCATACTATAGCCTGGGAATCAGAGGTCGGCTCCAGAGCTTCTGTGAATCCAGACTAGGAAATGATCTGCACTGATGCTCAGAATCTTTGAGTCGGATCCAGGACCAGAGGCAGAAGGTTCTGACCATAATGTAGACCCTCGTTCCCAAACTGTAACTCCTGTTGGTGGAGACAATGAGGAAGACGATGATGAGACTCGTATACCTGATTGGAGCGACAACTTTAGTATTTTGTCAGGGCAGGAAGAGGTTAGCTCTGAGGACGACGGGTGTGATAACACACAGGGTGGTGATGATGATGAGGTTGGAGATCCCACTTACTGTCAACCCACAGTTAGCCAGTCGATGAGGTCAGCAGAGGAGGTGGAGGAGGATGCTAGTGACGACAAGGTCAGGTTGCGCCTTCCTGGACAGACGTAGTACTGGAAGCACGTCAACAACTGCATCCTCAAACACAACTCTGCCTCTGACCACAAGTCGTGGTGGCTCTTCAGGTCGCATGGGTGCTAAGCCTTGCATAGCCTGGGCATTTTTTCAGATCGATAAGGATGACCCAACTTGTGTTATCTGTAACATTTGTCAGCAAAAGCCAAGTAGAGGCCAAAAAATACATAGTTTGAGCACTTCATGCATGAACCGGCACATGGATATGAAGCATAAATTGCAGTGGGAAGCTCACTGTGCTACAATGCGGCCTAGCCGGCCGGGCCAACCGCCGTCTGCCACATCTTGTGCATCCACGGCCTCTTCATCCTCTGTGACTGGGGGGACAGCAGTCACACCTGTTTTGGGACGCAGACCTGCCACCTCTTTACCTGCAACAGCCAGCGTGATTGGCAGGTCATCATTTTCTTTGGAGGTGGAAACACCAGCTGGTGTTCAGCGCTGTCCGACATCGATAGCACCACCTTTGGATCAAGGCAACCTAACATGTCCGCCTGCATCTTCCTCATGGACCGGCAGTTTGCCGGGGACACCCTTCTCAACCTCGTCTAAGCACAACAGCCAGCCCTCGGTCCCTCAGATGTGGACAAGTAAAAGACCATTTCCTCCTAGCCATGAGAAAGCTAAGAGGTTGAATTTCACCATCTGCAAGCTTTTGGCTACAGAAATGCTGCCTTTCCGCCTGGTGGACACAGAGGATTTTCGAGACCTTATGTCTGTCGCAGTGACCCAGTACCAGATGCCCAGTCGGCACTACTTCTCAAAGAAAGGTGTGCCTGCGCTCCTCCACCAGCATGTCGCACACAACATCACCGCTTCTTTGAGAAACTGTGTGTGTGACAGGGTGCATTTCACCATAGACACTTGGACGAGTAGGCATGGACAGGGGCGTTACATGTCGCTGACTGGGCTCTGGGTAACTATGGTGACAGCAGGACAAGGGGCTGCTGTCCAAGTCTTGCCGTCCCCATGAGTTGTGCGTCAATCCTCTTTATCTCGAATTTCCTCCACTGCTTCTGCCTCCTCAACCTCCTCTCGGTCCTCCACCTGCACCCAAAGCCTGTCTGGTCATTCCACAAGCTTTCTAACTGCGCAGAAGGGATCCTGCACACCTCCTTACTATGCTGGCAGCAGGGCTCAACGTCATCAGGCGGTTTTTTACTTTGAAATGTCTGGGAAATGTGAGTCACACAGCTGAGGAGTTGTGGTCAGCTCTGGAGAACCAATTTCATGAATGGTTGTCTCCACTGGACCTGAAACCAGGGAAAGTCGTGTGCGACAATGCTGCAAACCTGGGTGCGGCCCTTTGCCGAGGCAATGTCACACGCGTGCCTTGTATGGCTCACATGTTGAACCTGGTTGTCGAGCAACTTTTAGCCCACTATCCCGGACTAGATGGCCTTCTGCAGAGGGCACGGTCGCTGTGTGCTCACTTCCGCCATTCGCATCCCGCAGCTCAGCGACTTACATCTCTACAGAAGTCGTTGGGCCTGCCACTTCACCGGCTAAAATGCGATGTGCCTACCCGGTGGAATTCAACTCTGCACATGTTGCAGCGACTGTGGCAGCACCGACAAGCCCTGGTGCAATACGTTCTGACGTATAGCCTGGGCCAACGAGATCCAGAGGTGGGGCAAATCACGCTGGAGGAGTGGTCTCAGATCAGGGACCTATGCACCCTTCTGCACAGTTTTGAAATGGCGAAGATGTTTATTGCTGACGATGCCATTATCAGCATGACTATTCCGGTGATTTACATGCTGGAGCACATGTTAAACAGAATTCGGAGTCAGGTGGTGGCAGAAGAGGAGGTGGAGGAAGTAGAGGAGGAGGAGTTGCATGAGGAAGGGCTAACCTCTGCAAGGTCCAGATGGTCGGCAGCACCAAGGCGGCAGGCATGTGAGGGTGGGGGGAGATGGTTTTACCAGGGCGCATGGTAGCAGCCAAACTAGTGAGGAAGGTGCAGGAGCCCAGGAAGGAGTGGAGGACGAACTGATGGAAGACTCATCAGATGAGGGAGACCTTGATCACATTTCTGTTGTGCGAGGTTGGGGGGAGAGGGCAGAGGAAGGAAGCATGATTGTTACCTCGCCACCAACACAACAGGGACTTGGTGCTCCTGGATGCGCAAGACACATGAGTGCCTTCTTGCTGCACTACCTGCAACATGACCCTCGAATTGTGAGAATTAGAAATAATCCTGACTACTGGGTTGCCACACTCTTAGATCCCCGGTACAAAAGTAAATTTGCAGAAATTATTCCTGCCATAGAAAGAGATGCACGCATGCTGGAGTATCAGCAGAGACTGTTTCAGAATCTTACATGTGCTTTTCCACAAAACACTAGTGGTGCACGTAGTGAGTCTCACAGTTCCAACTTGCCAACCGTGGGACCGTCGAGTGTTCAGCACTCAAACCGTAACAGAACCACAGTATCTGCTGGTAACATCAATTTTGCGGAATCATTTCACCACTTTTTTAGCCCATCCTTTGCAAGGCCACAGGAGACGAAGTCTGACATAGTCAACGCCTAGAGACGATGGTACAGGAGTATCTCCAAGTAAACATTGAAGCCATGACTGTGTCACTGGACCCTTGCTCTTTTTGGGCTTCCAATCTGGATAAATAGCCGGAGCTTGCCACTTACGCCTTGGAGATCTTGTCATGCCCCGCAGCCAGCGTTCTGTCTGAACGTGTGTTCAGCGCTGCTGGTGGTGTGCTGACAGATAAGCGCACGGGGCTCTCCACTGATAATGTAGACACTCACGTTCATAAAGATGAACAAATCATGGATCCGAAACGACTTTTCTACCCCTGTGTCATGCTGGGGAGAGTAAAAGCTTGATGATTTGTTAAAATCACCTCACCAACCGTTATAAGCTTTCAAATTACTAATCATGTTTATCTCTATCTTGGCTGGAAAATAATTTGGGCCTTGTAGCAGTTTACAGCACTGATTCTATTAGACCATCTATACTAAACTCCACCAGCTTTCAAATTAATAATAATTTTTTGCTGCATCTAGCCCGGAAAATAATTTTGGGGCTCCGAGATGCGCAAGACACATGAGTGCCTTCTTGCTGCACTACCTGCAACATGACCCTCAGATTGTCAGAATTCGAAATAATCCTGACTACTGGGTTGCCACACTCTTAGATCCCCCACACTCTACGATCAACCTTTTCATTTTAATAAAGAGCAAAAAAATGGTCATTTTTGAAATTATAAGCATTAGCCGGTTATTACAAACTGTAATCAAACAGTTTTCAGCTCAAAACTTTATTCTAGGTGATGTTACATTTGCACATAGGACCCCTTGTTCGAAAGGAGCTTCTGAACTCTCTCGTCCATTGAATTTGTCAGGTTTTCAATGGTTTCTGCTTCAATTGTTTTGCATGAGGACAGAATACCCTCCCAGAGCTGTTGCTTAGATGTGAACTGCCTCCCGCCATCATAGACACTCCTTTTGATGCTCCAGAGGTTCTCAATGGGGTTGAGGTCAGGGGAGCATGGGGGTCACACCATAAGTTTGTCCCCTTTTATGCCCATATCAGCCAGAGATGCAGATGTTATGTGCAGCATGAGACGGTGCATTATCATGCATGAAAATGATCTTGCTGCGGAATACACGGTTCTTCTTCTTGAACCATGGCAGGAAGTGGAGTTCATATTTACCCCTTCAGGGATCCTAAAGGGGCCGACAATCTCTCTCCCCATGATTCCAGCCCAAAACATTACTCCACCTCCTCCTTGTTGGCGCCGTAGCCGTGTTTGCATGGGGTGTCCATCAACCAGCCATCCTCCACTCCATCCATCTGGACCATCGAGCGTTGCACGGCACTCATCGGTGAACAAAACAGTTTTGAAGTCAGTCTTCATGTATTGTTTGGCCCACTGTAGCCCTTTCTGCTTGTGTACATTAGATAGAGGAGGTCGACAGGATAACTTGCGCACAGCTGCAAACCTCTGAGGACCCTGCATCTTGTTGTTCGGGGGACGTTGGAGGCACCAGCAGCTTCAAAAACTTGTCTGCTGCTATGACAAGGCTTTTTTGCCGCTGCTCTTTTAACCTGACGTAATTGCCTGTAGGAAAGAGTCCTCAATTTTCCCTTATCAGCACGCACACATGTGTACTGTGAATCAGCTACATACTTCTTGATTATGCGATGATCAGGATGAAGTGTCTTGGCAATGTTGATTGTAGTCATGCCTTGACCTAAACAATCCACAATTTGTTGCTTCTCAGCAGCCGACACATCCTTTTTCTTTCCCATTTTGGCAGAAAATGTAGGCTGCTTAATAATGTGGGACAGCCTTCTTAAGAACTCTTGCCTTTCATTGGACACCCCTGCCTAACTAATTAGCACAGGTGTCTGCAATTGCTTACAGTGATATAAAGAGCCCTGACACACATCACCATCAATGAGTTTAACTGACAAACAAACAAATTCTTCCCTTATCACTCCTAAACACTTTTTGCATAATAATTTGGAACACAGTGTACATGTGCTTTTCCACAAAACACCAGTGGTTCACATAGTGAATCCTACAGTTCTAACTTGCCAACCGTGGTCTGTATGGAGTTGTTCAATAAAGGGCCCAAAATTAAGATGACCTAGACGGGAGAGGTCTCTATGAATACGAATTCCTAAGTATTTGATACCCTGTGAGGGACAGGCAAAGGGAAAGTTGGACTGGATGGAATCCTGTATGGATTTGAGGAGGGAGACATCGAGGGCCTCAGACTTCGCTGCATTGATTTTAAAATTTGACCATGTAACAAAGTGATCTATTTCAGCCATAACAGCAGGGATGGATATATGTGATTGAGTGCTATATACTAGGACATCATGAGCAAATGCAGAGCACTTGTACTCTGTGCCTGCCACCTCAATCCACCTAATATTGGGGTTATGGCGAATTGATGAGAGCAGGTGCTCCATCACTAGGATGTATAAGAGAGGGGACAGAGGACATCCCTGCCTTGTCCCATTGGTGATTATGAAAGGTGATGAAAATGTTCCATTCATCTTCAGCCTAGGTGACGTATTGCGATACCGGGCTGTGATTTTGCCTATGAAAGGGTCCCCTAGATCCCTACCCCAAGCTTTTTAAGAGAATAATATATGGCGTGCCAGGAGACTCTATGGAATGCTTTCTCAGCATCCAACGAGAGTATCTAATTACAAATTTTTAACTGTATCTAGCCCAGGAAATACTTTGGACCTACTAGCAGTGTCTGCTAGTCAGCGGATTATCCCAACTGTTAAGCAAGCTGCACCACCTGTAGTTTGGACGCTTAATTTTTTCAAAGGAAATGCCTCGGGCCCCCGGGACACTCAGTGAAGAGCATCGGGGAGGCACCCCAAGGCACAGGGCCTGGGACTGGCGGTAGGACGCCTTGCGGTGGACCGCCGAGCTCTACCTTATAAAAGCTTTTTAACTGCAGCAGCTTTAGTGGACGCTACTAGAGCTGGAATTCCCGCGGCTGCTGGCATCAGACTTGCCCTCCAATAGATCCTTGTAAAAGGATTTAAAGTGTACTCATTTAAATTAAAAAGCTTAGACCTGCCTCCACCGCAGGGGGGCTCGCTCGACCCACCAGCGGACAGGCACCAGTATTGGGAGAGGGTGCTAGCCGTCAGGGTCCACCGCAGCTCTGGCACAAACCCGGCGACACGGAGGTCGCACGGGCAGGAACGGACTGGCCGTGTTAGCTTCGCATTTTTGGGGTTTTAGAAGGGCATGACATGCCTATATCTGTGTCTCCCCCTCCTTTTACTCCTCCACCTCTTTTCTTTTCGCATGACTATTTGTACTTGTCACTTTTCCATGTGTTAGTTGTGTCTACTGAGCAGTTTGTCAGCTTTTGGACACCTTTTTGAAGGTGTTTTCTATGTGTTTTTGTTTGCCTGCCATTGGTTTTAACAGTGTTCGAAGGTGTTCGGCGAACATACGGGTGTTCGACGAACCGAACTCGAACACTACGGGGGTGGCTCAACACTACTTTTCAGATCCTATATGAAGAACCTAATGGTAAACCCTGGATAAATGAAGCTTGT
Source organism: Phyllobates terribilis (assembly GCF_046119375.1). Taxonomy (NCBI): domain Eukaryota; kingdom Metazoa; phylum Chordata; class Amphibia; order Anura; family Dendrobatidae; genus Phyllobates; species Phyllobates terribilis. Next base: position 564,730 of record NW_027363462.1, read on the forward strand.
GACCTGGTTCCTGTTCCCCACTAGGTTTCTGGCACTTCTGATAAGACAGACGAGCAGCAGTACCCCGACACTGAGAAGTTTGTTCCCTACAATCCTGCAGGTAACTTTTCCACACTTTGCTGTACCTATTGCCTGCCATTAGCCACTGGCCATTACATTTAATTTTGAGCATCAGAATCAATTCTAATACTTGCATCTGAAGCTGGATGGGGTTAGTGAATTTGTCACCAGGATTTTGCTGCCCCATCTGAGAGCAGGGTGATTTAGGGGCAGAGACCCTGATTACAGTGATGGATCGCTTGGTGCAGTTCAGAGTAAGGCTATGTTCCCATGCTGTGGAAATGAAGCAGAAATTTTCTGCTTCATTTCTGCATGTCCTCTCCCGGATAAACGCATGCGGAATTGCCTTGAGTTTTTAATTGCACTGCAAAGGCAATTCCGCTTGCGGAAACGCAAAATTAATGAGCGTGCTGCGGATTTTTCCCCGCCGGAAAAACGCTGCGGAAAAAAACGCAGCATGGGCATTGAACTTGCGTAATCACATTGGGGACCATGGGGGGCGGATAACATAGCGCTAAAAAAGCCTTTACGCTGCGGAAATTCTGCAGCATATCCTCTTGAAAAACGCTTCGTGGGCACATACTCTAACTGTGTCTGCTGCAGATCTAATTCTCTGAATGCTGGGCTCTGTATAACCCCACCCACACCACTGATAGGCAGAAAGCTACCAATGCACAGTGTACAGAGCTATTCATCAGTTGTGGGGACAGGGTTGGACTACATGGCAGCAGCTTTACTAGTCCTCTGGTGGCAGTCTCCTGCTGGTGGAGGATCACTTATCAAAACTACATCAGTCAGCCCAGAGAGCAACACGTCGCTGGAATTGGGGATCTTTGTCCACACGTTGTGCTGTGCTCAGATCAGGTGGCAATAAACCTAGTGACATTCCCTTTGTCAGGCAAAATGTATTTTTGTCCTAGTTTTAAAAATGTTGAAAGGACAGCCAGAGATGTCTTAAATCTCCGTCCCCTGTTCACTTGGAAGGGACCTCCATAGAACTCTACTCTTGCTTCCCCCAAACAAGGAATTTTTATAACCGCCATAAACCTCAGCCCAGGGCAAGCATACTGGTTTACACTGGATTTCCCCTCCAAAGCCCTATTGTGTAACTGTACAAACTTTTAATGTCAAGTTTAATAATGCACATGACTGTCACAAACACATGGACCACATTTTTGGGATGCTCGCCTTTTTCCAGTTATGATGGTGTATCTTTCATAACTGGGAAACCACCAGAAACCTAGAAAATGGTTTCTGAGCTTCTGAACGTCATAGAAATATTATATTTGGTATCAATCTCCGTCAATATTGGTGACGGCAAACTTGCCTTTGGAAGTGCATTGAGGTGAAGGGTGTATTGCTGGAAAAGGGGAAAAAACAAAACAAAACCTCTTTAAATCTCTTAATTTGCGAGTGTGAACGAGCGGAGTGTGACCAGAGCGTAAGTGCGAACGAAAGTAAGTGTGTGACTTATTTTTCAGTGACTTGGATTCAGGAAGTTTGGAAGGGAGGACTTTGGACTGAATTGCTGTCTGTATTTCATTAATTCTTTGCTTTTCTTTTTACTTAACATTCTGTCTATTGCAATCCCCATTAGGAAATGAGCTCCATTATTGACAATGCTATCCAGTGTACATCTTGCCACATGTATGCAATCCTGAACAGCCGGTCGTGGTTGCTTACTGCTGCGCGAGATGTGAGCACGTTGTGCGTTTGGAAGCCCAGATACTGGATCTAAATGAGCAGCTGGCAACACTGAGATCCATTGACAACATGGAAAGGAGTCTGCTGCTCACTGAGCAGCCGCTCACTGGGGTAGATGTGGGGGAGGGTGGTAGTCTGGAGCTGCAGGACAGTGAGGCCGTTAGTTGGGTGACAGTTAGAAGGGGGGGTAGAGGGAAGAGTGCAAGGGAGGCTAGTCCTGATCTGGCACACCCCAATAAGTTTGCAAAGTTGGCAGATGAGGGGCGTGATGGTACAGGGGTAGCACTGCTTCAGCAAGGCATGTATCCTGAAAGCCGGAGGAGTGTCAGCTCCAGTAAAGAGGGAAATAGGAGAGTAGGGCAGGCCAGGCAGGTGCTGGTAGTGGGTGACTCAATTATTAGGGGAACAGATAGGGCAATCTGTCACAAAGACAGGGATCATCAAACAGTGTGCTGCCTAGCTGGCGCTCAAGTCCGGCACATCGCTGATCGGGTTGACAGATTACTGGGAGGGGCTGGTGAGGACCCAGCGGTCATGGTGCACATTGGCACAAATGACAAAGTTAGAGGTAGGTGGAAGGTCCTTAAAGATGACTTCAGGGAATTAGGCTGCAAGCTGAAAGCAAGGACCTCCAAGGTGGTATTCTCTGAAATACTACTGGTACCACGTGCCACGCCAGAGAGGCAACGGGAGATTAGGGAGATAAATAAGTGGCTCAAGAACTGGTGTAGGAAGGACGGATTTGAGTTCCTGGAGAACTGGGCCGACTTCTCAGTTGGCTACAGACTCTACGCTAGGGACCGACTGCACCTTAATGGGGAGGGTGCAGCTGTGCTGGGGGAGAAAATGGCTAGAAGGTTGGAGGAGTGTTTAAACTAGGGATTGGGGGGGGGGTATTCATTTTATAGGTGGGGAAGATAGTGCAGATAGTGACCTGGGCACAAATAAATTGGGGGTGGGGTTAGAACAGCCAATAAAGTAAGAAGGAATAGAGGTACAGAGATACATAAAATGCATGTACACTAATGCCAGAAGCCTCACCAACAAAATGGAGGAATTAGAATTAATTTTGTTGGAAAATAATTATGACATGGTAGGAATATCTGAGACGTGGCTGGACGAGAGCCATGACTGGGCAGCTAATTTACAGGGCTATAGTCTGTTCAGAAATGACCGTACAAACAAGCGAGGGGGGGGGGGGTGTTTATATGTAAAATCATCCTTTAAAACCTGTCTTGCGGGAGGATATATGTGAATCTAATGAAAATGTAGAGTCCCTGTGGGTGGAGATAAGGGGAGGGGGAAAAAATAATAAATTACTGATAGGGGTTTGTTATAAGTCTCCAAAAATAATGGAAGTAGCGGAGAATATCCTCGTAAAGCAAATAGATGAAGCAGCGACTCAAGGAGAAGTCATTATTATGGGAGACTTCAACTACCCTGAAATACGTTGGGGGACAGAAACATGTAGTTCAAGCAAAGGTAATAGGTTTTGACAACTATGAGAGACAATTACCTTTCACAACTGGTTCAGGACCCAACAAGAAGGGGGGCACTGCTAGACCTAATATTAACCAATAGGCCAGACCGCATATCAAATATACGAGTTGGGGGTCACTTGGGTAATAGTGATCACAAAATAATACATTTTCATGTAACCTTTAATAAGATGTGTAGTAGAAGGGTTACAAGGACACTAAACTTCAGGAAGGCTAATTTCCAACGGTTGAGAGATGATCTTAGTGCAATAAACTGGGACGATATCCTGAGACATAAAGCTGCACAAAGCAAATGGGAGACGTTTATTAACATCCTGAATAGGACCTGTGCACAATATATACCCTTTGGGAATAAACATGCTAGAAATGGGAGGAAACCACTATGGCTAAATAGAGCTGTAAGGGGCACTAAGTGACAAAAAGAAAGCATTTAGAGAACTAAAGCAAGTAGGTAGTGATGAGGCATTAAATAAATATAGAAAATTAAATAAATTATGTAAAAAGCAAATCAAGGCGGCAAAGATTGAGGCAGAGAGAATCATTGCCAGAGAAAGTAAAAATAACCCCAAAATATTCTTTAACTACATAAATAGTAAACAACTAAAAAATAATAGTGTTCGCCCCCTTAAAAATAGTCTGGGTGAAATGGTGGATGAGGATGAGGAAAAAGCCAATATGCTAAATGATTTTTTTTTCAACCGTATTTACACAAGAAAATCGCATGACAGAAAACCTGATTAGTGATAACAAAAATTCTCCAGTAAATGTCACTTGCTTAACCCAGCAGGAAGTACGGCGGCGTCTAAAAATCACTAAAGTTGACAAATCCCCGGGCCCAGGTGGGATACACCCACGAGTACTGCAGGAATTAAGTAACGTCATAGATAGACCATTATTTTTAATCTTTAAAGATTCAATAATAACAGGGTCCACACGACTGGCGTATAGGAAATGTGGTGCCAATATTCAAAAAGGGGACAAAAACTGAACTTGGAAATTTATAGGCCAGTAAGCTTAACCTCTACTGTGTGTAAAATCCTGGAGGGTTTCCTAAGAGATGCTATAATAGAGTATCTGAGGAGGAATAACCTCATGACCCAATATCAACATGGATTTACGAGGAACCGTTCCTGTCAAACTAATCTGATCAGTTTTTATGAGGAGGCAAGTTTGGGACTGGACCAAGGAAATGCAGTGGATGTTGTGTATATGGACTTTTCAAAAGCTTTTGATACGGTTCCACACAAAAGGTTGATACATAAAATGAGAACAATGGGGATAGGGGAAAATATATGTATGTGGGTTAAGAATTGGCTCAGTGATAGGAAACAAAGGGTGGTTATTAATGGAAAACACTCAGACTGGGTCTCAGTTAACAGTGGGGTACCACAGGGGTCAGTATTGGGCCCCCTTCTTTTTAACATATTTATTAATGACCTTGTAGGGGGCATATAGAGTAATATTTCAATATTTGCAGATGACACTAAACTCTGCAGGGTAATCAATACAGAGGAGGACAATTTTATATTACAGGAGGATCTATGTAAACTAGAAGCTTGGGCTGATAAATGGCAAACGAGCTTTAATGGGGATAAATGTAAGGTAATGCACTTGGGCAGAGGAAATAAAATGTATAATTATATGCTTAATTGTAAAACACTGGGCAAAACTGTAACTGAAAAAGACCTGGGTGTATTGGTGGACGACAAGCTCACGTTTAGTGGCCAGTGTCAGGCAGCTGCTGCAAAGGCAAATAAAATAATGGGATGCATTAAAAGAGGCATAGATGCTCATGAGGAGAACATAATTTTACCTCTATACAAGTCACTAGTGCGACCACACTTAGAATACTGTGTACAGTTCTGGTCTCCGGTGTATAAGAAAGACATAGCTGAACTAGAGCGAGTGCAGAGAAGAGCGACTAAGGTTATTAGAGGACTGGGGGGTCTGCAATACCAAGACAAGTTATTACACTTGGGGTTATTTACTGTGGAAAAAAGAAGGCTTAGAGGTGATCTTATTACTATGTACAAGTATATGAGGGGACAGTACAAAGACCTTTCTACTGATCTTTTTACTCTGAGGCCTGAGACGGGGACAAGGGGGCATCTTCTACGTCTGGAGGAAAGAAGGTTTAATCATAATCACAGACGGGGATTCTTTACTGTAAGAGCAGTGAGACTATGGAACTCTCTGCTGCATGATGTTGTAACGAGTGATTCACTTTTTAAATTTAAGAAGGGCATGGATGCCTTTCTTGAAAAGTATAATATTATAGGTTATAAATACTAGATTCCTTGATAGGGCGTTGATCCAGGGAACTAGTCTGATTGTCGTATGGAGTCGAGAAGGAATTTTTTTCCCCAATGTGGAGCTTAGTGTTTTCCACATGTTTTTTTTTTCCCTTCCTCTGGATCAACATGTTAGGCTATGGGTTGAACTAGATGGACTTAGTCTTCCTTCAACCTTAAAAAAAAAAAAAAAAAAATGATGTATTCATCTTGGATGTGGGGCTCCCCCATACCAAGATATGGAAGATGAAGGATTTTTATGTCTTGTGCAGCTGGGTGGGTTCACAAAACAGAGCCCCCGTGTGAGGTAAACAACATGGGTGTGTCCTAGTGTTTTGCCTCCTTACTAAAAACCAGAATGTCCATGTTGGCTCATTCCAACCCAGGGACGTCAGATGCAAGCACTCCTCGCTGCGTGGAGGAATCACACCTAATTTCCGGGGAGCCGTCCCCGCCACAGAATCTGAGACCATCACCTCGTGGCGCAGGTTTTGCTATTATTTACCCCTTTTATTTTAATAACTGTTTTATGCATATATGTAAATTGTCTTTTATAAAATCTTGTATATCTTTTGTAAACACTGCCAACTTTCGGGAGTAAATTATTATTTACCAGCTTCGTTCTTCTTGTCCTATGTCGAGCAAACACGTTCCTCACCCGCTAATTCACGTTACCTAACGGGTACCCGATCCACCTGTTAAGAGATCGGTGGTGGCAGCATACGGTGTATTTATGTGATATTGTGGTTGAGGGTGGTGGGATTGAGGTGTATATATACGTTCCTGGACGGAACTGGTGGTATATATACGTCCTGTCACATCACGTGCCACAATAGTCGACATAAATGAGAGCAGCTGCGCCCTGTTGCTTATCCTCAGTCAATACCGTGTTTGACCAGCAGGATAAGGGGGCGCCAGAGGGCTGCAAAGTCTGACTAAGTTTTCCTGACACCCTTTAAATGCAGTTTAGGGCCATCTCTGTTGCACTCTTACTCTCTATTAGCTGCAGTGTCCCATCTGCCTAATGCTGCCACAGATCTCATGGCTGCAGTATCCAGATCTTCAGCAACTTGCTGACATCGTGTCAGTTAATCCAATGAGTGTTTGCAGTGACAGCAATGTCTGTTAGCTGGGTTTCTGATGCTGCTCAGTTGTGGAGGAGAGCAGACAGATGTCAGTGTGGTGTTCGGAGGCTCCTGAGGCCCCTGCACATGACCTCATGAGTGCCAGAGATCCAGCATGTGATCTTGTGATCTTGGGCTCCAGTATACAGGTGGGACTTTGCAGCTATTTGGGGGGGCGGGGGAGAAGGGCACAACACTGACGTGTGCAGTGAAGGTGGTTAAAGTTCATTGACGCTAGATGACTCATTTTGGTGCATTGACCCCATAGGCAAACTAGGAATGTCAAAGAACCAATCAAGAACAACCGAACAAAATTGTCAAATTATGCATAAATAGGAAATTAAAAAACCTATAATAAATACACGGTTAAGTAAGACACCCTAGAGACAGGCACTCACACCAATGTACATACAATAGTTAAAATCGAAAAATATAGAATAGATGTATACTACCAGGAGTAGTTCTAGAACCACCCACCAGGGGTAGTTCTAGAAGCGCCCACCAGGAGCAGTATTAGAACCGCACACTAGAAGAAAGTTCTAGAACCGATCATGGCACCAGGGGTAGTTCTAGAACCGCCCTCCAAGGGTAGTTATAGAAGATCACATCGGCATCAGGGGTAGTTCTAGAAGTGCCCACGAGGGGTAGTTCTAGAAGTGCCCACGAGGGGTAGTTCTAGAAGTGCCCACGAGGGGTAGTTCTAGAAGTGCCCACGAGGGGTAGTTCTAGAAGTGCCCACGAGGGGTAGTTCTAGAAGTGCCCACGAGGGGTAGTTCTAGAAGTGCCCACGAGGGGTAGTTCTAGAAGTGCCCACCGGCACCAGGAGTATTTCTAGAACCGTACACCAGCAACGAGGGTAGTTCTAGAACTGCCCACCAGGGGTAGTTTTGGAACTGCCCACGGCACCAGGGGGTGGTTCTAGAAGCACCCACCAGGAGCAGTATTAGAACCGCACACTAGAAGTTCTAGAACCGCTCACGGCACCGGGAGTAGTTTTACAAACTCCCATCGGCACCGGGGGTTGTTCTATAAACGCCCACCAGGAGCAGTATTAGAACCGCACACTAGAAGTTCTAGAACTGCTCACAGCACTGCGGGTAGTTCTAGAACTGCACACCGGGTGTAGCTCTAGAAGCGCCCGATGGCAACCCGGGGGTAGTTCTAGAACCGTCCATCGGCACCGGGAGTAGGTCTAGAACTGCACACTAAGAGTACCTCTAGAAGCGCCCATCAGGGGTAGTTTCAGAACCACTCACCGGCACTAGGTGTAGTTCTAGAAGCACCCCCAGGGGTAGTTCTAGAGCTGCACACTAGGAGTAGTTTTAGAAGAGCTCACCGGCACCAGGGGTATTTCTAGAACTGCTCACTAGAGTACTTCTAGAACCACCTACCAGGAGCATTATTAGAACTGCACACTAGTAGAAGTTCTAGAACCACTCACAGCACCAGGGGTAGTTTCAGAACCACCCACCAGGGGTAGTTCTAGAACGGTCCACCGGCACCAGGTGTAGATTTAAAAGCGCCCACCAGGAGCAGTATTGGAACTGCTCACGGCAACAGGGGTAGTTCTATAACCGCCCACCAGGTGTAGCTCTACAACCGCCCACAGACACCAGGGGTAGTTCTAGAAGCGCTCTCTATGGGTAGTTCTAGAACCCCCACGGGCACAAGGGGTAGTTCTAGAACTGCATATTAGCAGTAGTTCTAGAACTGCACATTAGAGGTAGTTCTAGAATCGCCCACCTGCACCGGGGCAGTTCTAGAACCGCCCACAAGATGTAGTTCTAGTAGCGCCCACAAGATGTAGTTCTAGTAGCGCCCACCAGGGGTAGTTCTAGTAGCGCCCACCAGGGGTAGTTCTAGTAGCGCCCACCAGGGGTAGTTCTAGTAGCGCCCACCAGGGGTAGTTCTAGTAGCGCCCACCAGGGGTAGTTCTAGTAGCGCCCACCAGGGGTAGTTCTAGTAGCGCCCACCAGGGGTAGTTCTAGTAGCGCCCACCAGGGGTAGTTCGAGAACTGCACACTAGAGGTAGTTCTAGAACTGCACACTAAGAGTACTTCTAGAAGTGCCCACAAGATGTAGTTCCAGAACCGCACACTAGGAGTACTTCTAGAAGTGCCCACAAGATGTAGTTCCAGAAGCGCCCACATGGAACAGTATTAGAAACGCACACTACACTGCGGGTAGTTTTATAATCGCCCACCACGGGTAGTTCTAAAAGCGCCCACCAGGAGCAGTATTAGAACCGCCCTCCAGGGGTAGTTCTAGAAGCGCCCACCTGGAGTCGTTCTAGAAGTGCACTCTGGCACCAGGGATAGTTCTAGAAGCGCCCACCGGCACCAGGGGTAGTTCTAGAACTGCATACTAGGAGTACTTCTAGAACCGCCCACCAGGGTTAGTGCTAAAAGCGCCCACCAGAAGCAGTATTAGAACCGCTCATGGCACCAGGTGTAGTTCTAGAACTGCCCACCATGGGGTGGTTGTAGAACTGCCCACCATGGGGTGGTTGTAGAACTGCCCGCCATGGGGTGGTTGTAGAACTGCCCGCCATGGGGTGGTTGTAGAACTGCCCGCCATGGGGTGGTTGTAGAACTGCCCGCCATGGGGTGGTTGTAGAACTGCCCGCCATGGGGTGGTTGTAGAACTGCCCGCCATGGGGTGGTTGTAGAACTGCCCGCCATGGGGTGGTTGTAGAACTGCCCGCCATGGGGTGGTTGTAGAACTGCCCGCCATGGGGTGGTTGTAGAACTGCCCGCCATGGGGTGGTTGTAGAACTGCCCGCCATGGGGTGGTTGTAGAACTGCCCGCCATGGGGTGGTTGTAGAACTGCCCGCCATGGGGTGGTTGTAGAACTGCCCGCCATGGGGTGGTTGTAGAACTGCCCGCCATGGGGTGGTTGTAGAACTGCCCGCCATGGGGTGGTTGTAGAACTGCCCGCCATGGGGTGGTTGTAGAACTGCCCGCCATGGGGTGGTTGTAGAACTGCCCGCCATGGGGTGGTTGTAGAACTGCCCGCCATGGGGTGGTTGTAGAACTGCCCGCCATGGGGTGGTTGTAGAACTGCCCGCCATGGGGTGGTTGTAGAACTGCCCGCCATGGGGTGGTTGTAGAACTGCCCGCCATGGGGTGGTTGTAGAACTGCCCGCCATGGGGTGGTTGTAGAACTGCCCGCCATGGGGTGGTTGTAGAACTGCCCGCCATGGGGTGGTTGTAGAACTGCCCGCCATGGGGTGGTTGTAGAACTGCCCGCCATGGGGTGGTTGTAGAACTGCCCGCCATGGGGTGGTTGTAGAACTGCCCGCCATGGGGTGGTTGTAGAACTGCCCGCCATGGGGTGGTTGTAGAACTGCCCGCCATGGGGTGGTTGTAGAACTGCCCGCCATGGGGTGGTTGTAGAACTGCCCGCCATGGGGTGGTTGTAGAACTGCCCGCCATGGGGTGGTTGTAGAACTGCCCGCCATGGGGTGGTTGTAGAACTGCCCGCCATGGGGTGGTTGTAGAACTGCCCGCCATGGGGTGGTTCTAGAACTGCCCGCCATGGGGTGGTTCTAGAACTGCCCGCCAGCACAATGGGTAGTATTAGAACCGCAATCTAGAAGAATTTCTAGAACCGATCATGGCACCAGGGGTAGTTCTAGAAACGCACACCGACACCAGGGGTACTTCTAGTACTGCACACTAGGAGCACTTCTAGAACCGCCCACTAGGAGCAGTATTAGAACCGCACACGGCACTGGGGGTAGTTCTAGAACGGAACACTAAGAGTACTTCTAGAAGCACCCACAAGATGTAGTTCTAGAAGCGCCCACCTGGAACAGTATTAGAACCGTACACTACACTGCGGGTAGTTCTATGACTGGCCACCAGGGGTAGTTCTAGAAGCGCCCATCGGCACCAGTAGTTTCAGAACCACCCACCAGGGGTAGTTCTTGAAGTGCCCACCAGTACAATGGGTAGTACTAGAACTGCCCACCAGCACAATGGGTAGTACTAGAACTGCCCACCAGCACAATGGGTAGTACTAGAACTGCCCACCAGCACAATGGGTAGTTCTAGAACTGCCCACCAGTGATAGTATTAGAACCGCAATCTAGAAGAAGTTCTACAACCGATCATGGCACCAGGGGTAGTTCTAGTACTGCACACTAGGAGTACTTCTAGAACCGCCCACCAAGGGTAGGTCTAAAAGCGCCCACCAGGGGTAGTTCTAGAAGCGCCCATCGGCACCGGGGGTAGTTCTAAAAGTGCCCACCAGGAGCAGTATTAGAACTGCACACTAGAAGTTCAAGAACGGCTCACGGCACTGCGGGTAGTTCTAGAACTGCACACTAGGAGTACTTCTAGAAGCGCCCGTGAGGGGTAGTTCTAGAAGCGCCCACCGGGGGTAGTTCTAGAGCTGCACACTAGGAGTGGTTCTAGAAGAGCCCACCGGCACCAGGGGTATTTCTAGAACTGCTCACTAGAGTACTTCTAGAACCACCTACCAGGAGCATTATTAGAACTGCACACTAGTGGAAGTTCTAGAACTGCTCACGGCACCAGGGGTAGTTCTATAACCGCCCACCAGATGTAGCTCTAGAACCGCCCACAGACACCAGGTGTAGTTCTAGAACTGCACACTAAGAGTACTTCTAAAAGCGCCCACCAGGGGTAGTTCTAGAAGCGCCCACCGGAGGTAGCTTCAGAACCGCTCACCGGCACTAGGTGTAGTTCTAGAAGCACCCCCTAGGGGGAAGTTCTAGAACTGCACACTAGGAGTAGTTCTAGAAGAGCCCACCGGCACCAGGGATATTTCTAGAACTGCTCACTAGAGTACTTCTAGAACCACCTACCAGGAGCATTATTAGAACTGCACACTAGTAGAAGTTCTAGAACCACTCACAGCACCAGGGGTAGTTTCAGAACCACCCACCAGGGGTAGTTTCAGAACCACCCACCAGGGGTAGTTCCAGAAGCACCCTCCAGCACCAGGGGTAGTTCTTGAACTGCATACTAGGAGTACTTCTAGAACCGCCCACCAGGGGAAGTTCTAAAAGCGCCCACCAGGAGCAGTATTAGAACCGCACACTAGAAGAAGTTCTAGAACTGCCCACCAGGACTAGTTCTAGTACCGCTCACGGCACCAGGGTAGTTCTAGAACTGCACACGGAGTACTTCTAGAAGCACCCACCAGGTGTAGTTCTAGTAGCGCCCACCAGGGGTAGCTCTAGAACCCCCCACGGGCACCAGGGGTAGTTCTCGAACTACTGCTAACATGCAGTTCTAGAACTGCACACTAGAGGTAGTACTAGAACCGCCCACCTGCACCAGGGGTAGTTCTAGAACCGCACACTGAGTACTTCTAGAAGCACCCACAAGATGTAGTTCTAGAAGCGCCCACCTGGAACAGTATTGGAACCACACACTACGGGTAGTTCTAGAAGCGCCCATCGGCACCAGTAGTTTCAGAACCACCCACCAGGGGTAGTTCTAGAAGTGCCCACCAGCACAATGAGTAGTACTAGAACTGCCCACCAGTGATAGTATTAGAAGCGCAATCTAGAAGAAGTTCTACAACCGATCATGGCACCAGGGGTAGTTCTAGAAGCGCACACCGGCACCAGGGGTAGTTCTAGTACTGCACACTAGGAGTACTTCTAGAACCGCCCACCAAGGGTAGGTCTAAAAGCGCTCACCAGGAGCAGTATTAGAACCGCACACTAGAAGTGCTAGAACCGCTCACGGCACCAGGGGTAGCTCTAGAAGCGTCCATCGGCACCGGGGGTAGTTCTAGAACCGTCCATCGGCACCGGGAGTAGTTCTAGAACTGCACACTGAGTACTTCTAGAAGCGCCCAGCGGGGGTCGTTTCAGAACCGCTCACCGGCACTAGGTGTAGTTCTAGAAGCGCCCACCGGGGGTAGTTCTAGAAGCGCCCACCGGTGGTAGTTCTAGAACTGCACACTAGAAGTTCTAGAACTGCTCACGGCACTGCGGGTAGTTCTAGAACTGCACACTAGGAGTACTTCTAGAAGCGCCCATCGGGGGGTAGTTTCAGAACCGCTCACCGGCACTAGATGTAGTTCTAGAAGCACCCACGAGGGGTAGTTCTAGAAGCACCCCCAGGGGTAGTTCTAGAGCTGCACACTAGGAGTGGTTCTAGAACCGTCCACCGGCAGCAGGTGTAGATCTAGAACTGCATACTAGGAGTACTTCTAGAACCGCCCACCAGGGGAAGTTCTAAAAGCACCCACCAGGAGCAGTATTAGAACCGCACACTAAAAAGTTCTAGAACTGCTCACGGCACCAGGGGTAGTTCTATAACCGCCCACCAGATGTAACTCTAGAACTGCCCAGACACCAGGTGTAGTTCTAGAACTGCCCACCAGGAGTAGTTCTAGTACCGCTCACGGCACCGGGAGTAGGTCTAGAACTGCCCACCAGGGGTAGTTCTAAAAGCGCCCACCAGGGGTAGTTCTAGAAGCGCCCACCAGAGGTAGCTTCAGAACCGCTCACCGGCACTAGGTGTAGTTCTCGAAGCGCCCACGAGGGAGTAGTTCTAGAAGAGCCCACCGGCACCAGGGGTATTTCTAGAAGAGCCCACCGGCACCAGGGGTATTTCTAGAACTGCTCACTAGAGTACTTCTAGAACCACCTACCAGGAGCATTATTAGAACTGCACACTAGTTGAAGTTCTAGAACCACTCACGGCACCAGGGGTAGTTTCAGAACCACCCAACGGCACCAGGGGTAGTTCTAGAACTGCATACTAGGAGTACTTCTAGAACCGCCCACCAGGGGAAGTTCTAAAAGCGCCCACCAGGGGTAGCTCTAGAACCCCCCACGGGCACCAGGGGTAGTTCTAGAACTGCATGTTAGCAGTAGTTTGAGAACTGCACACTAGAGGTAGTACTAGAACCGCCCACCTGCACCAGGGGTAGTTCTAGAACCGCACACTGAGTACTTCTAGAAGCGCCCACCTGGAACAGTATTAGAACCACACACTACACTGCGGGTAGTTCTAGAAGCGCCCGCCAGGGGTAGTTCTAGAAGCGCCCACCAGGGGTAGCTCTAGAAGCGCCCACCTGGAACAGTATTAGAACCGCACACTACACTGCGGTTAGTTCTAGAAGCGCCCACCAGGGGTAGTTCTAGAAGCGCCCACCAGCACCAGAGGTAGTTCTATGACTGCCCACCAGGGGTATTTCTAGAAGAGTCCATCGGCACCAGTAGTTTCAGAACCACCCACCAGGGGTAGTTCTAGAAGTGCCCACCAGCACAATGAGTAGTACTAGAACTGCCCACCAGTGATAGTATTAGAAGCGCCCACCAGGAGCAGTATTAGAACCGCAATCTAGAAGAAGTTCTACAACCGATCATGGCACCAGGGGTAGTTCTAGAAGCGCACACCGGCACCAGGGGTAGTTCTAGTACTGCACACTAGGAGTACTTCTAGAACCGCCCACCAAGGGTAGGTCTAAAACCGCTCACCAGGAGCAGTATTAGAACCGCTCACGGCACCAGGGGTAGTTCTAGAACGGGACACTAGGAGTACTTCTAGAAGCGCCCACCAGGGGTAGCTCTAGAAGCGCTCATCGGCACCGGGGGTAGTTCTAGAACCGTCCATCGGCACCGGGAGTAGTTCTAGAACTGCACACTAAGAGTACTTCTAGAAGCGCCCAGCGGGGGTAGTTTCAGAACCGCTCACCGGCACTAGGGGTAGTTCTAGAAGCGCCCACGAGGGGTAGTTCTAGAAGCGCCCGACAGCACCGGGGGTAGTTCTAAAAGCGCCCACCAGGAGCAGTATTAGAACTGCACACTAGAAGTTCTAGAACTGCTCACGGCACTGCGGGTAGTTCTAGAACGGCACACTAGGAGTACTTCTAGAAGCGCCCGTGAGGGGTAGTTCTAGAAGCGCTCCCAGGGGCAGTTCTAGAGCTGCACACTAGGAGTGGTTCTAGAACCGTCCACCGGCACCAGGGGTAGTTCTAGAACTGCATACTAGGAGTACTTCTAGAACCGCCCACCAGGGGAAGTTCTAAAAGCGCCCACCAGGAGCAGTATTAGAACCGCACACTAAAAAGTTCTAGAACTGCTCACGGCACCAGGTGTAGTTCTATAACCGCCCACCAGGAGTAGGTCTAGAACTGCACACTAAGAGTACTTCTAAAAGCGCCCACCAGGGGTAGTTCTAGAAGCGCCCACCAGAGGTAGCTTCAGAACCGCTCACCGGCACTATGTGTAGTTCTAGAAGCGCCCACGAGGGATAGTTCTAGAAGCGCCCACCGGCACCAGGGGTATTTCTAGAACTGCTCACTAGAGTACTTCTAGAACCACCTACCAGGAGCATTATTAGAACTGCACACTAGTTGAAGTTCTAGAACCACTCACGGCACCAGGGGTAGTTCTAGAACTGCATACTAGGAGTACTTCTAGAACCACCCACCAGGGGAAGTTCTAAAAGCGCCCACCAGGGGTAGCTCTAGAACCCCCCACGGGCACCAGGGGTAGTTCTAGAACTGCATGTTAGCAGTAGTTCGAGAACTGCACACTAGAGGTAGTACTAGAACCGCCCACCTGCACCAGGGGTAGTTCTAGAACCGCACACTGAGTACATATAGAAGCACCCACAAGATGTAGTTCTAGAAGCGCCCACCTGGAACAGTATTAGAACCACACACTACACTGCGGGTAGTTCTAGAAGCGCCCACCAGGGGTAGTTCTAGAACTGCATATTAGCAGTAGTTCTAGAACCGCCCACCTGTATCAGGGGTAGTTCTAGAACCGCACACTAAGAGTACTTCTAGAAGCGCCCAAGAGATGTAGTTCTAGAAGCGCCCACCTGGAACAGTATTAGAACCACACACTACACTGCGGGTAGTACTAGAAGCGCCCGCCAGGGGTAGTTCTAGAAGCGCCCGCCTGGGGTAGCTCTAGAAGCGCCCACCTGGAACAGTATTAGAACCTCACACTACACTGCGGTTAGTTCTAGAAGCGCCCACCAGGGGTAGTTCTAGAAGCGCCCACCAGCACCAGAGGTAGTTCTATGACTGCCCACCAGGGGTATTTCTAGAAGAGTCCATCGGCACCAGCAGTTTCAGAACCACCCACCAGGGGTAGTTCTAGAAGTGCCCACCAGCACAATGAGTAGTACTAGAACTGCCCACCAGTGATAGTATTAGAAGCGCCCACCAGGAGCAGTATTTGAACCGCAATCTAGAAGAAGTTCTACAACCGATCATGGCACCAGGGGTAGTTCTAGAAGCGCACACCGGCACCAGGGGTAGTTCTAGTACTGCACACTAGGAGTACTTCTAGAACCGCCCACCAAGGGTAGGTCTAAAACCGCTCACCAGGAGCAGTATTAGAACCGCTCACGGCACCAGGGGTAGTTCTAGAACGGGACACTAGGAGTACTTCTAGAAGCGCCCACCAGGGGTAGCTCTAGAAGCGCTCATCGGCACCGGGGGTAGTTCTAGAACCGTCCATCGGCACCGGGAGTAGTATTAGAACCGCTCACGGCACCAGGGGTAGTTCTAGAACGGGACACTAAGAGTACTTCTAGAAGCGCCCAGCGGGGGTAGTTTCAGAACCGCTCACCGGCACTAGGGGTAGTTCTAGAAGCGCCCACGAGGGGTAGTTCTAGAAGCGCCCGACGGCACCGGGGGTAGTTCTAAAAGCGCCCACCAGGAGCAGTATTAGAACTGCACACTAGAAGTTCTAGAACTGCTCACGGCACTGCGGGTAGTTCTAGAACTGCACACTAGGAGTACTTCTAGAAGCGCCCGTGAGGGGTAGTTCTAGAAGCGCTCCCAGGGGCAGTTCTAGAGCTGCACACTAGGAGTGGTTCTAGAACCGTCCACCGGCACCAGGTGTAGATCTAGAACCGCCCACCAGGGGTAGTTCTAGAAGCGCCCACCGGCACCAGGGGTAGTTCTAGAACTGCATACTAGGAGTACTTCTAGAACCGCCCACCAGGGGAAGTTCTAAAAGCGCCCACCAGGAGCAGTATTAGAACCGCACACTAAAAGAAGTTCTAGAACTGCTCACGGCACCAGGTGTAGTTCTATAACCGCCCACCAGGAGTAGGTCTAGAACTGCACACTAAGAGTACTTCTAAAAGCGCCCACCAGGGGTAGTTCTAGAAGCGCCCACCAGAGGTAGCTTCAGAACCGCTCACCGGCACTATGTGTAGTTCTAGAAGCGCCCACCAGGGGTAGTTCTAGAAGCGCCCACCAGGGGTAGTTCTAGAAGCGCCCACCAGGGGTAGTTCTAGAAGCGCCCACCAGGGGTAGTTCTAGAAGCGTCCACCGGGGGGGGGGGGGGTAGTTCTAGAAGCGCCCACCGGGAGCAGTATTAGAACTGCACACTAGAAGTTCTAGAACTGCTCACGGCACTACGGGTAGTTCTAGAACTGCACTCTAGGAGTACTTCTAGAAGCGCCCACCATGTAGACGGGCCCCGATCACCTGTCCCGGTGGGCAGACGGGCCCCGATCACCTGTCCCGGTGGGCAGACGGGCCCCGATCACCTGTCCCGGTGGGCAGACGGGCCCCGATCACCTGTCCCGGTGGGCAGACGGGCCCCGATCACCTGTCCCGGTGGGCAGACGGGCCCCGATCACCTGTCCCGGTGGGCAGACGGGCCCCGATCACCTGTCCCGGTGGGCAGACGGGCCCCGATCACCTGTCCCGGTGGGCAGACGGGCCCCGATCACCTGTCCCGGTGGGCAGACGGGCCCCGATCACCTGTCCCGGTGGGCAGACGGGCCCCGATCACCTGTCCCGGTGGGCAGACGGGCCCCGATCACCTGTCCCGGTGGGCAGACGGGCCCCGATCACCTGTCCCGGTGGGCAGACGGGCCCCGATCACCTGTCCCGGTGGGCAGACGGGCCCCGATCACCTGTCCCGGTGGGCAGACGGGCCCCGATCACCTGTCCCGGTGGGCAGACGGGCCCCGATCACCTGTCCCGGTGGGCAGACGGGCCCCGATCACCTGTCCCGGTGGGCAGACGGGCCCCGATCACCTGTCCCGGTGGGCAGACGGGCCCCGATCACCTGTCCCGGTGGGCAGACGGGCCCCGATCACCTGTCCCGGTGGGCAGACGGGCCCCGATCACCTGTCCCGGTGGGCAGACGGGCCCCGATCACCTGTCCCGGTGGGCAGACGGGCCCCGATCACCTGTCCCGGTGGGCAGACGGGCCCCGATCACCTGTCCCGGTGGGCAGACGGGCCCCGATCACCTGTCCCGGTGGGCAGACGGGCCCCGATCACCTGTCCCGGTGGGCAGACGGGCCCCGATCACCTGTCCCGGTGGGCAGACGGGCCCCGATCACCTGTCCCGGTGGGCAGACGGGCCCCGATCACCTGTCCCGGTGGGCAGACGGGCCCCGATCACCTGTCCCGGTGGGCAGACGGGCCCCGATCACCTGTCCCGGTGGGCAGACGGGCCCCGATCACCTGTCCCGGTGGGCAGACGGGCCCCGATCACCTGTCCCGGTGGGCAGACGGGCCCCGATCACCTGTCCCGGTGGGCAGACGGGCCCCGATCACCTGTCCCGGTGGGCAGACGGGCCCCGATCACCTGTCCCGGTGGGCAGACGGGCCCCGATCACCTGTCCCGGTGGGCAGACGGGCCCCGATCACCTGTCCCGGTGGGCAGACGGGCCCCGATCAGATTTCAAAGGTATAAAAATTTAAGACGCGGAAGTAGCATTTAATCAATTCGCCATATAAAACGTTAAATTATTGAACCCATAATATTAGCACCATAACAAGTATTTACCCCTTTAATAACCATATAACATACCCAAATAATGATTTTAAAAAAGAATCAAAATCTTCTTTGTTCTCCAAACTTTTGTCAATAAAAACATGAGCTTCACTCACACAAACTAAATCCTCATTTTGCTTTACCAATAGGAAAATATTTGGCCACAGAAAATAGTGGGAAACGAGTTATTTTCTTTGTTGCAAAATGAAACAAAATAAAATGTTTTCACCACTAAGATAAAAACAAACTATACAACTATATATTTATCATAGGTCTGAAATGTGGAGAGAAACAAAATCTGTGTTGGGATGAAATAATGAGATAAAAGCAATTCCACTATGGTCTTTTAAGGATTTGTTTTTAGATTATAATATAATTCTCCAGGTCATTGAGATAACCGCAATACCAAACTCAAGGTGTTTTATCTCCCACGGTGGTTAAACAACTATGTAACAACACTAAAGAAATTGGTTTGGGTCACCATATTCTGAGACCTTTTACATTTTTTTTTCTGTTGATGGACCTTTTGAGAGGGCGTGATTTTGCGTAGCTTTTATTGATACAATTTTGGGGTATATTAAAAGGTTTGCCCAGGTTTGGGGCGCCATCTGCAGTCAGACTTGTGGCTCCTTAAAGTGCACAGTGTGCGAGCGGACAGAATTTCTCTAGTACTGGCGCCGCAAGATTGCAATTTGCATACACGCTATCACGTGCCGACTGGATGTGTTCGGCCTCTCTTAATACAAGTGAATTGATCCGTTTTTGATACCTTTTTGGGTTGCATTAAATGTCATTGCTTTTGATTGTGTTTTTTTGTGAAGAAGAGCATTTCATTTTATGTTTTGGGGGGTATTTTAACATAACGGTTGAAGTATAATTTAAACGTTCATATTTTTCAAAACTTTTTCAATTTTTACTTTATTTTTAAGTTAACTTAGTGGACTTATGTGATCATTTAACCCCTTATACTATATTTTGTAATTTTGTATTATTGCAGTATATGCATGTAGTTTAATTGACATTCTCTTGTGAAGCCGAGCTTTATAGGAGTACTAAGATGGCAGTGATTGAATCCTTCTTTAAGGCCCCTGACTGCCATGGTAAATCTTCGGCAATCACTTCTATGGGGCGATGGGAAGAGGTACATGAGTGAAGTAGCTACCAGGACACTTAAATGCCCCTGTTAGTGATTAACCATGGTATTGACTGAACGGCAGCATTTAATGCTCCCTCCCTCCTGCATCTGACACAGCGGGCACGATGACGACACTTCATCGCACTCCATGCTGTGTCAGATAGTGTAGCTGCTGAGGTGAGTATATGCGCTGCAGAGACTGAAGCAGTGGGGGAACAAGGAGCGGTGAGTATTGTATTTTTCTTAAAAAAAATCAGTGAGTACGTGGTGCCCATAATACTGGAAAACTGTGGGCTGCGTTTTACCCTATGGGGGGTGGGGTTGTGTTTTACCCTATGGGCGGGGGTTTGCGTTTCACCCTATGGGGGGGTGCATATTACTGTGTGGAGGACCATGGGGAGTGTATTATTCTGTGAGGAGGACCATGGGGAAGTGAATTATGCTCTGTGGAGCACTATAGTGAGTATTTTATTGTATGGAGGATTATGGTGGCGTGTTATACTATGGGGGGCCATTATAATATTTGAAGGGTTGTGTGGGGCCATTATACAGTATGCAAGCAATTATACAGTGTTAAGGTTTGTGTGGGGTCCATCATGCTTGGATTGAAGTGAATATCCAGCTCCAGTAAAAAAACAAATGGATTGGTGTGACACCATTTAGCTGTAGTTGGGGGTTTGGAAGGTGTAGAAAATGTGCAACACCGAACGCGTTTCAAACACTCTGCATGTTCTTAGACTCATATTTTGTGCACCTTCCAAACCCCCAACTACACCTAAATGGTGTGTCACAACAATGCCATTGTTTCAATCGTTCTTATAAAGACTTTTTTTGTACTGGATTTGGATGCACCTTGCTTCTACATCTGGCAGAGACTGGATCCTGTGCTTCGTTATATGGAACCCGCTGGGAATCCTTCAAGGGTGAGCTGAATATTACTCTGACCTATGTGGTGTCCATCATACTGTTTGGAGGGCTAGTGCAGACTATTATACAGTGTGGGGCCATTATACTGTATGTAGGCCCATTACTCTACATGGAGGGCTGTGTGGGGGTCACAGTTGGGGGATTGCTGTGTTGTGGTCACCTTACTTTGCCTTGGGAGTTGAGGGGGGGCATAGTTTGATGATCCTACTGTACATGTGGAGGCTAAGGTAGAGGAATTCACCATGGGGGGTATCATACTGTGTTTGGGGGGCACTTTTGTTGGCATCATACGTTATGGTGGCAATGAGAGGGGAATCTAGGACTTCAGCAGGGGGAAAATTACTATGTAAAGGCTGGAAAGTTGTGACACTGACAAATATCTTTTGAAGGGGGAGACCTCAACTCAAACTTCTGCTATGGGCCCGATGATTTCTATGTACGCCCCTGCCCCACAGCATCAATATACGCGCACAGCACTGCTACAGCAATACACAGAATTAACAAAATGAAGGTGAGTGACCCCCTAACCTATTAGCCCCCTGTGCAGCTGCACTGGTTGCACCAATGATATCCACTTAGTCTAGTAAAATCTGTCATCCCTTATCAAAGCTGAGCAACAAACTCTCCTAGTTACCCATAGCAATCAGAGATTAAAAGGGTATTCCCATCTCCAAGATCCTATCCCAATATGTAGTAGGTGTAATAATAATATTAGAAAAAACCTCAATTAGAAATGTAGAATAGTTTTTCTGCTTCGCTGTGTCTCTTTCCTCATGTGCAGGCATTGCAGGACCTTAGGTATCCATGGTTACGACCACTAGCAACTAGATAACTGGTGGTTGTAAGCATGGATATCTAATATTATTATTATTACACCTACTACATATTGGGAGAGGATTTTGGAGATGGGAATACCCCTTTAATAAAAGCTGAGCTCTGACTGGTTGCTATGGGTAACGAGAATAGTTGTAATGCTGCTACATAATCTACATAATTTCTCACCTTTCTCATCAGTCAGGTGGATGTGACGGGGTCCTGGGTCTCCTCCTCCGCTTCCATCCGCTCAGTCTTGTCATGGCTCAGTGAAGGCTAAGAAGCGGGTTATTCTGTTCTTCTTGGCTTCTCCTGTCCCTGTTCTCCAATCGATGCTTCTTGCCTTCCTTGTGGTTTGTGAGCTCCCGTGTGTCTCCTCTCACCTGCGCTCCTATGTATATAGGCGCCTGCCATTGTGATGTCATCGCTATGTCATAGATTCCACATTCCGGCACCTGCCATTGTGATGTCATCGCTATGTCGCCATACTTCCACATGCTGGTATGTGCCTCTGTGATATCACAGCTTTGGCCAATATGGCTGTAGTCCTGGGGCAGCATAAGTCACATGACTGGTACAAGTCGTATGGTTCAGGACATTGCAGTCCAATTGAAGAAATCATTGCTTGATTACAATCCGGTTTTCCACACAATTTACCTCACACACATTATTTACACCAGTGCATTATTAATGGCCGTACAGAACTAGGCCTCAAAAAGGCTGGGTTTATTGAGGTCCTGACAAGACCAGGTAATGAAGGGTTTATTACAGGGTTTGATATGGAGGTTGGATGTGGAACTAGGAATGTGATAGGCTGGTGGTGGAGTTCTAGTGAGATTTATATAATAGGAGGGCAGCCATCTTTGGCGTGACATTCAGCGCTGGCTTCACTTTCCTCTCCTACAGACATCATTGACATCTGGAGGAAGTGGGAGAGCAGCTGCAGCGGTCAATTCCTCCAAAGTACGAGAGAGTGAAGACACCTCTGATTGGCCGCAGGGATCGCGGACCCCGGGAGAGCCAGTGCTGACACTGCTGGAATGGCACAGAGTAGAATAGTTATTATTTTACTCAGGGGAAACAGTGATTGAGAAGTTGTCTGAATAGTGGAAAAGCCTTTTAAGTTTGGGGGTGGCGCGTTCTCATGAAGCCTCAGCACCTCCTGATGGTGTTTAGGTTTTCTACAATAGGGGGCTAGTTAATGTTGTGACTTCGTTGCCACCTGCTGGTCATTCGGTGCAATGCAGCGTTTACTTTTTTATTATTATTATTTTTCATTATTGCAGACTTCATCAGAGGTCGTTAATCCAGAAGATACTTTGCATCAGGTCCTCAGAGTGCCCAGAGTCAGTTAGGATGGACCATTAGTGGGTTGTGGTGATGACCTCCGGTGAGACATGCCAGTTACACGCTTTCACACCTCACGTACGGTAACCTGGGTACATCTTTTAGGCCACCGGGTGTTGCAGTTGGGACCACAGTGTGAGGGGCCTGTAGCAGCATGGTCTGTTAGGGTTGATGATGCGGAAGGATGTGTTGGGACTTGGCCAGTGGCAGCAGAGACTGTTACCAAAAATAGGCTTGTCCGTCTGCAACAAAGTCTGACTTGGGAGCGTGTGTGTATGCTTTCAAGGACCATTAGGGCCTCATTTAAAAAATGGAAGTTAAAAATATTTGGAAAAGGAAAACTGCAGC
Source organism: Phyllobates terribilis (assembly GCF_046119375.1). Classification (NCBI taxonomy): domain Eukaryota; kingdom Metazoa; phylum Chordata; class Amphibia; order Anura; family Dendrobatidae; genus Phyllobates; species Phyllobates terribilis. Next base: position 587,730 of record NW_027363462.1, read on the forward strand.
TATATCTACTTTACTGCCTCTTGAGTGTTTCGTCACTGAAATGTGGGAGCAGGGAAAAAGTATAGGGAGGTGGAGGGTGAGCAATGTAGGAGGGACTTTTGGAAATTGGCTACAGGCATTTATTATTCTCGGCAGGGTGCTAGGTGAGGAGAATCCTGAGCACTGTTCAGATCTGTTCTGTAGTGATAAGCTAACGTGCTCCGATAAGGCGTTATCCGAGTATTCTCGGGTGCTAAGAGTATCTTCGGCGTGCTTGAAAAATATGTTTGCGTCACCGCGGCTGCATGTCTCACGGCTGTTAGACCGCCGCAATACATGCAGGGCTTGCCAGTTTGTGTGGAGCCGCGGCGGTGTGAACATATTATTAGAGCACGCAAAAGATAATCTGTTAGCACCCGAGCATGCTCAGATGACACCTTATCCAAGCACGTCTGCGCAACACTACTGTTCTGTTATCTTGATGCCAATTGGGAGGCTTATAGTGTGTATAATAATGATACTGGCTACTGGATGCCATACCATAATGATACTGGCCACTGGATGCCGTACCATAATGATACTGGCCACTGGATGCCATACCATAATGATACTGGCCGCTGGATGCCATACCATAATGATACTGGCCACTGGATGCCATACCATAATGATACTGGCCACTGGATGCCATACCATAATGATACTGGCTACTGGATGCCATACCATAATGATACTGGCCGCTGGATGCCATACCATAACGATACTGGCCGCTGGATGCCATACCATAACGATACTGGCCGCTGGATGCCATACCATAACGATACTGGCCGCTGGATGCCATACCATAACGATACTGGCCACTGGATGAGCTTGAGAGCAGAAGTCGGTGCAGACTTCTGGACAAACCAGGTCTTCATAGGTAATTGAATAAAATGGAGGTTAATTTAGAATATTTTTACAATTAAAAAAGGTATATATAAGGCTAAGATATAAAAACACTTATACAGAAACCTCTATGAATGAGGAGTGGGTCGGCCTTCTTGCAAAAGGATGAAATATTTAAATGTAAATTTCTCTCCTGCATGGAGTTTCCACGCACGCCCAGACAATATAATGAAATGACATGGAAATCTGTATTCCAAGCAAAACATCCATATTCACAGGTGATTAGAATGAGAGAAAAATGTATTTTGAATAATAGTTACAGTTCAGAGATGGAGATGAGACATAAATTGTGTATACAGGACCCCTATGAATGAGAGAGGGACCTACTCTGTTACAGAAGAGTGCAGTATCTAAACCAAAGTTCTGGCTCACAGTAACAAAGTTTCCATGCATGTTCAGATTAAACATTACCATTCTTAGTTCTCAAGGATAAGTCTGTTGCAGGAGACCTCCAGACGCCTGGTTTCTGTGAGTACATTTTATCTATAGAATAACATGGTACAGAACTTTCTAACAATATCTGCAGGCTCAGCCTCGATTTCCTTTACAGAAACAAAACATGATTTAATAAAGATAGACTATATCAGACGTATCACAAGTAATAGAACATATTGGAAAATTATGGATTATAATTACTGTATTGATTATTTTCTTTATTAGAAATATTTAAAGTAAAATATAATTAGTTCTTAAGCATAAATCTGACAAGGAGGCTTCCAGGCGGTTTGTTTCTGGAAGAATATCTGATCTATAGAGCAATGTCTTACAGAACCTTCTGACCATATCTGCAAGCTTAGCACAGAGGCAGATCTGTTTTCCGGCACCCGGAGCAGGAATTCAGTTTGGCGCCCCCCACACACACCGCTCATGCAGTTTGAATAGTAGTCATGTGACCGCTCATATACGATTTGCTTTTTGACAGTCACGTGACTAGCTACTCTTCCTAATTCTCTCAATTTCAGTCAAAAACTACAGCTCCTATTTCATAAAGAGAAGCAGGATTAAAGGCTAGTTGTCACATAACCGTAAGTATGAAAATCACATACGAGTGGTCATGTGGTGTCTGCTGGACCCAGCTAGCAGAGCTGAATCCTGACATTGAGTATATTACACGCTCTTAGGATTGGGCATGCTACAGTACTTAATTGTATAATTAAAAGGGTTGTCCAGGTTTGTGATTAAAGTCGGAAGAACTCTAGGTGACTGCAGACTTCTGAATACTCGCAGCGCATGCACTGCACACTTTCACCTTTCCTCCAGTACAGGAGAATCCTGAAAGGTCATGTGCGTGCAAGTATGAGATTTTCATACTTCTGGCCACATTCCAACTAAACGTGACCAGCCTCACTCAAGTAATTTGTATAGAATGAGGCCATGCATGTCTAGTCGGCATGTGATCATGTGTATGCAATTCGCATAATTGTGGTTTCAAGACTTCCTGCTCTCACCACTAGCACCAGAGAATCCTGACCGCATGCAGTGCACATGCACACGGTGAAAATTCAGAGGTATGCTGTCAGTGATTGCAGACTTTCATCACAAACTTGATCTAACCCTTTAATTTTCCTAAAACAAATAAAAACAGTAACTCTTCTCAGACAGCACAACACTTTATTAACATGGCCATGTATCATGTAATCTTACAAGTTATGGACTGTTCCATGTGTACAGGATCAGAACCAATAGCTGCACAAAAATACATCAATAGAACTACCAGCAGTATGCAGAAATACAGCATCACAACCCTCATCAGTACAGTACAACATCATCAGTACATGTACTGTCTCCTCTTTGGTATGCCCTCACACTGTCTCTTCATGTTACCCCTTTCCCCACATTACCCAGTCTCTATTATGTGCCCGCACAAACTTTTCTCCCCCTACTCTGTCTCCTGACACATTACCCCCCTGTTCCTTATATTTCCACACACACATTCCCCCTTGCTCCTCACCCCCGCTCACTATGCTGGGGGTAAGGAAAGGGCAGCAGTGTTTACCTGGCCTGATCTTCAAAGCCAAATGCACTACCAGGATGCAGCAGGCCCACATAAAGATAGCAGATGTGTGACGCTGGAAGCCCTACCCTGGGGGATGGGGGACTTGGAGCCGGGTCCTATGTTGTCGATGGGGTGCAGCCATGGCCCAGACCCGCTCCGTGCCCAGGGCCGGATACTGTGCACTACCCTAGTGTGAACAGCACCCTATACAAGCCTATCTTTGTGCAATTCTAATACTAGGCAGTCACCCCCTCCATGAAATTGTAGGTTGTGAGTGATTGTTTCATCAGTATTTTGCACCTGTGTATCCGCCATCTTAAAATGGGGGACCCAAAAAAAAATGACGTGGGTTCCCCCTATTTTAATAGCTAGCAAAGGCTAGGCAGACAGCTGGGGGCTGATATTAATAGCCCAGGAAGGGTGCCATGAATATTGGCCGCCTCACAGGCTAGAAACACCAGCCGTCAGCCGCCCGAGAAATGACACATCCATAGGATACGCCAATTCTGGCACTTAGCCTCGCTCTCCCACTGCCCTGTAGCGGTGGCACTGGAGTAATAGGGCTGGGGTTGATGTCAGCTTATAATGCCAGCTGACATCAAGCCCAGGTTAGTAATGAGGAGGTGTCTATAAGACGCGCCCATTACTAACCCCATAGTGAAAGTGAATAAAACACCAACACCCAGAATAAAATCTTTTAATTGAAATAAACACACAATACTTTAATATCCTAAATTAAACCATACTTACCATCACGCCCATTCCAGCTGAAGCCAATGTCTCCTGCAATAGAAGTAAAATAATTAACAAACCTCATCTTTACCTTTCCATGGTTCCCACGACGGCTCCAGCTCTGCTACATTGAGATGGCAGGCTGGATCGTAGCAGAACGCTGCCATCCAGCCTGCCATGCCGCAGACACTGAGAAGCCTATCCAGAGTAATATGGAAACTACTAAACCAATATTGACCCCTCACTGTTTTATATAGTATAAATATGCTCCAAGATAATTCTGCAGTATTTCACAGTCAAATCCAATGGGAGTAAAATATAAAAAATAACCTTTATTCAATATTTTAAAAAGGATTTTTTTTAAGTGTCCAAAATCCGTGACAAATTTCCTAAAATTATCCTAAACATAGGACTATTGTGTATGGTTTTAATTTATCTTACCGGCTAACCATTTATATATATTGTCTTGTTGGGAGGCCAGGGATTAGTCAATTCCTAGGGGTATCTCTTTATTTATATTTATAACTCCCTTTTCAATTTAGCCTCTGGCTATTAGAAATCATGCCATCTCATTTCTCCTCATTGTGAGTCTGCAGTCTGATAATGGCATTAATAATATTCATTTTACCATGTCCTGTGCTATTCTCTTCAGAACGGCTTTATAGTGCTGCCGTCATATACCGGTGCGGTGCTTGTTTCTCCTGATCTAGGAGATTTATATTGAGGTAGCCTGGCTAATCATCTCTTGTAGTACTTTCTATAGAAATGCTCAGCCCTACGCGTTTCATCATTCTTATGAGACTCTCATGGTCATCAGGGGCTCAGTCTATGATCTTTTTTGGTTTGATAGTTTTGTAATAAACTTATCGGCAGGGTTGCCGGCAGCGTCTGGTGGCTAAACCAGCGTGACTTTATAGGAAAGTTGGTGCCCCCTCTTGTGCGCCCCCCCTTCTGTCATCCAATCGAGTGACTCGGGTGCGTTGCAGGCGTATCATGTTCCGATCATATAATCATGCAGGGACTCGTCTCATTCTTCCAGGAGGATCTTTTTCTCACAGAGATGTCTTGGCTGCACTGCGATCTCACAGTATTAATATGTCTTTTATATCTAGGGAAGGAGACTGATATATTGCATTGCATCTTATAATGTCGTCTCTACGAGTTTGTTGCGATATGAGTTGTTAATAGTGTTTGTTCGTAGTTTGTCATTTGTTTTGTTTACAGACAGATCCCACCTACACTTACATCGATGCAGAACTTCCTTTCATCGTGACAAATGCCATCTGGCTATGTCACTGCTTCCGCACCAGCAAACGCTTGCGGACATCTATTTCCTCAAAGTTCATTTCATTTGATCGTATCAATATGTCCATAATAGACATTGGGATGACTTTTATTCTGATTGTATCGATGTATCTGTATTATTAAGTCTTCAGATGAGTATTTTATAATCTAAAAACAAAGGAAGAAATTCTGATGAAATTTGTCCTATTGTTATCAAAGTTCAATTTGTTCAAGAGGTCATTTTGTGATTTTAAAGTATAATAACTTTAATAGTTTTGGTCCTATATGGCGCTGATTTGATAGTTATGTGGACCAATATCCATTATGAAGAACATGGACTGGATTCTACATATTATATTTTAGAGAGTTTTTAGGTCTAGCGAGGTTCAAGAGGTTTCATAGGGGGTGAAAATGTTATTATGTGTCAATGAAACATGAGAAGGACAATGTTTCATTTGTGTAGTGTGGGTTATAGGATTTCATTCTATGGATCCATCTACTTTCTTTCTGAAGCAGCAGTTGGTCCCAATTACCTCCTTTCGGGGGGCGTACTACTTCAATGGCTTGAAAGTATAAAGAAAACGGGTCCAAGGTGTGTTTCTCAAGCATGTGTCTCGAGAGAGTTGTGTCCTCCCTACGTCTGACATAACCGATATGGTGCAATATCCGTCTCCGGAACTCTTTTGGTTTTGCCGATGTAGTTCATCGGACATTGGCAAGTTGCCACATAGATTACTCCTTGCGTCTTGCAGTTTGCGAATTCGCGATTTTGGTCTTCTAGTCTGGTTGTGGCACTGATACATTTCTTGCTTTTACAGATGTATTTGCAGGCTTTGCAGTCACCACATCTATAAGTCCCCGTGGTGTCACTGCTCAGCCACGTTGTTTTGCCCGTGTTGTCCTCCACAAAGTGGCTGCGCACAAGGTGATCTCTAAGGTTCCTGCCTCTCCTGTATGTGACCCTGGGGCTCTCAGGGACCACATCTTGCAGATCTTTATCTGATCTCAAAATTGCCCAAAGATCATAGCGTATGTTCATCACCCCCTGATTTCGGTCGTCGTAGGTTCCTATTAGATGGATCTCATTATCTTGTTGTTCTCGTGCTTTAGGGGTCAATAGAGAATTTCTGTCTCTTATAAGGGCGTTGGCCTAGCACTTTTTTAGGACATCCCTTTTGTAGGAAGCGTTTTTGTAATTCCCTCGATTTTATCATGTACTCATTCACCGTTGACCAATTTCTCCTTAGGCGTATATATTGGCTTTTCGGTATTCCTCTACGTAGGGGAGCCGGATGGTAGCTCTGCCAGGATAGTAACCCACTTGTGGCTGTCAGTTTTCAGTGTTGTGGTAACCGGCCTTGGTTGGTATTTATTATTGTAATGTCAAGGAAGTTTAAATTGTGTTTCTGAATCTCACTGGTAAAATACAAGCCTAACTGGTTCTGCTCTCACTGTTCTACTTCAATACATCTACATTTGGCTGTGGAGATCTATGAATGATTACTTGAGTCAGGTAACCTAATGACTAGTAGATTCACAGCCATCTGGATAAAAAATCCTGTTATGTGACGTTGTGCTGCCACCTAGTGGCTTCCCATTCTTTTACATAACCGTCTACACCACAGGTCTCAAACTTGCGGCCCGCGGGCCACATGTGCACAAAGGAAGCAGAGGGAACGGAGGACAGGTGAAAGGAATCTTTTTTTTTTTTTTATTTTTTTTATTTTTTTTTACTTTTTTATGTGTGTGAAGAACAGCGCAGAGGACAATTCTACTGGATGGGGACCTGGATGGGGCACATTACTACAAGATGGGGACCACAAATATGGGGCATATTACTACAAGATGGGGACCACCAGGATGGGGCATATTACTGCAAGATGGGGACCACCAGGATGGGGCATATTACTACAAGATGGGGACCACCAGGATGGGGCATATTACTGCAAGATGAGGACCACCAGGATGGGGCATATTACTACAAGATGGGGACCACCAGGATGGGGCATATTACTGCAAGATGAGGACCACCAGGATGGGGCATATTACTACAAGATGGGGACCACCAGGATGGGGCATATTACTGCAAGATGGGGACCACCAGGATGGGGCATATTACTACAAGATGGGGACCACCAGGATGGGGCATATTACTACAAGATGGAGACCACCAGGATGGGGCATATTACTACAAGATGGGGACCACCAGGATGGGGCACATTACTACAAGATGGGGACCACCAGGATGGGGCACATTACTACAAGATGGGGACCACTAGGATGGGGCACATTACTACAAGGTGGGGACAAGAATGGGGCACATTACTACAAGATGGGGACCACCAGGATGGGGCATATTACTACAAGATGGGGACTACCAGGATGGGCATATTACTGCAAGATGAGGACTACCAGGATGGGCCACATTACTGCAAGATGGGGACCACCAGGATGGGCCACATTACTGCAAGATGGGGGCCACATTACTGCAAGATGGGGACCACCAGGATGGGCCACATTACTGCAAGATGGGGGCCACATTACTGCAAGATGGGGACCACCAGGATGGGGCACATTACTGCAAGATGGGGACCACCAGGATGGGCATATTACTGCAAGATGGGGACTACCAGGATGGGCCACATTACTGCAAGATGGGGACCACCAGGATGGGCCACATTACTGCAAGATGGGGGCCACATTACTGCAAGATGGGGACCACCAGGATGGGCCACATTACTGCAAGATGGGGACCACCAGGATGGGGCATATTACTACAAGGTGGGGACCAGGATGGGGCACATTACTAGATGTTTGCCAGAATTACTATATATGGTGCTAATTCTGAAACAATATTACTCTGTGGCCAAAAGAGGGAAACAAAATTGTAAAAATAAAAATAAAGCATGAAAAAATATTTTGCCACTAAAAATGCTGCTTTATATATAAACTAAAGTAAACACAAAAAGTGCACATTTATTATCGCCACATCCGTAACGACCCAAGCTATAAAAAAATAAAATAAACACAGCAAAAATGTTCAGACGGTGTATACAAAAAAAATGGCATCACTAAAAATGTCACTTTGACCTGCAAAGAATGCGGCCCCCCAAATTCCAATTTTTTCCATATGCGGCCCATATACCCAGCCGAGTTTGAGACCCCTGCTCTACACTGTCCGTGTGGAATGTCCATTGGACGCACACATTTTTGGATGTCGTTATATTTACAATGTGATTGGACATTTTTGCTAATATTTATAAGCTGTATGTAGAAACAGGAGGTCAGTTTTCCTTGTATGAGTCATAAGTCACTGCAAAAGTCCCTGGCAGGGGGATGAGAGCGGCTGGGTCAGGAGGGGACCCAGCTAATTCTACATAGAGCAGAGAAAAGAGAATAATTAGCCCAGTAGAAAGGTATAATGAGCAGCTGTAAGTACAGTGCTGTATAATCTGATTACAATATAGTAAGAGGATAAGCTCTGATGGGAGAGGGTCTTTAAGCCGGTCATGTATTGGGTAATGAGTTGGGGTGTCAGTCTCCATCAGTGCTGGCTGAACACTGACTATCCTGCTCAGATTACTACACATGGCGCTGCTCCTCCTCCCTGTAGTATGGGCTCCGCAGGACGGTGCCGAGGCTCCAGATTCTACCTGCACAGCAACAAGGTCCCAACACTTCTACCTCTATAACTTGCGTAATGCAGACGCAAACCTGCAGCCTTTCCACTGAGATCTTGTCGGCCTTCTACACTGCCATGGCTTTGTCTGCACAATGTAGCTTAAAGGGAATGTCCACTTCTTAAGCATCCTAGAAGTCTACAATATAAGGTCGGTATTCCTCTAACCCTCTGCCTTATTTGGCTGCCATTGAAGGCAGTCAGCGAAATGGGTTCAATTTTCTATAGAAGTGGCAGAATTTAACCCCTTCCTGACCATGTTATTTCCCGTCTCTGCATTTTTCTTATTCTTCTAAGAGCAGTTGCTTTATTTTTCTGTCCATACAGCCATATGAGGGTTTTTGTTTTTATGCCGTTCACTGATCAGGTTAATTATTTTTATATTTTGATTGGATAACGCCCATATGTTTTATTTTAAAATGGGTCATAGAGGGGCAGGAGTGATTTGAATGTTCAGATTAAACTTTTTCCTTTTCGTCCCCTTAGGCTGTGTGCCCACGATTCCTTTTTAAGCGTTTCCGCAGCGGCAAAAACGCTGCAGAAATGCTTAAAAAACGCATGGTAGAAGGCCTGCCATGTTCCCCAATGATGATCCGCATGTGCTGTGCACATGCTGTGGAAATTTCCGCTGCGGATTATCATTGCGGAAAAAAAAACAGCACTACCAATTATTTTGCGGAAGTGCTGCGTTTTCGCCACCATTATATAGTAACATAGTTTTTAAGGTTGAAGGAAGACTAAGTCCATCTAGTTCAACCCATAGCCTAACATCTTGATCCAGAGGAAGGCAAAAAAAAACCATGTGGCAAACACCAAGCTCCACATTGGGGAAAAAAATTCCTTCCCGACTCCATACGACAATCAGACTAGTTCCCTGGATCAACGCCCTATCAAGGAATCTAGTATTTATAACCTGCAATATTGTACTTTTCAAGAAAGGCATCCATGCCCTTTTTAAATTTTAACAGTGAATCACTCGTTACAACATCATGCGGCAGAGAGTTCCATAGTCTCGCTGCTCTTACAGTAAAGAATCCCCGTCTGTGATTATGATTAAACCTTCTTTCCTCCAGACGTAGAAGATGCCCCCTTGTCCCCGTCTCAGGCCTCAGAGTAAAAAGATCAGTAGAAAGGTCTTTGTACTGTCCCCTCATATACTTGTACATAGTAATAAGATCACCTCTAAGCCTTCTTTTTTCCACAGTAAATAACCCCAAGTGTAATAACCTGTCTTGGTATTGCAGACCCCCCCCAGTCCTCTAATAACCTTGGTCGCTCTTCTCTGCACCCGCTCTAGTTCAGCTATGTCTTTCTTATACACCGGAGACCAGAACTGTACACAGTATTCTAAGTGTGGTCGCACTAGTGACTTGTATAGAGGTAAAATTATGTTCTCCTCATGAGCATCTATGCCTCTTTTAATGCATCCCATTATTTTATTTGCCTTTGCAGCAGCTGCCTGACACTGGCCACTAAACGTGAGCTTGTCGTCCACCAATACACCCAGGTCTTTTTCAGTTCCAGTTTTGCACAGTGTTTTACAATTAAGCATATAATTATACATTTTATTTCCTCTGCCCAAGTGCATTACCTTACATTTATCCCCATTAAAGCTCATTTGCCATTTATCAGCCCAAGCTTCTAGTTTACATAGATCCTCCTGTAATATAAAATTGTCCTCCTCTGTATTGATTACCCTGCAGAGTTTAGTGTCATCTGCAAATATTGAAATATTACTCTATATGCCCCCTACAAGGTCATTAATAAATGTTAAAAAGAAGGGGGCCCAATACTGACCCCTGTGGTACCCCACTGTTAACTGAGACCCAGTCTGAGTGTTTTCCATTAATAACCACCCTTTGTTTCCTATCACTGAGCCAATTCTTAACCCACATACATATATTTTCCCCTATCCCCAATGTTCTCATTTTATGTATCAACCTTTTGTGTGGAACCGTATCAAAAGCTTTTGAAAAGTCCATATACACAACATTCACTGCATTTCCTTGGTCCAGTCCAGAACTTGCCTCCTCATAAAAACTGATCAGATTAGTTTGACAGGAACGGTCCCTCATAAACCCATGTTGATATTGGGTCATGAGGTTATTCTTCTTCAGATACTCTATCATAGCATATCTTAGGAAACCCTCCAGGATTTTACCCACAGTAGAGGTTAAGCTTACTGGCCTATAATTTCCAAGTTCAGTTTTTGTCCCCTTTTTGAATATTGGCACCACATTTGCTATACGCCATTGACTTGCATTAGAACGCATGGACTACGCATCACTGTATTTGTAGATGCGCAATCCACGTGTTCCAATGTGCGGATGGTACCCAGATCTAGAGGAGAGAAGACTCTCCTCCAGACCCAGGTACCATAGAAACTGTGAAAAAAAGAATAAAATAAAAAATAAATATGATACTTACCTTCTGGCGGCCCCCGTTGCGCTCCTCCTCTCATGCCGGCAAATCGCGATGGACTGAAGGACCTGCGCTGACGTCATATTCTTGTGACTGGTCACGCGACGCTGACGTCGGCAGGTCCTTCAGTGCACTGTACCGCGATCTGCTGGCAGTCAGCACCGAGTGAAGCAAGACTCCGGGGGCCATCGCAAGGTAAGTATAGCTTTATTTTTTATTTTTTTGACATTCTCTCGGGTCACACTCCATTTGCATGGATTTATATAGTGTGACCAAGTTGTCAAGCACTTTCCAAGTGATGCTAAAATCGCTTGAAAAGCGCTTGTCAACCCGCATGCAGAAATGCATGTGAAGAACGCTTCACATCCGCATGTCCCTGGCAGGAAAAACGCATGTACTATCCGCATGCGTTTTGTCTGCCAGGAGAGATGCAGAAAGGCTCAGGAAAAATCCGGAGCATTTCTGCATCGTGGGCACATAGCCTTAGGGGACGTGAACATGCAATCATCTGGTTTCTTGTGTTATGTACAGCAATACTGCAGTATATAGCCAGCATTCACAGATCTGTCATGACAGGCATGGGTCTTTTCAGCAGACTCCTTCCTGGCAGTGATGGCATCCCATGATCGTGTTACAGGGGCACAGTTGGGCACATGGCATGACTCCCTTCTCAGTTCGCTTTTAATGCTGCTGTCCATCTCTAACAGGTGGAGCTCTGCTCTACATGTGGCTATTAAAGGCAGATGATGGCTAAATATCACAGCCATCATCTTCCAGGCAAGAAGTCAGAGCTGGCATATGATGTAACTGCAAATCATGTTGGTAAGGGGTTAAAGTGCCACTTCAGTGGGGTTTTGACACGTGAAATACTTTTAGTGCAGAAATGACGTAGTCCTTTTGGGCATGAGGGTTGGGTGCTGGGATTACTAGTACACCTGACATCCAGGTGGGCATAATTCTGTTCCTTGTGTATTGGAAGAATTTTGCCTCTGCAGCTTTGGTGTTGGCAATCTTTCACTTTCATGCCCATTGATGCTCCACATGGTTGGCTCAGGAACCGTCCTCACATGATCTATATTTCCCTAAAGTAAAGTCACTTGTCAAAAGCCACCAGGACAAAGTGCGCGGTTCTGTATCATGTGGGAAAACCTCAAGAAAAGCTCTAGGAAATGGCAACAAGCAAGTAATGACCCAGAAGAACGGGCAGCCTCTGAAAGGAGACCGGAAACTGCCAAAGC